>NC_137695.1:159774842-160391147 GCF_964034855.1 Anser brachyrhynchus | reverse complement strand
TTTCTCTGCTCTTCTTCCTCATCCTGCCTCCTCCTTCGTTTTTCCTCCTCCTCCTTTTTCTCCTCCTTTTTTTGTTTTTTTCCCCCCTCCTCCTCCCCTTTTTCCTCCTTCTTCTCCCCTTTTTCCTCCTCCTCCCCTTTTTCCTCCTCCTTCCCTTTTTCCTCCTCCTTCCCTTTTCCTCCTCCTTTTTTCTTTTTTTCTCTCCTCTTCTTCCTCATCCTGCCTCTTCCTTCCTTTTTCCTCCTCCTCCTTTTTCTCCTTTTTTTGTTTTTTTTTTTCCGCCTCCTCCCCCCTTTTTCCACCTCCTCCTTTTTTTCCTCCTCCTTTTTTCTTTTTTTCTCTCCTCTTCTTCCTCATCCTGCCTCCTCCTTCCTTTTTCCTTCTCCTCCTCCCTTTTTCCTCCTCCCCCGTTTTTCCCCCTCCTTCCTTCTTATTTTTCTCCCTCCTCCTCCTTCTCCCCCCCCCCCCCGCCACCACCTCGCGCCCAGTCCCACGCCTCCGTCCCCACCCAGCTGACACCCCCTGCACCTCCCTCCCCCGCCGGCACCCGCGGGTGACGCCCAGAGGCTCAGGACCCCCCCCCAAAACGCTGACACCCCTCTCCCGTGCCCGTCTCTTCCCCAGCTGCTCCCCGCCGGGACCAAGGTGCTGCGGCTCATGCCCAACCTGCCGTGCGTGGTGCAGGCGGGGGCCATGGTGTTCGCCCGGGGCAGCGGGGCCAGCGACGAGGACGCCGCCCTCCTCCGGAACCTCCTGACCTCCTGCGGGCTCTGCGAGGAGGTGCCCGAGTCCTACATCGACATCCACACCGGCCTCAGCGGCAGCGGGGTCGCCTACGTAAGCGCCGCCGCCGCCGCACCGCGCTCAGCGGCGGCGGAGACCCCGCTCCTCGTAGGGTCGGGCCCCCCCCCCCCCCCACCCCTTTTCTCCCCTTGGGTGCTTTGCCTTCCCCAGGTGTACCTGTTTGCCGAAGCCCTGGCCGAGGGGGCCGTGAAGATGGGGATGCCGGGTGCCTTGGCCAGCAGGATCGCGGCCCAGACGCTGCTGGTGAGTCGGTGCCGTCGCTCGCGGGGGGCTCCCGGGGGGCTCCCCGCGTCCTCCTCCTCCTCCTCCCCCGCGGTGCCCCGGCTCTGCGGCGCCTGCCGGGCTCGGCGCAAGCTCTCGATGTCACCGGCTCCTCCGGTGCTTCAGCACCTTGTCCCCCCCGGAAAACTGGGGGGAGGCGGGAGGATGCTGCGGTCCCCCGGGCGAAACGGAGGTCGGGAGGAGGTGGGAACGTAGACCCCTTCCTTTGCTCCTCACCCCCCCCCGGCCCCCCCCTCCGGCCCTGAGCCGCCCCGCGCACCCTCAGGGCGCGGCGAAGGTGATGCTGGAGACGGGGGAGCACCCGGCCAAGCTGCGCGGGGACGTCTGCACGCCCGGCGGCACCACCATCCACGCGCTGCACCAGCTGGAGAAGGGCGCGCTGCGCGCCACCGTCATGAGCGCCGTGGAGGCTGCCACCCAGCGAGCCCGCGACGTGGGCGAGGACTAGGGGCCGGGTCGGGGACGGCCACCTCCGTCCCGTCCCGTCCCCCCCCGGCGCCAGGGACCAGAGCTGCTGCTGCTTCTCGTCCTCCGGCCGTGGTGAACCCCCAGACCAAAGCCCTGCGGGGACCTCGAGCCCTCGGGAGAACCTGGCCGGGGGTGCCCACGTGGCTGGCCACCGCTGCGGGGCTGGGACCCAATAAAGGTGGGCAGCACGGAGGCAAGGCTTGGCTCTTTCTGGTCCCTTCGGTGCCTTTTTTTCCTCGGGGAGGCGACAGCAGTGGGGTTTGTGCCGCTCTGAGGCGCTGGGACATCGGGGATGGCAGAATCGGAGCGGCTGAGGGTGGGTGGCACCTCTGGGGCCATCGGGTCCAGTCCCCGGCTGGTGCCCAGCCCCACGTCCAAGCAGTTTTTAGGGGATCTCCAAGGGGGAGACCCCAGCGCCCGCCCCGGGCAGGCTGTGCCGGTGCTGCGGCGCCCGCGCGGCACAGAAGTGCTGCCTGGTGGTGACGCCACGGCGGCTGCGTGCCGGGATGGCTGCTGGCACGCGTGGCACTGAGACAGGGACGGGGACATGGCTTTCGGGGAGCAGGGCTGGGATGAATCCTAAAAATCACAGAATATCTCAAGTTACGACCTATGAGGACTCGTCACGTCCAACCGGCTGCACCAAGGGCCACCCAAAAACCAGACCCTGTGTCTGAGGGCGATTGTCCAAATCCTTCTCGAACTCCAGCAGGCTCGGGGTCATGGCCACGGCCCTGGGGAGCCTGTCCCAGCGCCCCACCACCCTCTGGGTGCAGAACCTTTCCCTAACCCCCAGCCTGACCCTCCCCTCTTGCAGCTTTGGTGGGGCCGGAGCTGATCCTGAGCCGCAGCGCCCGGTTCTTGGTTACCCATGGGCACCGGTGCCCGGTCCTCTGCTGTGTTTTGGGGGTGTGGGCACAAGGAGGGGGATTAGCTGCAGCCTGGCCATAAAAAAAATACTCGGAGCTCGCCGCTTGGGTGAGGAGTCGATCGCTTCGCAAGCCCCGATGAAGCTCCCTTCTCCTCCGGATGCAATTAGCGGGAGGTTTGGGGGATGCTTTGAAGATGAAAGGCGCCTTCCTGGCGAAACACCCAGGTGCTGAGCACCCCCTCCGGCTCCTGCTGCTTTGATCCATCCCCCGGGGGAGCAGCAGACGGCGGCCGGCGGCACCAAGCCCGGGGAGATGCGAGAGGCGGCTGCGCCCCTTCTTCCCCGGGCAATAGCGGCACGAGCCCAAAAAATAGCTTAATTTTCCCAAATCGTCCCCTCCGCTTCACTGGTCCTTGCCGGGGTTGCCTACCAGCAGGCAGCAGCCTTCATCGTTCTGCTAAGTCGCACAAAAATGGTTTAAATTACATTAATTAAAATATATATATATATTGCAAGTAAATTATTGCCACTACCTTGCTGGCTTTGCCAGTGGAGGGAAACACAGCCCGTCCTCCACCAGTTCCCTCCCAGCTGGGTGCTCGAAGTCAGCCACAGCTCAGGTTTTAGGATGTTTTAGGATGCAAAGCTGGAAGGGGGGAGCACAAAACGGGTCGGGCTCTACGCAACGTGCTGGCTCGGAGCCCGGCAGCGGCTGAAATTGGGAGGCTGGCTGGGTCTGAAGAGGAAAAATAGTTTATTTCTCCCGTAGTCCGAATATCGACCTTGGTTCCGCAGCAGTTTGGGGACGGGAAAGGACAAACGCCAGCTCCAAACCCCGATTTTGCATGCTGCTTCTTGCTGAGAGAGGAGACCGACAGGGAATTGAGGGAGCAGCACGTTAACCACTCGATGCCTACGACGCAAAATCCCCGTTTGACGCCGCGTTCTTCGAAGCTCTGCATCCATCTGGAGGAGAAAATAGGGTTTAAAGGCCACTACATCCACTTTTATTAGTTCTCGGTCTCAGCCGATGGGATTGTACTTGCGAACAGGGCTCGGAAGAAGAGGCTGAGCCCAGCTTGGAGCGTTTTGGGGACAGACGCGGCGTTTTGGGCACCGGGCGAGCCGTGCGCGGGGGCGCCAGGGACACGGCGGAGCGGCAGCTCCGAGGGACCAGTTACAAAAGACAACTTCAGAGCGGGAATAAAAATCCGTTTAATCTCCGTAAACTCTGAAATCATGAGACAAAGACCCGACAAGTAAAAAACACCCATCCCGCCTGCTGACACAGGGCACGTCGGCTTGAATGATTTTTTTTTTCTCCTTTTTTCAATAATTTGGCTAAGTAGGCTAAAATTTTATCAACATCGGGTCGAGGAAAGAGCTGCTTAATTCACATCCGATGCCCCCGGTATTTCACGACAGCTCCGGGAGCCGCCCCCGCTCCCACCTCACACAAGACACGGGGCAAAACAGGAGCCTGGACCCCAAAACTTGGTTTCACGAGGGCGCTGGGACGACGGGACGCGTTCAGCAGGTCTCCGTGGGTCCGGGTGCTGCCGTGCTGTCACGGGAGGGCTGCTGGCGACCCTCACCGGGGGATCTGCAGCTTGCCGGTAATCCCCCCCGCGTCCCCGTCCCAATCCAGTGCACGACGAAAGTCGTCTTACAGCAGCCCCAAATCTCCCCGGTTTCACAGGAAACCGTTTTGGCAGCGGAAAGGGCGTCACCATCCCCTTTAGGGCAGCACCCCGGGAGCGGTCCCGCCATCCGCTTGAAGATGCGAGGACACCGAGGCGATACGGATCCTACACCCGCATCGCCTCCCCGCAGGATCTGTCCTCCCCAAATCCCATCCCCTTTCCTCGAAGACCTTGGCCACAACCCAGCGCATCCGTCTTCGACGCCGCTGTGGGGTAGGAAACGCCCCAATCACACAGCTGCCTGCTCCGAGAGGCGGGGAATTACGGCGTGGAAATGCAGCTTGCCCCACGGTGCCGGCTCCTCAGGGGGGTCTCTCCGTCACCCTGCTTCCCCACGGGGGCAGCACGGACGCCACCCGCCCCATCCCCGTGGTGCCCGCGTTACCCAGGACCCGTCCTGCTCAGCCTCACGGGATTAAAAAAAAAAAAACAGCACCTCCTAAACGAGCTTAGGGTGGGGAACGACCCTCGAATAGGCGACGCGTGGAGGGCGTCGCACAAAAAAAAAACCCCGTTAGCCCTAAAACGTGACTCCCCCCCACACACACACTTCAGCCACGGTAACCCACGGGGGTCTGGGCCTCCTGAACTGCCCGTGCCGGAGGGGAGCTGGCACCTCCGCTGCCAGCCCTGCCAGGACAAACGGGGTGTCCCCAGCCCCGCGGGTGTCCCCAGCCCCACGGGTGTCCCCGGGGGGGCGAGGCGGTCGGTAGCCGACGGGTGGCCGGCCGCCCTGCCCTAGGGATCGGGGCTGCGGGCGCGCTGCAGCCGCTGGGCCATGCTGATGAGGGAGCGGAGCTGCACCAGCTTCAGCGGCCCCACTTGCCGCGGGTCCTGGCCCTCCAGCCAGCGCAGCGCCGTCTCCAGCCCCCTGATGGCTTCCCGGGCCGTGGGCAGCAACGGGGGGCCCCCTTCCCCGAGCCCGCCAGCCCCACTGTCCCTTCCACCAGCCCCATCTCCGGCAACCGCTTCTTCTTCCTCCTCCTCCTCCTCCTCCTCCACCCCACAGCCTCCGGAGCCTTCCTCCTCGGCGTCCTCATCCCCATCGTCCTCCCCCGCACCCGGGGCCGTGTCATCCAAGTGCAGCCAGTCGGCCACCTCCTCGGGAGCCAGGCGCTTGTAGGCCAACGCGGCCAGGTGGGTCAGGTCGCTGAAGACTTTGCCGTCCCCGCCGCCTTCCTCCCCGGCCGGCCGGTCTCCTCGCTCTTCCTCCCCGGGCTGGGGCTCGAAGGCGGCGCGCAGCCCCAGCAGCCAGCACTTCTCGATGGCGCCGGGGGGGATGAGGTCCCAGGAGAGGCCGGCCAAGTAGAGCATGTCCTTGAGGAGAAAGGAGCGCACGAAGTCCACGGGGCCCCCGGCGCCGCCGCCGCCGCCGCCCCCCCCGGCCGCGCACGAGACGGCCAAGCGCAGCAGCTCCCGTTTGTAGAGCTGCTTGAAGGCGGACACCACCCCTTGCTCCAGCGGGGCCGGGATTCGGCCACCCCCTCCGGCCGAGCCGTTCCCGGCCGGGCCCTTGGAGAGGAAGAGGGCGCGGATGGAGCCGTCGGGAGTCTGAAGCTGGGGGAGCTCCTCGGGGCCTCCCCAGGCGGGCGGCGTCGGGGAGCTGAGCAACAACACGGCCTTCTGCTGCAGGCAGCTCCGCCGCAGGTAGCGTTTGACGCCCGGCACGAAGTCCTCGAAGAACCAAGCCCTGAGGAGAGCCGGCCCCAACCTGGCCTCGGGGCCGTAGCGATAGCAAGCGGGGAATTTGTCCTGGTTGTGGTGGCGGAGGCTGGGGGGGTCGCGGAGGCCGCCGACCACCAAAGGCTTCAGCTTGTGGGAGCCGGTCAAGTTGGCGGCCAGCAACACGGTGACCCGTTGGCGGGGAGCCGGCCGCCGCCGCGCCGCCTGCCCGGGCAGCAGCTTCCAGTAGAGCCCGGTGACGTTGGCGTTGTAGATCTGCTCATCGCCGTAACCCCCGGCGTCGGTGGCCGGGGTCGGCGGCGGGGGCTCGGGGCGGGCGGCGGGCGCCCGCTCGTGCTCGGCGGCGGTGGCGGCGGGGAGGCCGCCCTCGCCGTAGATGCGTTGGCTGGAGATGCCGTGGCGCTTCTGCCAGCGCCAGAACCAGCCGGAAGGTGCACTCGGGGCCGTAGATCTGGCGGGCGAAAGCCTCGGCTTGGGCTTGGATGAGGGGCCCGGAGAGGGGGACGCCGTGCTGCCGGAGGGCGAGGAACCAAGCGTAGACGGCACGGTCGATCTCTTCCTCGTTGGCCAACCTCATCTTCTTGCGTTGGGTGCCCACCTCCCCCCCCAGCTGCTCCAGGAACCAGCGCAGCTTCGCCTCGTCCTTCAGCCAACCCCGCAGCGTCCCCCCCGGCACCCCGAAAGCCCGGCACACCGACGCCTGCCGCTCGCCCTTCTTCACCCGCTCGATGGCTTGCAGCTTGTCCTTGATGGAGTACGCCCGCCTCAGCGCCATCTTCACCGACACCACCCCCCCCACGCCCCCCCTCCCGCCGCCTCCCCCCCCCCGCCGACCCCCCGCCATCGCCGCCGCCGCCCCCCTCGGAGCCTTCTCGCCCCCCCGAGCCCCCAGCCCCACCCTCTTGGCCCCTTGCCCCCCCCCCAAGCCCCCTGCCCGGCTCCGTCCCCCCCCCGGGCTCGCAGCCGCCCCCGCCGCCATGGGGCGCGTTATAAGCGGGGAGGGGGGGAGGGGAGGGGGGGGGGGGGCGCCTTTGTCTCCGCTCCCAGCCCCGAGCCGGCCGGCGCCTAGAGCGCATGCGCGCTCCCTCTCTCCCCCCCCCCCTTCCCTCCCTCTCTCCCCTTCCCTCCCTCTCTCCCCCCCCCCCTCCCCGCCGCGCTGTTGGACTCTTCCCCGCTATCCCCGCCGTGCTTCTGGGCTGTACCAATCGCACCGCGAGGGGGGAGGGGGGGGGAGGCACCTCGCTTTTTTCCCCTCCCTCCCCGCTTGGCATCCCCCGGCCTCACCTCGCACGATGAAACGCTCTCAGCCGTGCCCTGCGCTTCCCGGTCCGCGCCCCGCGTCCCGTTCCTTCGCCCCTCCCCTCCCCTCGGCTCCCCCCCCCCCCCCCCGCCCCCCCCCGCCGCCGCCGCGCGTGGTTCGCGCCGCGCCCACAACCCCCCGCGCGCCGCTCCCTGCCCCCTTTTGCCCGGCGGACGCCGAGCGGAGCGGAGCCGCCCGCGCCCAGCGCCGCTGGTGAGTGACGCCCCCCCCCCAATGGAGCCCCCGCCGCCCCCGCGATCCCTTCCCCCCCTCACAGCGCCTCTGGAGCCCCTTCAGCATCTCCTGGCCCCCGGGGGGCGCTGCCCGTTGGGCCTCATCCCGTTTCGAGGCCGGGGGAAGGGGTTTTGGGGGGGCTTTTCCTTCGTGGGCAGCGAGCTGTGGGGTCCCCTGGGGGTATTTGGGGTCCCCTGGGGGTATTTGGGGTCCCCTGGGGGTATTTGGGGTCCCCTGAGGTATTTGGGGTCTGTTCCCCTCGTGCTGCCGCAGGGAACGGGGTCATTTGGTTTTCTGTCCCCTGTGGGGTCTCCTCCCTCTTTCTGCCTCCACAACGGGGGCGTCCCCTGTGTGTCCCCCCCCCCGCCCTCAGAGCCCCCGTGGAGGAGTTTTGGGGCGTTTTTGCCCCCCTCCGGTTGTGTTCCCTTTTCTCAGAGGGGCGTGTGCTGCCCCTCCCCAAATCTCCGAGCTCCTTTCCCTTCTTATGTCAGCTCTGCGACCTCCTCCAAGCATATCACCACACAGCACACCCCCACCAAAAAAAAAAAATACCCCATTTCTCCTTCCAGGCTGATTGAAGGGAGGTTTCAGGGCTCCCCCCACCTCTGTTTAGTCCCAGACCTGAGCGAGGAGGTTGTGAGAGCCCACAGCACCTGTTCTTTACCCCCCCAGGTCCTTGGCAAGGATTTTTGGAGGCTCGGGGGGGGGAAAAATTGAAGCTGGCAGCTCCAAACCTGAGCTGCGGCCCTGCGTCCGTCCCCCCCGCGTCATCCTTGCTCCGTTAAGGGACAGAGACTGCCGGGGATTAAGCTCAGCGAAGCCCACCCTGCTGGTGCCGAAGGCTCCGGGTAGCCTTCAGCTGGCCCCAGCCCAGCGCCGCGGTGCCGCCTGCAGCGGGCTGGGACCCGGCCTCGGCTCCGCTGCGTCAGGGCTCTGCTCGAGTCCCTTCGCGCTTTGCTGCCCGCGGGATCTGCTCGGCTCGCCTCGCCCTCTCCCCCTTCTCCTGCTTTTCCTTTTTTTTTTTTTTTCTTTTTCCCCCCACCCGGAGCTCAGGAGGAAACCCGGCTTCAGCCCCTCTGCTCGGGGAGCAGGCAGAGCCCAGGGGGAGCGCACGTGCAGAGGCTGCCGCCGTGCCCTTTTGGGATTGCCAAGGAATTGCAGCAGTAGCTCAGGGTGCTGAGGCTGCTGTCCTTCCTTTTCCCAGCCTTCTGCCCCTCCTGGTGGTCGCCAAAACCGGCATGGGGTTGTCCTTTCAGCCACCACGGGGTTGTCCTTCGATATCCGGACTGCTGCTGCTTTACCATTGATCGTAATCTGACATTCACAGACCTTTTTGTGCTCAGTACCGAGGGGAAAACGCCTTTGCTGGGCCGTCGGGCTGCGATCCTGTCCTCTCCTCTTCTAGGTGTGCCCTTTTCCTCCCTGACTTTGCAGGTACGCCTTTTTTTTTCCTGTTCCTCTTGCCGTCGACTGTGCTGTTCCATCCGAAGGCGGCTGCTTCTCCCCTCTCTTCCCCCGCTGCCGCTTTCCCAAGCCCTCGGTTGGGTTTTCGTTAGCGATCGGCCCCCGTCGCGGCCGGGGGGGGAGCAAAGAGTCGAGATTTCAGGCGGCTGAGGTTGATGGCGGCGGCGGCGGCGTTTCCCCGTGTAAACGGTTGCATGGAGCTTCCTCTTAGAGCGGAGGTGATCTGACGAGGGCAGAGCCGATCCGGGGAGTGAAACCGGCAAAAAAAAAAAAAGGAAAAAAAAACCTGTACCACGCAAGCCTTAGCGCTTCCCTTCGCTTCTGCTCCCTGCGCCGACCCGGTGCCCGCGTTGAGGAACCGCTGCGAGGTGCCACCGGCCCCCCTGGTGCGAAAGCAGCCTGTTTTTTTTTTTTCTTCCCCGCCTCGGTTCTCTGAACTCGCTCTGAATCACCAGCGAGCAGGGGAGGAGCGGGAGGACTGCTGTTTGCCTCGAGAGCAGGTAGGTACGGGGCAGACGTGGCTCAAATACTGACCGGTGCCTCGCCGGGACGAAGCCTCCCGCAGGGCTGCGGCGGAAAGGAGCAGAATCGCGCCTGTGGACCTGCTCCTTCCCCTCCCGCCGCCTCCTGACACCCCTCCGATGCAATTCATGTCTCCGGGGAGCTGCAACAAACACTTTTACAGCAAAAAGACGCCTTTGCTGTACGGCCCTCGTGTCAGGAGGGACGTAACGCGCTCCTGGAGAGAAGGACCAGCTTCTGCTAAGCCAAGACACGGAGCCGACCAAACTTCCTCCTTTTTTTTTTTTTTGGCTGCAGCCGCAGGATGATGCGTCGTGCGCCGCGGTTTTACCTAAAAAGTAGCTAAGATTTAAGGGGGATAACGCCGCCAAATAGCTCAAGCCCAAAGCTTTTGACAGAACAACAATAGAGAGGGTTGACAGAAGGACAGCGGAGACCTTTTCGGGGCCTGTTTTTAACGTCGGGCACTGTCCTGCAGCGCTGGAAGATTCGTTCTGGCTCCAAAACGCCCGGGAAGCGGTGAGCGGACAACGAAAAACCCTTCGGGCTTTTCGTCGGCTCTTCAGGAGCTTTTTGGGGGGGCGTTCGCCCGAGATGCTTCGCTACCGGGGAGCGTTTGATATGTGGCGTTGAGAAATAGGAGTGGTAGAATTTGTTTTTCCGTTGTGAAGCCACTGGAGGAGGAAAACTGTCGCGTGTCTTGGGCCTGGGCGCTCCTGGGCTCGAGGTCCCTTGCTCAGCTTTAAGCTTTTAAAAAGAAAGCTCCGGGCGTTAGGAGTCCAAGCTTACCCGTTTAAAATTTGCTCCGAGACCTCTGAGGAGCTAAATTCGTCCCTTCAGATGAACGCAGAGCAGAAATGCTGGTTTTTGTTGTTTTTTTTTTCCCTTTCTTGTCTGTAAACCCGTTGGAAATGGGGTCCTTGGTCCCGAGTGAGCCTCAGCTTTGACCTCTACGGAAACGTGGGGTGCTGCGAGCGTCTTGGGCCTGCTGATGCCTCCTCTTGGCGGCGTTTCCCTCTGCCGAGCCCTTCCCCGGCAATGATCTCAGGAAACCACAACCCTTCGAATTCCTCCGAGCTCCGTCAGGTGGGGAATTCGTGGTCGCAAGGCTCGGGGTTTGCGCTCCCGGGCAGAACCAGCCGGCATCGCGTGGTCCGGGACCGGAGAATCCACGTCTGGCCGGGCCGCGGAGGTGCAGCCTCGTGGGCATGGCCCTGCTCGTTAATCCTGAAGGGATTCTGCGAGCTTGCGCGCATCGTTTTGAGGATTTCTCTGAAAAATTCGGCTGAGCGTTGGCCCTGGCGTTCGCTTTCCATCTCCCGCACGAATTACTGCGCGGATTGCCGGCTCCAAATAACCGCAGTCGTGCAAATTCAGGACCTGGCACTCCGATCCTTAAATCTCGGGGATTTCTTTAAGGGTTTGCTCTTCGCCCTTACCTGCCTTAAACCCGAGCTTCGCTTCGTCACTCGCTCGAGGCAGCCGTGACAATCCCGGGAGCCTCTGAAAGCTCCCTGTCATCACCGGGAGCCCTTTTGCATACGTATATTTTAATTGTTGCTTAAAATTAAAGGTAACTGGCTGGCTGTGGTGGTGCCTGCTGAAGATGCGTAGTCCTGGCGAGCTAGCCAGCCGTAAGTTTAATTAAATACATATTATGGGGGCAGTTAACTACACGTTAACGCGTTTGGCTGTTGTTTGTGTCCTTGCCGATGAGCTGCTGCACCTCTGGTGCTTGGAAATCTCTCTAACTCGTAATTTTTTCTCTTAATGCTGTCGTAGGAGCGGGAAAAAAAAAAGTAAGTACTCCCAGCCGTCCCCGTGGCTCTGTGCCTTCAGGGAAATCGGGTGAACAGAGACGCCGGCCCGGAGCTTTTACTTGTTCCCTTTGTAGCCTGTTCTCCCCGGGATCAATCAGATGCCTAAAATTCAGGTGTAGCTCGCGGACGTTGCCTCGTCTTGGTGCCCCCCTCCAAAAATCCCGTTTAAATCGGTACGCCGATAACTGAAATTCATTGCTTTACTAATTTAAGCTGCATTTTTTTTAAATAAAGCTTCTAAAGCAAGGATCTTTAGTTGGAATCAGGGCCAGTTGTCTTTACCGCTCTGGGTACTTTACTCCCTGGGCTCGAGGCTCAAGCAATCAAAGGTGTTTCCTTTACCGTTCCCGATTACCTGCACATACTGGAAGCTGCCTGATTATTTTTCTTTTCCCCTCTGAAGTCTGATTAGGGCAGGAAAACCCAAAGCACGAGCAGTGTTTTTTTTTTTATATGAACAGCACATTTTTTTGTGGAACCTATGTTAACGATCTCCAGCTCTGGGTCCCTTTTGGTTCGCCGGCAGCCCGGCTTTTGAACCAAAATTGTGTCAGGCTTTTTCCGTCAGCTCCCCCTGCCGGCTTCCTGCTAGCAAAACACAAATAGCTCTGAGCGATGACCTCTAAAAATACTCAGAAATTAGGACAGCTTTTTGTTTTCAGCATGCCTTCCCAAATCAGTGCCTGGTTGATGGTCCCTAACAGGTAATTAAGGGCTAACCTGCTAACTCGAAGCGATTTCTCACGTACCAGGGCTTTGAGCGGGACCCCAGCGGCCTTATCCTGGCGGTCGCCTCCCAGAAGGGAAATTCGAGGTGCCTCCAGCCAGCACCTTTTCTTTTTAAATCGCTACACGGTGGCGTGCAGAAGTAGCCCTCAGAACAGCGCGAGCGTTTGAGGAGGAATCGGGTTCCTCGGAAATTGGGCGTGTTCGGAGGCGGTTTCGCTTCTCTGAGCTACAATTTATACCAAAAAAAAAAAAAACAAAAACCAAAAAACCTGAATGCTTGGGCTCTTAAATGCGAGTAATAACGGCACGATGGCTGTTGTCGGTTCCACGTTAAGAAATCGCTGAGGTCTGCATGCCCTCGCTTTGCTTGATTTTGCCGCCACTACACTGTTGTGCTTATCTTTTAACGCTGCCCCTCTTCGGAAGATGAGGACGAGGAAGCCTCCGTGCCCGGTGGAGAAAGTGTGGGTGGACAAACACAAGTACGACGAAGCCGAGAGGCTGCACTACGAACGAGAAGCGATGCTGGCTGCCACCGCCGCCTCCGCCGCCCCCGAGGAGTGCCCGGAGGCGGAGGCCGTGAACGCGGAGGCCGTGAACGGAGTCTGCAACGACGACCCCGCCGCCGCCGCCGAGGGTGAGCTCAAGGGGGACCCGAAACGAGGGAGGAACGGGAAGAAGCAGAGGAAGAGGAAGCGGTCTCCGAAAGCCAAAGGCGCGGCCTCCAAGGCGTCGGACTCGGTCCTGAGCGGCTTGGCCGCCGACCGCGTGTGGTTCGAGAAGCCCTCCTACGACCGCGCCGAGAACCTGTACAATCAAAAAAGGGTGGATTGGCAGAGCCGGGAGGCGGCTGAGGCTGAGCTGGCCGCCGAGCCGCCCGCGCCGAGAGCCGGCCAAGACGTCCCCGAGCCGCGGACGCTCTCGGCGGCCCTGCCCTGCTCCCACGGCGGCCTGAGCGCCTGCCACCACCTCGTTCGGGGCGTCTGGCTCAACAAGGCCGACTTCGATAAGGCCGAGAAGGCGTTCGTCGAAAGGTCTCGGCTCTTCGTTCCTCCGAGCGTCCTCGCCGTTCCCTCCGTCCTCCCCGACGCTGACGACGCCGGGCTGAGAACGCCGGACGAAGGCTACGGGACGGCCCTGCCGACCCCCGCCACGCCGAGCTTGGCCCCGGCCGCCGTCGGCACCGCTCCCCTCGTTACCGGCTCGCCGGCCTCCCCCCGCCGGACGGTGAACGGTAAGCCGCAGGCTTCGAGCTTGCAGGCTCTCGTGGCGGAGGTGTGGTTGGAGAAACCCCTCTACGACGGCGCCGAGAAGAGCTTCTACGAGAACCTCTTCGACGGTCCCCCGCCGGAAAAAGCCGAGCGGCGACGGCGCGGCTCCCCCGAAGCCTCGAAGGAGCCCCGGGAGGACGGGGAGAACCCGGGCGCCGGGAAAAAAGAGGGCGCCGAGCACGCGGAGGCTGCCGGCAGCTCTCCGCCCCCCTCCTCCTTCTTCCTCCACGAGGACAGCGAGGCCGCGTGGCTCAGCAAGCCGGCGTACGACCGTGCCGAGGCGCGGTACTACGCGGCCGAGGCTCTGAAAGCCTCAAGAGCTGGAGAGAGCGCGGAGGTGCCCCGACCCCCCCCGGCAGCAAAACCCTCCCGGCCGGCTGCCCAAGCTTCGACCGCCCCCGCGCCGGGAACAAAGTAGGAGAAATTTCTTCCGGGTTAAACCCAACGCGCGCGCAAAAAGAAGGGGTCGCTAGGGCTTGTTTGAGAAGTTTTAAGGCGGAGTGGCACGGCTGGGTAGTTACAGGACACCTTCAGAGCCTTGGACCCTGTGCTAATTGGGGTAATTTGCTCTTAGCTGGGCAGAACTAGGCGTTACGCCTTGCACCCTTCCCCGGGAAAGTCGGGGTGGGCTAAAATGGGCGTAATTCGGCCGGAACCGGGCTTCTTCCTCCCGGATCGCGGCCGGCAGCTCAAGCAGGGTCTGGAGGCGTCGAGTGCCGGGAAGGGTTTCGAGGCGGAGGACCTTGACCCCGTTGAAGGAGGGTGGGGGTGAGGGAGGGCATGAGTTTCATGGGGGAGATTTGGGGTTGTTGAGCTGTTGAGGAGGGGGGGTGGGGGCTTTTGGTGCCTTCCCTGTTGTGTGGTGTAGCCTGGTAGTGGCGCGGGCGGGTTGCGGTGCTTTATTCTTGCTCCCACCGCCTTCCCGGACCGGTGCTGGGCCCGTAGCTGTCCCCCGGCTTGAAATAACGGGAGGCACGGGGTGAGGAGCGCGGCACGGGCCGCTTGGCGCGGCGTCTTCTCCGCCTTCGCCTTCCCCTCCTCCAGCAATAAATAAAGGACGTTTTTAGCAGCAGGCTCGGTCGCGAGCGTCCCGTAGGAAGCCCCGCTCTGCGAGCTTCGCTGCGGAAGGAGCTCCGCAGCAGCTGGTTCAGCCCGTCCCCGCTCTCGGTGCCGGGTCAGGCGAGGCGGCCGGGCGGCCTGCCCCGCTTCCCTAAGAGGATCCTGCTCGCTTAAAGCTTCCCCCACCCCGGGAGGGGAGGCGAGCTGCGGGGGCAGAGAGCGCTCTTCTCCCAGCCCCGTCGCAAGCCGCTAACCTCAGCCGCTTCTAGCACCTCACTTCGTTGTTTTTGGTTTTTTTTTATTTCTTTTTTTTTCCCCGCAGAAAAATGGCGGTCGAGTTCCTCGCCCACGAGAGGATCTGGTTCGAGAAGTTCAAGTATGACGACGCCGAGCGGAGGTACTACGAGCAGATGAACGGGCCGCTGGGCGGCTCCTCGCAGCAGCAGGTAAAGGGGCGCGCGGCCGAGCTTCGGCAGCCCGCCGGAGCACCGCGAGCTAGCGCAGAGCAGGCACGAGGACGTTGTCCGCCTGGGCGCGCGCGTTTCTGTTATTTCCACTGTGGGTTTTGCTTTTTGCGGGGGGCGAGAGGCTCTCGGAGCCTTCCGTCTTCCGTCCTGGGGCAGCCACGCTTTTCCCCGGCGTGGCTTATAGCGGATACGCACGGTGATGTTCGAAGGGAGGCGCCGGGACCCCAAAGAGGCCGGGAATTACCTTCCTCCCCGTCGTGCCCCCTGCGATATTAAGACGCATCGCGGCACCGCGGAGGAGGAGGAGCGGGAGCGCGCCGCCGCTGCGGCACAGCCGACCTAAAGTAGCTCCCCCCCTCAGGTTTTTAGCCCCAGATGGTTCCCTTGGAAAGCGCAGAGCTGCCGTAACCTCTTCCTGCGATCCGAAAGGCCGCTAGCCGCTTACGCGTTGAGCCGGGGCTGTGGAAAGCCGCTTAGGGTTTTACGTGGCTGTCTCGCCGGGTGGTTAAGGGGAAGCTTCTCGCTTAATTTCGCCCTGCGCGTTCCCGCTGCTAGGGTAGGGGTGGAACGGCACGCGGGACGCTTGCCCAAAAACTGGAAGCTTTAAGCGCCCGAGGCAGGTGTTAAAGAGCAAATAAATATCCGCAGTGATCTCGGGAGAACAGTTAGACTCATTTTCGTGCCCCGTCAGGAGCTTCCAGTGAGGAATTCAGGCCTCTGAGGGGTGGTGCGAAGGCTCCGACGGAGATTCTGTAGCAGCGTAGAGGCAAAAAAAAAAAAATCCCTAGTCCTTAAAACCCGTCTGCAGCTTGGAAGCGGCTGTCCACCTGCAGATGCCCGGGCTGTTGGGTGCGTGGGCTACGCCACGGGGGCTCGTGGACAGTTTCCTACCACAGATCTTCCCCGCGGTGCGTGCAGAATCGCTGGAAGGAACCCCCCACCACCACCCCCCCCGCCCCGTTCTTACCCTTATTTATTTATTTTTTGTTAACTCCCCCGACCGCTTTCCCGCGTTTCACGGTTTTTGAGGAAAAAAAAAATCTCGGTTCTTTCTGCGCTGTTTGCAGGAGAACGGAGCCAGCACGATCCTACGCGACATTGCCAGAGCCAGGGAGAATATCCAGAAATCGCTGGCCGGAGTGAGTACCCGAGCTCCCTCGCCGGCTGGCTGCCCGCAACCGTTTTTTAGCCGTGGCGCGACTCCCAGCGGGGACCGCCTCGTGGATCGTGGGGCTTCTTTTTCGGTTCGAGGAGAGAGCTTGAGGTGCGCAGCGCTGTGTGCCGCCGCCGCCGCTCCGCCCGATCGCTGCCCGGAGCTTTGAAAACGAGAACCGGATTGGGTGGGGGGGGGGGGGGGGTCAAAATTCTTCGGCTGTGCATTTCTCGGCCTTTTTTCTCCTGGCGGAGCGTTGGCTTGCTCCCACGGGGCTTACCTAAGGAGCAGCGCGTCCCTTAAAAATAACCTCGCCGGGGCGGCAAAGCACCGAGCTCGCCGCCGCGTTTTTGTCTCTCTCGGGGCACACCGAGCTGCCACCTTCTCTCTCCTGTCTCGCTTTGGGTCGGGGTATGTGCAAAAAAATGGTGTCTTCCCTCGGCTGCGGCTAGGGAAACGAGCTTGGCTGCCAGCTCCCCACCCCGTAAAAGCCGAGTGCTTCCCGCAGGTGGTTTTGGGCCGATTTTTTGCCTTGGTTCACTGGGCAGCACCGTCGGGAATTTTTTTTCGGGACGAAGCTGGTAGCGTAAATGGAAGAGTGGGCTGGTTTTATGGGCGAGGAGGGACGAGAGAAGACGGAATACGGCTGCTGTGCCTTGATTTCTGCCCTCTGTGTACCTGTACGTACCTTCCGTGAGGAAATCCATCCTCCGTCTGCATTGATTTGGCCTCACAGCTCTCTCGCTGGGGGTAGTCGCGCGTTTCTAGCTCGGTACCTTAACAGGGAACTGGGCGCTTCTCAAGGGGAATATTTCACGTTCCTCCTTAACGCGAGCCGTAAGGGAACGTGGATTTGAGATGAACACAAAGGAGTCGGGCTAATCGCTTCCCCTGCGGTGATCTCATTTTAAAAAAGAGGAGGAAAATACGTGGAAGGTTTCTAATGCTGATTTCTGACTTCAGCATCGGTATTTCGGCCAGCGACTTAGGGAAAATAACACCCTGTTTGGGCGTTCGGTCAAGTTCACCAGCCCCTATCCGAGATTTTTAGCCTGGACTTGAGGCGAATACGTGGGGAATTGAGCTCCGCCTCCAACAGAGCTGCAGGACTTCAGGCACAGAAAGCGTTGGAGGGGCTCGGAGACCTTTCCGAAGGGTAAGATCTAGCGTCTGCCGCCTCCTCCAGGACCCGCCGCCTCCAGGAGCAGAGGCTGGGCGTGGTGAGGAGGGCCAGGAAACCCAAATACAAACCCAGATGGTTCGCCGAGACCGGGCTCAGCCCGGGGGCTTTCTTGTCCTGGCCTGCCCCTCCTGCTGAGTGAGCTGCTTCGTGTGAGAAGCACGTGAATTTGGGATGGCCGAGTCCTTTTGGCTGAGTCCTTTAGCAGGGAGGACTGGGGGAACTGGCAAAGCACCAGGCTAAAGCGAGGAGAGGGCTGAGAGTCAAGTCCTTTGGCCCCCTGGGGTGTTTGTTGGGGCGGTTAGCACTGAATATCAAAAATTATTCAGTTTTTTTGTCCTTTCCTGCAACGAAGAATCGGTGGGTTTGAGGATTTAAGGCCGAGATCGAGCAGTGGGGCCTCAGATTGGGAATTCGGGGCGCTGCAAAAAGTGGCTTTGGATTCCCCAGTGATGGCTCGAAGGGAAAGCATCGTGCACCTTAATCCCTGTCGCTGCTGGGGGCGCTCCAAGTGTGAACTTACTCGGAAAAGCCACGCGCGTGGCAGCAGCGGCCGCCTCCTCGATACTTCACGGTCCCATTTGTGCCTTACGCTACATCCCAGAGGCTCGGCTTGCTTCGTTTTTTCCCCGCACGTTGCCGTTATCTCGGCGACCTGCGGCAGCGAGCCACAGCTGGATCTTCTCTGCTCTTGTGTGGGGCTTAGAAGAACGGAGCTGTTGAGGGATAAAGCTGAAACATCACGGTTTCGTAGCTTTTATTTTTTGTAGCTTTCATTTCCGAAGGATTATTCCTCACCTCGGACGGCCGTGCCGTAGGGCGAGCGGGACTTCAGAACACGATCAACCTTCGTTCTCAGGTCTCAGAAGGCCGGGCTCGTGCTTCTGACCGTGCAGAACGATATTGCAGCGTGTTTTCGTAGCCAGGATTTGGTCTTTGCACCCGAGTAGGCAGAGTTTAGGGTCGGGAACGTAAAGGTGAAGCGAGGAGACGTGGTTTTAGCATGATGGGAAGGTGGCAGCTCGGTGCCTTTTTTATTTTTTCCTGCGAAATTCAGCCGAGGCTGGTTTCAGATCTGCCTCGGCTGGTCTCTTTCGTTCCGAAACGTTTGCCGCAGCGCTCCAAGGCTCGAGGTGACGCTCCCGTACCTCCCCGCGAGGAGAGCGCAGAAATTCTCACGCTCGAAACATTTGTTTGCACGTACCTCTCCTCCTGCTTTGCATGGTCACCTCCGCTTCGAACCGTCACCCCGGGCCGCGTCCGCCGGGTCACTAACGCTTTCCCAGGGCGGGTTTTGAAACTCCTGCGGCCCTGCGGCTGGTGGGGAGAGATCTTACAGGTGGGGGACCTGAGGCACGGGAAGGATCCGCTTGCCTGAGATCGCCACGAGCAAGTCCGGCGGGAGCAGGCGGCCGAACTCTCACTCCCCGAAGCCCTCCTCCCGCGGGGCTGTCACCGAAAGGACGGTGCCGAAGCTCTGCTCCTCCCTGCTCTGCCCCCAGCTCGCTCTGTTCCAAAGCCTCCGTGTTCGTGCCTTTGCTGTGTGTGGGTTTCGGACGGGAAGAGCCGCGCGCGCGCCTCTGGTACTGCAAAAAGTGCTCGGGGGCCACGTTCAGGAACGCGTCTGTGTGCACGTTCTGTAGGAAAACCAGCCCGGATCCGTCCTCCTAGTCCCTGAAAGCCCGCCCTAGCCCTTCACCGCCATCCCCCAGCAGTTCATTTTGGTTTATTTGATGGTGGCCAAAGCTGCTGGTGTTCCCAGAGCTCAGGTAGAGCCGGCTCGGCTCAGAGCTCAGCTAGGCTGACCCGAGGGGAGAGGTGTAAGTGTTAACTTTGCCAGTTTTCCTTAGAGTGCGTTTTAGAGGCGCGCTTCAGAGAGGGCCGGGTGTTGAAAGCCCCTTGAGGCTAAGAGAGCAGTTTCTATTTTCTGGCCTTCGTAAGCGAGAAAGTTCCCGGGGTTTTGATGAGCTTGGGTGGCTGAATTCGTGCTCCTTGTGCCCTGTGGGTCCCTAGCGTGTTTCCAGGCTTGCTGTGCAGAAGATTTTGCTGCAGTGATGCCCTGGAACTCCCCCACCTTCGGGGTTTTGGAATCGCTGTCCCTGATGAAATTCCCAAAGGCTTCCGCCGCGCTTCCTCTTGGCACAGCTGCCTCCGAAGAGGAACCAGCTCCCGGCTGCGTGTAGGAGAAAAGCGCGGCGTAGGGGCAGCGCGGCGTCCGCCGGGGCCCGCGTCTCTGCGAGCTTCCAACGCCCTCAGCTCGGGGGGGATGCCCACGGTTTCTCGCGGGCCCCTTTTTCAGAGCCGGGTTTATGGTTAGGTCGGCGTAGGGAGGATGGCAAGGGAGCTGGTTGCAGAGCTCTGCACGACTCGGCGAGCGCTGTGCGGTGCTACGCAAGCCGCGCCTGATTTAATCCGCAGCTGGGTTCTCATCCTAGGATCTTACGCTGCTGGCAAAGTCTGTTGCGGTCAGACATCGCATTTCCATGTTCCTCCTTGCTGAGAGCAGCTTGACGGAGAGCGGAGTGCTTCGAAGTCCCCTCGTCGTACTTCAAGCCATCGCTGCAACCTTCCTCGGTAAAATTACAGTGATCTTTGTCTTCAAACCCGAAATGACGACTACCCAAGGCTGGCAGGTTCCTCTCGAGCTGGAGGCATCCTGCCGGGCCACGGATGTTTGTCCTGGCGGGGCGGAGCAGCGCTGGCCTGCTCCGGGCGACTCCAGGAGGGCTGACAAGCGCCGAGGGGCTGCCCCTGCTGGGCTCTGCCGTCTCCGAGGGGTTTGGCTAGCGGCTGCGAGGCTGGCGAGGCTTTGGAGGCTTCGAATTCGTAAATATTGTTAACGCAGAAGAGAGGCGTGGAGGCACAGCTGGGCTCCGCACCAAATGCTTCTGCTAAATCCCAGAGCCGGGGAGGAAAAGCGGGCCGGGGGGGTTTTATTCAGCAGCGCTGAAGAGGCGTAGCCGAGCCGCAGCATCTTTAACGTCTGCAGCTGCAGGTTAAGCTGGTCAGAAAGCCTACAGAAACGTTTGCGTCGGGCCCGAAAACGCGGCCGGAGCCTCAAACCGCTGAGTGCCTGCGATGCTTCCCCGCTCGGCGGGATCGGCAGGCTGCTTTCGGGCAGGAGGGGAGGAAAGCCTCGGCTGCTCGCTCTCTGCAGGCGGCAGCTCTTCCGCGTGCTGGTCATCAACCAAGGAGCGCTTTTTTGGGGCAGGGATGGGCGCGGCTTGTGGGCAGAACTCAAGACTTCCCGCCGAGCTACCTCAGATTTCATCGAATTATCTCAGATCGTGGATTTCAGCGCGGGCTGCCTTGCCCCCCTTCAGGAGAGACGCACGGGTGCTAACTGGAGACTTGCTGGGAGCCTCGGTAGCGCGGACGGAGCTGCTTGAGGGAGCTGAGAGGAGGCTGCGGGGCGAGGGGCAGCGCTGCCCGGGAGAAACGCTTCTCGCTCCTTCCCATGCGGAGCATCCGTCCTTCCACGGACAGACGTAGCTCCCCCTGTAACATTAGGGTCTTGCCAGCCAGGGTATTTAGGGGCCGGAGGTTCCTGCGCCTGTGTCGCTGCAGGGGCTGCATCGGAGGTGGATTTCGTGGTGCTTTTTGGCATCCCGGCCCCCGTCCCTTTTTTTGGGTGGGTGGAGGAAGGTCTCCGAACCTTCCTGCTCGGGGCACCTCCCGCTGCTCCCCGTGTCCTGAGAGCCCTGCGCCTCACGTACCTGCTTTTCCTGGCGCCCCTTGTGCCTTTTTCTTCATCCCGAGTGACTGCCGAGGTGTGTCAGGAGCACGTCAGCTCTGACAGAGCCACATCCATTACGTGCAGGGTGCGCTTGAAAGAATTATAATTTTTCTCTACCGCGTTCCCTTATAAACGGCACTTAGAGCACGAAGGACTGTGTTTTCTTCCCTTTCCTAATTTCAAATAGCAGATAAGGGCTCGTTTTAAAAAGAGGCCCCCCTTTTTTTTTTTTGCTGTTAAATACTTCTGAAGCCGAATTGCTGCGGTTGTTCCCTCAGGATGTGTTAAAATAAAAGTTTAATTCGCTTCGGGAGGAGCCGAAGGCCGGGCTGGGGTAAGCGGGAGCGCAGAAATGCTGCGATCTCCTCCCGGCTTCCCCAGGGACTTGCTGTCTGATGTCAAGCAGCTGCCCTTCTGAAGGAGCTTGGCGTGAAGCTCCAACCTTTGCGTGTGCTGAGTGATCCGGGGCTGCGGGGAGTGACTTCACCCTCTGCTCATCATCGCCAGCTGAAATTCCCCCGAGCTTCGCGCTTTGTTACGTAGAGCTCGTAAATTGCCTTCAAAGCCTTCGGATCAAACGGCCTGGTTCTTAGATCGGCTCTCGGTTTTTCTTCCTTCCCGAAGGCTTGGCTCTTTGCGTCGCTGTTGCGCGGGAGCAGGCGAACAAATCGGTTTCATCTCGGTTTTGTCCTCGTTGCAGAGCGCGAGCGCCACCTCCTCTGGGCCCGCTGACCAGAACGAACTTCTTTCCAGAATTTCTCACCTGGAGGTAGAAAACCAAAACCTTCGCAGTGGTAAGTAGGGGGATCTTGTGGCATGAAAGCAAAAAAAAACAAACCGAGCGGGGTCCTGCTCCTGTGGGTTGTCTCCTTTATTGACCTCGGTGAGCACGTGCAAGCGTGTTTACAGGCTTCCCGCTGCCTGGAGCAGCTGCTGATCTTAAATCCCACTTCGAGCAGGAGCAAATTTGTCTTGAGAGCCTAGATTCTCCCCCCACACACACACACCTCTTCTTGCAGTCGTTGCAGATCTTCAGATGGCCATCTTCAAGTTGGAGAGCCGCCTGAATGCTCTGGAAAAATCTACCTCCCACCAGCCCTCCCCAGTTCCACCGACCCAGGTGAGTCTCAGCCAGGTGCTCCTCTTGAACGCTCTCCGGCCTGCCTGCTGAGGATGAAGGGATGCTTGTAGTTGGGAAGAGTTTGCTGCTGCTTTTCTCGCAGCTTTGGCGGCTGCCTTGTCGTCTTTCCCTAACCGGTATGGGTAGAAAGAAGACAAAAAGGCGTTTTTTTTCTGCCCCGAGACAAAAAAAAAAACCTGTTAGAGATTTCAGCAGAGGAGAGCCGATACAGATCTGTGGAAGTTCGGAGCTAACAAATATTTGAGAAGGATTTAGCCCATGGTGCTGTAGGTTTCTCAGCACACACCAGGTAAAGTGCCACTGTTATGACAGGTGAGCAGAACTGGTGACTTTTTATTTTTAATAAATCTCCCCTGATAGAATCTATTTAATGCGAACAGGAGAAAGCTGTGGGAGCTGAATGCCTGGCGCCTCTTTAATTCTTGCGGCGTGTCGGAAGACCTGAGGCCGGTGGAAGTCACCTTGGCTCTGTAGGAAGCTCACAGAGCGCGAGGGCCCCTCCTTTGGCAGGGATTTGTTTCACACTTGCAGCATCCTGGAAGGGGTACGCTTGGCACTCGAGCGGAAGGTGACAATCTGCTCATCTCCAAGGGTCTTCAGGGCGAGATGTGGTCTCCTCTGGATAAGCCCTGGCCTTGGGGCATGCAGTAAGGCTGGTTTGTAAGGACAGGTTCCCAATAGCTCTCCCCCCCTTCATGTTCTAGATACGTTGAACCACCGAGTCCTTAAGAGAAGGGTCAGCTCTTGGCTGCGCTGTGTTTTTTTCCTCTATGAATATAATTCAGCTGTGTTGGGATAGCTCAGAGGCGTGTCTCTAGCAAAGCGGGCTTCTGTTCCGGAGTTTTTCCCGAGCGCTGCCGTGATAGAACCTCAGGCTAACTTTCTCCTGGTTTTTTTTTCCTTAATGCAAACTTAAATCCACGTCACCCTGCTGAAGAAAGTGGAACCGTTCAGCGTTCCCTCCAAGAAAGTGGAGCTGCCATCCGCCGCGCCTGCAAAGAAAGCCGAGCCAGCTGCTGCAGAGGAAGATGACGATGACGACATTGACCTTTTTGGCAGTGACGATGAAGAGGAAGACCAGGAGGCTGCCAAGGTCCGGGAAGAGAGACTGCGTCAGTACGCGGAGAAGAAGGCCAAGAAACCGGGTCTCATTGCCAAGTCCTCCATCCTCCTGGACGTGAAGCCGGTGAGTAAGGGCTCGCGCGTGAGGCCGCACGTCCCGTGCGGGAGGCTGTAAATCATCTCGTTTGCACGTCCGCACTGACTGGGGACGATGTAACCTGCGCGTTTCCAGACGAGGGTTCAGAGTGAGGTGCGGTATCGCAGCTGGGATCTGCAGCATTTGGGCTGCTGCTCCGGTCCTTGGTCCATGGCAAGCGCAGGCTGTTGCCTGAAGGATTCCTCGGACCGGGACTAGCACCCGTCTTTGAAGAAAGGACGTTGAGTTAAAACCAAAACCAGATAATGTCCTAAAAATGAAAATAAACCTGTTCTTGTTAAATTGTCACAGTGGAACCGAACTATGGGCCGTCTAGTGCTCCATTTGCACAAGGGGGATACCTTTGGTAAAAGTCACTTTAAAATGAGTGCTTCGAAACAGGGAGGTTGCTGCAGGAAGAATCCCCCTTGCATCTGCAGGGCCTGGAGGCAGAATCGAAGCAAAATGTCTTGTGGCGTTGCTACCAAGTCAGGTTTAGCTCGTCTAACCCCTTCAGCTAGTTCTGGTGAAAATAATAGCCCAGAAAGGGCAGTGTGTATCAGCTGAAATACACTGAGAGGAGGAGGAGGAGTGTTAAATGTTAACTGTTGGGGTCAGACTGCACACAGATGTGTTAAAACAACCGTGCGCACGTTGACTATCTCAGCTTAGCCAGCCTGATTGAGGAGGACACCTCAATTTTTGTGTTGAGGGGCTATCGTGCACCCCCATTCAGCTTGGGCTGGAGGAGATGGCAGAGTCCTCAGTCACTGGGCACCTCGTGGGGCTAACGGTGACATGTAGGAAGACGTTAAAGTTCCGACTTTGCACCCCTGCAGTGGGACGATGAGACCGACATGGCGAAGATGGAGGAGTGCGTCCGGTCCGTCCAGATGGATGGGCTTGTGTGGGGAGCCTCCAAGCTGGTCCCGGTAGGCTACGGTATTAAGAAGCTCCAAATCCAGTGCGTAGTGGAGGATGACAAAGTCGGGACAGACATCCTGGAGGAGGAGATCACCAAGTTTGAAGACTACGTAAGTCTTCCCGTGAGCCGGGAGGCGCCTCGCCTTGCGGGGTCACTTCTAACTAAGGTTTTTAACAGAGTTTGCCGAGCTTGGGTTTCAAATAGAAAACCCCGCGGAGCTCACGGTGTCCGCCCGCTGAGATACCAGTGTGTAGCGTGTGCCTGTGTCTACATACGTATATTTCGTGCTGATTGATGTAGACGCCTCGCAGATACTTCGCAGAGCCGTTTTGCAGGCTCTTGCTCCTTACCACCCAGCCTTGCTTCGAGGAGCCCCTGCTTCTACGCTTAGCCTAGGCAGCACCAAGGTACAAATGCGTGTGGTTAACCCCGGTGGCTGGGGCTGGAGGTGTCTCCATCCCCATCCTGCCTTCGCTTCCGTGGAAATAGAAGCAGGAGCTCCGGCTCTGTGCCGGGTAATACGCAGGTTTAGTAGCGCTTCCTGCCTCACCCCTGGGAGAGGGAAGCAGCAGGCCACATACCTGTTTTTATTCATTTTCCTTGCGTACTTTTTTGCTTATATTTACAGTAAATCGGGAACTGTTGTTCTTAGGCATGTTGCTGGGAACTTAATATGGATGTTCTTCATCAGCTGGACTGAACATCTAAAGATTCATGCAGTAATGAGCACAGTGTGGTGCCCTGTTTTGTCTGGTGTTAGAGGAATATTAAATAACAGTCCGTGAAGGTGGCTCTTAGCACAGCTGGGGAACTGGCCTCAGAGCCCTGGGCTATGCTTGGTCTGTTTTTGAGCAGAACTAGCGCACGCTGTGAAGAAATCCCCAGTGTGAGTGCTTTCTTCGTTGTAAGTGTCTGAAAACACCTTGGTGACCTCTAGCTGCTGCTCTTGTTCTGTTGCAGGTGCAGAGTGTGGACATCGCTGCTTTCAACAAGATCTAGAAGCAAACCTGTATCCTCTCTGAAACTGTAACTAATAAAGGTCAAGGAATGCAGATTGTATGTTTTTTCTCTCCTGAGTGTAACTTCCCCAAAGCGATGCGTCGGAGGCTTTGGGGGTTTCCCTTCCTTGCTCCCTTCATAAAAGGAAAAGACCTCGAGATGAGCTGCTTGTGTTTCTGTGTTGGAATGAAGGTCTGCTACTACAAAAAACAACAAAAACCCACACTGGATTTTCTCTCTCATTTTCTCCTTGCTGCTATTTTTTTTACCCTGTGCAGGTCACTTCAGCTGATCCTTCGGTTCGTGAGGAGCTGGGGCTGTGCTGAGTGTGGTCAGTGGAAAGGGGAGGTGACATTTCTAACCGTGGGTCAGAGTCCCTCTGTCACGGTGCCAGAGTCCAAGGGCCGGGTGCAGGCTGCGCAGCGCCAACGCGGAGCAGATGAGAAGCGCCATGGGGCTGCGCTGCAAGCAAGGGATGAAGTCACAGCAGCCTCCAGCAAAGTGGTGCTGACTCCAGTTCCAGCTTTCCTGGCTGGGTTCAGCGCCCTGTGCACCTGATGTGCCCTGTAGTGATGTGCAGGTGTCTGCGTGTGGTGTCCCTGGCCTGTGGTGGCATCCTGTGTGTTGTCGTGCCAGGTGTGCCCCGTGCTTAGTGCTAGGACGCCCCTCGTGCGTGGCACTGGGTGGGTGCAGTGTGTCCTCCGTGCCTGGGGCCCTGTGCGTGGTTGTGTCAGGTGCTGCCCTCCCCAGAACCTGCAACACTCAGTGTCTCACGTGCCACAGCCCTGGGGGCCTGGTGTTGTGGGTGCTGCTGTCCCCAGAGCCCTACGGGTTTGGTGTCCCGTATGCTGGCACATCTGGTGTCCTGTGTGCCACATGTGCCTGTGTCTGGATGGGCTCGGGCTCCTGGGTAGTGACACTTTGTGTGGCTTCTGTTCTGTCGTCCCTGGAGCCCCGCACACCTCGCACTGGATGTTCAGAGCCCCAGGCGTTAATGTCTGGTGTCCCGTATGTCCTGTCCCATGTGCCGCTAACCCCAGAGCCCCATGTCCTGAGTGCTGGCCCACCTGGTCCTGTGGGTGCCTGGTGCTGCACGTACCGTGTGCCAGCTGTGTGGTGTCGCACACGCTGCCTTCCTGGTGTCACTTGTCCCATGTGCTATATACTCCATGATGTCCTGTGTCCCATGTGCTGCCATCCCTGATGTCCCGTGTCACGTGTGCAATATGCTCCATGATGTCCCATGTCACATGTGCTATATGCTCTGTGATGTCCTGTGTCCCATCCCTGGTGTCCCGTGTCACATGTGCTATATGCTCTGTGATGTCCTCTGACCCATCCCTGATGTCCCATGTCACATGTGCTATATGCTCCCTGATGTCCTGTGTCCTATCACTGATGTCCCATGTCATATGTGCTATATGCTCCGTGATGTCCCGTGTCACATGTGCTATATGCTCCCTGATGTCCTGTGTCCCATCCCTGATGTCCCGTGTCACATGTGCTATATACTCCCTGATGTCCTGTGTCCCATCCCTCATGTCCCCTGTCACATGTGCTATACCCTGCATGACGTCCTGTGTCCTACATGCTGCCATCCCTGATGTCCTGTGCCACACGTACTACGCACTCCATCATGTCCCATGTGCTGCCCCTCCTGCTGCCCCGTGTCCCCTTCCCGCTGTCCCCCATCCCGTGCTCCACCTCCCCCGGCCTCCCACCTCCTTCCACGCACCGTGTACCCTCGTGTCCCCCGCGCTATGCGCCGCCACCCGCCTTGGTGCCCGGTGTCCCCCCCCCAAGCCACCACCTTCGCTCTCGCCCTCTGCCCGCCCCGTGTCCCGCCAGGCCGCGGCTCCCAGGCTGCCCCGCGGCCTGCCCCCGGTTCGTGGCGGCCATGGCGCTGCTGACGGACCTCTACCAGCTCACCATGGCCTACGGCTACTGGCGGGCCGGGCGCCACCGTGCCCCCGCTGCCGCCGAGCTCTTCTTCCGCCGCGAGCCCTTCCATGGCGCCTTCGCCCTGGGCACGGGCCTGGCCGAGGGCCTCCGCTTCCTCCGCGCCTTCCGCTTCTCCGCCGCCGGTGCGCGAGGGGACGGCGGCGGAGGCAGACGGGGACAAGCGGGGTCACCTCCTCTTGGGGTTTGGGGAAGGAGCGGGGCTACGGGGTGGGTTTGGGGGGGCGCGGGTGGCTGTGGGGTGCGTGGGGTGGGGGGACGGGGACGCGCCTCGGGGGGGAAAGGGGGTTCACAGGGAGCGGGACGTGGCTGGGGGGGCTGAGGTGGGGGGACGGGGACGTGCCTCAGAGGGTTTGGGGGATGGGGGACCTGGGGAGCTGGGGGGGGAAGGGGGACAGGTACAGGGACATTCCTCACATTCCTCAGAGGGATCTGAGCCCTCAGGGGGGACGTAGAGGGGACAGGGATGTGCCTCACAGGGACAGGGGACTCCTTGGGGGACGGGGACGTTGAGGGACAGGGGGCTGAGGTAAGGGGGGCAGGGACGAGCCTCAGAGGGACTTAAGGGGCAGGAGACCTGGGTTGGGGGACACCCCCCCCGCCACGGGACCTGAGGAGGGGACAGAGATGTCCCTATGGGGGACAGGGACCGGGGGGGGGGTCAAAAGCACTGCAGGACCTGGCGGAGGGGCAGGGACAGCCCTCGGTGGGACGGGGGGACCCTTTAGAGGGACCCGGGGGACGGGGGATTTCAGGTGGGGGGGGCAGAGACGCCTCTTAGAGGGACTTGGGGAGCAGGGGGAACCCCCAGCTGGACCCGAGGTGGGGACAGGGAAATCTCTCAAGGGGGCAAGGAGACCCCTCAGGGGGACCTGGGGGTACTGGGGCACCTCTTAGAGGGACCTGGGGACAGGATACCTGGCGTGGGGACACAGGGACATCCCTTAGAGGGAACAGCAGACCCTTCAGGGGGACCTGGGGGTTAGAGGGACCCCTGAGAAGGATCAGGAAGGGGACGGGGACATCCCTCAGGGGGACAGAAAGGTATGGGTAATCTGATGAACCGGGGAGGGGGGACGGGGACATCACCCAGAGGGACCAGGAGACCCCTCAGTGGCACTTGGGGTTCCCTCAGAGGAGCCTGGGGACCAAGGGGACCCTGGTACACCCCTCGGGGGTCCCTTGGACAGCCCCTCAGAGGGATGGGGGTTTGGTGTGGTGCTCTCTGAGGGTTGGGGACGGGGGGCTGTGTCCCCATCCCTGTGGGCTGAGGTGTCCCCTGCCCCTGCAGACATCGCCTACCTGCGCTCGGTCCTGCCCAGCACGACGGAGGACGCCTTCTTCGACTACCTCTGCACCGTGGACGCCTCGGAGGTCACCGTCTCTTCCGTGCCAGAGGGCTCCGTCGTCTTCTCCAGGGTGGGACCTGGGACCTGGGTTGAGCCTCGTAGGGGCACCGGGGCCGCCAGCAAACGGGGCTCGGCCACGTCCCCACGTCCCCAAGCTCGGCCCCAGTGCACGCAGCCAGGGAGACGTCACCACTGCTGTCCCCGCAGGTCCCGCTCCTGCAGGTGAAGGGGCCGCTGCTGGTGGTGCAGCTGCTGGAGACCACCCTGCTGTGCCTGGTCAACTACGCCAGGTAAGGGCCCCTCCTGCTTTTTGGGGGTGCTGGGGACCCTCTGGCTGCAGAGTTCATCCAGCCCCGCTGCACCAATTGTCCCTGCACCCCGTCCGTGTCCGAGCTAAGCGGCACCCCGAGAAAAATCACAGAATCGTCTAGGTTGGAAGAGACCGCCAAGATCACCCAGTCCAACCTCTGACCTAACATGAACAAGTCCTCCACTAAGCCATATCACTGAGCTCTACATCTAAACGTCTTTTAAAGACCTCCAGGGATGGGGACTCAACCACTTCCCTGGGCAGCCCATCCCGATGCCTAACGACCCTTTCGGTAAAGAAGTTCTTCCTAATAACCATTTTGTCCCTTTCTCTCCCAGCCTGGTGGCCACGAACGCCGCCCGCTTCCGCCTCCTCGCTGGCCCCGAGATGAAGCTGATGGAGATCGGGCTGCGTCGCGCCCAGGGGCCGGACGGCGGCCTGTCTGCCTCCAAGTACTCCTACATCGGGGGTGAGTGGTGCCCCGCAGCGCCGCGCGGTGCCGCGGCCGTGCCGTCACCCCCCCACACACCCCGTCCCTCCTCGCAGGCTTTGACTACACCAGCAACGTCCTGGCGGGGAAGCTCTACGGCATCCCGGTGCGCGGCACCATCGCCCACTCCTTCATCATGTCCTTCACGTCGCTGGAGGAGGTGCAGCCCAGGGTGAGTGGTGCCGCGGGAAGGGGACGGGGATGGGACGTCCCGGCTGTGGCCGTGGGACCTCGTGTGTCCTCCTGACAGCTGGTCCAGGTCCGTGGAAGGGAAATGGGGATGCTGTGGGACGTGCGTGGTGCCGGGACATCCTGGATGTAGCGCTGATGTCCCCAAGCAGGTCCTGCCACCGCTGGCGGGCGGGGAGCCGGTGGATCTCGCAGCCCTGGCCGAGTCGTGGCTGCAGCGGGTGTGCGAGCTGCTGCAGAGCCCCCCCGAGAAGGCCAACCGCGGCGAGCTGGCCGCCTTCGTGTCCTACGCCATCACCTTCCCGCATAACTTCCAGGGGCTGCTGGACACGTACTGCGTCATGAGGTGAGGACGGATGTGTCCCTTGCTGCCCCCGGGGCTTGCGGGAGGAGCTGGGGGAGAGGACAACTCTTGAAATGCCTCCTCGCAGTGTCCCCGTCCTTCACTGTCGCCTGCCGCAGGTCTTTGTCCTCCTGCTCAGCTTGCCCTTGGTCCTCGGCCCCCGTCCGAAGAGGCCGCGGGCACTAATCCTTCTCCTCGCCCCCCCGTCAGGAGCGGCCTGCCCAATTTCTGTGCCGTGGCGCTGGCCCTGCACCAGCTGGGGTACCGCGCCATCGGGGTGCGCCTGGACAGCGGGGACCTGGTCCAGCAGTCCAAGGAGATCCGGCGGGTGCTCCGAGCCTGCGGCACCACGTGAGTCCCCTGAGACGGGCAGGGAGCCTGCGGAGAGCATCCCCTGCCCCGGGTGCCCAGCACCTCCTCCATCGTCCCTGGATATTGGGGTGGGTGCCCTCCCTGCTCGAGGGGGGTACTGGGACACCTTTGGGTGCTTGTAGGCTCCCAGGGCGGCTGCGAGCAGAGCCAGGCTTTCCCCCCAAAACCCGGGGCCACCCTTCTGCTCCCTCCCCAGCTCCTCACCTTCCTTTCCAGCTTCCAGGTGCCCTGGTTTGGGAGCATCCCCATCGCCGTGAGCAACGACATCAGCGAACAGAGCCTGGAGAGCTTCATCCGGGAGGTGAGGCAGCCGCCGGGGCTGGGGCACGAGGGGTGGCAATGGGACTGTCCCCGGCCTCTGACTCAGTTTCTCCCGCATGAGAGCAGTTTCCAGGCTGGAATGAGCAGATTTTGGGTGGGCCGGCCACAAACCAGGCATTTTTGGGCAGAGCAGCCTCTGACCTGCCCCGTGGCTCCGGTTTTAGCATGGGTTTTTAAAAAAAAAAATAATCAGAGGCAGGACGGGCTGCTGATGGTTGTCGTCTTCTCTGCTGCACCAGGGGAGCGAGATCGACGTGATCGGTGTGGGGACGAACCTGGTGACGTGTCCCCTGCAGCCATCGCTGGGCTGCGTCTACAAGGTAGGAGTGGCAGCTCAGCCCCGCTTGGCTTGGGGACGGTTTGAGGTGTTATTTTTTTAACGATTTATTCGGCTGTTTTGCCTCAGTGGCCTCCCCAGCACGCAAGGGGGCACGGAGCTCTGCGCGGCCCTTGGCACCAGCTTCGTGTGGCAAAAAAACAAGGAGCCCGTCCCCACACCGTCCTCTTCTCCCGCAGCTCGTGGAGGTCAACGGCTCGCCGTGCCTGAAGCTGACGGAGGAGGAGGAGAAGATGACAATCCCCGGGATTAAGGCGGTGTACCGGCTCTACGACGCCGCCGGTGAGCTCTGCCATCTTGGGCGCCCCGCTGCGGTGCTGCCCCATTGATCCTCAGTCCTGATTGCCCCGAAACCCTGTCCCCGGCGTCGCGAGCACCCGCTGGCCCTTAACCCAGCGCCCCTGCAGGTCACCCCTTCATGGACCTCATGGCCCTGGAGGACGAGCCCGCGCCCAACGCGGGGCAGGAGCTGGCGGTCCACGTCCTGGGGAGGAGAGGAGAGGCCACCAAGGTCAGGCCCGCCGCCGTGGAGCCCCTGCATCGCACGTACTTCAGAGACGGCCAGGTCGGGGGGGGGGATCTGCCCTCTCCGTGGGCTCAGGGGGGTGGCGGTGGGCCTGGCCACGCAGCACGTGGGGGCGAGGAGACCCCCCCCTCGGCAGCGGGGACAAGGCACAGCTCCTCCGGGGACGGGCCAGCTCCCCGGGAAATTCGGCTCCCCGGCAGAGGGATGAGGTTGTGCCCCACCTGAGACGGGTTCCCCTGGGTTTTCGGAAGGGTCTGTGGGGGTCTGGGCATGCAGGTGGAGACGTGACCCGCGGCTGCTCTCAGCCAGGTGGCTCTCACCACAAAGCTTTGGTGCCTCCGCTGTGAAAAACCCTTAAAAGTTTCTGCGGGGAAGACGCCAGCCTCAATTCAACTGCTACACTGAGCAGCCGCCCCACATGGGGACAACCTGCCAGCTGCAAGGTGGCTGTTGCCGAGGCGTCCTTCCCTCTTCGGGTGAAGGACCGGAGCGAGGTGGTGGCACCGCGGCACCAGTTGCTGAATCGAGGAGTCACCTGGGGCCGAGCTGTCCTTGTCCCCACGGTGCTGGCGGAGCTGCACCGGCGCCACCGCAGCCCCAGGTTTTTCAGGATTGGGGCCGGGTGGCCAGCCCCTCGTAGGGACGCTCCTTTACCTCCATCCTACAGGTGTGCGAGGTCCTGCCCAGCCTGCCGGAGGTGCGGAGCCACGCGCAGGCATCCCTCAACCGGCTCAGCCCCGCTCACCGCCGGCTCCGCGAGCCGCAGCCCTACCCGGTACGTCCGCCGCTTACCAGGCGCGATCGATCCCGGTCCCATCCCGAACCTTCTGCCCTGGTGAAGCCCTCGGGCTCCCGCAGCGTCCCTGAGGACGCTCGGTGTCCCCTCCCGCACCAGGTGGCCGTGACGGAGAAGCTGCACCTCCTCCTCGCAGAGCTGCGGCAGGCCAGGCAGTGAGGGGGTCCCCGCGCGCCCTCCCCGTGCTCTGCCAGCCCCCGCCTGGGGCCAACGCTTCCGACGTCCTCTTCGGAAGGCCAGGTGATTAATTGGGAATTAATGAGGCTAATGAGGCCGCTGCTCTGCGGATCTCCTCCGATCCGAGGACCGTGCCGGGACTGGAAGCGCTCCCCGCGGGCCCGGGTGCCCAGGGATGGGGCAGGCAGAGCTGGGAGGTGCCGGGGCCGCCACGTCCTGGGCTGGGACGCGGCCGTGAGCGGCGCTGTCACCGCGTTGCCTGCGAGCTCCCTTCCTTCCCTGCCCACCTCGGTGGCCCTGCCACCCGCTGTGCCTTCTGCGGTGGCCACGCTGCCCGCCTTGGTGGCCCTTACCAGCCCCGTGCCTTCTGCGGTGGCACGGGGCGCTTCTGTGGCGGCATCTCCAGGCCACGGCTGCTTCGTACGTCACTCGAAGGCGAGCGAAATGCGAACGCTAAACCAGGCTGCAAGCGGCCCCAGCCTCTAGCCGAGCCAGAAACGCCTCCGCAGCTGCCCCCCAAACGACGCAACACCGCTGCTGCGGCAGCTGGGGGCCGTCCTCGTGTCCCAGAGCCCCCGGCGAGGCTCAGCGGTGGCACTAAAGACCGTGCCGAGAAGGTTCCCCACCCACGGAGCCGTGGCAGGTCCACTTGGCCCTTTCCACCCTAAGCTTTGGGTCTGTGGCCACATTTTTTTTTTTTAACCTTTCCGTTTTGTACGAGGTCTCCCGAGCATGGAAACTGGTTTCAGGTCGACACCCCTGCTCTCTAACCTCGATTCTTATCGAGGAAGCGTGGCACCAAGCCCTGCCCTTACCTTGTCCAAAGCACAAAACAAAACAAAAGCCTTACGCACCAGCGCTGCGAGCGCGCTGCGCGACTGCCCCAGTCCTAAAAAAAAAAAAACCTCTCCTTCAGCTTGAATGTTTGATTCATCACCTTTCATTTCACTTCGCGGTGTATATTTGAATAAAACTGAAATGAGAAGCAAGTGTTGAGCACTGATAGCGGCTGGGGGTGACCCCCGGCACGTGTTCGCATCCCTATTTTGTGGCATCCTACAATTAATTCCAGCAACAGAGCCTCTGGCGTGGCAGCTGGAGCGCGTCTCACCTGGGGGGGGGCAGGCAGGACGGATGAAGCGACGTGTGGTTGAAGGCTTTTCATCAAAAGCCAGTCAAGAAACGTTGCATGGAACGGACGGAAAGTGCAAAGAACGAATGAAGTGCCTTCCTGAGACGGGTGTGCGCTCCTCCAACCCTGCCTGAGCTTGTAACGAAGACGTATCCGAAACCTTCCCTTGAGATTTTGAGCCCGAAAGGGCAGAAGGCGGGCACCTGCTCCTCATCCCCAAATACCCAGCCCAATAACTTGCACCCTCTCCCAGCAAAAGGCTTGATAAGAGATGCTTTATTTTTTTTCTCTCCATTGCTTAGATCCTTGCAGCATACGTTGATGGGAAAACAAAACAAAACAAAACAAACACAAAATATTGCCTGATTGTGTCCTGTTTCTAAAAAAAAAACCCATCAGGCTGGAGCGCAGCGCTGCCCTGGTACAGCTGGGCCTGCGCTCTGTAAGGCACTCTAACTTTGCACTTTAAAAGAGGAAAAAAAAACCTTTTTGTTATTAAACCCGCGTGCAGTACTCCTGGAAAGAGGCTGGCCTGAGTTCCTACACGGTAACGAACAAAAAGGACCGCGGAACAGACAGGAAAAGACAGCGAGACTGCCCGCGAGGCTCAGAAACAGGGTCACGGCCTCAGGGTCACAGCCTTCCCCGTCCTTGTGCACCGACGGCCGCGGCTCTCCTGCAACCACCGACTCACCGAAGGGTGGGAGCCTGTGGGAGCTAAACCGGACGGCAGCGTTCCCAAAAAAATACATGTTATTAACCGGGCTTCATTACACTGCATCCCACAGCGCTGAGCCCCCGGCCAGCTTCCCGCTGCCCTGCCAGCACCTGCTTAACCGCAGACGGCTCGTAACTCGCAAAATTTAAACGGTTTAACTTAAAGGACACCTCTTCCCACTCAGGGACCCCTCATCCTTCCCGCTGCCGCGGCAAAGAAAAACGTAAAAAGTGCTCGTTCTTCCGTTTTTGCCCTTGAAGTCGTTGTTGCTGTTTGGCACGGATCTCAGAAGCGGATGCAAAGACGGGACAGCAAGTGGGAGAAGGGACGTTCGAACGCCTCCGAACCCACAGCAATAACGTAGGCTTCACAAAAAGGTGACGGCGTACCTCGTGCTCACCTGCTGTTCCTCTGCTCCATTTTTTTTCCCTAAGTTTGTTCCTACAGAAATACGTGTTTCCGAGCGTATTTGCAGCCCACGGCATCCCCCGTTAACCCCGTGGCGGAAAATAAGGGACGGTGGGTAAAAGTGCCAGAGGTATTAGGGCCGGATAAGGGAAGCGAAGACAGTTCAGGGACCCAGCTTTGGGTGCGGGATCGCATCCCAGACCCCCCCCAAGGAAAACCCTGCTCCTGGCACATCTCAGCCACGCAGCCGCTCCTGCTTCTCTCGCCCCGCGGGTCCCCACGAGGAAGTGCCGCGCAGGGCGAGGCCGCGGGTTTTCCTCTCGGTCTTTGCGGACCCGAGGGTAACTCCTCGAGTTTTGATTCGAGATGCTGGCCCTCGGCGCGGGAGGGAAAGGGCGTGGGGAGGGCCCTGAGGCAGGGCAGAGCTGCCAAGTACCTGCGGAGGAAGGAGGTAGGAAGAAGGAAGGTAGGAATGAGAGAATTTGAGCGTAAAGAGCTCCCGAGTCCAGGCCTGCGGGAAGTACCGACTCTCTCCCGCTAAAGCCCGGCGCGGGATTTACGAACCCAGCCGGGCTCCCGTAGCCAGCCTGACAGCAGACGCCGGGAGAGGTAAGAAGAGGCGAGGAGAGGCAGAAGTGCAAGCTCGGTGCACCCAGGCTCCGGCTGCTTTCACCCGTCGCAGGCTGCGGGGCCACCCCAAGCTCGCGTCCCTGACACCGGCCCCAAGACGGTGTCACTTGTAAAGCGCCATCTTCTTGCTCTGATACATGTACATGTAGGCGTCGCAGAAGAGGCGTTTGGCCACCCCGTCCATGTCCCGGGGCTGCTCCAGCGCCAGCACAGCCAGCGGCAAGTCCAGGTATTTGGCGACTTCGGGGCACAGCGTCACCGTGGGGATGTTGAAGCCGTTCTCATCGCCTAAACCAGGGAAAGGGAGAGAAGCCCAAGTCCAAAGCGTGGCCCAGAGGACGAGTACCCACAGCTCCAGCAGTTACCACCGCACCCGGCGGTAAGTCAAAGCCTCAGCCGGGAGACCTGGGGGCCAGCACGAGGCAGGAGAGGAGCCGCCAGTCCCCGCTGGCTCGGGAAGTCCCCAGCCTGAACGCAGCCAGGGGACGAGAGCGCCAAGAGCAACCCTTGGATATCCCTGGCCCGGTCCCGCTCTTCTCTGGGGTTGGCTCAAATGGATACTGGCGGCACTGGGATCCTAATTCACGTATGGGGGGTCAGAGGAAAGGGCTGTCCTTTGTTACACGGAGCTGCGATTCCCTAGCAGCCTGCATTCCCTCCGAAAACCCCGTGCTCCTTTCGGGCACGGCGCAGAACCTCCCTGACGCTGCCCCGCCGCAGAGCGGCACCCGCGCCGCTCGCCCTACGCCGCGCACCCCCCGCGTGGCCCCCCTCCAAGCGCCAAGCGCCCCCGCGCCGCGTCCTCACCGTGCCTGTCAGCCATGCTGTCGAAGAACATCCAGTGCTCGTTGTCGGGGCCGTATTTAACGAAGGAGACGTAGTGACTGGTCTCAATGCAGAGCACGGCGAAGAGCTCCATCTTCTCGCGGGGGACCCGCTGGCTACCCTGGGGGCTCCGGCACTGAAACTCCTCCGGGACGCGCAGCCTGGTCGGCTTGTGGGCTCTGCGGCGGTAGTGGGAGTGAACCTGAGGGAAGACGGCGGGGTGGCAGCGCTGAGCGGGCAGGGCTGAGCCTGGCCCTGCTGGAAAAAGGAGCGCGCAGGGCTCAGGCCTCCAGTCCGTGCTCTGCTCGTCCGCCTTCCACGCGGCTGGCTCCCGCCCGCGTGCCAGGGAACAGCAACGCGGTGGCAGGCCGACAGCGGGAAGGCGAGAGGGGAGCCCGCTGCCCCCCCCGAGAGGGGCCAGAAAGATGTAACGGTGCTCTCACGAGGCAGCGTGGAGGACCCGGCACCCGGTCTGTGCAGGATCGGTGCTGACTGAGGCTCCGTGTAACGTACGAGGGCTCAGCGCCACGTCCCGCTCACGTGGCTGATTGAGCTGGTGGGACCGAAGCGCAGGAGGGAGCCCCTCTGCGCCCAACCTGACCGCCCGCAGGGGCAGCGAGGGGAACGTGGGCATTTTGGGGGGGGGGGTTTAATCTGCTGTCGGTCACCCCCGGCAGACGTCACGAGCACCTGAAGAGGCTGAATACCTGTTTGGAGCAGGTGCCGCAGAACTGTTTCAGGCCCGTAGGTGCAAATATCTTGTCCTTGAAACACCCTGAGCACTCCAGGGTGGCGACGTCGCCACACACGCAGCACTCCCTGGGACCTGCAGAGGCGAAAGGGGCGAGAGGACGCATCTCCTCTCAGCCTCACCTGGCACCCCTGCAGAACTGAAGCGTTCGGGGGACGGGAATCACACCACGACCCCACCTCAGCTCCTGCTCACAACCCGAAGAGACCGGACCCCGTCTCCCGGCTACCCGCAGTCCCGGACGCCAGCTTTACCACCGCCTAACGACTTACTGTCGAGCAGCAGGTCGGTGATGTCCAGCTCTAAGGAAGGGATGATCTTGCTGAACATTTTGTATTCCTTTCCAAACCGCGGCATTTGGATAATGAAGCAAGACGGGATCTGGAAAAACCAAGGCAAACGAGTCACCGTCCCAGACGAGGCGAATCCCAGAGACTTTTGTCTTTGCACCGCTCCTGGGAGGAAAGGCTTTCCGCTCGGGTTATTCGTGAGAACCGAGAGCAGCAGGGAAAACACGCCCCTCTTCCCAGCTCGAACCCCCTGAGACATCTCTCAGGTTGCAGCCAAGCATCCTGCTGCTCTGCCGTGTTAGGTGTAAGGCGCACCGGATCCACTGGCAGGCACAGGCATGGCGGAGAAAGCAAGAAAGAGGCAGCAGATGGCAACGAAGACGGAAAGGAGCTGGGCTCACCTCCACTAGCTTCTGGTCGTAGGTCAGGAAGGAATGTTCCACTAACTGCTGTACATCGGGAACCACCAGGTCCTCCTGTTTGTCCATAATTATCTGGTAGCAGTAACAGTCCAGCCCCTCGTGGCCTCCGGACCTGCAAGAAGCGGTCACGGGGCTCGTTCACGGGGTGCCGCAAACATCTGAGCTCTCAGGGGACGACTGGTTTTGTCCCGCAAGAGTTTCCGGGCCCAAGGCAGCAAGGGCTGCGAGGTGTAAGGCTGACACGAAGCACTTTTTCCACTCAGAAATACTGAATATGTGTCACGAGAGGAGGGGATGAGCGTCGCTGTCAGTCTCGCTCCCCAACGCAGCGGGACATTCCGCTCCTACGAGCACAACGCGGTTTCCCCTCTCATCTTGATATTAAAGAGATTCCGGTATTTTTAGACAAACTGCTGATGGAGCACGACCAGCAAACTCCTTCTCAAACGAAGGACCTGTTTATAACTGCACGCACAAAACCCGCGGAGCAAGGCTTCAGGCATTCAGAAGGTGAGCTGTGAGCAGCTCTCCCACCAGCCCTGCACCCCTGAACCGGCAGAGAAAGGATTTCCTTCAGCTGCCCCCCTGCAGGGGAGCTGCAGCACAGAGCTCCCTTTGTGCTCAGCCTTTGCGAGCGCTCCACAACGTGAGGCTTGGCTAGCGGCCCCCCAAACGAGCACAGGCATCGAACAATCCCCTTCTATGCTTCCGAGCAGCCCGGTTATTTTGGGCTTCCCCCAGCCTCTCATCCTCTTTGTAGAGTCCCGAGAAACTGGGACTGCATCCACGGGCTCCCTGTCTGAGAGGCTGTAGGATCGGAGCCAGCTTGACAGCCTGGACGCATCCCAAACGCATCCCAGGGCGGTCAGACAGTGCCGGCTCCGCGCTGGAGATGGACTCCACGTTTCTCGAGCCGCTGCTGTCCTTGCCTAAGGCCGGCACGAGTTTTTTCAGCATTTTCCAAAGGTGGCACCTCCAGGGAGAACTTAAAGGTGTCTTTTCCCGGATGGCCCACCCGGGACGAGCCGACAACAAGCAAGATCACGGACCACAGCTAACGGAGAGCAGGAGAGAGCTGAGCACAGATCCCTGAGCTCTGCCTCCGCGGCCCTGCAGAGGAGGTGCAGGTAACACCTGGTGCTTGTGAGGTGAAGAACTCACGAGCCAGGCCTAGGGGAATTGCACCGCTGGGACACGGGTACTTACTGCAGTTTCAGGAGCGGCTCTATCCCCAGGATCTTCTGCATTATGAGGCTGAGGAACTCCTCGGGATCTGGAAGGGCAGAGAAAAGCGCGGGTCACTCCACGGATGTTAATGAGCAGCCAATACCAGGAGTGTGAATTCAGAGAGAAGTCAGGGACGGCTGCAGAAATTCAAGAAACCAAAGAGTAACTAAACCGTCCCCGGCTAAAATAAATACGCAACAGTACAGAACCACAGGTGCTGCTCGGTGACGAGATACCCACTGTGTCTAGAAGAATCAATGCCACTCGTTTGCTATCTGGAAACCCACGGCTTGTTGCACTGACGTTTGGCACAATCTGCTTCGGTGTCATAAGCTACACAGAACTTTGCTGAGCACGGACGGGGACGTAGCAACAGAAATCAGAGAGGCGGGCTCCAGATGCAGGCGTTTTCTGTCTTATTTTAACCAGACTGGTGTCTCTGAGGGACCCCAAGTAACTTATCGGAGCTCAAAAGAGAAATTGATCTTGGCACAACGATAAAACCGCGCTGGATTCTGGCAGGGACGCCAGGGACGGATTTATCAGGGCGAATTCAAAGTATAAAGGTCACGGAAATCTCCCTTATTGAAATTCCGCTCACAGGGTTCGTCCTCTCCCCTCCCGGCAGCAGCTGCCACCAGTTAGGAGGTGGCGGAGAGACCCAGCAACCCTCATCTTTCCAGCAGACAAACGTCGGTTGAGAGGCACGGGGAAGCTCTTGAAAGCTAAAAACGGGCGCGTGAGATGTTTTCACACAAACGAACGGCACAGCTCGCGCGCATCAACGCCCGTGCACGGCCGAAGCGCGCAATTAAGCCGTCAGTTTGGTGCCCGGCTGAGGCAGCACCCACCGAAGCAGCCCAGGGAAGCACGTCACCTTTCTCAGCGTTGGTAAAGCTCGAGCATTTGCCCTTCTCGGTTAACTGCTCCCGAAGGTGCATCACGCTCCGAGCCTTGACGAAGCCGGTCCTAGAAACAAGAAGCGGCCACAGATGATCTCTCCGGTGCGCTGAAAAACCCCAGCGCCACAGAAGGTGCCAGGGTTGTCTTTCTGCGGGCAGCGCAGCCCCAAGGAGGGCGCTAATGTCTTAGCCTTACGCAGATGCAGCGCTGCGTGCCTCTCCCACGCCTAGCAAGGGAGGAGGAGGAAAAAACTGCTGTCTTTAATAAAAGGTCCAGAGAACTCGGCTCTCACGCCGTGGTTTGTCCCCATCCACCCTGGCACTGCATGCCGCCTTTGGGGCTGTTGATGAAAGCAATGCCGTCGCTTCAGCAGGTCCAGGGTTTCCCCGCAGAGGTGGTCTCAGGGCCAGGAACCCCCCCCCTTTAGTCCTTCCACCAAGAAGTGCAGCTCGCAGGGCTTCCTTCGGAGCGGGGGGAGCTCGCACGCGTGCAGTGAAGCGCTGCGACAGCATTGCAGCGAGGGGAAGGGAACAACCGGAAGAGCTGGGGTATTCCCTCGTGCCATACTCACTTTCGGAGGGGATTAACGATCTCCTCCCGCAGGATGTCCTGCACGTTCCTGTCACACAGCGTGAAAGGCGTGAAGAGCATGGAGTCCAGCACGGACGTGCAGGAGAAGAGGCTGGGAAGAGAGCAGAGGGCCGGGTAAGTCCGACGGGTTTGCAGCAGCAGTCAGAACCAAACCCCTGTGCCCAGCGACAGGCGGTGGCTTTTAATTTCCGACAATCCACGCACGCCGATTACAGAGGGGTGAGTGTGACAGCGCACCTCCGCAGCGAGATAAACCAGATCTGCCTTAACGAACGCTCGCTGTAAGCAAGGAAGCAGCTCGGAGAGAATGAAAGCTCGTACTTTGCAGCCAAAACCGCTCAGGGGGGGCACCACTGAGTCTTTTCGGCTCCAAAACACTGCCGCACAGCGAAAGCTGGGCCTTCCCGGATGGTTTCTGTGAAATATGCTGCCAGCCACTGCCTCCTCCGGTGACGGAATCAGCACGGTCCAGTTCGGAGAGCTACGACATCTCACCACCCTGCCTGACAGACACGCGGTGCCTTAGGCACTCACGAGGGTGCCTCAGTGCCCGAGAACCTCAGAGGTTAGGAAGGAGAGCAGGAGGCAGCACGCCTCGAGGCCGCATCCCCACGCAGCTATTTTCTGGTCCGCGCTAAATTTCCAGCCACCCGGGGGGGGGTCCTGGGAAGCGCTGCGGCGCGGGGCTCTGCCCAAACACGAAGCGATTGCTCGAGAAAACGCCGCCGCCGCCGCCCGAGCGGGCCCCTACCTGAAGAGAGCCGCGTCCACGTAGCAGGAGTTGCAGTGCCCTTGGATCCCTTTCATCCGCCCTCGCAGGACGGACACCGCTTCCTCATCCCTGAGGGGAGGAAAACTGATGGGAGCGTGGGGGAGAGCTTCGCGCCCGCCTGCAAGAGAAGCGACACAAGCGGCCCCCCTTTAGCCTCCCACCTCGCCGGGGTCCATCCTGCCCTACCCCAGCGCCCCGAAGGCCTGCTCGGAGGCCAGCGCAGCGCCGCTCTGCGCCGCTCCCGCCGGGACCGAACCGCGCTGGGACGGAAATCGGTCTCTTCGGTCGTTCGGCTGCTGGAAACGGGGACGAAACCTGCCCTTCCTCCCCGGAGCCAGGCCCCAGCGACCCACACCGCCTCTGCCACCGCTACGCCGAGCACGACGAGGACGGAAAGACAGGCAGGCTGGCGCTGCGCTACATGCAAGCTCTTAGGAAAGAGCTTTAAAGTGTCCTGCATCATTTTAAATCCTTTAAAACGGCCCACGTCCCACCAGCCACCCTAGAAGGTTAAAGTCGATTTCTCAGTCTGGTGTTTTTTGGTTTCTTCAGCGTTGTCCCCTTACAATCCCATCTCCTCTTTTCAGCAGGTCCTTAAGACAATCCTCCCTGTCCTTGTCCCTTGTTTCTGGGCAATCCCTACAGGAATCCTGTCTTTTTATTTACAGTGATCTCATTTACAACCTCTCAGCGGCTAGTTCATGTCGTCTCCTCTGCTTTGGAGGCATCTCTTCCTATTTAAATGACAGCGCTGACCTGTTCTTTCCTCTGTCTTCTTGTCAACACGTTAGCACATCGAACTCTACATTAAAATGGGTTTAATACTCCCGCTTCCCAAACTTCCCTTTATTTCTCAGCCCCCAGGTACCATTACCTCCTGGCAGCCCGGCCCCAGGCCCGATTTACCCCCTCCTGCTCTCCACAGCCACGTGCACAGGCTGCGTTCACGCAACGCTTGACGGACGGCACCGTGGCTAGGCCCTACAGCTCTAACACTTGCCCGTGTTCAGGTCTCAGTAACACAAGACCTTTTCTTCTGCCTTGAGAGCCACGGGAAGAGCCCTAGCCTACCTGCAGCGCTCACAACGCCACGCAAAGGCTTGCTTTGGGCCTCTCTGTGATCCTATGACATGTCAGGAAGCGACAGCAGAAGCGTTTGGATTGGAAGGGACCTTAAAGATCGTCCAATTCCAACCAGCCTCCCTGCTCCCACACACCCGTGCCACAGAAGCCTCATTTTTAGGGCTACCCTCAACACGTTGCCCTACATCCAATGCTTCAGCCCACGGAGTTCCAGCCTCTCTTATCCTGACGTTGAACTCCTTCCCACCTCTCACACCCGCGGGGCGTCCCCTACGAAGGCCCCTACGGCGACCTCACCGTCCCTAAAACCAGGAACGCTGCAAGGAAACAACGAGGATGAAACCGCTGGCCAAGACACCGCACGCACGGCCCCTCCGTAGCCTGCTTCGTCCCAGCACGGCACCGTGCCCCCTCTCCCAGCGAACTTACCGTCGTCCACGAGGTTCAGGTCGCCGCCGCGCGAGCACTGGAAGCGAACGTCAGGCTGGCAGGACTGCAGCTTCACAAAGAGGCCACGCTTCGGAGCGCAGTGGAAGTAGTATTTGCCCAGCCATTCGCCGGCGGTGACCCCCTTATCTTCATCCTGGGGGAAAAAAAAAAAAAAAACATTGAGGGGTAACACGAGAGCGGGTTTTATATGAGGCAGGTGCGATTTCCCACAAGGCCGTTTAAGATTTTAAGAGGCGCGTACAAGTTTGGGCCTGGCTCGCTGGCTGTTTTCACTCGCTCTGGTTATATTTTAAACCTATTGACCCCACGTGCAGGATTCGCGATTATTCTGCCCCACGCTCCAGTAACTGCTCCCGAAGGCAGCGAACAAGGGGGTGCGCAGCCCTCCCTGCGCCAACCCACCCAATTCACTCGGGATCAGGTGTGCTTGCCCTCCCAGCCCAAACTCTGACACGTCAGAGGCCCGGCTCTGCTCCAGCTGCGAGGCACAGTCACGAGCTGAAGGTCTCCAGAGAGAAGAGCGACCAAGATTTGCGTGTTTCGGTTCGCAGCCTCACAGCAGGAAATACTTCGAGAATATCCCGAGCTGGAAGGGACCCCTGAGGACCACCGAGTCCGACGCCGTTTGCTCCTTACCAGTTCAACTCCTGCCATTTTGTGCTTGATCTGGGGCAGGTACCCGAGCCAGCGGATGATTCCAAACACCTGATTTCCCTTGTCCAAGGTGATCTGGACCATGGAGTTCACCTCCAAGGGGGGGTTCCCACTCTCGCCCTCCTCGCCGCTCTCGCTCGCCTGCCTTTTCATCTGCTTCGAGTGTCCCAAGCCCACGTCGGATTCGAACGTTGAAAAAACACCTGGGAGGCGAGGCAGTACGCCGGGAGAGACAGGAAGGCAACGCTTAATGACAGGCACCTCTGCGTCTCGTCGCTGTCCCCCTAAGAGCAGGTCCATTTTGAAATTACAGGCCCGACGCACAAGCACAAAGCCGATCGCCCGGGCCGCGAGGTGTAACTCTCAGGAAGCGTTTCGCTGACACGGCCAAGCTGGTCTAACAGCTTGCTGAGGCCGAGGGGAGGCGATTCCACCCCTCGTTTCCTTGCTCCCTCCAGCCCCGGAGCTAATGCAGCCCTTGGCAGAGCCGTTTCGGGCTACCAAAATGGCGGAGGGGCGTCTCCAGGTTATTTTTCCTGCCTTTAGTGAGATTAACCAACGGGAAGTCCAACGACAGCTCCCCTTGGTCCGGCCCTGACTTCTGCACAGCGTTTCTTGACGTCAACAGAGAGCCCCACTGATCTGGTGGCTTGCCCAGTGACTCACGGCGCCACTGCCAGCGTCTGTGCCTTCCTGGGATCGTTTGGCGTCAGCACGAGGCCATGCTCCACCTTCTCCAGCTAAATTAAAGACTCTTTAGCCCGTGGAGCTTTCTGTCCCAGGAAATACTTATGTGCTGCGACCAGAACCTCTCTTCTTCTTCCCGATGAACGGGAGGCTCAGCTCCAGGTGCCCAATGCAAAGCACGCTGTGACGAACTTGAGATGTTTCTACGGACCTTCCGAGCCTCCCGATTTAATTAGTTTGGGCTAGGGGAAGTTTTTTTGGACCCTCAGCTCACGGGTAACCCGCAGAGAGGAGCTAAACGCTGCCTCCATAAGAACACGCACGGTGTAGACACGCCTGACGACGACCTACTTTGAGAGAGCAGGTTTTCCTTCACGACGGAGTCCATGGGGATTTCTCTGAAGATGTCGGTCGTTCCTTCTTCTTCCTGAAAGGCGCAAAGAACACATCGGCGAAGCGGTTGGAACACGAACCAATTTTTCAAACGGGCCCGAAGAGCCTGCACGCAACCCCGCGTCCCTTTTGGACCTTGCTTCCACTCCTCTTTAAGGCCTCGCTATTACACAATTTAAAACGAGCAGGGGAAAAAAAAAAAAACAAACACAAAAGATAAAGAGGAAAAGGCAGCAAGGCTGCTCTTACCGGGCAAACCTTGACGAACCACTGGGATCCCTCCCTGTAAACCGCCATCGCTATTCCTTTCGTCAGGACCTCGTCCACGTAGAAGCTAACCGCGTCTCCCACCTTCACGGGCACCGCCTCCTCCGCGTCCAGTTTGGGCTTCTGCTTCCCGTAGCCGTCACCCGGGGCGGGAGTGAACTGCACTCTGCTGAGGGGCAGGAAGATCCCGCAGCCTGGCTTACACTTGAAATATTCGGTGCCGTGGTAAGATCCGTCGCTGCGCCCTCGGTTTTCCCCCTCGCCCTGAAAAGACGCCAGAAAGGCTCGTCGCGTCGACCAACGGGAGGGGGCAAAGCGGCAGGCTTTCTTTTTTTGTTTTTTTTTTGCCCGCTCACCTGCAACTCCACGCCGAAGAAAACCGGGGACAAGGCAGCCGAGGCGCTTTTGTGAATGCTCCCGACGTAGCGGACGACGCCAGGGAAGTGCTGCCGGTCGATCTCCGCCGTCACCTTCTGGCCTGGCACGGCTTGCAGGGCCGCCTCGAGGCTCAGCCTCTCCAGGAAGCAGTCCAAGCGCTCGCTGGGGCCGCCGATGCCCAGGAGGAGGGCGGCCACCTCCTTGCGCACCGGCTGCAGGATCTCCACGTTGACGGTGACGGTGGAGCCGTCGTCCAGCATGACGACTTTGAGGAAACGAGCCGAGGGCCGGTCGGCGAAGCTGCGCAGGTAGCTCCTCTCGCTGCAGAAGCACATGTTGCCGGATTTGAAGTACTTGCTGCCGTAGGCACAGTCTTCCGTCAGGATGTAGTAGCAGTTGCCGTCCCCCACCGAAGGCAGGAGGCTCATCGTCGTTGCCCTGAGTTGCGGGAAACAAAGAGAGCCACGTTAGGGACGACACGCGGGCGCTGCTGGAGGTTAACGTCGGGTTGGAAGAGGTTTCGGGAGGCCTCGACCCCAGCCCTGCGCTCAGGCAGCTTCCTCGAGCCCTCGTCCGTCTGAATTTTTGAGTACCCTCACCGACAGGAGACTGCGCAGCCCGTCTTGTTCTTAGTTCCAGCACCGGACCGCCCTCCCGGCGAGGAAACATCCCTCCGAACCTACCCCCAAATTCCCCCCCGTTCCTTCTCGTCCCCTCCCCGCGCACCCGCGGGACGTCGGGCTGATTAGGGAAGCTGAGGCGATTCCAGATAAGAAAGGGTTAAGAATGTAACTATTAAAGGAGAACAGAACATTAGGTGTAGGGCAGGAAACAGATGTACGGACAATGTATCTCAAAATAGGACATATACAGGCAATATATCTCGAACAAGACATTGGAATCCAAGATAAGAAAATAATGAGCAGAAGATTCGAAGAAAAAACAGTCCTTGCGGTTAGGAAGAAAGCTAATTCAGCAGAATCCTGACCAAGGGTGAAAAGTACACTGTGAGGAAGACTTATGGCCTTCCTCTCTGAGACCACCGACCACAGCTCGACGACCCCTGCCCAAGACCACTGAGAGGATCTGCGCAGGCGCAGGACACAAAAAACTGATTAGCATGAGAAGCGAGAGTAGGCGGGGTTAGATAATGAATATGTATAGGCGTTAATAAAATATTAATCACTGTGATGTATAAATTTGGGACGGCTTTTCACTTCGGGATGCACGATAGGCGGAAAGATCCCCCGTGCATCCGGCGCCGTCAATAAAGAATAAATCACTTAAAGAAATTGGATTTATGATCTTTGAATCAATCTGGCACCCCAGATGGGACTTCTTCTCTGTCGGACCGCAGGACCCGCTGGGAACAGGACTCCCTAGGGTACCCCCGGGATTTCCCGGAGGGACTCCTCGACTCAACGGATCACTGCGGAGGCAGACACGGACCCCATCACTGTAAGTGATTATATTCTTTATTTTGGTTTATTTGGTTGACCGGTCAATTGGGGTCGTCTGTAAGTCAGAAAGTAAAAGTTTTCTGCAGGACGGCATTTGGTTTTTTTGGAAAGCACTCAGTTGCTGTTGGGAAACAAGTAACCTTTGCATGCGAGGTTGGTATTACGTTGTGTTTAAATGTGGAACTTGACCTTGGCTATTGTCTTTGGGATTTTGATTGTACTCTTTATAACGTTACTAGGATCTTGGTGTTATTGTGGAAAGCTGCCGGCTTGTATTGTGTAACAAGAAACATTCTGAACTGTAACATGGGGGGGCAGCAGAGTAGTGGGATTCCAAAGAAAAGCCCGTTGGGATGTATCTTGAGTCATTGGAAAGATATAGGGGGATCCCCCGGTGGAACTGAAAATAAGAAAACGTTGATAAAATATTGTAATCAATGGTGGCCACTTTATAAGTTGGATTGTGAGGAAAAATGGCCACTGAATGGAACCTTAAATTATAATACTTTACTACAGTTAATGTTGTTTCTAAGGAGAGAAGGAAAGTGGGATGAGGTGTCATACGCAGATATGTTTTTCACTTTGAGAAACCACCCGGAATGGCAGAAGGAGTGTGGAATTAACTTAGCCCCACAGGATCCTTTGATCCTGGCAATAGAAAAGGATATGAAGAAGGAAGGGGCAGGAAAAAATGAAAAGATGTTGTTCGGCATGCAGTATCGGGCAGAGATGTTTGAAATTGAATGAGTCAGAGGAGAGAATGGAGGATTATGTCCTCCCGCCCCAGATAACAGAACGAGGCGTGGGGGCGAGCCCAGGAAACGGCAGAATAGATAAGAAAAATGAGAGTTGGGGGAATGGAGACTTTACCCCGATCACGGCTCGAACCCGAAGTAAGGTCGGGCCCGTTATTCAAGCCCCGTTACGACAGGCTATGGGGGCTAACGGACCAGCTCGGATAAAAGTACCTTTCACAACTGCTGAGTTAGATTCATGGAAGGAAGCTGTGAAAGGATACCGGGATGATCCAGAATCAGTGGCCCGGAGGTTTGAGCTGATTGTAAAGAATTTAGATCCCGATTGGAAAGATATAGAGATAATGCTGGCAGCATTATCGGAAACTGGAAAAGCAACTGGTAATTAAGAATGCACAAACTCAAGTACAGACCCAGGTAACGTCAGTTTTACCTGGAACTGTGGAGGTATATGTGCCCAGAGTGGACCCAAACTGGGACTATAATGATGAGGGTGATTATAGGTTATTAAAAAGATATCAGGAATGGATTAGGATCGCCTTGGAAAGTGCGATACCAAAGTCTGTAAACTGGTCTAGGTTATATACCATAAAACAGGGGCAAACTGAGACCCCGTCAGAATTTCTCGATCGACTAAGGACAGCAATGCAAAAATTTACAACGATAGACCCCTCTTCTGAGGAAGGTAAAGTCCAGCTAGTATCATTGTTCTTGGGTCAGTCTGCGGACGATATAAGGCGGAAGCTTCAGAAAATGAAAGAGCCGGATGTGAGAGATTTAGAAAGGCTGGTGGAAGAGGCATGGAGGGTATTTAGGAATCGAGAAGGGAATGAGAAACAAAGGCTGGGTAGGGCTATTGCTGCGGCAACTGTTGCAGCCTTACAGAGGCAAGAAGAACCTTTTCGGGGAAAAGGAAGAGGGAATGGGATAAGGGGAAGGTCAGTAAAGCCTCCCCTGAGACCGAATCAGTGTGCATATTGTAGGGAAGTGGGTCATTGGAGAAGGGAATGTCCGAAACAACGGGAGAAGAACAGGTTGATGGTAGCTAGTGTATCTCCCGACCAATGAAGTGGACCGGGGGATTCTACCCTAGCAGATCCGCTGGTTAAAATTAAGCTAGGGAAATCAGGACAGGAAGTGGAGTTTTTAATTGACACAGGAGCGACTTATTCTGTGTTAAACCAGAAATTGATACCAGAGGATGAGGATTTTGTGACGGTGATAGGAGCTACAGGCCAGCACGAGAAAGCCTTTTTCCTAAGGCCTTTAAAATATAAGTTAGGGAAACAGATGGGAATACATAGGTTTTTATATTTACCAGGATCCCCGAAGTCTTTGCTGGGGCGAGATTTACTAGAACAATTAGAAGCGGAAATTGTCTTTGAAAAAGGGAAGGTGGGGTTAAAGGTGAGAGAAGAAAAGCTGATAACTGCGCTAAGCTTAACGCTGATACAAGCAGACCCCATCGGTAAAGTACCTTCGGAGATTTTAGACCAAGTTTACCCAGGAGTCTGGGCTACTGACATCCCTGGGCGAGCCAAAAATGCAGCCCCGATAGTGGTGAGATTAAAGCCAGGGGAAAGGCCAGTTAAGATTAAGCAATATCCCCTAAGATTAGAAGACAGGAAGGAATTAAGGGGATAGTGGATAAGTTTTTAAAACATGGACTGCTGGTTGAGTGTGAATCTGAATATAATACTCCTATACTACCAATTAAGAAGCCAGATGGGAAGAACTGTAGATTAGTGCAGGATTTAAGAGCTATAAATAAGATCACTGAAGATATACACCCTGTGGTAGCCAACCCGTACACATTACTGACTAAATTAAAAGATAATTTAGTTTGGTTTACCGTACTGGATTTAAAAGATGCCTTCTTCTGCCTGACTTTAGCCCCAGAAAGTCAGAAGCTTTTTGCTTTTGAATGGGAAAATCCAGACTCAGGACGAAAGGCTCAATTGACCTGGACCGTATTGCCGCAGGGATTCAAAAACAGCCCCACGATTTTTGGGAATCAACTAGCAAAAGAGCTTGAGGTTTGGGAGGCCCCAAACACCGAAGGAGTTCTGCTGCAATACGTTGATGACCTTTTGATAGCCACTGAGAATAGGAGCAGCTGCATGCAATGGACGATAAGTCTCCTTAATTTTCTGGGTTTGAATGGGTATCGAGTCTCTCAACAGAAGGCTCAGCTGATTCAGTCACGTGTAACTTACTTGGGGTTTGAGATTTCAGGGGGACAAAGGGAGTTAGGAACAGAACGGAAAGAAACTATCTGCCGTACCCCAGAACCACAGACCATTAAGGAATTACGAACTTTTCTAGGGATGACAGGTTGGTGCCGTCTATGGATTAATAATTATGGACTAATTGTAAAACCCCTATATGACCTCATCAAGAATAACCAATCAAGATTGGTCTGGACGGGGGAAGCACGGGCTGCCTTTAAGAAGCTTAAATTGGAGTTAATGCGAGCACCAGCTTTGGGTCTACCGGACTTGTCTAAACCCTTTTGGTTGTACTCCTATGAGAGACAAGGGATGGCTCTGGGGGTGCTGGCACAGAAGCTGGGCCCCTACAGGAGAGCTGTGGCCTACTTCTCTAAACAACTGGATGAAGTAAGTAAAGGTTGGCCGGGTTGCCTTCGAGCGGTGGCCGCTGTCATCATGAATATACAGGAGGCTCGGAAGTTCACTATGGGACAGAAGATAACCGTGCTGGTATCACACACTGTCTCGGCAGTCTTGGAGCAGAAAGGGGCACACTGGTTATCCCCTCAAAGATTTTTAAAATACCAAGCAATACTGGTGGAGCAAGATGACGTAGAAATTGTGGTTACTAACATTGTGAACCCAGCTTCTTTCCTTAGTAACGCTCCTGACGAGCCAGTGGTCCACGATTGTATCGAAACTATGGAAACTGTGTATTCTAGCCGACCAGATCTCAAGGAGGAGCCCTTGGAAGACGCGGACGAATCATGGTATACTGATGGAAGCAGCTTTGTGAAACAAGGACAACGCAAAGCAGGGTATGCGGTGACGACCACTCAACAGGTAATTGAGTCGAAACCATTACCCCCTGGGACGTCTGCTCAGAAAGCAGAAATAATTGCCCTTACGCGGGCATTGGAACTAGCAGCAGGAAAGAAAGTAAATATCTGGACAGACTCTAAGTATGCATTTGGTGTGGTGCATGCACATGGGGCTATCTGGAAGGAACGAGGATTATTAACGGCCCAAGGAAAACAAATAAAATATGCTGAGGAGATTTTGAAGTTGTTGGAAGCGGTAAAGCACCCAGAGAAGGTGGCTGTTATACATTGCCGGGGACACCAAAAAGGAACCGCTGACTTCGAGGTAGGGAACCGATTGGCTGACCAAGAAGCAAAAAGGGTGGCCGGATTGGCTGAGGCAGAAGCGCTCACTTTAATACCAGACGGTAAAATACAAACTTTAGGTGAAGGACAGGAACCTAGGTACACACAGGAAGATCAAAAGTTAATTGGGGACCTGGGAGGAAAAGCAAGGAGTGATGGATGGGTATACCTGAAAGATAATAGGGTTGTACTACCCTCTAATTTAATATGGCCTATGGTCATGGCAGAACATAATAAGACTCATTGGGGAGCAGACACCTTATATAAAAATCTGAGTCGAGTCTTGGTGGGAAGAAATCTGTATACTACGGTAAAACAAGTAACCCAGCAATGCAGTATTTGTTTGCATCATAACCCTAATACAGAAAATAGGGTAAAGTTCGGAATAATCAGTAAAGGAAACTATCCAGGACAACAATGGCAGATAGATTTTTCAGAACTGCCAAGAAAAGGGGGGTATCGATACTTGTTGGTTTTGACAGATACTTTTTCCGGGTGGCCGGAGGCTTTTCCCTGTCGAACCAACAAGGCAAGAGAAGTGGTTAAGGTTTTACTGAATGAGATAATACCGCGTTTCGGAATTCCGGCAGCAATGTCCTCGGATAGAGGCTCTCATTTTTGTGCGCAAATAGTTCAAGAAGTAAGTAAGGTCTTAGGGGTAGACTGGCAACTCCATACCCCTTACAGACCACAGGCAAGCGGACAAGTGGAAAAGATGAATCATCTAATCAAACAACAAATAGCCAAAATAGGACAAGAGACTAATTTATCATGGCCTCAGTCTCTCCCTTTGGCTTTACTTAGAATTAGAGTAAAACCACGGACAAAGGAAAATCTAAGCCCTTTTGAAATATTATACGGAAGACCCTATCAGTTTTTGTTCAGCGGGGAGGACCTGACGCAACTGGGGTCGGGATACTTGTGTAATTATTTAATAGGACTCCAAAAACAGTTGGATCAAATATCTAAAGTTGTCTCAGGAACCAGGGCTAGAGGGCTGGACCAACCAATCCACCCCTTTAAACCTGGGGATTATGTGTATGTAAAAGCATTTGCAGGTCGCCCTTTGGAAGAAAAGTGGACGGGACCATACCAGGTGCTGCTGACAACACATACCGCCATCAAGATTAAGGAGCAAACGGCCTGGATCCATTATTCGAGAGTGAAGAAAGCTCCAAAAGCCCCCTGGAAAGTAACGCTGGGTGACGGTGAACTGAAACTAAAGTTCAGTCAAGCAAAATGAAGACACTATGGTCAGGAGTATTTAGTAATGTAGCTAGCAGAAATTTAGTTAACAGAATTGTTTTATTTCTGTGGCTTATAGTTGCAATTGTGATTCAAGAACTGGAAGGTGCTTCTATGATGATAGAGAATGGTGGGTGGCCTTGGTCTGAAGCCGTAACCACAGAGGATAAGAGCATTAATGGAAAGTTAGCTGTTGTGGTTATTTGGCGAACAAATGGTGATCATTTCTCAAGCGTGTTGAATTGCTAATACAAATTAACATCTCAGCAGTTCAACCAGCCTGTTCTCCTTTCCTCCCATATGTAGTAAGGAACACAGGCCAACAACAATCTGGAACACAAAACTAAAACAGCCCCTGCAATCATCCTTACTGGCATTGGGAACTAGCCAATGGCAAGTTTCAAAGGTGTTACCAATATGGGAAAAGGCTGAAGACCAGGACCACAGACTAATAATAGATGCACTTAGTATGGCCCAAGATAATGTATCCTTAGCTCTTAGTTGTATACAGGTACAGTTATGGATGCAGGCAACGGCTGCCTTGATCATTAGGGAAGGAAGTGAAGGCATTTTTCCGGCTGAAGTCCGAAAGATTGTTTGGGACAATGCCAATGATTTTGAAAAGAAGTTCCAATCTTGGTGGACTCTGGTAAATTTTACCTATGATCCCATTATTAACATGGCTACTGCCTTTGTGCTTACTATACGTAATGCTACAGTTTATGTTATCCACCCCATTGTTGCACTAGGGTTAAATCATGAGGAAACAGTGCTCTATCCTTCGGAGCATAGAACTTGGGCCCGGATGAAGAACGGGAAATGGCAGTCTGTGAATCTAGAATCATGTGTTACCCGGGAACAACAAGGATTTATTTGTGAGAGCAACACAATTGATGCTCAGGATGTCTGTCTTGACACTGAGCAAGGTGTTTGCCACTTTGAAATTCATCCAAATACTAGTCAAAAGACGGTGCTTGTATATATTGGTCAAGGCTGTGTGTGTTTAAGAACTGCTTGTGCTTTTGTAGAAGTAGATAAGGAAAACATAACTCTACCTAGCAAAAATCACTCTAACTTTTGTATTTGTAACTTTGTTAGAATCATCGGGTGTGATTTTTTATATTCAGCACCAGTGGTATCCCACCAGTTGATCAAGTCCAACAACACAATGTATCACAAGTTATTACCCACACCTATTGGGATGAACCTCACGCTAGTGAAGCAATTACTTAAACACCAAGACCTGATCAAAATTTTAAAAGGCATTCAGGAAGATGGAGAGAAGACTTTAATCACTGTCCACCATGATACAAAAGAAATAAACAGAGTTTTGCAAAGAGTAAAACAAGACACAGATCATAGCTGGTGGGACAAACTCTTTGGATGGTCGCCAACTGCAACTGGGATTTTGAACACATTGTGTCACCCAATTATTGTTCTATTGATGTTAGTTGGTATAAGTTTAATATTGTCTTTTGTAATACTTGTTTGGAATTGGAAATTGTTACAACGAATGGCAATATTAGCTTCCCTGACGAAAGTACATGGCAAGGTATTGAGAGATACATATCGTAGAGGCTGGGAAGAAGAATTTTTGTATTCGGAAAGGTCTCTACCGACATAGAGGAAATATAGAAACAAACAAAGGTTCTGTATAAGATTAGTAAGGATAACATTTCATGGGGCTTTGAGGAAATATGGAATAAGTTAACCTCATGGTTACCCAACTTTCAATAGTTAGAACAAGTTTTTACTGATCTGGTTATGTTATTGGTAGTAGGAATATTTGTATGTATGTTACTGCGATACTGCTAATGATAAGGGCATGCAATGCAAAAGAATTTGCATGGGGAAAAGAAAAGGGGGGATTGATTAGGGAAGCTGAGGCGATTCCAGATAAGAAAGGGTTAAGAATGTAACTATTAAAGGAGAACAGAACATTAGGTGTAGGGCAGGAAACAGATGTACGGACAATGTATCTCAAAATAGGACATATACAGGCAATATATCTCGAACAAGACATTGGAATCCAAGATAAGAAAATAATGAGCAGAAGATTCGAAGAAAAAACAGTCCTTGCGGTTAGGAAGAAAGCTAATTCAGCAGAATCCTGACCAAGGGTGAAAAGTACACTGTGAGGAAGACTTATGGCCTTCCTCTCTGAGACCACCGACCACAGCTCGACGACCCCTGCCCAAGACCACTGAGAGGATCTGCGCAGGCGCAGGACACAAAAAACTGATTAGCATGAGAAGCGAGAGTAGGCGGGGTTAGATAATGAATATGTATAGGCGTTAATAAAATATTAATCACTGTGATGTATAAATTTGGGACGGCTTTTCACTTCGGGATGCACGATAGGCGGAAAGATCCCCCGTGCATCCGGCGCCGTCAATAAAGAATAAATCACTTAAAGAAATTGGATTTATGATCTTTGAATCAGGGCTCATCGTGTTGTTAAGCCCTGCCTTCTCCTGCAGCTTGCTCGCAGGTAAACGGGCGAGCTTCTGCCTCTTTAAAATCCCCCCCCCCCAAAAAAAGCCACTTCTGGTCTGCGAACGGAGCTCCTCAGCGCTGCCTTACCGCAGGCAAATACTGCGACCGCACGCAGAGCGTGGAAACCACCTCGGTACTACCTTAGGATCCCCAAGATCGCCGCTTGAAAAGCAAACACGTCTAGATTAATGAAATATCTGGGGTAATAAAGCACATTTTTGCCCACAGCTTTTCAGCCAAGTCCGTCGCATTCATGTAATTGACCCCTCTCCGCTTCCCAGCCGACTGACGGCAGATAGAAACGGGACCCAGGCTTCTTGTTCTAACATTAAAAGGGACGTTAAAAGGGACGTTAAAAGGGACGTTAAAAGGGACGTTAAAAGTTCTTAAAACTTCAAAGCGGAGGGAGGAGGAATCAAGCAGCTGCGTTAAGGGAAGTGGAAGCACTCGCCGCGGCAGGAAACGTGAAGACAGAAAAATAAACGAGAGGGGCTGCAGGCAGAGCCGGAGCTCGGCACCGCTGGGCACCGGGCAAGAGACTCTGGAAGTATTAGGGGAAAAAAAAAAAATCCCCACTCGCGTTGAAAAATCCCCCGATGCCCGCTCGCATCCCGGAGGTTTCCTGCTGGTTTGCGCCCCGGGGGGACGTCCCCCTTTCTCTCCTATTTCCTCGCCTTCGCAGGCGGGGAGGTGGCTGAGATCTACTGTCCCCAAGCGTCCCCTCTGCCATCCCCATGTCCCCAGGGGTCGCCTCTTTCACCCACCTGCCCTGCAGGGACACCTCTGCCACCCTGCTGCCCCCAAGGGTCCCCTCTTTCACCCACCTGCCCCCGGGGACCCCTCTGTCCCCTGCAGCTCCCAAGGGTCCCCTGTGACCCTCTGCTGTCCCCAGGGGTCCCCTGTCCCCCTGCTGTCCCCAGGGCCCCCCTCTGCCCCTCTACTGTCCCCAAGGGCCCCCCTCTGCCACCCACCTGTCCCCAAGGGCCCCCTCTTTCACACTCCTGTCCCCAATGGTCCCCTGTCCCCTTATTGCCCCCAGGGACCCCCTCTGCCCCTCTGCTGTCCCCAAGGGTCCCCTCTGCCATCCCCATGTCCCCAGGGGCCCCCTCTTTCACCCACCTGCCCTCCAGGGACACCTCTGTCCCCTGCTGCCCCCAAGGGCCCCCCTCTGCCACCCCCATGTCCCCAAGGCCCCCCCCTCTGCCACCCCAATGTCCCCAAGGGCCCCCCTCTGCCACCCCCATTTCTCCAGGGCCCCCCCTCTGTCCCCCTGCTGTCCCCAAGGCCCCCCCCCTGCCACCCCAATGTTCCCAAGGCCCCCCCCCGCCACCCCCCCTGTCCCCAGGGGTCCCCTCAGCCCCTCCGGGGGCGCCTCAGGGCGGCCCCAGCGATGCCGCCCGGTGTCCCCGTGTCCCCCCCCGGTGTCCCCGTGTCCCCCCCCGGTGTCCCCGTGTCCCCCCCCGGTGTCCCCGTGTCCCCCCCCATGTCCCCCCCCCCCCCCCCGCTCCTCACCGCCCCCCGGCAGCGGCCCCGCACGCCGGCACTTCCGGTCCGCCCCGTCACAACCACCGCCGCCGGGCGGCCAGCCAATAGGAAGCGGCCGGCGGAGCCACGGGTGTCCAATGAGGGCGGAGGGGGCGGGACCGCGCCGCCTTTAGCCCCGCCCCCCGTCGGGGGTGCTGTGGTGCCATGGCCCCGTAGCCCTGTGGCCCCATAGCCCTGTGGCCCCGTGGCCCTATACCACATAGTTCCGTAGCCCTGTGTCCCCATAGCTCTGTGTCCTGTGTCCCCATAGCCCCATAGCCCTGTGTCCCCATAGCCCCATATCCCTGTGTCCCCATAGCCCTGTGGCCCCGTATCCCAGTGTCCCCAGGGTCCTGTGGCCCCATAACCCTATGCCACGTAGTCCCATAGCCCCGCGTCCCCATGGCCCCGCGTCCCCATGGCCCCGTATTCCTGTGTCCCCATGGCCCTATGCCACATAGTCCCATAGCACTGTGTCCCCATAGCTCTGTCCCCTGTGTCCTCATGGCCCCATATCCCTGTGTCCCCCTAGTCAGATGTCCCCAGGGTCCTGTGTCCCCATAACCCTATGCCACATGGTCCCATAGCCCTCTGTCCCCATAGCTCTGTGTCCTGCGTCCCCATGGCGTGACCCTGTGCCTCCATGGCCCTGTTTCCCTGTGTCCCCATGGCCCCGTATCCCCATGGCCCCGTATCCCAATGTCCCCAGGGTCCTGTGGCCCCATAATCCTATGCCACATAGTCCCACAGCCCAGTGTTCCCATAGCCCTCTGTCCCCAGGGCCCTATACCACATAGTTCCGTAGCCCTGTGTCCCCATAGCTCTGTGGCCCGTGTCCCCATAGCCCCGTGTCCGCATAGCCCTGTGTCCCCATGGCCCCGTATCCCAGTGTCCCCAGGGTCCTGTGGCCCCATAACCCTATGCCACATAGTCCCATAGCCCCGTGTCCCCATGGCCCCATATCCCTGTGTCCCCCTAGTCAGGTGTCCCCAGGGTCCTGTGTCCCCACAACCCTATCCCACATAGTCCCACAGCCCTGTGTCCCCCTGGCCTGTCCCCTGTGTTCCCATGGCCCCATATCCCTGTGTCCCCAAGCCAGGTGTCCCCATGGTCTTGTGTCCACATGGCCCTATGCCCCTTAGTCCCACAGCTCTGTGTCCCCATAGCTCTGTGTCCTGTGTCCCCATAGTCCTGTGTCCCCATGGACCTGTGTCCCTATGGCCCTATGCCACATAGTCCCACAGGCCTGTGTCCCCATGGCCTGTCCCCTGTGTCCCCATGGCCCCGTTTCCCTGTGTCCCCATGGCCCTATGCCACATAGTCCCATAGCACTGTGTCCCCGTAGCTTTGTCCCCCGTGTCCTCATGGCCCTATATCCCTGTGTCCCCATAGTCAGGTGTCCCCAGAGTCCTGTGTTCCCATGGCCCTATGCCACATAGTCCTAAAGCTCTGTGTCCCCATCGCTCTGTACCCTGTGTCCCCATGGCCTGTCCCCTGTGTCCCCACGGCCCCGTACTCCCACAGCCCTTCGTGCCACGTCCCCACGTCCCCACGTCCCCGTAGCCACGGGTCCCGCGTCCCCACAGCCCTGGTGGCCCTACCCTCCGCTCACACATCCCAGGCCAAAACCCGCACCGGGGGTGTCCCCACCGCTGCTGGGACACGTCACAGGGACACCAAAGGGGTCGAGGTCCTCCCCCTTGGGGACACCACCCCCTCGGGGACATCCCCCACCCCGTGACCCAGCGCTGGGGAACCGGACCACGGCAGCGGGGTATAAATATTGGCTAAATAGATTTATTTTCATACAAAGAATACACAGATCCCCCCCCCCCCCATCATGGGGGCACCCCGAACCGGGGGACACCCCGAGATGTCCCCAGCCACTGTCCTGGTGTCACGGGGACCAGAGGTGACATTTTGGGGACGTCCCTGCCCTGTGCGTCTTTTTGGGGGCTCCGATGGATTCCCTCGTTGGCGTTTTGTTTGGGAAATGCCCCGAACTGTGGGACTTACCTTCAAGGAGCGGCAGGATCTGTCCCCGTCCCCAGGTGACCCCGGGGACGTCCCCATCCCCAGGTGACCTCGGGGACGTCCCCATCCCCAGATGACCCCGGGGACGTCCCCAGCCACCCCAGGGCTGCCTCGGTGCCCGAATTTACCAGGTGCCTGCACTGGGCACCTCCCCGCTCTCCTGCGCTGGGGACATTGTCCGGATATTTTGGGGTCCCCCCCCCCGTTCCCTTGTGCCCGTGCCGGGGACATCTCTGGACATTTTGGGGTCCCCTCGTGCCTTAATACTGTGCTGACACAGAGCCCCCCCCCCCCCCTCCCCGCCCCCCCGCCATATGTACAGGCTGGATAAAAGAAGAAAATACAGATATTTATAGTGGGGGGGGTGGCGAAACACGCCCCTCTGCCCCCAAACGTCCCCCACGTCCTCATGCCGCCCCCCGTCCCCAGGAGGGAGGTGGCAGGACGGGGGTGGCTGGTCCTGCCCCACCCTGGACCAACTGGGGACCGGGAGAGCTCTTCCGTGCCTCAGTTTCCCCATCGGTCGCCGTGCTTGTCATTCCCCCCCCCCCCCCAAACCCCCGAGGGAGGTGGGACGCGGGATGAAGAGGTGGCCACCCCGCCGGCACCCCCAGGGGACGTGGGGGACACGGGGTGGCACCGAGGCGTCTGAGATTTACACCGGAGCGTCCTCCGACGGGGAAACATCACCGGCAGACCAACGCAAAGCTCCCTTTTCCCTCCCCGGATTTGTCACGCCGCTGTCGCCCCGGCCCTGGGACCTTGGGCACCCGGGGGGCTCTGGGGGCTGGTACGGGGAGGAGGGGGTCCGGATCCGGCCCCAGCAGGAGAGGAGGTGGTGGGAGGCAGCGGGGTGGGGGGGGGGTCCACGAGGGGCTGGTGGCCTTGAGCCCGCCTGGCTCAGCTGCGTTTGGTGACCAGCTGCCGGTCCCTCTTCTTCTTCTCCATCAGCCTGGGGGTGGAGCAGGGAGGCGGCGTTTAGGGACCCTCCTGGAAGGCACCTCCTCGAGTAGGGGGGTCCAGGGCAAGCGGGGGGGTGGGGGGGGGCACTCACTTGCGGTTTCGGACTTCGGTGAGCTCCATCAGCCGCTCCTGGGCCGCCCGCAGCTCGTCGAGGCGCTGCTGGTAGCGGGAGTCGCAGTTGTTGGTGCGCTCGTAGCTGGAGACCTGGCTGGAGAGCTCGCTGGCGCGGTCCCGCAGCTGCTGGATGGACGAGTAGAGGTTCTCCTCGTCTTCCTCCTGCTCCGACACAAGGGGATGAGGCTTTGGGAGCGGGTGGGGGACACCCCAGGACTGCTGCGGGTCGGGAGAACGAGGATCAGGGGTTCCCAGGTTGGCCCCAACACCTGCCTTGGCATTGATGATCTCGATGTGGATGAGGAGGGCGGCGAGCTCCAGGTCCTCGGTGTAGCTGTTCTTCAGCGGCACTGACCGGTAGCCTGGACACGACACCACGGCAAGAGCTCAGCCTCTGGCAGGGTCCCAGCCCCTCACCGTGGCCGTGGTTGGGCCTCCAAGCGGCTGAGGTTGATGAAGATGATGGTGTGGAGGGAGGGGGGCGTACCTGTTTTGAGACCCTTGACGGGGAAGGTGGCTTGTGCCAAGAAGTTGGGGTCGCTGAACATGTCCTCCTCGTACACCACGAAGCGGAGGAAGGCAAACTCGGGGTTGTTGATGTCAAAGACAAACTGCTTGAAGAGCCACACGGGGTTGAAGCCGTTGTCGGCTAGGGGGTGAGGACAGAGCAAGGCTGGACACACGGACAGCACCAGCGCAGCACCATGGCTCCCCCATTAGGGGGAGATGCTTTTCCCCTTTGCTCCTCGTGAAACCCAGCCCCAACGGGACCCTGAAGGGCGTCCCGATGTCCCCACCTGTCCCCAGGACATAGGGGCTGAGTGGGGGCATCGCCCGCGTGGACCCTCACCTACGACATCCGTCTTGTTCTTGCTGTTGTCGTACTCAGAGCCACACACCTCCACCTCCACAAAGGGGCACACGATGCTCCTCCCGTTCTTGGGCAGGTGCCGGGCACCGAGGATCTGCAGGAGGAAGAGGAGGAGGAGGAAGAGAGTGAGGTCTGGCCACGCTGGCCCTGCGGTCAAGGAAGGACTCCTCGGGGTAGCCCTGTGGCTTGGCTGGTTTGGGCTTGCCAAAAGCTTCACGGCCATAATTAACCACACCACACCTTATTAATGACCTTGGGCTGGTTTTAGCCGTATCTGCAAAATGATTTGACAAACTTTTGCTTTGTCCATGCCGTGCCCAAGACTCAGATGCCTACGAACCAACTCGTCCCAGCTCTAACACCAAAAGGACCCAAAGGTTGGGTAAGGTGCTATTTTATCTCTATCTCACACTATTTTATCCTCTATCTCACTTTCACTCAGGTTGTGCTCAGCTCTGTGCTGTTGTGGGGTTCTCCCCCTGGAAAGATCACGCCACACGCGAGAAAGACCACCAGACCTAATGGATCATGGGATACTGAGCTCCACGAAGCAAACATGGGTCCGAAACATGTAAAAATTGACCCAAAACCCAGGAAGAACCGTGCCCCCATCTTGATGGTGACCACCTTGGAACGGACTTGCCGTCCTTGCCCACTTGCCTGCAGCTGCACTGTGATGGGCTCCACGATCTTCAGGCTGTTCTTGTCAAAGGGGTCGAATGTTTCGTCCCTCATGATGTCGGGTTGCAGGACGTAGCCGCTGCGACCGCCGAGCATGAAGAGCGCCTGGTTCAGCTGCATCGGCTTGTCTGCGGCCGGGGGACAGAGCAGATCTGAGCCACGGGGCTCAGGGACCCCTTAGGGTCCCCGGGCAGAAGGTCCCTGAGCCCTGGCAAGCCCCCTGCTGAAAGCCCCCAACCCTGGGTAGAAGGATTTTGCACAAAACAACCAAGGGATATCCCCATCAAGGTGGAGACAAAGGTTGGAGAGCTCATCCAAACCCCCTCCAGCCATGAGACCGGTGGCTAAGCCACCAGGAATGTGAATTTTGGGGTGTCCTGTGGTGATGAGGATGATTTACCGGGCGTCTGGAAGTTGAGGGCCACCAGCTGGCTGCCGCAGATCCACATGGGCAGCGGGTCGTAGTTGGAGGAGTCCAGGCGCTGCCCTTTGGGGTAGATGCGGCTGAGCTGGCGCCGGTTGTACTGCAGGAACTTCTTGCCCTTGCTGCGGTTGGCGTACTTCTCCGCCTTGGTCTCCGGGAAGGAGGACATGTCCCGGTAGCACGCCTTGTCCGTCCCAATCTCTGAAAGCACCAAGGTGGCCATCAGAGGAGGACGTGGGGTTCTCTGGGAGCCCAGTGACCGCCCGGTTCCCCTCTACCCAGCTCTTCCCCTCCTGATGCCATCAGCCCCTTTCCCCAGCTCTTACTGTCCTCATCAAACGGCACCGGGCGGCAATACACGACCAGCTCGGAGAGCTCCAGGGCAATCTTCTTCCTCCGCTCCATGATCTTCCCCTCTTGCATCTGCATGAGGGAAAACAGGATCTGAAACTCTTTCTCTGCAGGGATACTGGGGACCATCCACCAGGCGACGGGGATGTCCACCACCATCCACTCTACATCCATCATCTGTCCACCACGGGATAGGACATCCCCCACCATCCACTTCTGGGGATGGTCCGTCCGTTGGCGTCCATCCGCCATGGGAAGGGGACATCCACCACCACCCGGTGTCCATCCCCTGGGGACAAGGATGTCCCCCCCGCCCCACACCGGCTGCCCCCCGTGCCCCTCACCCTGGCGTCGGCGTTCTGCGTGGCCTCTCGGATCTTGGCCACCCACTCGCTGAGCTCCTCCTGCGTGTCCGCGGCCACGTCCAGCGACTGGGCTGCGTGGGACATCTGCTGGGAATGGATGGTGAAGACAAATGGTTTGGAGCTCCTCCCGTCTTTGGAGATAACTATAAGGACATCAGAGGGGGGCTTTACTTGAAGACATTCCCAACGGATGGCTCTGTGGAGCAAACGAAACCTCAGCGGTCCTGCTCCTGGGCCCCCGCCAGCCCTCCCCAGCACCCTCTTTGAGGGTCCTCCCCAGAATTGCAAACGGACAAGAAGCACAAGGTGGGCGAGGCAAACCCAAACACCCATTAAATTGTGGTCAGTCCCTGAAAACACGCTGGAAGGGAAAGCAGCAACCCAAAATGGTCTCTTTTGCCCCTTTTTATAAGGAGTGGTTTCAGCTTTTCACTCTGAAATGCATTTTCCTTTGAGCCAGGGGTAAAATATCCCCCCCAAACCATCCAGACCGCTGAATCTTTCTGAATCCTTCCAAAATCAGCCAAATCCCTCTGAAATCAGCTCTAGATTGCCCCCAGCACATCATGCCAAGCACAAGGCCCTTCTTTCTCCCTGCTTGGACATTTTTGCCAGCCGTGCCTCATGCCAGAGCTGCCAGCACCCATCAGCAAGTGGTTCACCACCAGCCACCCCCATGCGTGTGATGAATTTGGAGAGCCTCAGCGCATGGTGCTGAGCTCCAGCTTGGGGCATGCACCACCCCAGGACGTTCCCCCAGGCCTGTTGGGGACGTGGTGGGGACACTCACCTACGTGGCAGGATGGCACGTCGATGAAGCCCTTCAGGAAGTTCCCCAGGGGGCTGTTTTCTGATGACTGCAAGAGAGGAAGGAAGAGGGAGAGGTAGGTGGTGGCCGAGCCTCCATCCAACCCTCCAAATTGGCCAAGTCTGAGCAAAAGTCAAAAAAAAACCACAGCATGGCTGGGGCCTGGAGCACCCCACAGCCTCCAAGAGTTCGGGTTGGACAGGTGCTGGAAGCATCTCAGGTGGCTTTGGTCTCAGGTGCATTGGAGAAGGGAGGTGACACGGGGACATCACACTCACAGCCTCATCCTGCTCCTGCGCCTGCGTGCTGACGATCTCCTCCACGTAGTTGGCCGGGAACCACAGCTGCTTCTTGCCCCCGTAGTCCCCCCGCCACCTGCAAGGGGTGAGAGGATCAAGGCAAGCGGACAAATTCTTGGGGGGGCAGGGGTGTTAACGCCGCATGCGATGCCGGGGAGCAGTCGGAGAAGGAAGGGAGGGGGACAGAAAAGAAGGCTGTTAAAACCCACCGCGGGAAGACCCGCAGGAAAACCCACCGCCCCTGCCCACCGTGATGCTGCCCAGGGCACGGGACCACCCTTACCAGCCCCCGTCCTGCTTGTCGACGTTGTGGATGATGGCCTGCTTGCAGAACGACAGCTCGTCCTCCCGCTGCGCTTTGTAGTCGTAAAGAGCCTTCACCGTGCACTAGGCCACCAGGGAGAGGGACACACGTGTCACCACCCAGCCTGGGATGCCCAGCTTGGGGATGCGGACGGGCAACGCTGCCTGCTCAGCCCCCACAACGACGCACGGGGGCTCTCATGACCCAGGGTTAGCACTCTTGGGTGCCCGACCCCCCCAAACAATATCCCTCAAAAGCCCACGCCAAAAGTGAGACGTGTTAGAGAGGACAAGAGGTGCCCATGGTTCCATGCAACCTCCATGTTCCTCTTCTGGGTTCCCGATGTTTTTTCCTGTTTCACTCGAGGGGTTTACCCCCTGACTTTCCCACACACCCTGGAAGAACCCCCTTTGGGTTAAGTCTTCCCATGTCTGATCTCAGCCTGAGGGCTGTTTTGCTGCGAAAGGACTTTGAAAGCGCAGCAGTGCTGGGCCATGGGATTGTAGGGTCACAGGGAAGGGACCTCAGGGCTCCTGCAGGGTCAGCTCCGAGACCAGCCTGGTTCTGAAAACCTCCAAGGATGGAGACTGCACCAGCTGGGAAATGACCCTAAAGCTGCTCTTTTTGGGTTCTCCCCAGTGCAAAGGGTCCCATCAGGGCTTCCTTGCTGTTGGGGCAAACTTTTGCTAGGTTCCTGGCTGGGCTTCCAGACCTGTCCCCTCCCCACTGTGATGCTGCAGCTCAGACTGTCCCCAGGTGATGTGGATGTGGGAAGGTTCCCACCAGCTCCAGCATTGCTCAGAGGGCAGAGAAACACAGCAAAACATCACAGCTTCTCAGGTTCACGGTGGGGGATGTGGTGGGGGAGCCCTCCAGGAGCCCCAGCACCAGAATCACTATGTCCCACCACCCTGCACCTTCTGGGGACACCAGCTCAGCCTCTTACCCTGGCCATCGGCATCTTGTTGGCCTCCACGTAGAAGTGGGGTGTCCGCACCTCGTACAGAGCTCCGTAGTCCAGCTCCTGCAAGGAGAGACATCAAGGCAGGTCACCTGGCCGTGGGGACACTGAGGGAACACTGATGAAGCTGGGCCACCATGTGTGGACCCAATATTCCAAGGACCCAATATCCCTTTAAAACTCATCAAATGGGACTTATGTTTGGCACAGATGTCCAACCACAGCCAGGGGCAATGGCAGTAGATTACAACTTGACTGGTTTGGGTTGGCCTTTGGGCAAATCTCCTTTGCTGTCCAGGAGACTGGAGATCTTCCCACCTTGATGGAGATGGGGATGGATTGCATGGCACAGAGCCCCCGTCCCCACTGTCCCCACCACTGGGAGCACTCACGGTGGTGCCCATCTTCTCCAGGGTCTCCTCGTTGATGGGGTAGCGCAGCTTCATCTTACGGTACAGCGGGTGCTTCTCGTAGTAGCTGACGAGGTCCACGAGGCTCTCGAACTCAGCCGAGCTGCCCAGCATGAAGAGCCGGCCCTCCTGCTGGATGCGGCAGTGCTTGATCTTCCCCTCCGCCCTGGGGCCAAGAGAGCCGGGGGGGGGAAGCCGTGAGGGGTGGCCGGACCCCAGCTCAAAAAAGGGGGGACGGGCAGGAGGTAAATCGGTGTGGGGTGCTGCTGGTGTGACAGCCCTGAGGACGTGGCTTCACCGTCACCGTAGCCAGGGTGTCCCTCCCATGAGAGCAGCACGCAGACGTAGCATCCCCCACAGAAGCACGGAGTGATGGAGGTTGGAGGCACCTCAGGGCCATCAGGTCAACCCCCACCACAGCAGGGTGCCCAGCCCCGAGGCCTGGTGGGTTCGGGGAGACCCCAAAGAGGAGCCCCCAGCCCCCCTGGTCCCGGTGCCAGGGCTCCGGCACCCGCCCGGCCCAGCAGTGCTGCCTGGGGGCCAGGGGGAGCCTCCCGGGCTCCAGGCTGGGCCCGCGGCCTCCGCTGCTGGCCCCGGGCCCCCCTGAGCAGAGCCCGGCCCCGGCCTCTCGCACCTCCCTGCAGGGCCGCAGGGACGTGGGGGAGCTCCCCCGGAGCCTCCTCCTCTCCAGGCCGAGCAGCCCCAGCTCTCGCAGCCTCTCCTCACGGCAGGGGGGCTCCAGGCCCTGCCACCCCTTGGGGCCTTGTGCTGGGCTCTCCCCAGTGTGCCCAGGTCCCTCCAGGACTGGGGGCCCAGTGCTCCCCAGTGCCAGGGAGGCCGCACTCACCGGAAGGAGATGGCGTAGGAGTTGGGCTCGCTGCGCTTGCGCACCAGGAAGGCTCCGTCCCGCGGGACTCGCATCAGCATGTGCTCAGCCTGCAGGCGCGTCAGGCTGGCGTGGTACCACCTGGGCAGGCACAAGAAGGAGGCAGAGGGCTGGCAATGGCATCCCCGCGTCCCAGGGAGTGTCCCAAATGTGACACCAGCTGTATCAGGGTCGGCACAGGGAGGGATGAAGATGGTGGACCCAAGGCAGGACAAGAGATGGAAAGAGATGGTGGACCCAAGGGTGGGACAAGTGGTGGAAGAGGATGGTGGACCCAAGGGTGGGAGAAGTGGTGGAAGAGGATGGGAGACCCAAGGGACCAGGGGCCAGGTTTCACACTCACTCTTTGCTCTCGTGGGCGTTGGGCTGGGGCACAGGGTCAGTGAGGCGCATCTCGAACTCGTTGCAGCGGAGCGGCACCTCGCGGTAGTGGCAGATGAGGCTGTAGAGGCTGTCAAAGACCAGGTTGTCCGTCAGGTAGAACTTGGTGGCACCAGCCTCCTGCCGCGAGTGGATCCGGCAGTGCTGCACGCGGTTTGACCTCCTGCCATGGGGAGACAAGATGGGAGCGAGTCAATTCACATCCATGACCATGCCACGTTGCGTTTGGGGCTAATCTGGGTCAGGGCACCACACAATGCTCAAAAAGGTGGCTTTTCCCTCAAAACTTTATTTCTGCCTCCAAACTGGGGCCTGCCGGAGGCAGCCACCAGATGCCTGGTGGCTTGGGGAAGGTGTGATCCTGCCTTCCACCCCATGGGGACCAGACCAGGCCTCCTACCAGAAGGAGAGGGTGTAGTCGCCCACGAAGGTCTCGCTTTCGCGCACCAGGAAGGTGCCGTCCTTGCCGCCCGTCTCGGTGCAGTACTCGTGCAGCAGCTTCTCGGCGATCTGCCGCCCGTCGCGGCCACCCCCCAGCTTCCCGTGGAACCACTTCTCCGTGAAGTGCAGCTCGTTGTTGTTGAACTCCTGCAAGTCCACGCAGAGACCAGAGACACCCCAAGGTCAGTGTCCTCCTGGACAGCCGCCATCGACAAGGGTATTGCCACCTTCTCCCCATTGTTGTGGAAATCCCGCCCCCCACGCACCTCCTTCTGCTCCACCTCCTCCTCGTCCTCATTGAACTGGTAGCGGGACGTTTCCTCTGAGTAGTAGATCTTGTTGCTCGTCAGGACAAAATAATGTGGGCTCCAGGTCTGGGAGGGAGGAAGAGCATCACCAAGGCAGGAAGGATGGTGGCATGGAGGCATGGGGCATTGAGACCCCCGTTTCTGCCTTGCATCCCTCTGCGTGGCATTGCACCAGTACCCCACGCCCACCCCAAAGCCTGGTGCTCTCCCCTGCTAGGGCATCCCCATCTGACAGGTCCTGCTCTGCCCCCAGCCATCAATGGCAGAGACACTTACGTGGTCGATGGGGTCTTCGAGGTAGAGGATGCCGTTCTTGATGGAGTTGCTGATGTCGTTCTCTGAGTAACTGGCAGTGGAGACCTCCTCATACAGGTTCCCTTCGACCAGTTTTTTGTGCTGGGGACAGGCCAGGAATGGGAACTCAGCAGGGGGCACGGTGTCCGCGTCATGCTGAGATCCCAGCCCTAAGTATCCACAGGTCCACCGTCACCACCACCTCCCATTCCCTGCAGATCTCCCCTTGCACAGAACCCTCACATCCCACTGCCTGTGCATGGAGAGAGATTGCTTCTAAGACCCAAGATCTGGGGCTGTCCCTCCCAGCCCAATGCAGTCCTTGTCCCTCCTGCAAAGAAGGGCTTTGGGGTGGTGCCTGGCTCCACACCTTGATTAGGATCTTCTTCTTGAGCTGGGTGGGCGAGGGCAGCTCATCAGCATTGATGTCAACTGGCTTGGTGAGCAGCATGTCCCCAAAGACCTTCTTGAAGTGCGAAGCCATGTTCCTCTGCTGGACGATGCTGCAGTGGTCTTCAATGGAGAGGATGATGGGGAACCTGGAGGAAGCAGGTGGTAAAGGTGGCTTGGGATGAAGATGAAGGAGAGGGGGAATTTGAGCAGCGGTTGCCTGCCCAGCCCAAAATTGGTCTGTTTTGGGGGAGCCAGGGCTTACTCGGATGTGACAAATGCGTGCTCCTTGATGGTGTGCAGCACATCCAGGAACTTGATCTTGGAGGTGAGCGTGTGGCCGTGGTAGATGATGGGGAGATCATCCGGGCCATCCCAGCAGTCCACTGAAGGGGGAGACACCTTGGTTAATGCATACTGGCCACCAACTGCACCAGAACGGTGTTTTTGGAACCCCAAAAGACGTTGGAAGGCTCCCCTCTCCCTTTTGCCATGGGATGGGTGCGGGGGATGGTCCATCTGATGCAACGTGGGGTGCTGGGGGGGCTCTGCATCACTGCAGGGTGCTGGGGGGTGCGGGTGGGACTCACACTCGATGCAGCGGCAGCCCATGCGCAGGCAGCGGGCGTACGCCTCCAGGGAGGACTCGCTGGAGAACTGGTCCCCTGTCAGGTACCTGTGGAGGAGCGAGAGGGATGCTCAGCGGCTGGGGCTGCCCTGGCCAGGAGGGGATGCTCGTGGGGGTCCCCGAGGTGAGCCCACCCCATCCTTACGTGTTGTGGGAGGAGGAGATCCAGTACTGGGACAGAGGGTGGTTCATCTCCTCGGGCACCACGCGCTCGTACTTGGGGTCCATCACCATGTTCTCCTTGGAGAAGAGGTAGGTGAGGAACTGGGGGTGGAAGCAGAGAGGTGAGGGCTCGCTGGGGATGAGGAGGTCTTCCCGGGCAGGTGCCGCACGGGGCCACCCACCTCATCCAGCTGGAAGGAGGGGTCTGCTGCATCGCTGGAGCCATCCTTGAGGTAGGAGCACATGTAGTCCCGCACCATGCCCACGTCGCTGGCCCAGGGCTCCTGGGGTGCAAACACGGCTGCCGTTACGGGGGGAGCCACGGCGGTGCAGCAGCTGGGCTGGGGCATCCCATGGGAATCCTCGAGACTGGGACCGAGAGGGGTCCCCGAGGGGTCTCAGAGGGCAACCAACCTTCTGGTCGTGCAGCAGGAACTTCTGGAAGTCGTAGAGGGAGACCTGGCAGAGCTCGGGGCGATCCACGTTCCTGGGGCACAGAGGGGCCTTCAGGGGAACTGGGTGCAGGAGCTGGGGCAGACCCCACCGCTTCCCACCCACGGCTCAGCCCCTGATGTCCCCATCTCCTGCCCTGCTCCTGCCCACAGCAGAAGCTGGGAAAGGGGCTCGGGAAAGAGTAGCCCAGGGGCAGCCCGAGCTGCTGGGTGCCGGCGGTGCAAACACTCCCAGTGGCACCCCATGACCTGGGAGAGGTGGGCTCGAGGATGCCCAAGGATGTGGGGAAGCAGGCGGCAAACTATGCCACTGCATCCCCTGGCACTGCAGCCTGTGCCAGTGCCTCACCGCCCTCAGAGCGAAGAATTTGAGGTGAGCATCCCTGTTCTCGTTTCTGCGCCCATCTCCCTTTGCATTCCCACTCACATTCCTGCTCACGTTTCCGCTCCCGTCCTTTCTCCCACCCCTTCTCCCATCCCCTGCCCCTCAGACCACGCTTGCCTTCCCCACTCCCCGCACCCCACGCCTGTGCGGAGGGCACTGGGCGATGCTCCAGGGATGCACGCATCCACCAGGACCTCCTCTCTCCCTGGGCTTGCCCACTTGACATCTCCCACGCTCGGTGGTGGGGCTGGATGGGAGCCGTGGGGCTCCTGGTACTCACCGCAGGGGGAAGGAGAGCTCCAGCTGCTCGATGACCTGCAAGGCAAAGGGGAACGGGGCTGAGACTGCCGGGGATGCATGTATGGATGCTCAGGAGGATGGATCGCAGCTCTTACCGACTTCTGCGCGTCGAACATCAGGTTTTTGTAGAACTGGATGAAGTGGGAGAAGGTCATCTCGTTCCTGGCTTCCACCTCCTGTGGGGCAGGGTGTGAGAGAGTGGGGCTGGCGTAGGGACATCCAGCGACAGCGGGGCCGGCTCCAGCCCTGCTGCGGGGACACGAAGCCCCGCTCCCCACAAAGCTGGGGGCCTTACCACGAGCTTGTCCCGCAGGAACCTCATGTTGGGCACGCGGTAGTTCACCTGGGGCAGCATGGCCTTCAGGTCCTTCACCGTGATGCTGCGGGAGGGTGAGCTGGTGTCAGGGCACCGACCGGAGCCACTGGGACCCCAGGGGACCCCCACAGAGGACGGAGCCCCCAGGCTGACCCCAAATCTCAGCACCAGCCCTGGCTCTGGCCTGGGGTTCCCGCTCTGCCGGGCTATGGATCCCTGCAAGGGCACAGAGCTCTCTAATTTTTTGGAGGAAGCATTTTTGCCCTTTTTCTTTATAATTTAGAGGGGTCTGGTGTGAGCGTGAGAGTCCTGAGCAAAGGGTCGGGGACAGGGACTCTGCTGCTGGGCGTCTGTCACATCTGGATACCATAATTATCCCTATCCCCATCGTCATAATTAAGTCCACATTCCCTTGCTTTGTGGTTTTTGTTTGTTTATTCGTTTTTTACTATATCAATATGATGTTTATGGGGTGCGTTAATGGCCCATCCCCTCCTGGTGCTGCAGCAGGTGTGGGGACATTTGGGTCCCTGCAGTCCCTACAGCAGCGAGTAAGGGATCTGCACTCCAGACTCTGTTTTCAGGTGCCTTTGAGCACCCCAAATAAACCAACGCTGCCTCGCCCCACATCCCCTGCTCCCAGCCTCCGGATTTGGGGCACAGCTGGGAGGATACGGCCCCGTCCAAGGCCAGCAAAGCCTTTTGGTTTGCAGGGTGCGGCCAGGGCGTTGCGGCATTTTGGCATTTCCCAAACTTTCGCCCTTTGGTAAAACATCCCTGGCAGAAGGATGGGGACATTTTGGCTGTTGCATGCCGAGACCATCGTCCGCTTCCCCGCGTGGTGCTCACCTGCCTTCCCGTGACCGGTCCATCCCATCAAACTGTTTCCTCAGCCACCTGGGCGGAAGGGAAGGACAGACGGACAGCGCTCAGTCTGGGGCACCGAACCCAGGGGGGACGTTCCGTCCTTCCAGACCCCCAGCTGGGGACGCAAGAAACGGGACCGACCGTCCCTCCTCACCTCTCGATCTGCAGCGGGGTCTGGGCTTTCTGGGTGTCCGCCACCAGCCAGTTGAGGCCCGTTATCCACAGGTTGATGTCCTCCTCGCAGAAAGCTGGAGGAGGAAGAGGAGGGTGGTGAAGTCGGGATGGGGAAGACGGGACGCTGGGCTGGAACTCAGCACCCCCAGGATGGCCACAGGGTGAGCGGGGACCACGCACCGGCCACGCTAAGCGTCCGCAGCCTGAAGTCCATCCCGTAGAGGATGATGAAGCACATGGTGAAGTCGAGCTTACGGGCATCCTCGGGGTAGCGCTCAAAGTCCCGCGAGTTCTTCCCCAGGCGGATCTCCTTGATCTCCCGGATGTCAACTGCGGGGACAGAGGGACACGGGACTGTCCCCTTGCCGCCCTGCCACCACGGAGCCACGCGTGGGGCTCGGGGAGGCTGTGGGAGGTGGGACTGCGTGGAGACCACGTCTCCTCTGGGGAACCTTGTCCCCAGGACGGGACATCCCCGTGGTACTGCCCCACGGTGCTGGGATGGCGCTGTGGGTGCTGTGGCCGCGTGTCCCCCAGGGGAGACGTCCCCACAGCCCTGCAGTGACGTGTCCGCTAGGAGGTGGGTGCCACGTGTCCTTCAGGGAGACGCGTCCCCAGAACGGGACATCCCGGTGGCACTGCCTGCTGCTGCTGGGTCCATGTGTCCTCCAGGGACCTGTGTCCCCAGGATGGGGTGTCCCTATAAGCGTCTGACAGCACCATGGGTACCGTGGCCACATGTCCCCAGGAAGGGGTGTCCCCGCGGTGCCGCCCACCACCAGTTTCCCAGCTCTGCGGGTGCCACGTGTCCTCCGATCTCAGCCTTTCCCGTCCCGGCCCTACGGTCCCTCCAGCCACCTTCCCCTCTCGGAGACAAAGCCAGCCCTGGGACGGGCTGAGCACGTCTTTTAATAGAAGACGTCTGCCCAAAGGTGGCAATTTGCAGCCCGGACCGCAGGGCGTTTCTTTCCTGCCGCGCTGCTCTCTCATTATCTCGCTATATAAAGCCCGGCCGGCGGCAGGAGGGCTGGGTTTCCGGACCGTGGTCTTCCTCACCACCACGCCGCCAAGGGGGGATTTCCATCCCCCGGTTGCGCACAGCGGACACGTCCGGTGGTGGGAGCAGGATAATAATATTCGGGTATCGATTCCGACACTCGAACCCATCCCTCTTCCCACGGGCATTGCTCCCGAGCAGCGTGAGGCTGAGCCTTGGCTCCGGAAAGGGCTTTGTGTGGCTGAGGGTGGCCGGACACCACGCAGGGTCATTGTCCTGCAGGAAATGGGTCATTTCCCGGAGAATTTCCAGCCCGGCTCCGGCTGCTTCCTACGGTGGCGGTGGGGATGGGTGCAGGGTGCCGGAGCGGAGGGGAAAAAGCTGGACGACGTGTGGAAGGATAAGGGACGGGGGGAGAAATCGGGCTGATTCAGTGAAAGCCGCGGGAAAAGAGGTGCGGGATAGTTTTTCTTGGCGGAAAAGGCTCCGGAAAACACTGGCGGCTTTATCCAGCCTTCCCTCGGAGGAACGCGAGCCAACTTTGGCGGGCCAGGGCAGGCTGCGAGCGCTCGGCGGCAAAGCGATGCTCGGGGGGTCTGCAGCCACGCGTGTGATTTTGGGAAATGAAAGCTGGCTGCCATCCTCAGCGCGCAGACCCGTGGCTCACGGCTAAAAACAAACTTACGGTGGTGTCCTGAGCTCAACTGGGTGGGTATTCGGGGCCAGACACCCTTTTGTAGGATAGGAACGGGGTGTATGCCCCTGGACATGCCCGTGGCAGGGCACGGCAGCGGGGTGAGATGCTGGGGGCTCTGCCGATGGGTGCTAACACAGCCAGGACCCGGTCTTGGCCCCCAGCCTCCCGGCGAGGGAGCAGCGTGCAGCACAATGCAACGCGCTGGCGGCTTCCTGGAAACCACATCTGCAGCGGATTTGCAGCGATCATGGCAGAAGTATGTCTCCAAACTCCTCCCTGCATTGTCTCCGGGGTCCCGGTGATTAAAACACGCTGGAAGCCAGTTCCAGCTGCGAAAATCCCTTTTCTCTTCTCATGCAAAGCGAGCAGCACGTTACAAAGGCTTTACACGTAGGGGCGGCGTGGCTCCGAGGTGCTGTAGGCCCAGGGTCTGCCCAGCAGCTTTTAGCCACGATAAGAGCCTGGGATTTTCCCGAACGCAGGAGAGGAAAGCAAACCAAGGTGGCTGGAGGGAATCCGGAGGGCTGGGGAATGCCACTGGCCTGGGAAGTGCCACGGGGTGGTCGAGTTGTGTCCCCTCGGGGGTCGCCTTGGCCCTTCCTCTGGGAGCCCCTGTACGAAGGACCGGGCGGTCACATCCCCGAGGGCTGCCTGTGATGTTGAGAAGCTGATTTAAAACCTGAAATAAAAGATTTTTTTTTTTCCCCAGGCCAGAGGCGTGAAACCACGCCTGGGTTTTCTCCTCCCGGCACCATCCCATTTCTAATAGTCAGGTGTTGGCAAGGACGAAGGTGTGAGTCCCAGTTAGCCACCACCACTGCAAAGCAAGCTGCGAACCACCCCTCCAAAATGTTTTTTGGGGTCGCCAGGGACTGGAAACAATCTGGGAAGTGACAAGTTTTGGAGGCAATGCCAGACGCCACGCTCTCCTGTAGCTCTTAACCTTGAAGCTGTAGAGCATCTCCTTGCTGCTCTAGGGGACCCCATCCGCGTGGCCACGCGTCCAACAGCAGCTTAATGAAGCGTGTAATTAGCCTGCAGGGCGCGGGGTATCTCCAGCAGAACCAGGATCCCCACCCTGCCTCGTAACAGAGACATCAGCTTTGTAGGATGTCTCGCTAATCCCTTCTCAAGCCGGGTGAGAAGAGAGGATTTGAAATGGCCCGGGCAGGCGTGAGGTCGGGCATGGGCTGGGAGCGAAGCTGAAGGTCCCAGAGCCTCCGAAAAATCCCAAATGGGGCTGGAGCGGGTTGGTAAAGGTGCTCCAGCCCCACGCCAGGACTGGGATTGCTCCCAGCCCCGGCTGGAGAAGCAGGTGGTGGGGTTAGATGGAAGAATTATAACATTTCTAGGAATTTTCCTTTTTTTTTTCCCCCCTCTTGGATGACCACAGAGGATGCTCACGTGCTCCCTGAGGGGGGGTTTTGGGTTGTTGTGTGGGAGATGCCAGGCACTGATGGGGAAACTGAGGCAGGAGCTCTGTGTCAAGGGGAAAGCAGCGCCGAGTTCCTGACCTGGCTGTGTGCGGTGCTCCCGAATGAAAACAAGGAGCCGGAAACGCGCTATTTCCGCCAGCAGGGAACGAGCTCTTCCCTGCAAAGGCCATGGGGGAACAAACCTGCGGGGGACATCAGCCGGCCACGGGGGACCAGCCGGTCCCCTCCCAATGTCCCTTTGTGCGTGGTGACACCCCGCCAGCTGGCGCTCGGCCCCCAAATCCCCTCTCCCCAAAGGGAGAGCCCAGGCCTACCTCCCCTCGCCTTGCCCCTCTCCTCCTCCGTGCGTGGAGCTCAGCGGGGGAAATTTGCTTCCCCAAGGGCTCCCGAGCAGGTCGGGACAAGCTCACGCCACGCCACGCTCCCGCTGCTCTCTCTGCATCCCAGGGGGACGAGACGCTGCTGTCCGCCCGTGAGGGTAGGGCTCAGGGTCACCCCAATCCCGTATTCAGCCGAATTTCAGGAGTTCAAGTCTCAAAGTTAGAATTTACCAAGTAACGAGCAAAAAGGCACGGCTGGGTGTAATGCAGAGCCCCTCTAGGTGCCTGGTGGCTGTAGGACACAGCCTACGAGACACCAGAGAATCCACGGGGCGATTTTACGGGTCCCTGCTGCCTCCAGTCCCCACCAGCCTGGACACCATCCAAATTTCGCATTTCAGCCCCGTCTACGCTGCATGGGGCCACCGCCATGACCACCCCACCCAGCTGCCTTCCCCAGGAGCCCGAGCACGCGGTGGGCAGCGAGGTCTGGTGCCATTTTGGGGGGTCAAAAACACCCCCAGCAGGCAAGGCAGCAGATGGTCCCTTTACCCCCTTTTGTAAGCAAAGGTATAAAACCCCAGGACTGACACGGCTGCTGCCGTTCAAGCCCCGTGGCATTTTAGGGGCCAGGGGAGCTGGAATGGAGGAGGCGAGCGCATTTGCACCTCTGGGCATCCCACCATGGCCAGGCATCCCACTGTGGTAGAACATCGCATCGTGGTAGAACATCCCACCGTGGTAGGATATTCCACCATGGTAGGACATCCCAGTATGGCCAGGCGCCCCAAAGCCTGGTATCCCACCACATTTGGGCATCCCACTAGGGTAGAACATCCCACCATGGCCACGCACTCCAACCGCAGCAGATCACCCCACCGTGGTAGGACATCCCACCATGGTAGAATATCCCAGTATGGCCAGGTGCCCCAAAGCCAGGCATCCCACCACATCTGGGCATCCCAACGGGGTAGATCATCCCACCGCGGCAGATCACCCCACCATGGTAGAACACCCCACCATGGTAGGACATCCCAGTATGGCCAGGCACCCCAAAGCCTGGTATCCCACCACATCTGGGCATCCCAACGGTGTAGATCATCCCACTGTGGTAGAACATCCCATCCTGGTAGAACACCCCACCATGGTAGGACATCCCAGTATGGCCAGGCACCCCAAAGCCTGGTATCCCACCACATCTGAGCATCTCACCAGGGTAGAACATCCCACCACGGCCACGCACCCCACCGCAGCAGATCACCCCACCACGGCAGGACATCCCACGGCGACCACGCACCCCGCCAGCACGTCCCCAGCCGCTGCCACCAATACTCACTGTCCCCTTCCACCTTCTCAGGCGTCCGGCTCCAGATGATCTGCCGGGTCTCCAGCTTCACCTGGAAGGTCCTTCGCTCCGGCCTCTGCGACTTCTTCTGGTAGAACAAGGTGAGGACGGTGCCCATCTCCAGGCAGCGGAGGATCCTGCCCATGTCCCCCGCCTCCATCCTGCCGTCCTCCAGAAAGCCATTGACGCTGTTGAGCCTGGACACGGACATCTTCACTGCGTGGCCATCGCCCGCCGGAGCCGCAGAGCCGGGGTTGTCTCATGCATGAAGGGACGAGCCCGCCGGGAGGGAAAAAACGAAGCCTCCCCGGGGATTTGCTCCGAGCACGGGTTTCCTCTGCTGCCGACTTCCCCGGTGTTGGGGAAGGAGGGTTGGGCTGGAGGCGCCGCGACCTTCTCGCCGAGCGGCCCCGGCTCCGGCGTTGGCATCCAGCAGTGGCGGGGACAAGACGGGTGACGGCTTCAGAGCCGGAGGGCTACAAACCATCCGGCCAGCGCAAGGCCTCGGGGACGGGGGCACCTTGGCGGGCAAAAAGAGGGAGAGGGCGGAAAAAAATGCCACGGGAGTGAGCGCCCCGAAAAAAGCAAAGTCACCCCAAAAGCACCCGAGCGGAGCCAGAGGATCCCCGGCCTCCGTGCAAAGCGGGGAGAAGGGTGCGGAGGGGAGGCGAGGGGCTCGGGGTGCCCAGCCCAGGGTGTGGGGTCAGCGGGGACCCCCGGGGAGGGATGCGGGTGGTGGGTTTTTGGGGTGGGGTGAGGGGAGGGGGGTGGGGGGTTTGCTCTCGCCGGTCGCCCGCTGCCCCTCTCCGCTCCTTAATTTCGGGCTGATGAAATGGACGCCCAGAGGAAACTGCAATCACACATGGCCGGAAAGAGATCAGAAAGGAATTTAAAAAAAAAAAAAAAATGCAGGATCTTGGAGAAAGGAAAATCGCAGCGACGAAAGAGGCGGCTGAGGGTGACATCTAGAGGAAGCCGAGCCGGGGACGGGCTCCCGGGGGGGGTCCCAGGCCCCACAGACAGCTGGGGGGCACCCAAGGGATGGGGCACCCTGGGGACGGGGTGGGTGCTGGCTTCCCCCAAGGGGGACGTCGCAGCGGGGTCGGGGGCTGCAGAGGGTGGGGGGCTCCGTGAGCGGGGGGGGGGTTGGATTTTTTGGCACAGCACGGGCGCGTTGATGCAGGTGGTCCCCGTGCTCCCGCTTGCGGGAATTACTGCCCTGGGAAGGGTGAAATGGCAAAAAAAAAAAAAAAATATCAGGGCTGGGGGGGGATCTGGGTGGAAAATGGGTGAAAAAAAAAAAAAAAGGAGTAAACGTAGAGAAAAACGGCTGCGTTGGCTTTAGGTCTGGGCTGCCTGCCCACGAGCAAGCAGGAGTCACTGCTGCTATGAGTTTTGTCCTGCCTGGAATCGGGTGGGGGTGGTGGAGGGGACAAAAATGGGGACGGAGAGCAGGGGGGAGGTGGGACGGGGGGACAGGGCTCAGCCTCACAGCCCCTGTTTCACCCCCGTGCCCGGCGCTGGGTGGGCAAAGAGCCGGTGGTGCGATGGGGCCGCACCCCTGCTCATTTTGGGGGGAATACGGGGGATTTTGGGGTGAAGCAGCCTATTAAAGGGGGAAACAGGCGATTTGTGGGGGGGACACAGGACCTGCTGTGAACATGGACCTGTTTCGAGCCTCATTGAAGTCCCCCCAAAAACCTGTGTGGTCCTTAAATACAGGACTCGTTCGGCGCCATTCGTATTTCAGACTGAACGATATAAAATCCTTATCCCCATCCCGGAGGTTGCCCAGAGCCTCCTGGTTTGCGGCTTCACTCCCTGCTGCCAGGAGCCGTTCGTTTCTCTCCTCCACGGCGAAAAAAAATTCTCGCCTTCATTTTAGCTCTCGCCTTGCTTGAAAACTCACCTGTTTCCTCCCTTTCCCCGGCCACGTTTGATTTTTTTTAAATTTTTTTTTGGCCCAGAGGAGCCCAGCGCCGTGCGGTGAAGGCCACCGATGGCCCCTACGGTGGTGGCAGCGGAGGCACGTATGGACCCAGTGGAAACCAGTATGGCTTGAAGAGCTCCCCAGTACCATGGCATGGGGTGCGCTGGCGTGTCGTGATGCTCACATGCAAATACTGAACGGAGAGCTGCAAATTAGAGCCGTCTGCACCTTCACCCCTCCAAAATTATAATGGTGAGGTTGGTACCGCAGATCTGTGCTCGCACAGAACGACCTCTCCAGCTTGCGAGGGTGCTGTCACCGATCCACGGAGATTTTGGCAGGACTTTAGCAGGGACTGGGTGCACCGGGAGCAGCTTTGTGCATCGCCGTGGTGCAGTGGTGATGGGGACAGGCAGAAATCTCCACCTTTGCTCTGGCCGCCTACATGTCCCCTTCCCTAAGGAATTAGGGGACCTCTGGGGTAAAAACGAGATCCTAAAGTTGTTTGTTTTTTTTACCTTTATCCATGAATCAACTTCTGTTTTTCCCCCTTCTCTGGAGCAGAATAAGCTTTTGTTTAAAGCAGCGAGCTGCAGAGATGCTGGCTTGCAGTGTTTATGTTTTTCATTTCCAGGCAAATCCCATTTCGGAGCCCCCCTGAACGTGGGTCTGGGAACTGAACATCCCGACCGCAGCAAGCCGCGGTGAACTGAGGATCAGAATAGAAGATTGTTTTTACACAGGGGACTTTGCAGCATGGGTTTGGCTTCTGATGTCCATCCAAAGCACGCAGGCGGAGAAGGAATGCTCTGTTTTCAGTCTGCAATGGAGTCACTGTTTTAATTTTAGCTTCTCTGGAGCAAAGCTGTAACCAAGCCGTTACCAAAGCAAAGCACCCTACGGAGGCTGGAAGAGGCAGAGGGACCGGAGCCTCCCCGTCCTCCCATGCGTGGGTACCAGGCCTCCGGGGAGGGAGGGGTCCCCAAAACGGTGAAGCCCAGCACCCAAAATCTGTGCGTCCTTCTTAAAAACCCCAGCACGCCTCATCCCCGCAGCTCAGACGGGGGAACGGTGCAGAGCTGCCGGTGCCAACGCCGGGACGGCAGAGCCACGCTCCCAGGAGGAGCCACAAACGCACCAAAGGGTCTTGCAAGGGCAAACCTCCACCAAGAGGTGCCAACAACCCCCCACCAAAGCGCAGAGGACCTCCAGCGGGTGCAATTTATGCGTGTGGTGGAAAAAAAAGAATGATTCCGGGAGCAAATTCTCCTTCCAGCCAGTTTAGTTTCTTCTGCAGCTTTCCGGGTTGGATAATTACTGCTGGTTGTGAGCGTCAGCCACAACTCACCAATGTCCCTTCCTGGAGGTAAAGCTGCCTGCAGAGTTCCCAAGCCCCTGCGGGGAGATCAGACAGGTCAAAACAAACCCCATAACATCCTGAAATGCCATCAATTCATTTCCAAGCATCCCTTCCCCTCTGCTGGGGCTTGCGAAAATGAGCTGCTGCCGCTTTCCCTTCGGTGGTTGCTGTAAGGCCCGGCAAGTGCAGTCAGTAAGGCACAACCAGGAATTTATAGGGAATGGCCCCGGCCCAAGAAATGGTGGTGGTGGTGCGGATGGTGAGGGTGGAGAGGCTCCGAGGTGGCTGCAGAGGGGACACGGGGGACAAGGGGACGTCCCACGGCCTTGCAGGGCAGGAGAGCCGGCGGCAGCAGCTGGGGATGTTCAGTCCCTGCCATCCCCACGCAAGCTCAAAGCACGCTTCAGCAGGTGAAAGTGGAGAGAAAACGTTAAATATCCTGGAAAATAATCCTGGGAACAGCAGAGAAGAAGTGCACAGATTGTTCACCTGATTTCTGCCCTTCCCCAGGTCGTGTATTTAGGTCTGCGTGCAGCTCACACGCCAGCAGTGAGACTGCAGGCGAGACAGAAGGCAAAAAAAGAGACATCGCAGCAGAAAACTATTGCCCACTGGATAAACGAAGGTGGCTTTTCCTTTAGGGCTGCGCGGCAGTCTTTTTTTCCTGTTACTGACATTTTCCTCTCTGGTTTCCATCTAACCCAGGAGACGTGTCCTTCCCCAGAGCCCGCGCTCCTCAGCCTTGCTGTTATCAGCAAAAATAAGATTCTGGAGTTCGCTTGCCCTTGGGAGGCAGTTTTTTTTTTTTTCTTTTTTCAAGAGTTAAGATAGAAAAAGGTTTTTGGAGAAGAAGCAACTTTCTTCGGCGATAAATAGCTGCTGAGCTCCTGCACAGCCGGGTTGGGGGCTGCGGGATGCAGGGCGCAGCCCCCTGGGAGCCTGAGCTCGGCCCTCTGCTCTCCTGCGCACCCGGGCTCTGGTTCTCGTGACGATCAGCGGTGACTATTCGGTTTCAAGCCTAGATTTGATAGCTCCACACAATCCTCTTGCTCGAATAGCTCTTCCTTTTCCCTTGATACTTGCCTTCTTCCTTGGACACAGTTGGGAGAGCGGCCACGTCTTTGCTTGGAGCGCGAGGCTAAGAAAACTCAGCTGTTTGGGGCATTTCTAGCAAGAGGCCCTCCATTCCCAACCTCATTCCTTACACTTCTTCCAGTCTGGACATATTTCTCTAATACAGCCTGATATACAACATTGCAAGCTGGTTTTCACCACTGTCTTGTACAACGGTGCTACTGGAACCATGCATGGACTGTCCTTCAGTCCTCTCCGTGGTTGATTCTTCTCCCCTTCTTCTTTTTTTTGCCTTTTCATTGCTTAAGTCTAGCCAGCAAGCTGCTGCTGCTGCTGCTGCTGCTAAAATTATCTCCCCTGCCTGCTGCTTGGCCCGTGTCACACCTCCTCCTGGAGCTCTGCACCAGCTCCTGGTCTCCTTCCACGGCAAATGCAGATGCTCCATCTTCCTCCCGAGAGCCCGCACAGCTCCCACCAGCCACCTGAGCAACTCGCTTCAGAGGAGCAGGTACCTGGACAGCCAAGAGAAAGCCGATGTGGGAGGCAGAGATTTCTCGGCAGCTGGAGTGCGGATTTGAGCCTTCTTTTGAATTTAGAGGCTTTCAGCTTGCGACGGGCCACCCCAAGATGTCCTGAAACGGTGTGGTTTTGTGCTTGGGTTAGAGCAATGCAGGTCCACGTCCGTGCTGCTGCCTAGAAAGGAGCTTTCCCTTACACTCCTGGGGGTACATGGTGAATCGCATCGGAGGCCAGGTCAAGCTGAAAACTAAACCAGAAAGAAAAAGAAAAGGGAAGGGAGAAGCAGGAGAAGGAGCAGGAAGGAGAGAAGAAGGAGAAGGAGAAGGAGAAGGAGAAGGAGAAGGAGGAGGAGGAGGAGGAGGAGGAGGAGGAGGAGGAGGAGGAGGAGGAGGAGGAGGAGGAGGAGGAGGAGGAGAAGGAGAAGGAGAAGGAGAAGGAGAAGGAGAAGGAGAAGGAGAAGGAGAAGGAGAAGGAGAAGGAGAAGGAGAAGGAGAAGGAGAAGGAGAAGGAGAAGGAGAAGGAGAAGGAGAAGGAGAAGGAGAAGGAGAAGGAGAAGGAGAAGGAGAAGGAGAAGGAGAAGGAGAAGGAGAAGGAGAAGGAGAAGGAGAAGGAGAAGGAGAAGGAGAAGGAGAAGGAGAAGGAGAAGGAGAAGGAGAAGGAGAAGGAGAAGGAGGAGAAGTTGCTCTGCAGTCAGATCACATCCCGTAAATCCATGCCATGGCTGAACAAGTGCTGCTGCTGGCACAGGAGGGAACTTGACACGCTTGATGATGCTTCAGCAAAAGGATGCGGGATGCAACCACTGGCGTTGGAACAACAAACACAGGACACCACAGAGCCGACAAGACTGTAGAAACAGAGGGCTGAGAACAAGCTGAGGAGGACACCTCAGTCTGAGCCCCTGGCAGGGTTTGGTACATATCGACCTCCCCAGGAACATACTGACCTTAAACCTTCCCATCCGCCTGAATAATTTCTTCTCTGGAGAGTTGGAAAGTTTTTCCAGAGCTGTAACCTGAGTCTCCTTTGCCACAAATGAAGCAGATCTCTACTACCATTGAACATCAAGCACATCTGATTAGATATCTCTCTCTGATATTATTTCCTTTTTTATTTATTTATTTATTTTTAATTTTCAATACTACAACACAAAAAGATTCCATTTTTTCTTTAAGGACCACGTTCTCTAAACCTTTGCCATTTTGATTTCCTGCTTCCTTCTGGATGCCCACCGATTTTCCTACACGTTTATTGACTTGTCTCCCTCTGGGCTTGATGCAATGCTCCAGCCGAGACCCACGGGCGTCCCCACGGAGTAATTACTCTGCTGTCCTGTGAAGGACGCTCCTGCTAACGGATCCCGAGCACTGCTGGGTGTTTCAGGCAACGCTGGAAGATCTGGGGATCCTAGGAGATCCCTGTGCCTTTGGAAAGTGTCTTGTGGGAGCGGGCGGCAGGAACGCCGATGCCTCCCACTCACCCTTGTCATCAGGTCTCTGCAATCTGCTGGTGCAGCGCTTAACGAAGTTTAGTGCTTTAGCTTGTCTCAGCAAGTTTACGGAAAGCCACCGAGAGACTCCAGACTAAACCGAAGCTGATGAGGCCACGATTCCAAACGTGTGAGCAGCTTAACTGGGTCCTATTGCACGCTTGTCACTGGATCCGCAGCTCTGGTGATGTTTGAGGCCATTAGAGGGATTAGCACCATGTTTATTCTGGGCTGAATGAGGCAATTTAATTTCTCTTAAATGTGCTACCCTCCCTCGGGCGTTTTCTCACCTGCAGACACCCTGCTAGTGCAGCGCCAAAAACCTGCACTTGCATTTTACTGTTTTTTTTTAATTAAATTAGACTTACAAACAAGTGCCATGCAGGCGTAGTGCTATGAACAAAGAACAAGTGCCGTGAATTCCTGCAGGTTTCAGATGTGCTGTTTGTAACAGGCAGCTAGTGGTGAGGTAGCTGAACACGTAATTCTTCCTCACGGTGTTCTGAAAAGAAAAAAAAAAGATTTATTTTAGTGCTGCAGCATCCTTGTCTCTCCTTTACCCTCTACACACGTCTCAGGGGAGATACATGAGTGTACTCCAGCCACTTGCCCCAAGGCAGGATGCTCCTGTGTGACCCCTGGGGAAGATCCAGTTTCATGCTTAAAATGTTGTCTCTGCTCCTCTGCACCCCTTGTCCCACCAAAGCTCTCCTGTGGGGAGCACCCAAGGAGACCTCAAGGAGCAGCCAAGCGGCACCGCAAGGAGCCTGAGACCCTCCGGCACTGCCTTGCCCCAGAGTTTGCTTTTTCTAGTTATGTATTTTGGTGTTTTGCTCAGCAAAAGAGGGCAGCTCCCCCCTGCTTTTAGCTCACTCTTTCCCAAGGTTGGGCGTTGTGGGAGCGGTGGGTACATGGCTTCCCTATGTTAAAAATTAGCTTTTCCCCTGCATGTGCTGAATTAATTTTGATTCAGAGCAGCCCGTTCTAGCTCATTTATGCAAGCCACTTAAATCCTTGTGCCAGCACAAGGGAGGGAACGAGCAGCTGCGAGCGGAGGAGGCTTCTTTTGGCACAAGTGCCGATTTCTACCAGTTTGAAGCAGTTATGAAACTCCGGGTGAGGCTTGCTCATCGATTGAAGCTGATCTCAGGCTGCCCTCCCAGATCTGCCCTCTGGTCCCTGTCTCCGTCCTACCTGTGCAGGACCGTGCAAGAGGAGGCTGTGTGATTTTTATTTATTTATTTTTATATATATATATTTATTTATTTTTTCCAGTTGGAAGGCTTCAAGGGAGGCTAACAGGGGCCAGGCTCCCCGCCTGCTTTGTGTTTTGAAGCCTCTGCTACCATCTGCACAAAGCGGTATATTCCTCCGGGCTGGCTCTTCCCCATATTCCCCCGCTGAATCACTTTAAAAAGCCACTCAGCACACTGTAAATAATTTACTAAATCTACCTTCCCAGGCAGGCGAATCATGGGCTTGTCTCGGGGATGTTATTCGATCAGAGCTGGGACAGGCAGAGCTCCCTAACTGCGATGGGAAGGGAGTTGTCCCAGGAGACAGCTTCTGCTTGAAACGATCCGAGGTTGATGATCGGTTGCTTTTATAAAGTTCCCATCATGGGAGCGTTTAGAAGGAAATAGTGTTGTGCTGGTACAGCTACTTGGCTCAGCTTTCTTTTTTTTTTTCCCCAAATTGTTTCAAAAATAATTTTAGTACGGATTTTTATCTCCTTTGCAGACTTGAGGTATTGTTACAGCTTTGTTTAACGTTATGGGTTTTATTCCCCTAGGAAAGAAAGAGATTATTCAGAAAACAAACTCCTTAAGGATAACGTCCATACCGATGATGTTCTCCTCTGTTTGTACTCTCATTTTTATGGATATACTTTGTAGATACTTCTGGTTTATACAGTTAACATGGGGCCATCTGACTTTCAGGATGGGACGTGTGCTCAGGGGGACGGTTCAGCTCATAAAAGGTACTTGTAGAGTGATAGGAAGCGGCACCAGACCTCAGAAAACTGCCTCCTGCTCCTGGATTTACCCCTGGTTTCTGGCAGGAATCGAGTAATGGGGAAACAGGAACTGCCCTGAAAGCTGCTGAGGAAACGCGTTACAAAAGGAGACTTGCAGAGCCACTCGCCCTCTTCTCTTGTTTAATCCGAAGGTGCAAGTTCCCTTGATCAGCTGCGTGTCTCCTAATTACCCTGACTGCAGCAGCTCTTTCGCTCAGGCTGCTGCTGAAACCCTACTGGTACATCCAGCACACAACAAAGACTTCAAATGAGGGACCAAACTTGCCCATTCTTGCAGGAAGCTAAAAACAGCTACGGTTTACTCCACTGGCACGACAAGCCGTTGCAGCTCAGCTTGGGATTTTTTCTCCTGCAAAACGTTTTCGACGATTACAACCAGCGCACGAGAAATAAGGAGCTGATGCGTGAAGTTAAGGGAGGTGGTTATGAGACGGAGTCCGACGGGGGCACGAGCAGATCCTGGTCCTTGTGCCACGTTAGGGTGGGAGACCTGGCCGTGGTGGGGCTGGGGCACAGGGAAAGGCAGATCACAGAACCACAGAAGGGTTGACGGGGACCTCTGGAGGCCATCTGGTTCAACCTCCTTGCTCAAGCAGGGACACCCAGAGCAGCTTGCCCAGGACCACGTCTGGGCAGCTGTTGAAGATCTCCGTGGAGGGAGACTCCGAAACCTTTCTGGGTAGCCTGTGCCAGCGCTCTGTCACCCACAGAGCACAGAAGTGCTGCTTGACGTCCAGAGGGAACCTCCTGTGCTCCAGGTTGTGCCCAGCACCGCTGCTCCTGGCACTGGGCACCAGCGGAGCAGAGCCTGGCTCTGTCCTCTCAGCATCTCCTCTCAGATATTGATAGATATGGATGAGCCCCCCCTTCTTCAACCCGATCAGCCCCAGCTCTCCCAGCCTCTCCTCACAGGAGAAATATTCTTGGTGGCCCTCCATTGGACTCTCCACTACGTCCAGGTCTCTGGACCTAGGTGGGGCTGGAGGAGCTGGGATCAGAGCAGGGTTGGAGAGGGGCAAGGGGGAGCTGGTGGGGCAAGAGACAGGGGTTGGAGCCAGCTGGGGCAGGTGACAGGGGCCAGGTAACTCACTGTAGCGAGGTGGGGGTCGGTCTGTTCTCCCACGTGCCTGGTGACAGGACGAGGGGAATGGGCTAAAGTTGCGCCAGGGGAGGTTTAGGTTGGATATTAGGAAGAACTTCTTTACGGAAAGGGTTGTTAGGCATTGGGGTGGGCTGCCCAGGGAGGTGGCTGAGTCACCATCCCTGGAGGTCTTTAAAAGACGTTTAGATGCAGAGCTCAGTGATATGGTTTAGTGGAGGGCTTGTTAGTGTTAGGTCAGAGGTGGGACTGGGTGATCTTGGAGGTCTCTTCTAGGTGATTCTAGGTGATTCTGTGATTCTGTAACAGAGGCCAAGTGACAGAGGCCGGGTCACAGTTGACTGAGGGCAGGTGACAGAGGCCAGGTAACAAAGGCCAGGTGACAGAGGCTGGGTGACAGTTGACTGAGGCCAGGTGACAGAGGCCAGGTAACAAAGGCCAGGTGACAGAGGCTGGGTGACAGTTGACTGAGGCCAGGTGACAGAGGCCATGTAACAGCTGACAGAGGCCACGTAACAGAGGCCAGGTGACAAAGGCCAAGTGACGGAGGCCACGTACCAGCTGACAGAGCCCCGGTGACAGAGCCCCGGTGACAGAGCCCCGGTGACAGAGGCCGCCCCGGGGGCAGCCCACGAGGTGACTCCAAGCCCCCCCTGGGCCCGCCTCAGGCTTCGGCGGCGCGCGCCGGGCCGCGGGCCCGCTCCGTCGCTAGGCAACGCCCGCCGCGCCCCCGCGCGGGCCGTCACGTGAGGGCGCGCGGTCACGTGAGCGGGCCAACGGGCGGCGCGCGGCGATGACGTCGCGGGAGGGGGGGGGGGGCGGGGCCGGGGCGGGCGGGGGCGCTGCGGGGATGGAGGAGAGCGAGCGGCTGCGGAGGGAGATCCGGAGGCTGCAGGGTGCGGGGGGGGGGGGGGAGGGAGGGGAGGGGAGGGGGGGACAGGGGGCGGGGGGGGAGGGGGGGAGGGAGGGGAGTTGGGGGTGGGGGGGGAGGAGGAGGGGGGAGTGAGGAAGAGGAGGGGGAGGGGGGAGGAAGGGAGGGGGAGGAGGGGGTGAGGAAGAAGAGGGGGATGAGGAAGAGGAGGAGAAGAGGGGAGGGGGTGAGGAAGAGGAGGGGGGAGGAGGGGGAGGGAGTGAGGAAGAGGAGGGGAACGAGGAGGGGGTGAGGAAGAGGAGGAGAAGAGGGGAGGGGGGTGAGGAAGAGGAGGGGGGAGGAAAAGAGGAGGGGGAGGGAGTGAGGAGGAGAAGAGGGGAGGGGGGTGAGGGAGAAGAAGAGGAGGAGGATGGGGGGGAGTGAGGAAGAGGAGGGGGGAGGAAGGGAGGGGGAGAAGGGGGGGTGAGGAAGAGGAGGAGAAGAAGAGGGGAGGGGGGTGAGGAAGAAGAGGAGGAAGAAAAGGAAGAAGAGGAGGAGGAGGAGGGTGAAGAAGAGGAGGAGAAGAAAGGGGAGGGGGGTGAGGAAGAGGAGGACGAGGGGGAAGAAAAGGAAGAAGAAGAGGAGGGGGAGGGAGTGAGGAAGAGGAGGGGGGAAGGGAGGGAGAGGAGGGGGTTGAGGAAGAGGAGGAGAAAGAAGAAGAGGTGGGGGAGGAAGGGATGGGGAGGGAGTGAGGAAGAAGAGGAGGGAGGAAGGGAGGAAGGGGAGGGAGGAAGAGGAGGAGAAGAAGAGGGGAGGGAGGGAGGTGGAGGAGGGGGGTGAGGAAGAGGGGGAGGGAGCGAGGAAGAGGAGGGGGGAAAGGGGAGGGGAGGAGGAGGAGGGGGTGAGGAAGAGGAAGAGAGGGACAAGAGGGGGAGGAAGAAGGGGAGGGGGAGGAGTAGAAGAAGAAGAGGGGGGAGGGGGTGAGGAAGAGGAGGGAGGGAAGGGGGAAGGAGGGGGAGGAAGAAGAGGAAGGCCAGGCTCAGAGGGGCCCCGGTAGTCGAGGTGGGGGGGCTGGGAGCCCCTGGGAGGGGACCCAGGGGGCCGGGGGGGGAGGAGCTCTGAGGGCACCCAGGGGTGCTGGGGGGGGTGGAGACGCCCCCGGCTTCCCCGCCCGGAGAGGGAATTGCTGTTAATTACCAAGCCCAGCGTTAATTACCTGTGTTAATTACCCCCAGCTGCTCGTTAGGAGCTCCCAGCCCACCCCGGGCTGCCTCAGAGCCTCCTGCGTGCCTTGGGCCGGCGCCGAGTAACAAAAATACCCCCAAAAAAACCCAAAATACCCCAAAATACCCCCCCCAAAAAAGAAACCAAAATACCCCCAAATACCCCCCCCAAAAAAAACAAACAAAAAAAACAAATAAAAACCAAAATACCCCAAAATACCCCCAAATACCCCCCCAAAAAAACCCAAAAAACAAAAAAAAAAACCAAAATACCCCAAAATACCCCAAAATACGGGGCTGGATGTTACCAAATGTTTTTTTTCCCCCCCCCGCAGGTCTCATAGACAGCCACAGGAGCGCCCACGGGGACGCGCCGCGGCCGCCGAGCTGGGGCAACGGCAGGCAGCCGCCGTTCGGCAGGAGGGGGCCGTTTTCGGGCCGGTACCCCCCGCAACCCCCCCGGGATTTCCGGCAGGGCCGCTCCTGGAGGAAGAAATATTCCCTCGTCAACCAGCCGCCGGGGCCGCCGCGCGTGGCGGGGAACGCCGGCGCCTCCAGGGTTTTCGGCGGCGGCGGCGGCGGCGCGGAGGGCAGGGCGGCCCCGGCACCCGCGGCGGCCCCGGAGAGGCACGTGGACTTGACCAGGGATGGGAACATTGTCGTGGGCATCCAGGTGACGCAGAGGACCGACCTGGTTCTAGGTCCCGAAGGTCTTGGTGCTGAAGGTTTCGATCCTGAAGGTCTTGGTGCTGAAGGTCTTGGTGCTGAAGGTTTCGATCCTGAAGGTTTCGATCCTGAAGGTTTCAATCCTGAAGGTTTCAATCCTGAAGGTCTTGGTCCTGAACGTCTTGGTCCCGAAGGTCTTGGTCCCGAAGGTCTTGGTCCCGAAGGTCTTGGTCCCGAAGGTCTTGGTCCCGAAGGTCTTGGCCCCGAAGGTCTTGGCCCCGAAGGTCTTGGCCTTGAAGGTCTTGGCCTTGAAGGTCTTGGCCCTGAAGGTCTTGGCCCTGAAGGTCTTGGCCTTGAAGGTCTTGGCCCCGAAGGTCTTGGCCCCGAAGGTCTTGGTCCCGAAGGTCTTGGTCCTGAAGGTCTCGGTCCTGAAGGTTTCGATCCTGAAGGTCTTGGTCCTGAAGGTCTTGGTCCCGAAGGTTTCGGTGCTGAAGGTTTTGCAGGTTCTTACTGGGAAGTTCCCTGGCTGAAAACAGGCGGGCTCGCTCCGGGCGAGGGTAAAAAGGGGCAGAAGTCCTCCGCCGCTCCCTACCCGAGCCGAAAAGCCGAGCCGAAGCCCTCCCTCTCCGTCTCCTTCACTTCCTCCCGCCGCGTGGTCAGCTCGTCCTACCCCGGCCCGCCGCATAAACCCCGGACCGTGCGTCTGAGCGCCGAGGCGGCCGAAAGCTCCCCGGCTCCTTGCGAGAGCGCCGTGGCGCCCAAGACGGAGCCGCAGCTCTCCTGGCCCCCGCCGGGCTGCCAGCGGGCTCGCCACCTGGTGTGGTGCAAGCCGGAGCCACCGGCCCCGGGCCGATCGGGCCGCGAGCAAGGCGGGGATGTTTTCCGAGAGCCCAAGCTCCTCGGGGCCGAGGAGGCGTCCTCCAGACCCGCCGCCGTTCTGGCGGCCGGGGCGAGGAGCAGGTTTGCGGCGCTGCACAAAGCTGCCGGCCTCCAAAGGGCCGCGGCGGCGGCCTCGGCGGCCTCGGCGGCGGCCTCCGGCAAAGCCTCCAAGTTTAAGAAAACCAACTACACCTGGGTGGCGAACCCCGGGAGGTGCTGCCGGGCCGTAAAGAGGTGGGCGAGCCCTCGGGCCCCCGACGGCGCTCGGAAAATCGCCGGCGGGGCGGAGAGGGCGGCGAAGGCGTCGCCGAAAGCGGATCCGGGGAGCAAGCTGAGGAAGTGGCCGCTGCAGCCCAAGCCGGGCGTCTCCGCCAGCAAATACAAGTGGAAAGCCTCCGCCCTGCAGGCGTCCCCCTCCACGTCCAGGTCGGCGTTCAGGTGGCGGTGCGAGGACGAGAAGAAGCCCGCGGTTTCCACCTCCCCCCAAGCCAGCCGGCCACCCGGCACTGCCGCCACCGCCGCCGCCGCGGGTCTCGGGGAGGCGAAGCCGTTCGGCGACGCCGTTCTCTCCAGCTACAAAGTGAGGAGCCGGACGAAAATCATCCGGAGGAAAGGAAGCTCGGGGTAAGTGGCCGGGCCGCTTTGGAGAGCCGGCCCTCCGGAGGCCATGCTTCACGCCCGCGGGCTTTAGGTGAAGCCGGAGCAGCCCCCGATGTCTTCGGGGCAAGGCGTCCCCTTAGCGTTGAATAATCCGCGCAGCCGCGAGCTGCGGGCACGCCCGCGGGTGAAATTACACCGGGGGCTGTTGGATGCCGGAGGGTGCCTTCGGTTTTCCCCTTACCCCGGGGCTTTGTTACCGCTTTTCGGGGCCGCGAGGCGCCTCAGACTGTAGTCGTTCGAGCGGTCGGTGTAACTCAGGCTTCGGTCTTTCAAAGTTCGAACGAGCTGGGGTTCGAAGCTTCGGCTCCTCGCTTCCCAGCTCCTCTCCTCGGGGCTTCGCCCTCACGCCGGGAAGATCCCTTTGGGGTGAGGCGCCTCGGAAAGCCGGGCTTTCCTTCGGGATCTGCCGGGCGGGGAGATGAGAGGACGGCGGCCTCTGCCCCCCGACGTCTCTCGGGGAGAAGCGAGCGGGCTGAGTTAGTTCGTTGTCCAGCCGCCTCACCAGAAATTCCCCCCGCTTGCCCGTTTTCTCGCCGTTTTCTCCTCAGCCCGTCCCGCCGCCCCTCCGAGGGGGAGCGGAGCTGACCCAGCTCCTCTTCTCGGCCGCGGGCGAGGCGATGAAGCGCCTTTCGGCCCCCCTTTTTACCCTCCTCTAACCGGGTTTTTGCCCCACCCCGCAGCTCCCCGGCGGACAAGAAGAGCGGCCCCTCGCCTCCCGCGCCCCTGAAGAGCCCCTTCCACGCCAAGAAGCGAAACCTGCGGGGGAAACCGGCGCTGCCCAAACGCTGCTCGCCCAAGGGCCTGCTGCAGCTCACCAAGCACAGGCTCTGCAGGCTGCCGGCCGCCAGGAGCCAGGTTTCCACCCGGGAAGGTAGGAATGGTCGTTTGGGGGGGTGTGACGGCGCTCGCTGACCTCGTGCCGGGGGAGCGGTTCCCGGAGAGGCTCTGGGAGCGGGGAGATCGGTCCCAGGCCCCCCGGGAGGCGAAGCCGCTGCCGTCGGACCCCGGGCAGGCACCGGGAAGAGTTTGGGCTGCGCTAAAGCCAAGCCTGAACCCGGGTGGCCTGTAAATGACCGCGCTCCGACGTCTCCGGGAGGCAGCAATCCCTCTGCGAGGCGAGTTTCTCTCTTTGCGGAGGGGGAAGCCTGCGCACATCACAAAATATTCCCCCCCCAGGAACCGCGGACCTGCCCGGCGCACCCGCGTCCCGGGGCAGCGTCTGCGGGAGCCTCGCTTTTTGATATTTAACGGGGTTAAAGTTGCAGCTGGGGGGAGGAGCGGCGAGCCCCAAACGTTCGGGAACGGGTGGTTTGGGGCCGGGTCCTGCTGCTGGGGCTCAGCCCCTCGCAGAGCAGCCGTCGGCTTCGCGGGGCCGCGGCTCCAAGCACGTAAAGAGGTGTCGGGGTGTTCGTGGCTCGAGACCCGGCTCTGTTCCCTGGCAAGGTAATCACAAGTCCCACGTGCCCCTGCAATTCGTTTTCCTCTAAAAACATGCATGAAGCACGCTTTGTGCTCGTCGGCGTGGCCAACGAGCGCCGCTTGAGCGCGCGGGGCTGCGTGGGCTGCGACGTGGCCGCCAGCTGCCCCAAAATGAAGCTTTTTGACCTCGTTTTAGGAAGAGACTTGCATTTCTTTCCCGCTCCGCGCTTCAGCCGCCGAGTTTGTGCATGTCCTCGTCGTTATTTCTCGTTCGAGTCGCTCCGTGCCAAGAGGTGGCCGTGTTGCGGTGGCGCAGGGAACGGGAACGGGGGCTTGCGGTTCAGGAAGAGGAAGGCTTTTTGGGGGGGGGAGAAGGAGAAAAAGAGGCTTCTTTCGCTTTGCGTGGCTGAGGAGGGGGCTGGGGGGACGGAGAGGATGCTGCGGGGAGAATTTGGGGTCTGGCGGATGGGGGGTGACCTGTGGGGACAATCGGACGCCCGTATAACCGCACGGTTGTGCTGATGGATCGGCTTTTGGGCAGCTGCCTGACTTTAGGGCCGAGTTTTGCCCCGTTTAGGGATGTCGACGAGGGTTGAACCTACACCCGCTGCTGGAAGCGTTCGTGCGGCGCGTGAAGGCGACCCGTGTGGCTGGAGATCCATCGTCTGGCTTCTGTGGTCGCTCTTCCGAAACCGGAGGTGGTGGATCCGTCGGGGGTGGCGTTGTGGGGTGCCAGGGGGCTTTAATTCCTCGCGGGGTGTGGGGTGAGGAGCAGCCCTTCGGCCTCCCACGGAATACCCGCTGCCGGCTGTGGGGTTAATTGGGGACTCAGACCCCACAAACCGCATACTGGGGACCTCTCTGCAGCGCGACGTGTCCGGTTAAGAGCATTTTACGTACGAGAAAATTGCGATATTGGTGTTTACAGGGATATGAACTGTTCCGGTGACCCAGCGCCAGGTTAAGCCAGATCTCTTCTCCGCAGCACCGCGCTTACGCCCGGGTTGACGCCGAGCGGGGTTTGCTCGGCCCCTCTGCGCGCCACAGGAGGTGGCGGCGCCGCAGCCGCAGCCCTGGGAAGGCGCCGAGCTTGTCCTCGAAGCATGTCTGAGACTGAGCAGAAGTCCTTCCCCTTCCTTTCATCCGTCGGTAGAAGCGTGTGCCCAGCCAAAGCGAAGCTGGGCGGAAGGTAAAAACGCACAAGAACGGATCAAAATCCTCCGCCCTCCCGGGGAGCCTGGCTGGCAGCTGCCAAAAGCCCCGGGCGTTTTGGGGACGGGCGTCGAATCCCCGTCCCTCGACGGCAGGTAATCGTCCCGCGGCGCAGGGCTTTGCGTCTCCGGTCGCGTAGGCCTGGAAATGGCGGAGGCAGAGCAGAAATGCGGCTTGATCGGAGCGGAGGAATGCAAATAAAGGAGTTTAGGGGAAGCAGAAAGCTGGAAAACGGGGCCGGGAGTGGCGTGGGGAGAGCAGGTAGCTCGGTCTCCCCTGCCCCGAAGCGGATCAAATTATCAAATTATCTCTGTTCCTGAGGGGTGCTGACAGAGCCTAGCACAAGCCTTGATCTGGGAGAGTTTTGAGGTGTGTCGGAGTGATTTCAGTTATTTTCCAGCTTGGGTCTGCGCGCTTTGGGGTCCTGGCTCCGAGGTGGGGAAGCAAACAACCTGCTGGAACAGCTCGGTGGCCGTGCTGTGGGGCTCTTCTTCCTCGCAAAGCGCAGCAGCTGCTGTCAAATCGTGGCTCGATTTGGGCCTCAAAATGGCTAAAAGCGGAAGGAAGCCTCCCCTTCGCCGTGTCTGCTGCTCTCCCTCGCTTCCCAAATGCCCCAAATCCTTCCTGTCCCCGCCGTGCTAACGGCACCCCACGTACCGGCGTCTTAGGAGGCGAATTAAAATAATTCTCATCTCTCTCTTCACCGTGAGCATGAAGAGGCTGCGACATTTCTTTCTTGCCTTCTGCAAGAGGGAGGAATGAAACCCTTGTAGATCGACCATGATTTGGACGGGGTGAGTGGGACTTGAACCTTCTCCACGAAGCTGTTGGAAGGGCTCCCTTGGTTGCCTTTCTCCTCCCCGGGGAGGAGAAACAAGGTTGTTTCTGCTCCCTTCTCTGCTCCTTTCTCTCTTCGCGGGGCTGAAAGTGGTCCTCTCGAGGAGCAGCCGCGTTAAATAGATCCTCCTGCTGCCGGGGCTCTGTGAGGCTGGGATCTCTGGGTATGACTTCGTCCCCGTGCGATAACCGAGAGCTTGGCCGTGGTTCCGACACGACATTTTCGATGGGGTTCAATCCCCGGCAAACAGGTTTGCAGCTCGGGCTGCTCTGATGATGCCCTGCCTTTCTGTGGCCGTTGAATTATCGCTGTTCCTCCACGTGCTAGGGTTCGTTTTTTTTTTTTTGCCCGGGGGCTTGAGCTTGGTGAAGTCGTTGGATGCTGGGCAGGGACGGGGGATTTTCGAGGCAGCGTTTCACGGTTTTATCTCAGAGCCTAGCTACTGAGAGAACTTGCGGGGCAGCATCCGAGCTGCTTCGTTAGAAGCCCCTTAATGAACAATTACGTATAATGAACGGCGGGCGTGTTCTGGCTTCACAGGGGTCCCCTGGCTCTGGGATCTGTGGCGCGAGCTCTGCGCGACGTGCCCAAGCTGTGAGCAAAGGCATCGCCCCTGCCTTCCCCTAGGGATTAACACGTGGCCGACCCCACTCTCTCTGGTTCCCTTTTTGGACCCAGACGGGTCCTGGGCAGAACTGGGGGATGTCCCAAACTGGAAGTTGCTCTGATGGGACACTGGAGCTGTCTGTGAAGCATTTCTAATGCAGGCAGGGGTCTGGTCGTCCGGGTACTACAACGCAGGGGCAGGGGGTGTGCGTGGGGAGAGCTCGCACAAAGCAAAGAGGAGCAGAAAACGTTGTGTCGCTCAGCGGAGCCGTAGGGATGTTGACAAAACAGCCTTCAGATTTTGGACTTCTTGACCGCTTAGTACTCAATATTAATGTGCCTTTAATATTGAAGAGCTCCTTTTTTTTTTTTTTCTTTTTTTTTTCCCTTCCCATTTAACTTCTTAGGCTCTCGTTGAAGGGAGCAGAGCATATTTCAGCCTCCCGCCCGACCGTCAGCCTTCCTACATACCCTCTAGAAGTGGTTTTCCAGGCTGTATCAACTTGCCTCCGTTACGGAGAAGACAATTTGGGTCTGAAGCAGGGATCTGGTACGAGAAGGGGAGAACGCCGGGGTTGTCTTTACTGAGATCCTCGTGCCCCCGCGTTGCACGGAAATAATTCAGCCTATTTCCGTGCAAGCTGAAAAGAATGGCGCGACTTCTATTTTCCTCCTAAACCGTATCCGGCTATCCGTATAAAAAAAAATCCTTCTTTGCACGACCTATCGTATTTGGAAGTGCTTTTGCAGCCTGGACTCCCCGTCCCCCTCCTCGCCGTGCCGGGGGAGCCCCGAGCTGCGTTCCCCTTCCCGCTGCACGAAGCAGGGGGAGGCCGGCTGCTAATTAAGGTCTGGGTGAAGTTCCCACCGATTTCCATTCCCCCAGCCGTCCTTTTGATTCCCCGAACCGTCCTTTTGATTCCCCAAGCATCCTTTCGATTCCCCCAACCATCTTTTTGGCACCGGACCCGGAGGACTTGATGCAGAGAGCAAACCCCGGCCTCCTGCTCCTTCATTTTTGCGGAGCGGCTCCCCTGCAGCCTGGGGCGGGATTTTGCCAAATGGGTTCGGGTTTTTGGTTTTTTTTTTGGGGGTGGGGGGGGTTATTCCCCAAACCGTGGCAGCACGATCTTTTCCGGACCAATTTTGAGGGCAAAGGCCGGCTTTTAAGTGACATCTCGCCCGTCCAGACGGCAGCGCGGGTGCAGAAAATCCCCCTTAAATTTTTACCAGCAGCCTCGCTGAGAGCGATGGGGGCGGCATATTTGACATCTTGCAGGACGAGGCCCCTTTTCCGCTATTTTTTGAATGAAAACCAGGTGAAAACTTGTGGGTTTTTTTTACTTTCCTTACCCTTGCCAAAGTCCACGCTTGCCCTCCTTGCACCACCGCTGCCTTGGTTGGGTTCACCGCGCTCGGCGCGGCAGCGCTCTCGTCCCTTTTGTAGGAAAAACCAGAACGAATTGCTTCGTTTTAAGATTCTTTCGGGCAGGTACGTGGCAGCTGCTGGGATGTGAGGGGCCGGCAGAGCCGTGCCGTGCCCGTTCCCCGCGTGTCCCCCGCGGGAGCCCGTCGCGCGCGCCGAAAAAGCGGGGCGATTTGGGATTTTCGGGGAGCCTCCCGCGCCGCCCTGCCTTCGGCACAGCCCTGCAGAGGGCACTCGCGCCCCTCGCATTTTCCCCGGTCCACCTTTTTCCGGTTATTGATGGCCTAATTTCGTCTTTATGTGAAAGAAAGCAGATATCAAGTAATTTGCAGCAATAACCTGCTAATGCTGGGCCAGTATCAAAACTCCCATGTTCATTTCAAGTGGCAGATAAAACACTAATATATAATTATCCTTGCAAATTGGATTGTTTTAAATAACCAAAAGGCTATGGCCAGGAGAAAACTATCCCATTTCCCTTGAGTTACTATTGCAGTGTAATTGCTGCGTTCAATCAATTTCCTTGGCATTAGAAATTCCATCACAATCAACATTAAGCTTTATTCATTGTGATGGCTAAGAGCCGGGCCATTTCTCCTCTTTTCCTTAACTGGCAAAATTAATCAGGGAAAAGATTTTAAACATTTACCCGTGCGAAAGAGGTCAGCTCTGCCACTATATTGCTCAGCAGATAAGGGGGCTAATAAAAAGAAAATTGAATTACTAATGATCGCCAGGCACCGAGTATATAAAACCTGGCAATCGCCTGGTTCGGGGGGGCGAAAAAAAAAAAAAGAAAAAAAGGAAAAAAAAAAAGAGAATCAATTTGCTGCAGACAAGGTGCGCTCGTTTTTTATTTTGGGCGCATATTATCAGCAATTTAATTTGCGAGCGCATAAACAGGGAGGGGAAGCGGCTAGAAAATAATGAGCCCGGCGGTGTGAAATGCTGCGGGGCCGCGCGCTGTACGCAATTTATTTGGCACAACAGATAATCGCTTTAATTGAATCCAAAAGTGCATTGTTCAGCAGCGGCGCGGGCTGCCCGCCTGGCCCGTGGGGATTGCAGGGGATTGCAGAGATGCCGGCGAGAGGCTCCCCGGTGCCTTTTTTTTTTTCCTTTTTCTTTTTTTTCCTCCCCCCCGTAACGTCCCCTCGCGGGCAGGACTTCCCAGCCGTGTGCCCGGGGGTTCGCGGCTGGCTGGAGGCAGGGGGAGGACGAAGCGAGCGGCGGCTCCCTCGTACCCCTTTCTTAAATAATTCGCTTCCTTAAGTAACTCGAACCGGTTAGCGGCGGCTCAGCGCGCTAAAACAAAACCTTTAACCCTAAAACAAAACCTTTCAGGTTTCGTTTCGGGGCGAATTCGCCGAGCTGGGCGCAGCCAGGAGGGGAGCAGAGCCCCCGAAACACCCCCGGTCGTTCATTTCTTCCCCTGGGACGAATGGGGCGCGCCTCTGAGCCTGGCTTTTTAAGAGTCCCGGCATGCTGGCAGCGCTTTATATCCCCCTGGCGGCTTTTTGTTTGGTGACTTTTGCCCCCCCCCAGCTATAAAAATGCTGTGAAATGGGAATTCCTGGCTAGGGGGGGGGCTTCGAGGCTGCCCCATCAATCGCATCGCCCCGGGTTGGGACCTGCCGGCTCCTGCCCGGTGGCGTGCGGCTCTCGCTGCTGAGCGAGCCGGAGGACAGGCGTCAGATGTGCAGCACGTGCGTGGCTCGCGGCGGAGCCCTTTAGTCCCCCCCCTCCCGGGGACTTGCTCGAATTAAATTATTTCGCCGCTGAGCCCCCGGAGTTGAGCCCTCGCGACCTCCTCCTGCTTTTAGGGACCCGGCGCCGCGAGCGCGTCCTTTGTGGCGTCCACCCCGGGCGCTGCCAGGAGGCTAGTTTGCGTCCTCCTCCCTTCAAAGTCCTTCGAAATATTTCTTCCTTGCTTCTCTTCGCCATTCCCGTGCTCCGGATTGAGGTCAGACAACAGTTTGTGTTGGCGTCCTCCTCCTCGTCCTCCGTTGCCACCGCCAGCGCCGCAGCTGGACTCTGCAAACGCGCTCAACCGGAGGAATTTTGCGTTATTTTGCTCTCTGCAGAAGTGCTTCTACACCCCCTTAATTCCACCCGCCTTCTCAAAAAAAAAAACCAAACCACAAATCCTCCCTTTTCTCTTTTTTTTTTACCGGCTTGCCCAAAACCACGAGCCGCGCGTCACGGCTGCAGGCGCGGAGGGAGCGAGCCGCTCGGCGTTCCTCGTGCCCGGGCAAGTGCGAGGGAGTAAACGGGGGCGTAAACGGCGAGGAGCCGAGGTATGGCTGGCATCCGAATGCTCAGCTGCTGTTAATTTTATTGGCGCTGGCCGCTTGCGTCCCTTTGGCAGCCCCGAAAAATCTCAGGGCTGGAGTCGAGGTCTCCCGTTCCTTTTTGCGCCGAGCGAAGTAAATATTTCTGACGGGGAGGTTCCAGCTTGGGCACCGTGGGTTTTGGATTTATTTCCTGGCCGCGTCCTTGCTTTATTTGTGATTTTCTCTTCGGTGAGTTGCACGAAGTTGCCGCTTCGGGCTGCGGGCTGCCGTCTGGGATCGCGTCGAGCTGACCTCTTAGGTCCCATCAGGAGGAGGCGACGCGTGCCCTCGAAGGGAGCCCTCGTCGCGCACGACGCGCTCCGGACCCCGCGGCCTTCTCACGTCTTTTATTCCCCATCACTCGTCGGGGCTTTGGACGGATCCTTCCCGGTTTATCTGAACCGGGTAAACCGGATTAAATCCCGGTTTATCCTCGGGGGTTTCGCTGCCGGGCGCCGGCGGGGGTAACGTCAGCACTGGCCGCGCTGCCGTGCGTGGCTTGACCTTGCCCGTCGGTCGGGGCGCTGCCAGGTCTCCCTTTTCTCGCTTTCCCCGCCTCGTCCTCGGGAGCAGGGGAGGAGCGAGGCCGGCCGAGCGGCTGCCGGGCCCTTCGGGGTCCCTGGGAGAAGTTCACATAGTTGGCTCGCTGCCGGCACCGGTGGCGTCCGCGTTCGTAAGCGGCGGTTTAGGGTTTCTGCCCTCGCTTGGCATTCGCGGGCGACGCCGTCCCGAGCCTGCGAGCGGATTTCTGTTTTCAGAGCCCACTTTTAAAAATAACGGGCTGCTTCGGGCGAGGGGAGCCAGCTCTGCTAACCGAGGAGGTGTCACCGTGTAGGTGCCTTTTCCCCAAAAAGCTCCGCGTGAGCGCTCCGGCGTCCGGATTTTGGGGGGGCGGGCGAAGCAGGGGCGGCGATACGGGGAGCGTCTGGGTCGAAACGTGTCAGGGATGAGAGCTGAAGGTAGCAGGGGGCCGCTGGGCGTGGATGTGTGCAAGGCTCGTGAGCAGACCCCTGCCACGAGGAAAATTTCGGGCCGGTGATGAGGGTCTGGGGAACAGCAGGCGATGGATATAAACCCACACGGCTCTCCACGTTGAGTTGCATTTCATTATTCTCATTTTCCGTGTCCCTTCTTTCTCCCTTTTTCTGTGAAATTCAGCCTCGTGCCCGATTCGATGCTGAAAATCCTCTCTCGCTGCCCGTGCCCCCAGTTTCAGAGAATCTCTCGTGCGGTGCCCGCTACCGTTTGCTTCTGAAATTCTGTTTGTAGCAGGTGGGTCCCAGGGGAGCAGTATATTCCTGCGCTAACAGGAAGAAATATTGGGCTTTGGGGATGTACGACAGCCTTTCATTGCCTCTGACCCTTGATATTTTCAGGTCCGTGGGGGGCCTTTGCTATGATTTCAGGCCTTGCAGGGACAGCGCGGTGCGGAAGAAAAATCGAGTCTCCGCTTTGGTCTCGATCCGCAGGAAGAAAAAAAAAAGAAAAAGGAAACAGAGCAAGAGGTCTTAGCCCTGGAAGTCTTCCCTTGCCACTATTTCTACAGCGAGGTTTGCAGTTAGGTTTTGAAGGGTGATTATTTTTACGGTGAGGTTTGCAGTTAGATTTTTTTAGCCTTACCCTGAAGGAATGCATCTGAGAAAGCTGGGGTGCTTATGGGTGGTTTTAAACCAGTTTTCGACCTGTCCGGCTCTACCTGCTGCTCAGACTTGTGCTGAATTTCAGTGCTGCTGTCTTTTATCCCCTTGATTGTCTTTTCTTGTGTGCTTAAAATAAAACTAAGAGAGAGAAAAGTGGGCATTTAAGGCGCTTTGTCGAAACAGGGACGGATCAGTAACCTGAAGCTTGAAAATTTTCTTCTCTTTTGCTTCCTCCTCTGGCAGTTTCCTTGCTCCTGATGTGCAGAGTGACGGGAAGCATCCCCAGCAGGGTCACCGTTGAAGTTTCAGATGGTTCCCTGGCCGCGAGCTGCTGCCGGCGCTGCCGATCAGCGCATCCCCGGCGGCGCCGGCGGAGCTCCCCAAATCCCACCCCAGCGAACGCTCGGCTCCCTGTAAAACCTGCGTAGGTTTCTCTGTTCTGCTTTCTGCTTCCCGTTCTTCTCCAAATCCCCATTTACGAGTATCTCTCTCTCTTTTTTTTTTTTTGATTTTGCAAACCTTTTCCATCTGATTTTTTTTTTCCCCTGTAACAACTCAGGGGCTTTGTGCGGCGATCCCCCCGTATCGCTGCTGAGCTGAAGTGGAAGCTGTTCGCCCGAGGACCCGCCTGCTCGCTCGGGCTGGGCTTCGTGTGCTCTGCAAAGCGATATAAATGAGTAATACCCCCCCCAGAATACGTAACAGATGCAGGAGTGCACCTGGGGTAAGTGCTTTGTGGACCTGACAGCGTCTCACGAGTCCCACAACGCCGTGCTGGTGCAGCAGTTTTCGCGGTTTCAGGTTTCTGCTTTAGGCTGAGGGACGGGGAAATGCGTTTCCTTCAGTTGTCAACGGGAGTTTTGCTGTTGCCCACGGGGAAAGTTGAGCGTCAGGAAGGTTTCATCCTCTCGTACGCCTCTGTATAACCCAGACGTGTGCAGATTTTGCTGTCGCTCGGGGTCGGAGCGGCGCTGCGTGGGTGTGTGAGCAGAGCCGGTGAACTGGGTGTCCAGCTCTGACCTCAAAACCGATCCTATGCCTTATTCCCTCCCCTAAGCCTGCCCTCGGGAGCTCTCTGGTGGGAAAAGGGCAGGAGAGCAGACGTGGAGCCTTAATGTGGGCTGGTAAACCCCCCGTTAAACCCCCCGATGGTGCATTTTGTGCTGTTCTGTGCACGGGGAAGCGTCCCGGGACAGCCCGTCCTTAGGTGGGACGGAGAGCGCCCAGGCAGTGAGTGTGAGCAGGCACGTGTCTGCCATTCAGCCTTGAAAAAACCTCCCAGGAACGTTTCTTGTGAGGGCTCTGCAGTAAAACCGAGCCAACCAGTGTGTGTTTGCCCCCCGTTTGCAGCCTGGGGCAGCTCGTGGAAAAGGAAAAGGGCTCGCAAGGTGAGGTGCTGCTCCGTGACTCGCGGCTCCCGGCCCCAAGAGAGCAGCAGCCACGTTTTATGGGGGTGTAAGGGAAAGTCTGGCTCGGGAACCATGCTGAGAATGAAAAAAACAGCTCAAGGAGCCAGGGCAGTGGCTCACTGTGTTGGTCCTGCCGTCCTTTGCTGGAGGTGCTGTGCTTCGTTGTCCGCTGCGGGATGCTCCGCTTCATCTCCTGGAAGCCTCAGCTCTGAGCTTTTTGGGGTGAGAAGGATGAGTCCCAGGAACTCCAAACAGCTTCAAATACCTCCAGTACAGCTTTTTGGAAGAAGAGATGGACTCATCTTTTGTAGAAGCGTTTTGAAGATGAGACCAACCTCACCCAAATGGGGTTTTTTCTTGGCCAGGTGTAGCCCGTGATTGGTGAGCGTAATCTAGCGGCGATGGCTTTTTCTTGGTTATTAGGTGCTTTGTGTGAAAGTACCTGTTATCAATGAGAAAAATCAAGAGGGGATTTGATAGGGTGATACGAGTTCATCAGAGACGCCACTTTCAGTGTATGTATAGGGGTGTGTTTTTAAAATAAGATTTACTCGGCTATCTCAACGTTAACTGGGGCATTTTACGGTGCTCCCCTTCTGCGAGCTTCCGCGATCCATCATTTCCCTGCTGGCGTGCTGGAGTGGCTGTTAGGTTTTACTACGCCAAACACTGTAAAAGGGCATTAGAGCAGTTAAATCTGGAGTCTTGCTTTCATAAGGAAAAAAGAAAATGCTGAATTAGGCAGCGGAAAAGGCAACCGCAGCGATACTGGAATCTTGCATAAATTATCAGAAGAGTCAGAGGCTGGCAAGTTTATGTATTGTTACAGCTCTGCTAATTAATTATTCCAGAATAATCAATGTTTAAAAGAAAAAGTTTGGTTCTCTCCCATCGTAATGGACTCTGATATTTACTTTCGGTATGGCAGCTGTATTTTTTTTGTGGTGTGGCCGTGCTTTAATTTTACCTCCCCGGCGGTGGGGCTCAGGGGGTCTCACTCACGGCATCGTCTTCGGAGCAAGACGTTCCCGACGTCCAGGGAAAGCCTCCATCACGAGTATTTGCAGGATGAGAGGCTCGAAGGAAGCAGAGGAATTATTTAAGAGGCTATAAAATGTTTGCAAATTGAGATGAAATGGTCCACGCGCTGGGGAGATAGATGTGTGCGACTGGAGGAAGTAAGTTGATATATTTTTTAAATAGATGGTGAAATTCTGGCCCCGGTGAAGTCGTCTGGGCTTAAACTTTTACCCTTACGCTTCGTAGCGTATATATTCTTAACTGCAGTGCTTGCTTTGGCAAAAAACACGTTGTGGGGCAGGAGTAAGGAGGTGTCACGGGTCGGCTGTGGTGTCTGTAGGTACATCGGGAAGCGAGCGGGGGAATTTGGTGAAATGCTACAGGAACTGTTGTATTAACGTTCTGTTAATCTGTCACATTCATGACGCTTATTCAATTCCAGAGTTAGGGCTCAACCTAAAAGACAAATTCAGCTCGTGGAGAATTGAGGTATAAATCTTTCAGAGGTGGAACAGCGGGACTTGTCATTGACACAATTTCTTGACAGTGGGATTGTTTTCTTAACGTCATGCTTTGGAAAGGGTAAGTCGAAAACCGTGAGACATGAAGACGTTTGCCAGCTCCTAAAACGTTTTGCCCTTTTAACGGGCTCTCTTCGTGTGCTTTAAAAAAAAATCTTGGGGCTTTGGCGTGGTGCGTTTTGTTCTGAAGAGACCACCTTGGGGAGGGAGCGCGTCTCTGCCTCCTCTGCGCTACCCAAAACTGGAGGGGGATGTCTGGAGAAGCAAAATGCAGATTAGAAAGGATGAAAAGGGCTGTTCCAGTTGAGTGTCCAGGCTTGGCAAGCTGTTGGCTTCGTGCTTAACTTTGAATATTCTTCATTGTAAGAAGAGATGGCCTCCTTCTGGATGGTGGAATGGCGCGGAGCTGCACGTCGCCATCTGTCTCTTTCTAGAAAGACGGGATTCACGTTTGCCAAGGACTCCGGGTCCCAGTAAGCACAGCACACCGAAACTGAGCTGAGGAAACCTATAAACACTGACGTCCTGGTGTCCTCCAGACTCTTAATATAGTGTGCACCTGACCCTGTCTTCTTGGAAGCCCGTTGTTCCTTAGCAGCTCTGCTGAAAAGGGCCTGGGGCTGTGTTGGATGCTAAGCTGCAAGAGCCCAAAGCATTCGTTGTTATTATTTTTAAACAATTAAAATAAACTTGCACTGGGCGGCATTAAGAGGAAGATGGCCAGCAGCTGTAGGAATGGTGTTAACCCTCTTTGTGGCGCTGGGGGCCGCTGGTGTGCTGGTATACCCACTTTGGGGCATCTCGGTTCAAGGAGGATGGGAAGAGGTGGTTCATCTGGGCTCGTCTTGGGAAGCTGTGGAGTCTCTGCCCTTGGAGGTGTTTTGGGTTTGGGTAGATGAAGCTGCAGCTGCCCCGATTTCGTGTCGGTGGTGCTCGTGCTTCAAGCAGAGGGTTGGTGGCACCTCAAGAGGTCCGTTCCTGTGCTTTCAAGGGAACATTTTCTGCCACAATGCTAAAATTTTCGTGTTAAGCAACCAAGTCCCTTTGCAGCTCACAGGGTTTTGTAGCATTTGGGGTTGGTGATGTCAAACCCAACTGACAAAAACATCCAACTTCTGTCTGGCGGTGAGGCAGTTCTCATCGACGAGGTTGGTGCAGGATTGCCGCTTCATCATCACGTCTGCAAAGGGCTTTGGACCCTACAGAAAGCCCAGAGATGCTTTACCAGAGCCCTTTTATTGATCTTTGCTGAAGAGAATGAAAATAGTCGTAAGATCCTGGGTTAGGAGGCGATTTTGGAGCATTGTCATGAAGAAGAAGCACTCTTTGGAGGTGATGACAATGCTGTGCTCTTGGATGTGAAGGCGAGGACCAAAGCAGGAGACCCAACTACTTCACTTCGCTGCTCGAGGGGACCTGTAATTGAGGTCCTCTAGGTCTGAGTTGACCTTGACCGCAGCAGAAGAGGACTTCAGTGTTGTATTTACAAAACCGAGCCTTCCACTTCGCACGATCGCCTTGCGGTAGCCCCCCTGTGGCTAGGGCTGGCTTCATTTTGTGCGTGTTGTTCTTCTGTGCCATTATTCGTGCGGTGCCAAGGCTGCAAATTGCCCTGTACAACCAGAAGGCGCCAACCCGTTGATGTACTCGGTGTCCTGAAGAGCTGGCGGTGGAAAATCTGGCCAAAGGACGATGCAGAAATACTGACCAGCCAGCAGCTGGGTGGGCTTGTGAACAGCTAGGGTTTGTGGTGTGCTTCTTTGAGCTTAGGCACAATATTTAGATGTTATATATGCAGTAAGGGCAACATCTGTGCCTTGTATGAAGCCGTGTCTCCAAGTTTTGGTCTGGAGATCCTTCAAATACTCGTACAAGTCAGTTGAAGGGGTACCCACGTCCGGGTGGTGCAGCTCGGTGCCAACTTGTCCTTTCCTTGACTTATAAAAAGTCCTTAACCTGAACGAGGGATGCAAATAAATCCTCCGGATAGCGTTAGGGCTATGCAGAAATGGCCCTGCCCTTGGAAATGGGGAGGCAAATCCCCCACTACTGCCCGCTCGTGGCTTTCAGTTCGCCCTGCTGGGAGGAGCAGGGACGGGAGATGGGTTTTGTTCCTCCCGATGGGTTTTGTTCCTCCCCAGAGTGGCTGATGGACAGCTTACATGGGGAAGGGAAAGGAAGGAAAAGAAATTGAGAGCGTGATAAACGCATCCTGTGCCCTGCGGATGTGTTTCTTTCTGCTCCTGGATCCACGTGGGGGCACCAAAAAGCTGCCCTGCCTTCTCTGGGTTTCACAGGGCTGCGTGCAGCCTGTCTCTTGGGGCCAGAGCCTTAGCGAGGACATGGAAATACCCCCAGATACGCAGCCTGAGCTCTCACATTTGCAATTTTCCCTTCCCAGCTGATGGCTTACGGCACATCCATCCCCATCCGCTGCTTTCCCGAGCGCCCCCCGTGCTGTAGCTGTCATTTGGGGGGACGTCTGGCCTCCGGGACACCTCTGGGACCAGGGCTGCTGCTTGCTGAGCTGCGGCATGGGGCAGCTGGGGCTGCTTTTGGGGACATTGTCTGCTTTCTGTGACTGTGTGTGACGTGGACAGATCCCGATCTCGGTACCGAGTTGTCAGTTTGAGCTGTTCGCCCTGGCTGAGCTTTGATTTTGGGAACTAATTGCATCTTGTTTCCTAGGTGCGTGTAAAACAGCCCGGTCCCTTGGGCTCACCAGGCATCATTAACTCAAAAATGCCCCCCTTCAAGTTTATCATTCTGCTCTAATTTGTAAAAAAGACCCTTTGGGGAGAGTCTGAGGAGGATGCCAGCTTACACCAGGCACTCGGATGGTACCAAAGACACGGGGACAAGCGAGCGGAGCTCAGCGTGGACCGCAGGGGATGGCTTTGCTCATCTCCCGGCGCTTCTTCCCCTCTCCATCCCCACCGCATCTCCCCAGCATCCGCACATTGAGGCTGTGGCTGGTCGCTTTGCTCAGCTGCCCTCATCCTTGCTGCCTCCTCTGCGATCAGCCGGCAGTGGGAAGGCAGCGAGCACCTTGCTGCGGGGCTGTTTCACGGCTCCGCTTGAAGACGTTTCTGAATGAAGCCCCTCCGATTCCCACCTGAGCGCGACGGCGGCGACATAAACAAGCAAAGCCCGGTAATAAAAACCTAATGAAGAATACCAGCGTGAAATCAAGATGTTAAACCTCCGCTAGTGACAGGCAGTAAATCTGCAGCCTGGTGTGTTCCTGCGCTTTTTAATATATATTAAAGCGGGCAGCTCCTTTTATCTCTTCTTGTCTCGTGGGCTCCGAGGCTGAGCAGTGCTGAGAGCGAGTCCATTCCCTTCGCACCGTGGCCTTCCAGCTTTGCTCTCCCACTTCAAGGATTTCCAGTCTAGGCATTTCTGGCTTTCAGGGGAGCTGCTCTTTGGCTCCTCTGTGTTTTAAAGGCTTCGGTGAAAAGGAGCTTTCTTTAGCACATGAGTTAACCTGCAAGCTCCTTTTTCCAAAGAGTGGGACGGCCTCGGATCGCATTTACTGTACGGGATCCGCGCTCTCTTGCTTACATGCCCTCTTGTCTCGTGGCTCGTGCTGAGCAGCAGGCTGTGGTTTGGAAACTTAGACCTGCAACTTGATTTCTTTTTCCGAGTACTCAGATTTACTTTAATTTCTTACCTGGCTGCGTGTGGTCCCAGATTTTTGAGGCTTTCTGATAATTTTTGATAGGAAATATCGGCTCAAAGAGTTTTCCTTTCATTTGTGCAGTGCTTTCATGATTCCCAGTCTTACCTTTAAACCAAAGGGACATTTTCCTCCTAATTTTATCTCCCTGAATACCTATTCGATATGGAATCAGTTCAGAGCCTCTTGTGCTGAATGTGCTGGGGAAAGGCTGGTTTTACACAAAGTGGGTACGGGGGGCGAGGACCTTGCCCCTTCCGCATCACCCTCTGCAGGCTGGACACCACACCAGGCACTTTGTGTGTGCTGACACTTCCTTTGTCCTTCCCGAAGAGGTTAGTGCACATCCCGAGCTGCGTGGCTGCCTAATGCTTTGCTTTTTCTCTTTTAAATATTCATGGGAGCAGAGTGGTTGGGTTGCTTAATGGAGCGGCGCGGCCTTCCGCGTCCGAGGCAGAAGTGGACTTGTTGTCAATAGCTCTTAAAAACTTTTCACTAAGCCGCCTGATAGGCAGTCAGATTGACATATTTCTCCTCTTTTGACGTTTAAATGACTTCTGGTGCAAGAAAAAGGATGTCTCCGTAAAGGGGAGGAAGCTGCTGCTCCCGCACCGACGGCGTTATCTGCTATCGAGAGTCATTTTCGTGCCTTAGGTGTTTTTGGGGATTTGCTTGCTCTGTAAATTCTGGACAAGAAAGTAGTCAAGGTAAGAAAAAAAAGTGATTCGGGGGAAGAGCAAGCAGAGCTGAACGGGAATTACAGATGTCTGCAGGAGTGTGTTACGCGAACCCTTGATCGAAGAGGTGAACGAGCTCCGTGCTGTCTTGTCTCGTGCGAGCTCCCTGGAGAAAAGTAACTCATCCTTCTCGGGAGAGGATTTTCCCTTCTCTTTCTCCTATCTTTTCTCCCTGCAAGGTCTTGAGCTGATGGCAGCGCTGACAGGTTGTCATTTCAGTGATTTGTCTTTGTAGTGCCTCGTGTTTTATTGTTTGGGGTTGGAAGTGCTCCGGTGACACGAGCAGCGATGCCCGCCTCTCGTTTCCATTCCGATTTACAGCACTGATCTACAGCTGAGGGTGTTTTGCACATGGCTCCCTCTCGAAAGGTTAAAACCCTTCGTCTTTTCCCGCTGTTGCTGGAGGGTTGGCTGAAGGTGTCGGCGGGTCGATGAGGACGGATGCTCTCCTCTCTTTGGCAGCTTCAGGGCTAGGAAGAGTTCTCTCCAACTTGTTTTATTGACTCCGCTCCTCACTCATCTGTGCCTTATCGTGTAAATAAAGGATTTAACTCTCCTGGAAGGCTTCTCTGGTGAGCGAGAACAGCAATACCAAGACATAAAATAGTGTTTAAAAAAAAAAAAAGGCTGGGGTGGACCTAGGACACCATCTGGTCTCTCCCCAGCTCGAGGCACAGCCACTTATCTCCATCATTCCCATCCGGTGGGCATCCAACCTTATCTTGAAGACCTCTAATGATGGATGCTCCACGTCCCCTCTAGATAATCTGTTTGGCCCCGTTGTTTGTACTTCTTTCATAGATTCCCTGCTACACGTCTGCCACCGTTAAGTTCATCGTTGCTTTGTCGGTGGTCAAGGAGGGAGGACGCCCTTCCCTGCTGTAGCTGGCTTTTAAGGATTTGTGGATTTTTACCCCGTTGTCCTTTCGTCTTTCCTGGCTTTAGCAGTGCAGCTTCCTTCAGTCCTAGGTTCCTGATGCACCCCATCAGATGCTTTCCACCTGCTTCACCTCCTGTCTGAAGTGTGGAAGCCGAATCTGAGCGCCGTGCCAACGCAACGCCGTCACCGGTGCCCATCGTGCTGAGCAGCGGTGAAGGATTACAGCGGCTTTCCCGTTTGAAATTTGCCCTTGTGCATCAGCAAGACCCTATCAGAGGATGAGTGAATGCTGGACGACGTGGGGACGGAGGAGTTTCACTTGGTTGGGTGTTCGTTAGCGTTTCCTATGCGGGAGAGCTGTTGGGAACGGCTCAGCCTGAGCGGTGCACGGGGATGACGCAAGGACCGACGAGGCTTCGGGTTTTGGATCCTAAGGCAGCTTCCAAAAAGCCAGAGGAAGGATGGTGAGAGGTGAAGGTAGAGGGATTAATAGGGATTAATGCTAATATAGGTGCTCGGTGTCTTATTCTTGAGGTTACTTCTTCTGACCTGATTTGAGCCTGGCTTTTTTCGCTGCTGGGGGCTGTCACCCCATGCCAGTGCCGATTAGCGCGCGTGTGAGCCGTTGCACCTGGGATGTCAGAGACCAAATTGAGTTTTCAGCTCTGAGAAAGGATTTCACCTGCGCCAGGTAATGGGAAGGGGAAACCAGCGCTCGGACCGGCTCCGCTGAGGCTTGGCAGCCTCTCGCCCTGCCAGCCCCCATCACGGGGACGTCTCCGGGCGGGAGGAAACGCATCTCCGGGACTCGTCCTCCTTCTGTGCCCGCTGGCCACGGTCCTGTTGGCCAATAAATGACCAAATCAGTTTTAGTCCTTCAAGTCATCACCTGCTGCTTCTCAGAAAGAATAAAGGTGAGCTGCTGCAAGGAGCAGGTGAGCCCAGAAACACGTAGAAGAAAAGGATGCTGAAGGAGATTCCTCTCTTATTTTGAGGCAGGGCTTTTACGCAGCGGGCCAGAATTTGCTCGCTTCGTGCGAGTCGTGTAATTGAGGCTTTATTTTTCCTCTTCTCTTTGGAAAGCGGCGTTAATAACACCTTTATGGGAGAACTGGGACTCCGCGCAGCGTTTGCAGCTTGCTCTGAGGTGCTCTCGAGCATCGCTCGTTATTTAAGGCTGGAATAAAATGCTGAAGGAACGTCAGAAACTTTTCAGGGGCTGTTTGTGTTTCTTGCAGCTCCGCCAGCCAACGTCCTCCCACCACATTCAGGTCACTGGTGGGATGAGGGCTGCAAGTCTGCCTCTCCTGCCACGAAAACAGCCCCCAGGTTTAGGAGATGGCGCCTGACACACGGCCCCGAGAGGATAATTTGACGTGGCAGCTGCGTGAAAAGTGCTGGATGCGATTTTTATTTTCGGTGTGCGCAGATGCGTGAAGTTTTAAAACAAAGCAAAGAAACTTTTTTGGTAAAAACCGGGGTCAGCCGGGGACTCGGACAGGTCCAGGGCCAGCAAGAGAAAGTGGGGAATTGCTGTTCTTGTTCTGTACCATCTGCTCTGCCATGACGACTCTTAAATCTAACTACCAGACATCCCCGTAAGACTCAGGGAGTGTCCTTCGAATACGTTTAGAGTTGATTAAAATGAAAAAAAAAAACAAGCCCCCTCACTGCTGTTGGACTGAGTTTTATGGACAACCCTACAGGCTGCGTCGGTGGACCCTTACAGTTTTTGGCTGGTGTTGTTGCAACTCGTTTTCAAGCCACTTCCAACCTACTTTTCAAGGACGGAGGCAGGCGTTTTGGCCGCCTGAATAATTGGAGGAGGGGAAGGGACCTGACGGAGCGGGCTAGGAGCCAGAAGATTTTGTTATTAATACGTGTTTCTGCTGATGCCCCTTTGTGACCGTGGGCTAAATCCTTTTAGGGGTGTGCTTCGGTTTTTCTGCCCGTGTTATGGGAGCAAAGGCAGGTGCTGAGGGACCTGTGGGCACAAAGTCCCCTCTAAAACAACTTGATGGTGGTGTTTGCTACCACCTCAGCTCTTGGCCATCTGAGGTGCAAGCAGTTGAAAAGAGCGGTTGCTGGAGGCTCCTCTATTGCTGGCTCAGAGGGGTTTGGGGACTTGCTCATGTCAATGTGACGCCAGATATGACTGTTCCTCTGCCAAAGTGACTTAGTCCTTGAGCCCAAGTCCTTCTGAGATCCTTGATCCCAGTCCTTCTGCCAAGGACTTCGTCCTCGAACCCGCAACACGCAAATAAAACCAGCTATTGATCAGAGGACAACAACAGTAATTGACAATTGCTGTAACTGAGCAGAAGATCCAGAGGTCGCTCCCAACCTCAGCCATTCTGTGATACTGCTGTAGGAGCTGACGCCCCTGGATCTTTACTTTTTGAAGACTAAAAGCACTGAGAGTGCCCTAGGTAGGATGCTGTGAGGTCCAGAGCCTCACAGCCTAAATTATTTACCCAGCTCTAGGGCTAGTTTGGGGCTGGCTACTCAAGACCGTGCCTTGGAGATGCTTGGGAAGCGTCTGAACACCGGGCAGAGATATTTATACAACCCCAAAATGTTAGATACCTCGTTAAAAGAGTAACACAACGCCAACGTTGGTATTTAAAGGATTGCAGCTCCCTCTCGGCAGTGGTGTTCCTGGAGAGGAACCTGGTTTTCAGAGAGCTGGTCGTGCTGAGAGCACCCAGACCGTCACCGGGACTTCCCCGTGTCCATGCCGCGTGCCCCTGCACTGGGTGCTGCCATATTTCAGTTGGTCCTGCAATCTCCTAACCTCACAGAAGACCCGAGGGAAACTCTATTTGCACAAAGCCGTGAGAAACGTTCGAATAATGTGTTTTCCCCCCATTTAAGTGGCTCGGCTCACGCACAATAACTCATTGGCCACGGTGCTTCGCCGCCTGCCTCGGCGGCGGGAGGGGACCGGGACGAGAAATCTTTTTGTTTTCAAACCAAAGCAATCAGATTGCTCTCCGAAAGAGCTAAACCAGCATAAAACCCGAGCACCGGTCTCGTTTAAAGGTGGATCAGGTGTACGTGGGAGGGCTGCAGCCTTCGTGTGAGCGTGACCAGGTTAGGGCTGTACCTGCGTGAAACGTGCGCGCGCCGGGCTCTGCAATTCCGGCACGCGTGCGTTAACCTCGGATAACGCACGCGTGGGGCCGTGTGTCCCGGCTCCAGCCCCCTCTGCTAAATAATCGGATGCTCCCGGCTGGTTTTTGTGCCTGGCCCATCTCAGTATCAACAGACGGACTGAGGTTGTGGGGTCGGGTCCTTGGGGGGTGGTTCTGATGTTACTGAACGCCCGATGTGCATCAGGCTCAGGAAATCCCACGTGTGCTTCCCATTGCTTTGCTTCTGGATACCCCCTTCTGGCTGTTTTTATTCCTGTAGGGTCAGAGGGGTGTTGGGGAGCTAAAAACAGGGAGAAAAACAAAGGGGTTAAGGGATGAGGACCAAAGAAGTGAGGATCTGGAGGCAGATAATGGTGAGCGCTCGACAGTTCCCACTGCTCCAAAGGTCCGCAAGGAGCCCGAGGACGTTGCCCACCATTTCTCTGCTAGTGGTGGGATGGGAAGGGGAATCAGCCCCCACTGGCCCCACTGTCTTCCTCTGGGAGCTGTGGGACTCAGATTGACTCGGGGACAGAGCTTGCCTGTAGGTTCTTCACCTACAACGTGAAGCTTTGAGATCGAGAGGACAACGTGGGGACGAGAGGATGGGCGAAGGACAGGAGACAGAGAATGGGGAGCTGGGGGAGCTCGGGGTCTTGCAGGAGATGGGCCAGAGGCGTGTAGGGGATGCAAGGACCTGTGTAGGGGATGCAGGGACCTATTTGTGGGTCCCAGCCTGTATTCCCTGGGGACAGGCTGCTTTGGTTTGGTGTCCCTGCTGCGTCCAAGCAAGAGAGGAAAGCGTCGAAGCGTCTCGGCGCTGAGAGCCTCGCCGTTTCTTTGCTTTTCTTCAGCTTTCTTCGAGTCGGGGAAGTTTGTTTGTGAAGCGCACTGGAGCAGCGGCGGTGTTAATTGGTTTTTCTTTGAAATATTTACGGGATGGGGACATCAGTGCCGATCAGCTCTCCTCTAAGTGCGCCTGGGGAGCAGGCGTTGACAGGTGACGTTCCCGAGCAGCCGAGAGTCTCTGCGCTGCGCTCACGGCCGTGTTTCAGAAGTGCTGACTTCAAATAAAAAAGGTTTAGGTACCGGCCTAAATGGAGGCCAACTCTTTTTTTTTTTTTCTTTTGGCTTTCCTGGAAATGTTCCGTGTGAGTTTTTTAATAATTTTTTTTTCATCTCCGCAAAGTTTTCACCGTTAAGGCTGGTTCGTCTGAACCGCAGCGCGGGGGCGCTTTGCTAGCGGTAAAAGTCCGTTTAAAAAAACAAAATCTTTTCTAGCTTGTTCGCGTTGTTCTTCTGGCCGTGGTGTCAGCGAGCTCCTGGTGTTCCTCGTGTGAAAGCAGAGGCATCCTCGAGCCCCGGAGGGACAACCTCGGCGATCAAAATGAACGATGGCTTTGATTTGCTTCGGGCCGTCGGGGACCATCCATCACGGTGATGGATCCGAGCCCTTCGCGAGTGCTCAAACCCTTCTCTTAGGGTTTAGGGGAATGTTATTTTAATGGGGGAAGTTGTGCCTGGTGGTGGGAGGGGCGTCTGCATCGTGGGACGAGGGGGAGAGGTGTTTTTGGGGGCTGGCACCTGCTTGGTCCGCGGGCAGCCGAGCGGTGCTGGAGGGCGGCCGGACCCGAGTGCTGTGATACAAACCCGTGGTGAGCCCACAGCTGGAGGTGCAGGGACCTTTTTGGGGAGAGCATTAAAGGAAAGCGTGGTCAAGTCGCAGCCATCCTGGTTTTGGTGTTTTATCACTGCACAGAGCAGTCAGGGTCCGGTAATTGTAGACGGAGTCGTAAATAATGAGAATTACGCGATGCTTCTCTGATTTCCACCAACTTCAGCTGTATTTGCTGGCTACTCCTTTCTCTTCCATTTCATTTTTTTTTCCTCTTTTTCCCTCTCCCATTTATCTTTTTTCTGCCTCCGAGCCCAGAGCTTCCCAGTTCTCCGAGCAATTCTCTATAGCCCCCGTACCCACGGGGCCGGCGCGTGTCCGCCCTGGGGGACCGAAGGGGTTGTGAAAACGGGGAGCTGGCCTGGGGGAAACCTCGGGGGAAACCTCGGGGGAAACCTCGGGGGAAACCTTGGGGGAACCTTTAGAGCTGCCTGACCCCCAGCAAACTGTTACCGGGCTCCTCCACGCGAATCCCTCGGGTTTTTCTCGCCCGTGCCGCGTGGCCCCACGCTGCCGCGGCGCCCGGCTCGCTCTCGGTGCTGGGAAGCTCGCTGCGTGCACCCAGCCCCTTCGCGGGGAACGCGCTAACCCCATTCCTCGGGAATCCGATTTGAGCTATGACCTAATCCCTGGAGCAAGCGAGGAGCCATTAGCAGCTTCTTCCTTACCGCAGTTGGTGGAGCGGAGCTGCGCGCCCCGGGATTCTGCTCATTCCTGGGTATTTTCTCAGGCCCCAGCCGCTAACAGGTGGCACCCTGCGCCGGGGGCAGGGGCGGGGGCGAGCGATGCTTTAAATCATTCGACACCCCGCCGCGGCTTCCCCCGTTCGGCTGAATTATAGGGCCGACCTCCGGCAGCCGGGCAGACGGAGCCGTGCCCTCCGTGGCAGCTCAAACCCCAGAGCGGAGCGCGACGGGATGGCCGCGTCCCGGAGCACGGCGCTACCTGCGTCCCACCGGCTGTCCGCGACGAGCCCCTTCTGGCTGTCCCGGGGAAGAGGGAAGCGGCGGAAACGTGAATTAAGCGTTTGCCGAGATGGGTTACGCGTGCCTTTGGGTCCCGCTTTCCGTGCTGGTCGGGGATGCGCCGACCTGCAGCATCCCCCCTGGGCGCGGGTGTGAGCACGCTGCTGCTCTTCTCTGCCCCCCTGGGCGAGCGTCGCCCCTGTCTGTGCCGTTTTCCCTCTGAAAAAAATCAGGCTAAGCCTTCATTACTCCAAAAATTCTGATTAGAAGTGTTAGGGGAGGATAGCAAGGCCCTTTATAGGGGAGCTGCCGGTCCAGAAGCAAGCGGTAGGGCCTGGCATCGAGCAGCGGAGAAGGGCTGCAGGGAGCAGCACCGACTTTGTCCTTTTTAGCCTAGAATTGGGGCACGGTTGGGTTTAGGCAGTCAAAATGTTGCTTTTCTCTGCCGTCAGCGAGTCTTTTCCCAGAGATGGGATTTTCTCTGAATTTCCCTTCCCAGAAGCAAGCGCACATCGAAGCCCCGAGGAGCTGCGCGTTCATCGCCCTGGCCCTGAGGGATTTTTGGGTGCCTCTTCCACACCATCGGCAGGGACGGGATGTGGCTACTTGGGGGCAAGCTCGGGGCTAAAGCCCTCGGCCAGCGGTCCCCAGCCTGTGCCCTGAGAGCAGGGGGAGCATCCTTTGGGGCCGGGCTGCCCGAGAAGCAGAAAGCAGCAGCAGCACCCCGGCAGCGTGGTCACGTCGAGGTAATTCCCTGCCAAATACACCTCGAAACCTTGCTGCCAGGGCTGGAGCAATTTTCCCCCCCCCCCTGGTTTTCAACGCGTAGCAAAGCTTTTTCGGGCCAGGGCCGTGCGTGCGGGGCGCCAGAAGCAGCAGGAGGATGCTGCCTCCCCTTTGCCACCTGTCCCCTTTCTCCGCCTGAATTTCTTGGAAGGATTTCCTTGTAACCTACGAAGTCCCGCGCGGAGGAGTCCCTCTTCCCCCCCTCACCTCTCCCTTATTTTCTTTCCTGGATGTCTCATCCTCTTCCGGGCTGTCCCTGCAGCTTTTCCCCCGTGTGATGGGGCAGGGCAGCGAGTGCCGCACGAGCCCCGAGCACGGTTCATCCTCTTCATTTATTCCAAGATGATTTCAGCTCCGGGTCACCGCTCCCTTTCCTCCCCATCACCCCGACAAAGGGAGCAGTTCTGTTTGTTATTTCCTAGCTGTTGGGGCTTGTAGGGAAAAAGCCGCCCTCCGGGAGAGCGCCAAGTACTTTGCGCCTGAACCGGGGGGAAAAAATACGCGCAGCGCTCTCAGGTCTTGTCGCCGGTGGGATCTCAGGGGGGTTTTTGTGCAGAGCAGGAGCAGAGCTCGGAGGAAGAAGCATCACGTCCCCGTGCACAGGACGGGCAGGGAGAGGAGAGGGGCAGCAGGAGAGGAGCAGCAGGAACAGCCTTCGCCGGACGGGCAGCTTGGAAATCTGCTCCCCAAAACCCTCGTGTGATCGTGGACGAGGCACCAGATTTTTTTAAGGGTAGCTACAGGTGAAACTGGAGAACTTCAGAGGTTTGTTTTTCAGGGTACGCGGCGGTAAAGGTTCGGGTAACTGCCTAAATAAGGTGCTAAGGCAGCGCCCCGAATTCAGAGTGCCGAGACAAGCCGGGTGCTGGTGGCCGAGGGCTGTCCCCCCGGAGGTCCCGTGCTTGCGGGCTGGGTGTCAGCACGTGAAACAACCCCCATTCGTTCTGAGGGCTGGCGGCTGGTCACATTTTTAGCCCCAAGGCTGAGGAAGGAGGTGCACGTGTTCGGCCCCGCGTGGGCAGGGAGGTTACGCACGGACCGGGACGCGGCCAGAATTAGGAGGGGCATCGCTGCCTCCGGTTTTACAGCCCCGCTCTCCTTGGCTCCAGCTTCTCCCTTTCTTCAGGACGTTTTAGATGCTTCAAATAAAGGTTTTGGAGCGGGGTGAGCCACGCAGGTAAGGGCTGGGTGCAGTAACGGGGGTGCAGTTTGCAACGGCAATCCCCTTTATGTCGTTCGGGGCAGTTTGCAGGCAGCGTGGCTTTTCCCTTTTCGGCTTGGGTAAAGTTTCTGGTAGCCAACCGACCCAAAATATCCCCCCATCGTTGCGCTCCCAGATCCGCTGCCGCCTCTCGGCTTGTTCCAGAACAAAATTTTGGGTTGGGGAAGCGTGTTCGTGCCGGTGGCGTCGGGGTGGCCGGAGCGACCCGGTTACATCGCGCGGCCGCGGTGCTCCGGCAGCTCATCGGGATCATTGCCGTCGTCAAACTGTCCTGCAGGATGCCGAGAATAGAGATTAAGGGGAGAGAACGAGCGTTTTATTTTCTTTTTGAGGCTGCTCGAGCGTGTGTAGGTGGAGAGGGCAGGGAGAGGCTAAGGGAGCGTCGTGGCTCAAGGTGATTGTTGCGTTATTATTATTTACGTTGCTGAAATAGCATCGGGGCTGCAGACACACCATCAAGAGCATCCTTGTCCCTGAGCGTTTGCACCCTTGAAACCATGGGCTGCAGGGGGATGTGTGAAGCATAGGAAGGTGTTGTAGCTCCTTGTAGGAGCACACAGGCTCTTTTTATTGCTCCAGCAGCACTTGGAGTAGTTGCAACTCTCATTAATTCTTACTTTTCTCCCCGTGCTGCTTGTTCTCCGTATTTTCTTTCCTCCTGGGAAGTTGTCCCCCGTTAACGGGTCGCTTTTCCCTCGGCTCACGTGCCACGAGGGGCGAAGAACATCTGAGGAGCATCACGCACGGACTTTTTCCGCGGTGCCGCTTGTGCCCCTCGCACGTCTCCAGCGCCGGCCTGGCGGTGCCACGGCTCTGCCCCTCTCCGGTCACCGGCTCCTCCCGGGTGGAAAAACGAACCAGGGACGTCCTGAAGCGCTCCTCCTTGGGGCTGGGCCTCGAGCCGATGGATTTCACTCCTGGAAAGTGGCTTCTCTGGAAAGGTCTCGGCCGGGAGCCTCGGCGAAAGCACCCGCTCGCCCTGCCCTCTCTCCGCCTCTTCTTTTTTCGCGGCCGTATCTAACAGCAAATGCCTGCAGCCAGCGTGGTGAAAATTACCAATTAACCGCCTGTGAGAAAACGAGGGGAGGGAACGGCAGCTGCCCGCGAGCCCCAGCCCCGCGGGGTAACCCTATCCCTTCCCAACCCGCTTCCCAACCTCATCCTTTCTGCCCCGGGGGGGGATTCGCCCGGCCGACGTTTGGGACTCGCCGGGGGCGAGAAGGCGAAACGGGGACCGGGGGCAGAAAGGGAAACTTCAGCCCAAGGTTTGTTCTGGTGGGCAGGAGCTATCTTTACCCGGCTTGGCTCGGGACGGCGCTTACATTTTTTTTTGTGCGAGTCCCCGCAGGAGCCGTCCCGCTTGGCATCCGCCGCGCGCCCGGCACGCCGGCCTCCCCGCCGCGGCTTCAGGAAGCTTCTCGCGCCCCTCACAGGTGCCTTTCCCATTTTAAGGTTCCCTCTGAATGCCTCCCGTCGATGGAATCCGTGGCTGAAGTCTCGAGTCAGATGCGATTGCCGTAAATTAAAGGAGAGGCCAGGCCCCGGCACGGATCGCCGCCGGGGAGCCGTGCGCCGTTAAGCACGGATCTGCTGCCTGACGCCTCCCTCGGTCACCTTTTTGCTTTCGTGATCTCACCCCGAGCCCCTGGTTGATTCGCCTCTTGGCTCCTCTGGTTCCCTGGGGCCTGCCCCCAAACCCTGTCCGTCAATCTGCGGAGGGTAATTAGTTGTAATTAGCTGCGGGGGCTGATGAAGGGCACGGTGGTACGGCTACGGCCCTGCTCCCTCCTCCTTTTCTCCGGGTGAAGTCCCTGCCCATGCTCGCCTTGGGGACGGTCGCCTTTTGGCAGGTTTTCCCCCCAAATCAGGTGTCCCCGTGCGTGTCTGCCCCGTGTCCGGAGGGGCTTTCGAGGCAGCTCCTTGGACGTTTCTCCTCGGGTTTGGAGGAATTAGCCTGTTGGTCTCTGTCCCCTTTATCTGCTGCACCGCGGGGGCGTTGAGGGTTGGCCGAGGGTCTCTGGGATTCAGCTTCTTCCTCTACGTCAAATAAACCCCGAAGATCGCCTCCCAAATTTAACAATAGGTTTGCAAAGTTCTTGGGGACGTGTCCTTCTGATTTGGGAGCTGCTTTCCTTTTTCCCAGCCCCTATCGCCTCGGGGATCCCCTCGTCCTCGTAGCGACGAGGGCTTTTTGGGTGCCCTCTCCCGAACCCGTGTCGCTGAGCACCAAAAGGAGGCTTCCCCCAGCACCACCCACACCTCTGCGCCTCCCTTTTATTCCCTGGGCTCGACCCAAAGCTCTCAGAAAGGAACGGGGAGCTCTCGGTCAGCCCCTTGGGTCCCGGCCGTCCCCTTGGGTCGCCGCTCAGCAGCTCCCGGCCAGCTGCAGCTTGCAGGAGGCACACGAGCCACGGGGGTTGGCTTTTTCCCTCTCCCCCCCCTGCCTCCTTTTACCCCAGGGAATGCAATAGGGCCGGCCAGATCCAGGTGTCTGATTAGCCACGCTTAATTAAGAGCGAGCCTGGGGCACTCAGCGGAAGGAGCCCGGAGGAAGGGCTCGGCTCTGCCCCCACGGCATGGGGACCGTGGATCCGGGCTGCGTGGCCCTTTGGGAGCCCCGTGTCCCCGATCTTCCCTATTTGAGACCCCCCCCTCAGCATCTTTGGAAAGACTCAGCGTCTTTCCAAACCGGGGTGGCACAGGGAGAGGTTTGTGGAGGGTTTGTGGAGGGTTTATGGCTTCTCCTAAGGTCAAAGGGGCTTTTCTGCGGGGTTCAGCCCAGGGGAGAGACAGGGCGCACCCTCCAGGCGTCATTTCTGGATGATTTTTAGAAGTAGCAGGGCTCAGCTCAGCACCACTGGCTCCCCCAAGCACTCAGGGCGATGAACTCTGCACAGATCTCGACTCAAAAATCATCAAAATCAAGAAACGGCCTTCAAGGGGCTCCCTGAGGTTGGGATCAGGCCGGGATTTATGAACGCATCCAACCGGAGAGCGAAATGCCGAGCGGTGCGCACCCACCCCCGGCCTCTTTGGCCAAGTTTTGCGTTCCCCCACCTCTTTCTCCCCGCTTTTTTTTTTTTTTTTTTTTCAAATTCAGAGCCAAAACTGCAGCGGGCTGCGGCACACGAGGACCCCGATGCGATGAGGACCCCGGTGTCTGAGGACCTTGGAGCAGTGGGGACCCGCCGCGGTCCCCTCTAGGGGGCACGATGAGTCTGCGATTGCTCCGTGCGTCTCCAAAACCTGAGCGATTTTTCCGGCAGAAAAGGGTTTTTTCCCTGTGAAATAGCGGTGGGGAAAGAGTCAAAAGAAGCAGCAAAAGACCCTCGTGGTCAGCAGGAAGAGGGGCATGACCGGGGCTGGGGGGTTTTTTGCCTGTTATTCAGGCTCTGGCTTTGCTTTTTGTAGGGCTTTCGTAATGTTGCTCGGGATTTAAGGCATGGGGCTTGCAAAGGGAGCTGCTCCTGAACCGTTTTCTTAACCAGTCCTGGAGGTGTAAAGATCGCCCGAAAACCGGCCAAAATTTTCAACCTTTTCTTTCTTTTTTTTTTTTAATAGCAGAAGCAACAAGGTCAGGTTTCCCAAACCGAGCTTGGCAAATAAAGGACGGGGCCGCGCAAAACCGGGACGGGCGGCTTGCGCCTGCCCAAGGAACCTCAAAAAGCTTTGGGGCTCCTCGTTTTAAACAACCTGCCGCTCTTTTTTCCCGTTTTTCTTTTTCCCTCACTCCTTGAGCTGCCGGGCACGAGAGCTGGGAGCGTTAACACGCAGGGCAGGCGACTCCACGAGCGGTGATTTCGGCGTAAATCCTCTTCTCCAGCGCTCCTGTAATTACCTCTCGCCTCGCCGTGTCCGATTGCCGCGGGAGAGCCCGCGTTGCCTTTGTGCTGCGGCGGCGATATTTTCTATCCGACGCCGATTTCTGCCCCGTTAATTGATTCCTAATACCAACCTGAATGGACCGCTCGCTTTTATTTGGTGGCGGTAGTTAAATAACAGCCTTCCCGTGCCATCGGGAGCGGCGCTTTAACTTGGCATCCCTCATTTGGCTGGATTTTTTTTTTCCCCTTCCTTCTCCTTTACGCTTGTCCACGAGGATTTTTTCTGGTGAGGTACAGGCGCCGCTCCGAAACTCACCTCGAGCCCGATGCTGCTGCCTCCTTCCCAAATTTTGCTGCTCTTTCGGTTTTTCCTCAGCTCGTAATCGCCTTAGCAGATGGTGGGGATGAAGCAGTGCTGGCCAGGATATGACCTGGAAGCTGAGAGCAGCGCCGCCTTCATCCAGCGCCGAGCACCCAAACTTTTGTTTTCGGCATCCCTCAGCTCGTAGGGGAGGGCTCGGAGTTACGGGGAGGGCTCGGAGTTACGGGGAGGGCTCCTGGGGACTTTTCTGGGTCTTGGTTTAACGGCACGAGGGTTCCTGGGGGGGAAGGTGCTGGTGCTGGTGCTGCGCCAGTGCCCTGGTGTGATTTTTGGGACACGCCGCAAGGCAGGGGGGGTTCCTGCAGGGCAGAATTGGGTGCTCCCGTGGCTTAGGGTGCCAAATCCATGTGTTTAGAGCAGGAAAGGATCCGGCTCAGCTTGTATGGAGCTGCCTGGAGGAGCAGGCAGACCCTTTAGGGTGTCCTTGCGTGCGGTCCTGCCAGCTGTGGGCTTTGCGGGGTGCATTTCTCCCCCGCCTTTAGCACCCGAAAGGGAGGGAGGCTGAGGACAGAGCACTGCCGGGGGTTAACCTCACCCTTCTCCCACCCTTTACCCCTTTTTAAACGGTGCCAGCTGGGTTTTTCGTGCCCGGGGAGGTGATGCCGCTGTCCCCGGAGCCGGTCCTGGGCTCGGCACAGCCCCGGTGGCGCGGCACGGGTGCCGTGGCCGCTAAGTAAGACGCTCTCCGGCTCTCCGGCTCGCTTCGTGGCGAGGTAATGAAGTGGAAACGAACTCCCCGCCTGGCGAGGAGGGGAACGGGGCGGGGGGGGATTAGCTCCCGCCGGCAGCGCTGGGCTGCGGAGATGGATGGGACGTGCCGACGGTGGGGACCCGCCGCCACGTCTGGCTTTGGGGAGCGATTCATCCGCGGGGGGCCGGGGATCTGTCAGCCTCCCCCGCTGGGTGCTGGGCGATTTCGTAGGGGAGCTGGAAAAGAGCTTCCCCGTGTTGGTTGCTGGCCGGCCGAGCTCTCTCCCTGCTTTACGCCGCCGAGGAAGAGCGGTGGGAGGATGCAGGAGCATCCTTCAGCTCCACGGCACGTCTGGGTGTTAATTCAGCGGTGCTCCGGAGTCACGGGGGCGTAAACGTGCTCAAACACTCGGTTGGGGCTGGATATATAGGGAGAAAATGCTGCTTGACTTTTTAATTTTATTTTTTAACGTCGTTTCGCTCCTGATTCTTGAACTGCGGGGCCAGAGGGGAGACTTGATAGGGAGATATTTCGTCTCTAACTTCTTACTCTTCCATTTGTTCCTTTCAAGGAAGGACTGGGGGGGAAATCCAGCTGTTTTCTCCCTTCCCCAAAGTCATCCACAGACCCCTGATCCGTAGACAAGAGGGTGAAGTTACGGGGTTAAACGTTACCCTAGGACATTCCCCCCCAAACCCAACTCAAAGCAAAGCAGCGCCCCGTCCCAGCTTCACGTGCAGTTGGAAATCGCCGCGCGCTTGCTGCAGCCCTTCGCAGGGCGTTTTTCCAGCCTTCGGTTAAAAAATATTCATTTTACCCGGAGGCAGGAGGCTTGGTGATGGCCAAAACGACCATTGGGGGTGCCCTGGGGGATGGTTTCCAAGCAGGCAGCTCTGCTTCGGACGGTAGGAGAAATGTCAAAGCAGCTTTGGAAGGAAGAAAAAGGTTAGTTGCTGCTTTTTTTTAAATATTTTTCCCCCCTTTTTCTTGCTGTTGAACCATTTGGGTGGCGCAGGAAGAGCCTGTTCCCTCCTGGGCCTCCATTCCCCGTGTTTTAAGGAGGGGGAGAAACTTTTGGGAGGTTGAGAACTGATGCTCGGAAATTTCTCGGGGGTATCCTAAGGGAAGGACGAAATATTCGCCGTGCTCTTCCCCCCAAGAGAGGCAGGGAGAGAAGGCGCCCGGGGATCTCAGCTTTGAAAATAACGCACGGGAAAGACTTGGGAAAACAGGGAAATAATTAAGGGGAAAAAAAAATGACCCAGGAATTCAGGTGGCACTTCTCGGCACGGCTTGGTGCCAGCACCACCCCGAGCAGAGTTTTGGGGTCGGGCTGATTAACCACGAGTGGATTTAATGGCCCGCTGCTGAGATGCTGGAGGAGCCTTCTTTTGGGGTAGCCGGGATGCTGGAGGAGCCGCTTTTGGGGTAACACTCGTGCACAGTGTGTTAAGTTTTGGGGAGGAGGCACCAGAGTGCTATCGGCGTGGGGTTAATTGGATGTGAGGTTTAATCGGAGCTGCCTTTTAATCTGCATCTCGGCTCGGCAGAGGATGAAGCACCTTCACGTCTCATCTAGGGGCTTTTCTACATGGATTTACGGCAGAATTAGACCCAAAACTTGGGTGAGGTCATGGCCTAACCACATTTTACAGGCAGAGCATCCCCGGCAGCTGGCAGAGGAGAGCCCGGGGGCACTGCAGCCCTCGGTCCGGGCTTCCCACACGACAAATCTGGAGGCGCAAGTGGCACGGCACGTCGATGTCCTAGCCTTTAACCCCTCCCAGCAGGCAGGGATGCCTCGAGGTATGAATAACCGGACAGTTTAGGAGGTTGCACGGCTGCCGAAACCCAACGCCGGCGCTTGCCGCCCTGCGGATGGACGGAATCGCCTCGGAGAGCCGCCGCAAACGCAGTTCCCAGCTGGGCTGGAAAGGCAGCAACGTGTCAAGGCTGAGCCCGCCCTGCACCACGACGGGGTGCTGGGGTCTTCCAGCCCCCCACGGGAGCTGCGTTCCCCGCTCTGTTCCCCATTAGGACCCCCCGATGGCCGTCCCTTGCTCAACGTGGCCATCTGCTCCTTGACACCTCCCCACAGCCCGCGGGTTCCTGTGACCCCGCAAAGCCGTGCCGGGGCTCTCCGAGCTGTTTTTGGCTGGTTCAGAGCTCCTCGAGCTGCAAAACCCGCGGGGTTCCCCAGGTTTAGGGCACCGGGAGCGGTGCCACAGCGTTCCTGGGCTGCTCTGCTCGTCACCTCGTGGCCTTTTGGGTTAAAAGATCTTGGCCCATGTCTTGGGTAATTGTCATTTATCGATCTCCACGCGAAGAAACCCCTGCAAAGGATGAGGCTGAGGTTTCTTTGCCTTGAGAGGTTCTCCCGAGACATTATCCCTGCAGATCCATGCTTGCTGTCCCTTTTTTCTCTTTTTTTCCTGAAAATCTCCATGTAAATGCTTCGAGAATAAGGGTTGAGACCCGCCTCACCTCGCGTGCCTCTGCGGCTCTTGGGCTGCACCGCGGCACGAACCCATCTGGAGGTTTTGCTCCTTCCAAGACTGATTGCAGTGCCCTCCCCTACAAAAATAGGATAAAGTAAAGAAACCACGTGTGGTTTGCGCTGATTTCAGAGAAAACAGTGCCTCGAAAATGAGCTTGCGTTTCCTCAAATGCAAGTGCTGAGTTCGAGGACAACCCTTCCAGCTGCCTTGACTGGAGGGAAGCGTTTTGCTTGGGAAGGGTCGTGCCAACGTCCCTTACCCCATGCCACATCGAGGGGGGATGACCGAGAGCCTTGGCCAGCTTGTTGCTCGCCCCGGTGACAGTGACGGCGGCTCTCAGACCCCTTGTGGCGTCTCCCGAGGGCCGTGACGATGATTTCCATGGGTTTCCCTTCGCCAAGAGGAGGACGAAAGGTGTGGCGCTTGCTTCCTCTCGCCTCGCGCCCAACTCCTCCTCCTGGAAATAAACCCAGCGGAGGCACAAAGCTCTTGTCCCCTTCCAGGCTTCCCATTGCTTCGGTGCAAATTACCCAGCCCTGCCTTAATAATCGCTTGCCGGCTTGTTATAAATTGCCACGTAGCTAAATATCGATATTCCGCTTCGGCTTTATTGATGGGCGTCCTCCCGGGCTGCCATATTGCCGGGGCTTTTACCAATGCGAACAATCAAAGGCGGTTTATTATTTTAAAGAGCTCTGAGCCCGCTTGTGTTGTTTTACATCTCAAACCACTTGCATTAATCGGGGGGGGAGGCGGGGGTTTTGTCACTCCGTCAGCCGGGAGCTTTCGGGACGTGCCAGCGCGGCTCCGAGGGAAGGTGGCGAGCCCCGTGCGCGCTCAAGATAACCGATGGAGCCGGGAGGGATGCGCCGGGGAGTGAAGTTAACAAAGTTTTCCAGCTCTGAGCGGGGCACGGATGCCTTTGCCCACCTGAGAGCAGCTTCTCCGGAGCCTGCAGGCACCGCGTACCGTTTCGTGTCATCCTCACCCCTAATCCAGAGGTGCTGCCGGAGGCTCTCCGGGTACAACCGAGTCTCCACGGCGAGCGGGGAAGGTGCTGCTCCTCCTCCCTGCTGCCTCCGGGCATCTTGCTAAAATGAGTGGCGATCCTGCAGGCACCCAGGCACCCTCCCTGGGGTGCAGGAAGGGAAAGACGAAAAGAGGCAGAGGATAAGAGGAGGAATTTGCCTCGTGCTCCGCTCGCTCTCCCCAGCCTCTGATTGCCCGAAGACACCGCGCCGGTGCCGTCTGCCCCTGGGAGCCGCCGCCCCGGAGGAGTTGTGTTCTCTGCCGAATCTGGGACTCGCCCAGGTACATCAAGGGGAGAGAATCATCCCCGAGAAGCGGCTTTGAAAGGTTTTGCTGAGCTTGGAGGAAGATTTCGCTTCATTTCTTCTCTTCTGTTTTCTCCGGTGCGTTCCAAGCCCCGCTGGAAGGCCGGCAGGGCGGGCTGCTGGTGCTGAAACAGGGAGCTGGGCAGAAAGCGGGGACCGTCCGTGTTCAAACCAGTCCCCTGGCACATCTCACCCGAACGCTGGAGCTCAGTCCCACCCGGCTCTGCACCCCACGTAGCCTGCGGCCTGCACTTTTGCCCCAAATGCTGCCCAGATCTGGCCTCACTTCTGAATTTTGCTGTGATCCAGGGCCAGAACCGTGTGGCTGCAGGCTTTCCCCTGCAGCACGAGCCCGTGCCGGTGTGTTTTGGCTTCCAGACAAATGGATTTGAGCCTCGCGTCCATCTGCAGCCGGACATCGGCGCCCAGGGCAGCTTCTCCTGGGGGCTTCTTGTGCTTTCTGCCTCGAAAGCAGCGATGGCAGTGGGCAAGTCACCGGGCACGTGGCTCTTTTTTCTCAAGGCGACCTCTGCGGTGAGCTGGAGTCCTGTGATCTCCTCCCAAGCGCGGTGGCTGCTCTGCAGGCTCCCTTCGCAGTGGCAGCGTTGCCGCTCTCAGCCGTTTTTTTGCTGTTATTAATTGTTATAACCGCCTTTAAAACCTGGCCCCCGCTAAGAGGACCGGGCGGACACGCTGGCGAGGTTTTTATTACCCAGCCCGCTCTTGCCGGGGAAGTTATTTCTGCTGAAGGCTGCCAGCGAAGTGCTGAGTCAAGGCAACGGCTTGATGCGCTAACGTCTTCCCCGCCGCCTTCTGTTCAGACCCTCGAGCCCCATTTGCCTGGGAGGAGAAGCTGGAAGGCAGCAGCTCGGGTTAAAAGGGCCCTCGAGCAAACGCGGCGAGCTCCTGCTGCGGGGCACGGCGTGTTCGGGGCCGTGCCTTCGGCCCTACATCGGGCGCGCCTTCCCCCGGCGCTGCCCGAAGTGGGGTCCTCACGTCGTGGGGTTCATTAACGGATTCGTTAATCTGGATTCATTAATACCCGCGGAGACTAATTAAGGAGAGCTGCAGCTGGCTTTGGGAAGCGCTTTGGGGGGTTACCCAGGCAGCGCACGCCGGAGGAGCTCGCAGGGTGCGGAACATCGGGCACCGCGTCTCGTGCTGCTGCGCCTGCTCCCCGAAGAGCTCAGGGGGGGCACGGGGAGAGGGGGACAAAGTTTTTCTGGGCGCTTTGCTTACAAACGCTCGCTTTTGTGCCAACAGCAAAGGCGGGGGGCGATGAGAGCTCCCGAGCTTAGGTGCTGACAGACCAGAATGCCTGGGCAGCCGATGGAAAAGGCTAAGGGAGGGCCAGGAGCGTTCAAGCTGCCCGGATGATCTTGGTAGTTGCCGATTTGGGTCACTTTATTTTAGGGCTGGAGTCACGCGAGCGCCCTGCAGAGCCCTCGGGCGTGCTTTCGGAGGTGCTCCGAGCCCCGGCTCTGGGTTTGTTGGTGCTGGTGCTCGGTGGCACCTGGAGCTGTGCCGAGCCCGAGCCATCATTTCTCCCTCCCCGCGTGTAGCTCAGCCATCCAGCCTGCAAGGACAGGGCTTGGTCTCACTGCAAAGGACGCTTTATAACAGCAGGGTGGCCTCTGGGAGGTGTTTGCAGGTAACCCTCTTTCATATCATGCTTTAATTAAAAGGCATTGTACAGGATTTCCTTTATCTTACGCCCTCCTTCTGAGTTTTCTGCTTATTTTAGCTGCTTATGTTACTTGGCTTGAATTTTCTGCACAGGGGACTTAGAAGGGTAACGTTTGGTTCTCCAAAAACACGGCTCCCGTCGTGTTGTAAAGGAAATTATGAGGATGCTTCGTCAAACCTCTACCGAGCTGCACGGGACTCCTGGACCTCACCTGAAACCTTTAATTCCTCGGGCTTAAACCCTCCCAAAGCAGCACAAGGTTTGTCGGACGGGCTCGGATCGTGAAGCCTGGTCCTGTGCCCGAGCCAACGTGAAAGCCTGGGAGGCGCTGGCGAAGTTCAGAGCCGGGCTCTGAGCTCAGCACCTCGCACGCCTTCGGAGCAGAATCCCCGCGGCGGATGATGGTTTTATGGTTTGCACGTGGGATTTGCTGTGAGCTCTCGTTTCTTTTTATAGCACTGCTATTCTCGGGGTGTTCCTGCGAGGGGATTTCTGACCTTTGAACATGAAGCCGTCGAGTCGTGGAGCGGCACAGAAAACGAGCAGAGAAGTATAAGTGACGTGGGCAGTGGTTCTTGTAGGAATTTGGCTATCTCGTGGGCTAGGCCATTGCTAGTTGGAGGGATTCTTGTTGAAATTGAGCTGTTTTGTGGGCTAAGATGTTACTAACTGGAGGGATTCTTGTTGAAATTCAGCTATTTCATGGGCTAGGACGTTGCCAGTCGGGGTGACTTGGTGGTGGTGGCCTCTTGAGTGTTCTTGCCTCGCATCTTGGCATTGTCGGAGAGGCTGCAAAAGCCCTGAGACCCCTCCGAGATTGTTGTTGTGCAATGAGAAGCACCTTTGGGTTGACTGGAGTTGGCGACGGCCCCTTGCAGAATGATTTTAGGGCAGGCAGGAGCTCGGGGATGAGGATTCGGGTATTGAACTCACGGGGCTGGTGCTGAGTCTAAAGCAGACTGCACGGGACGAGTTCGAAAAACAGCCCGCGGAGGATCATGCAGATAAGGAATAACCTAAGTAATGGAGTCTTTTATTAACTAATAATACTCAGCACTAATTGGCTTTAGGAGGCTGTGCGAACGTTAATTAAGCTGCTGCCACCTGCGAGGTGGGTGCGGAGGAGCGCTCGTTTTGTGCAGGAGGGAGCCGATGGGGCTGCGCTCCCCCTTTTGCAGGACACCAAAATCCGTGTCTGTCTGTCCCGGGGCACCGAGGAGTCCCGCGGATTTGGGTTGGGCTGTTGGTGAACCTCTGCACGAGAAGCCCTGTGTCGTGCCTTGCCTTCTGTTTTTTTAATCCAGAGCAGGAGTACTGGCAGAACTACTACGAATTACTGCAAGGTGAGCGTTTATTGTTCCCACAAATTGTACTTTAAAAAAAAAAAAGATAATAAAACCAAACCAAACCGTGCTTTGTACAGCAGGAACAGAAGGAACAGGATGGCAGGAAGGTGGTTGGGCTTTTCCCAGAGAAACCGCAACCTAAAGCTGATGCTGGTGGTAAGGAGAGAACTACGAGAGGGAAACACCCGAGTCCTTGCTGTGTTGTCTCTCCATCCTTCGGCAGCTGGCAGGTGAGGTAACGAGGAGCTGAAAGCTTGCTTGAGAGGTGGAATAAGGTGAGAACGTGGAGCTTAGGAGCTTAGAACATCCCTCTGCAACACCCGCACGGTTTGCAAGAGGTCCTCCAGCCCCTGAGGGCTGAGACCACGCGGCACGAGCTTGCAGGACACGGTGAGGACGAGACTGCACGTCCTGAAGGACCGGGAGGTACGGAGGAGAAAGGAGCAGGCTTTCACCAAAAGGTCTGCAGAGCAGGAGACCCGAAATAACTGCGCCGTGAACTGGGACAGTTGTTTGTGCTGGAACAGCTCGGTAACAGGAGGAGGCCGGGCTGGGAATGTGGCGAGCGTCACTCCTGCCACGGTGTCGGGTGTTTGAGAGAATTCGCCTTCACGGCCAAGTTTCTCTTCTGACTTTTAGCACGAGTAGGGTGTTAAAAGTTGGAGGGTGGGATTTTCAGAAGCACCTCTCTGCGGTTTGGCTCACCTGGCTCTTCTTGGAAACCGCAGCTCTCCTCATTGATGGCTCATCACCGAACGTCTCCATCCTTAGTCTCCTGTTGGACTTAAAAATTAGAAAAAAATGCAGTTTTGGCAGTCGCAAAACGAACAGAAATCCAGCAAGGCTTCATCTGAGCCCGTGCTGGGGAGCAGAAAGCTTTCATGGACCTGCTGCTGGTTAGAGGGGTTCCTCCCCAGCTTCTCCTTCAGCCTGTTGTTCCCAAGCCTGCTTTTCTCTGAATGTTCAGAAGACGAACTTGCTCAAAAGATGAGGCTGAACTGGATTTTCCCACCTGAGACAGGCTGCAGACACCCAAAATCAGGTAGCCTGGTGCAGGTTGGTCGTGGCCATGTCCTGAGGCTGGTGGGATGCAGGCAGGGCTTAGCATCTCACGGTGACCGGAGCAAGAGCTGTAAAACCAGTGCTTGACGATGAAATGGAGCCCTGGCGATTTTATTTATGATTCTTGCAACGTTTTTCTTGTTGGCGTCGTGGTCGGTGGTATTTCTGGCCCTGCTTTAATTTCTTTTCCTGGATCAAATGCTCGTGGCACTGGGAAGTCGACACCTTGGGCTTCTCTGCGGGTGACCTTTCTCCAAGTGCGGTAATGAAATAACAAGGAAAAAGGGCTTGAAGGGAAGACGCCTCTAACTTAAATGGACTTCTTTTATTGATTTAACCAACACTGAGAGAAACTATTTGTCCTCTTCTTATAAAATGGGTCCATATTTCTCAACTTGCTTACCCTCTCCAGGGAACTACTGACAGTGCAGTGAGAGAAAAGAGGACACCGATTCTGAGACATCATTTCCCTTTGCAAATCCGGTTTTCTTTGGTAATTCTTCCTCCTGAAATCATTGATGCTGTCCGTAGCTGCCTGTGCTCTTGCCCTCCTCGGGCATCCTCCCTTAGCCTTGTGGAGAAGCAGGAGGGAGAGCAGGCTGCTCTTCATCCCGGTTTCATCTTCCCTCGGTCATCACGATGCGGGGTTGTGCCTGCTTGGGGTCAGGATACCGACCCTTTATGGGACGGCGTTGTGCTCGAGGACAAGGCTTGGTGCAGCTCCTCGCATGGCCAGGATCTCAATGCAATGGCCTCGTGTGGTGGTTTGGGAACCACCGCCCCACTGTGACTCCAGAGGGTATTATTAGAAGCAATGTGGTCACGCTTAAGCTGCAGAAATGTCTCTTGGCATTTGAGGCCCGTTAACTGTAAAATTATCCCCCGAAGACAGAGGGGGAGGCACGATAGCTCCGGTGCGAAAGGAGACCCGGGGCTAGCGGTGGTTTCGGCTCTGGATTTTTGCTGGGGGGTTTCCAAGGGTTCCGTGTTGTGAACCAGCCTTGGGTACACTCGCACCCAGTGGACTTGTTTGGAGGTGGAGGTGGCTCGTAGCTGTTTCTCCATCTGAAATAACGTACTTGGTTTAATAACAAGCAGGAGCACGAGCCCTTTTCCCTGAGACTACAGAAAACCCCTGGAGTGCTGTCAATAAAAAGATTACCTGACAGCCTTGGAAGGAAAATGAAAATTTATCAAATATTACCGCCCCTGTCTAGGATGACTTGTCAAACTCAGAGGCAGGAGAAGTGAGATTTCTTGTTCTTCTTTCCTTTTCCTGCTCTGACATCCCCGGGTGATCCCGAGGACGATGCAAGGGAAGCGTTCTGCTCCTGTCACTCAGGGTTTAGAAAACGAGGTGTTTATCGGAGCCGGAAGCTGGGTGCTACCCTAAGTTTTTCATCGCGGAACGAGACGCCGTTTCCTTTGATGTGTGCCGTAGGAGAGGACAGAAGGACTGCGTTGGTCTGCGGGGATTGAACCTGGACGTAAAGGCATGCGATGGGAGGGCAACGGTAGGGTTGTTGACGAGTTGATTAAAACAGTGCTTGTTTTCAACCAGAAATGGAAACTCTTCTTCTCCATTTTGGCAGTTTTGGTCCCTTCTTCATTAACAGCCTCAGGTGGGTTGGAGAAGTTATTTGGGACCAGCCAACTTATGGTCAACTTCATCGCTGTCTTCAGAAGCTAAACGGCCAATGACACCAAAGCTTTCTTTTGCCCCCTTTCCTAAGTAGACAGCCTGGGGTCATTTTTGTGCCTTTGTACTAATAATTGTGGCTGTAGTGGTGTCAAAATGAACGTAGATGGGATCTGAGAGGCTGTGATGCTTATCTCAGATCTTCCTGCCATCCAGTTAGCCAACGGGAATGGCTTTCCCATGACCAGCTGTTACGTTTTCCACACAATACATTTAGGTGACTGCAAGCCCCACATGGATTTCAACCAGGCAGAGGTCCGGTTGAAATGTTCCCGTGGTTTAATCTCTCTCACACTCCTCCCCTCCCAAAGAGGGCCGTTCCTTTGGATCAGATCCATGAGAAGGTTTCACCGCTGGTTCAGTGGTTTGGGCTCTTTGGATCCCACGTAGGACCTGCTGAAGATGGTTCCTGGCATGGACTGAGGAGGTGAGGAAGGGCTTGGGTGGCTCTTGGTGCCTCTCGATGGAGTGCTGGTGAGTTTCTTCTCTTCTAGCATGTATGAAGCTGTGCTCTTTGGGGAGGGGAAGATGTGGATGTGTGCCAAACTCACCCAACTGTATCACCCAAATGGGCAATACAAGCAAATAAACCACATGCACTGATGCTTGCGCGTAGCTTAGGCACTGCAAATATTTATTTATAGTAACTTACTGGATCCAGTAGCTGCTCTAAACAAATGAGGACATTTCTGTAAAGCAAAAGCAATTTTCTTCCTCCTCACCCGTCCAGACCCTCAGGAGTTTCCAGTAAGTGTTTGCTGCTGGGGTGTGCACGTGGTGCTAAGACACGCGTGTACCAATTCCAAAATAACTGATGGTAAAATGGACCTGACCTTGGTTTGGAGGATGGAGCTCCTGAGAAACAAAACCATTGCTTGCGTGTAATGGACTGGGAGAAGCGTCTGTCCGTGGGGAAGGTGCTGCTGCCCAGGGCCCTCCTGCTAGAAGATGCCTCCTCTTCTCCAGCCCAAGTTTCCCTTGGTGTGGTTGAATGTCTCCTTGGCTCTGATCTTCCCATTGTGCCTCTTTTCCTGGCTCAGAAGCAGCTTCCCAGCACCCCCAGACTCCAGTTTCCTTCCTTTATACTGCTGGGAATTCAGCCTGACCCAAGTTTCTGGGCGGGGAGAAGATTTTCCTTGGTGCTAACCCCAAACTGAGTCCAGTCCTTCTCCGGGAGTGGAACAAAATGAACCAGTGGAGGCTGAGTTAGATGCAAACAGGCAAGGTTAACAAACACTTGCAACGAAATTCAACCTCCCAGCCCTCGCCAGGACCGGAGTTGCAGCTGTGTCGTTAGACAGGGAAAAGTTCGTGCACGAAGGAAGCTTTGAAGCGTGGTGTAGATCGGATGCAGCCTGGTGAAAGTCCTCTCCAGAGCAGCCTGGGGCTCGTCCTCATGTCTGCATGGCACAGCTGTCTCCTGAGGCTGGTTGGTTTTAAGCTGGGATTTCCCCTGCATCCTGAGCTGTGCTGGCCTTGCCCGCTGTTGCTCTGTAATTCCCAAATCCCTACGCGAGCATTTCCATGCAAGGACGTGCTCCTGACGCACTGTCCTGGCATTGAGTGCCTTTTGGGGTGACCTGCATGTCGTTCACACCATGAGATGTGCGAATCTGACGAGCTGGATTGGTTTTCCAAACGGGGAAGAGACCTGCGAGTGGCAAACTTCTTGAAGGTAAAGAGCGGGGATAGAGAAGGTGTCTAAGCGAAGGCACACGCTTTTCCCTTCTTCCTTCCCATCCATTTTAGGCTTTGTAGAGCAATGGATAAAAGGGGGGGAAAAAAACCCACCCGCAATAATCTATAGCAACTGTCACCCAGCAAACTACTCCCATTTCATACAGATAGGTTAGGTGTCAGCGCGCGATCGATGGCTCTCGCACAATAATTATAAAAACTAGCAGGTTGTGTTGCTTGAGTGAGTTTAAGAAGAGTAGGGTCTCAATCTTTCCTCTAATAGGGCTTTGACAGTCCGCAGCGCAGAGGCTTCGTCTTAGTCTGACAGTGTTGTCATTAAACACCAGGTAGCGTGGAACAACAGAGAACACGGATTCGGAGCGCGAGGGAACATGCGGCTTTGACAGGAGTTATTTGTCATCGCTGAGCTGCCCAAACTCCTCAGACTGCAGTACGGACGGCTGCTTAAAGTGACTTATTGCCCCTGTCTGTGGCTGCAGTTGTGATTTGATAATCGGTAAATGTTTGTCAAAGATGAATTCCCTCCCTGATTCAGTGCCGTGCTGGAAAAGCAAATGAAAAGCGGTGCGCGGGGAAACGTAGCGGAGGGATTGAGGAACGGGGCCGGAGGAGGATGACGAAAACAACAGGTTTCCCTGCTAGCTTCCCCTCCTTGCTTCGGGGAGGTGAACCTGCAAGCCTTGGGATCAGGATGCTTCGGGGGCATCAGGATATTTGGGGGGCATCAGGATACTTCGGGGGCATCAGGATGTTTTGGGGTATCAGGGTCGTGCCTGTCCTTAGGAGGGTTTGCCGTCAGCAAGGCACCGGTGGCCCGGGAGGACTGCATCCATTTTACAGGCTGTCCTTGCAGTTTTCAGAGCTCCCCAGAGCTGCAGGCTGGGTTTCTGGTCTGGTTTCGGGGTGTTGCAGAGCGTTTCGGTGGCTGCGTGCTGCCTCATGCAACCATGCTCTCTGACTTTGGTCCCGTTCTCCTCCGCCGGTCGCTGTCCTGGTGGCTTCGAGAGTAATTCTTTGGTAGGGAGAGCAAAGTCTTAATTTTCTTTAGATCGACGTGGTGCTCACTGTTTTAGACACTGTTTTGGGGCTTTTCGGCAGATATTTTCCTTGGCAGATACATGTGCACGTGCTCTGGGGTAGCAACTTGAAGCTGAAACCTTTTTGGAGCCCACTCGCCGCCTGCTTTATTTATAGGTTGAGGAAGGGGGTTTAAAAGGATTTTAACAAACCTGCTGCCTGCAAAGTTTCCCTCCATCCTTAGGGACTTTCCCCACGTTTCTCTGCCGATGCTGGAGTCGGGTCAGGGTCTTTTTAAGCGGCTAGTTAGGAGAGGTAAAAGCGGGGGGAAGGAGGCTGGCCTTCGCTTTGAGAAGGGCCTCTGAGGGTGGGGAAAATCCTATGGGATTCAAATCTCTCATCATTAAATTAAAAAAAGAGGTACGGAGTCAGTCCTAAAGCCCGAATGCAGGTGGGTTTGCAGCCTGACGAGTGCTGTCTGTTGTCTGCCGCGGCGGAGCGGCCTCCCCGCGCTAGCACAGGATCCACGAAGCCATTTGATTATAGCCGGGGTTTCGCTGCCGTGTGAAGTGCTGAAAACGATCAAGAGCGGGAAAAGTGGAGTGATTTATTAGGCTCATAAAAATTCATACTTTGTTATTCCAGTCATCTTCCATCTGCAGCTTGTTAGAAGGAGGACCCCTGGCAGCTCCCGCCGCGAGGCCGGGGGGGGAGGAGGGCATTTATCAGCCTCCCGCCCGCCTCGGCTGCCAGCCCGCTCTCATTTAGAGGAATGGAGCCGGCTCCTGGCAACACATCCATAATCATTCACCGACGGAAGGTGGGGGGGGCGTAAAAAAATCCCTCTTTTGTTAGAATAATGTAAGGGTTGTGCTTGAACAAGGCCCGGCGCTCTGGAGAGCCGCTGGGGGGATGCCGCGGGGAAGGGTGCGGCCTAGTGAGGCCTAAGTATGGCCACCCCTCGGTGGTCCCGGTGGAGACGGGGATACCGCAGCCTTTCCCCCTCGTTAGCGGGCTCATTAGCTCCCGTGATGTTCAGACAGGGATGCAGCAGAGCCAGGAACCGGTGTGTGGACCCCGAGGTTGTGCCCAGCCACCAGGGGCTGCGAGCGCGGCTTCGGGACCGCGCATCCACCCGGCTTCCCGCAAGGTGGATGCCGGGGTAGATGTCCTCCTGTCCCCTGCAGAACCTCGGTCTGTCTCCCTCTGTATTTTGGGACTGGAGAGGATAAACGCAGGTGCTTGCCAGTGTTTGGTATTAGAACTGTGTCCTGTAGAGCTGAGTCCAAGCTGGTCCCCTGTGGGCAATGCACCTGGGCTTCCCAAATCACCTGGTGCTGGTGGTGCTCCGAAGCATGCTGACCGTGACCTCAAGGACCTTGGGTGGGCAACGAGGGCGGCTTTTGGCAGCCCCTTGGGACCGCATAAGTGGTCGGCACAGGGCTAGATGCTTTTTGACTCACTGGTGTGTCTGACAGCGGCGTAGCCGTCACCTGTTTGCTGCAACTAACGCGGTGTCTGCAAATCTTGACTGCAGCCAAAATTTGTTTGAAATCCACCAAGAATTTCAGAGAGGCCAGGAGCCGCTGCAGAAGACCATTGGCAGGTCTGGGATCATGTGCAGGCTCTGGGAAGGGATTTTTTTTCCCGCTACACTTCAACAGAGGCTTCGGCATGTGCTCCTTGCCCTTTTCTTTGCGGTTGGAGGAGGTGCCCTGGCAGATTGCTGTCCCCTCTCCTGCCCCGCTAGAGCTCAACTGGAAGAGGTCGTCCTGATTTTGCATTACAAACCAATCCACGAGCCGTCTGCTTCTGATTCTAGCGACTGGAAATAGTTTTAAAGTGCTTTCCTCTCCTTCAGGACGCGGGGTGCTGCATTAACCCAGGCAGTTGCTGCGAGGTCCCCATCTGCCTGCAAGCACCATCCGCTGCAGGGACCTCTGGGTCAAACAAGAAGACAAGTAGGTAGCAAGTGTTGCTCGGGGAGAAATTTTTCTTGCTGCTGAAGCCACTTAAGTGGCCCTGTTTGATGCGAGACAGAAATATTTTGAAGGGCTGCTTGCGTTACAAGAGGAGATAACTCATCTGTGCGGGTCTGCAGGGCGTTAGGAATCCGTCGCTGCGAGGGATGGGAAGTCGTGGGGGACAGGAGCGCGGGCTGTGCCGTACGGCCTGCTGATGGTCGCGGTGTAACGGGCCACCAAGCACCGGGAAAGATCTCCGCGTGTTAAATCAGCGTTAGCCTTACCAGGACCGGGAGACACACGTCATGAATCTTCAGCGCTACGTGCGAGATTTAAATGCTTCATTTACTACGTTGAAAAAGAGAAGCCCGCAGCAGTGCGGTTCAGGGGAGCTGTACTCCGAGTCCTGAGGATTTTTGGTGTTTCTGAGGCAGAAAGTCTCTCTCTCGTCTGGTTTTCGTGCTGTTTTGGGCAGGGCAGGGATTGCAGCAGCTCCCAAAGCAGCACCGAGGACTCGCTTGGTGCCTTTCAGCGGTGCGCTGCATGGCACCTTGCGCTCACAGTTACCTTGCTGGACGGAGATGCTGGCCCCAAGCACCTTTAATCTGGAGCTGGAAAGTGAGAAAAGCAAAATCCCCCAGAGAAACCGGATCCAATAAACCTCCTTTGTAGGCAGCATCACAGCCTGGGCTGGAAACGGGGAGGCTTCAACCTGCGTCCAGGTGGGGACGTAAATGGGAAAGAGGAAACGCCGGTACATGGCCACACATTAATAAAAATTCCCATTTTTCCCCCCTACTCCTTTAAAACGAGTGTGTGAGTGCTCTGGGGGTGTTTAAGGAAAGTCACCGAAATGCCAGGGGTGTTGAAGCCTCGTCTCTGGCGTTGGAGGAACTGGGAGCGACACTTCCCTGGCGGACTGCCCCCAGACGGAGGGCAGGGGAGGCTGCGGAGGAGCTCGGATGGATTCACCGGCCGGGTGCGTCGATCAGAAGGACGGATGGGTAGATCTGAGAGATGGATTAATTAAACTGCCGCCTTACCAACTCCCACGGTGCAGGTGTACGTCCAGACGCGCTCACTGGGCACCAGTTTAGTTCAGGAAGAGGTCGGAGGGGTGAGCGTGGGTGGGAGCGGTGGTTTCGCTGGGGACTGCTTTGCTCCAGCTCTGCCGTGTTCGTCACTGTTCGGATTTGCCAGCTTGAGCCCTGCTTTGCCAAGGCCGGCCCTGAACCCAGCTGGCTGCAGTTGTGTGATGGAAAATCCAGCCGTCAGCCTAGATGCTTGCGTCACCCTTGGGGTTTTTCCACCGCGGAGGCAGGATTCCCAGTTCCCAGGACTGCACGGTGATTCCCTTTCCCTTACTTTTTGTGCCAAGAAGGCGTTGCGGTCCTGTTCCTTATTATCCAGAAGGAAAGCATCCCCGGCACTTCCAGCACTGCACGATGTTGTTGCCTTCTTGTGGACTCGCTCAGCGTCAGCCACAGCCAGAGACTGGAAGGGGAGTGCGGGTGCTCAGCCCCTCGGGGGCTGGCGGGTGTTCCTGGTGTCCTTTTCCAGCAGCACTTTTCCAGGGAGTTTCTCGGAGCTTTCTGATTTTCACGTCCACTTCTTTTCGTTCTGCTCCCTCCCGGCACGCTCGCTGCTGATGTGTCGTCGCCGCGTCGTCCCCAGCTTCTCCAGATGGGATGGCTGCTGGATGGGAATGGGGAAGGTGGGGATGAGCTACTGAAGGGTCCAGGCGCTGTGGTTAAAATGAAGCTTGTTCCCCAGCACCGATATTCCTGCAGGACAAACCCTGCCCAGCCTCACCTGACGGTGGGAGCGGCTCTGAGCCCATACGGAGGCGCCCGGGCTGTCAAAATTCATGGAGAAGACACTAGAGAAATTGGAGAAATGTACGAATTTCTTTGTGTTTGGTCCCGAGGAAGGGAAATGGTGGTGCTTTTGGAAGAATTAAGCAAATATCGGTCCTCTAGAAGCAGCTTCAGAGGGCAGCTGGGAGGGGAAGATGAGGACTAACAGAACTGCAGCTGAGCTGGGACTGGGTGAGGGATGCTGGAAGTAGCCCTCGTGCTTCTGCCTTTTGGTGGACATCATCGATGGGTCTGTCACCTGCTCCTAGGTCCACAGCCAGCTGGAGGTGGCAGGATCAGTGCGGGATTTTGCTCTGGGGAGGTTTATGAGACCACTGGGCTCTCCCCAGAGCTGTCTGTGGGGCCGAGCCTCTCGGTCTGGCTGGGAGAAAGAAGAAAATGGGAGAGTTTTTTAAGAATCATAGTTTCGAACTGAATCTCGCATTTTTCATCTCTAGAAGCAGGTAAGCTCTGTCTCTCCTGGGATGCTTAGACTTGCCATGACATCTGGAAAAAACCCTACAATCAAACTTAATTCCAGTTCCCATCGTGCAGAGGTTTTAGTCCGTTCCCGTTGTCTCTGTGCACTCTGCTCTGAGCCATCCGTTGCCCAAAAAAAACCCTAGATGAAAAGCACCTACCCGAAGCTGGTTTTGGGAAGTGTTATTGCCTGGTCTCTGCCCTGTAGCTGGGAAAATGGGATTGTTCTCCAGGTTGTTTGCACTTAGTAATGAATATCTTGGAGCTGTGCAGCCTTCTGCAGGCAGGTGGGCATCATTACAGCCATGGCTTGAGGAGGAGAAGCAGCCAGCCTGATGAAGAGGGAGAACAAAGTTGTCCTAATCTGAAAATAAGCTTTTTTTTTCTTTTTTTTTTTGTGAAAATAAGCTTTTTTTTTTTTTTTGTGAGAGCTTGGCAAGATTTGGTTGCTTTATTTGCCATCTCCAAAGGAAGAGGAGGTGAGTTGGTGCCCAGAGACCTTGAGCCTGTGCGATGAGAACACAGGAGCGAGGCTTTGGGTCCTTCCTTGGTGTAAGGCAAGCGGAGATGTAACTTGTGTAAGTTGTCCTTTAACCACAGCCAGTGGTGTTTCCATGTGGAAATGGTTCTTTTCCAGAAATGTCACATGAAATAGCTTCCCCAGGGCACTCTTTTAATGAACTTGGGCTTGGTGAGCTTTTGACAACTTTATTTTCCCCTTGAATCTGGGTGATGCTTTCCCCTTGCTCCCACGCCGTATCTCCAGGAAACAGAGTTCAGATCTTTTTGCTTCTAACCTGGAAATTCGGGTGCAGACACAGACACACGCAAGTCTTTTAATAGCAGTTGTGAGTGTTAAAACCTTCCCTGCTAAAACGTTAATGCTAAAATGTCCTTAATGTTGATTTCTAGCAAGTGCCACCGTACCCATGCGCTGTCGTGCCCGATGGCTTCCGTTGACTCCATCCTTGCCTGCAGCCCGTTCAATACAAGGAATTAGGGAAGCAGATTTGGTATTTACTCCCCACATGGGCCCAGCTGAAAGTGGCTGCCGTGCTAGGCAGAAATTGCAGTGCTCTTGGAGCCCGCTGAAACGTTTTAGCTGCAAAGCCCATGCTCCTCTCGTCCTCCGCGAGCGCCGCAGCCCCGGCGGCAGTCTCATTGGGGTTGCAGGTAGAGCGCTTTTGATCAATGGGATTTATTTGCTATTAAGCAGCAGCTCGTGATCATAAACCATCGTTTACATCCCGGCATAAATAGCCGCCTCTCTCGAAAGAGCTCAGTACTGAACGAGTGTGAAAATTCAATTCCCCTCTTAAACCGAAGGATGGTCCTTTTGGAAGCCGATTCCAGCAGCAATATAATTAACCTCTTGCTGTGCCATTCTGCGGGAACATATTGAACGCGCCCGGTGATAATCGCCCCCTAATACTGGTGTCTGCTTTCACACTCAATTCGTAACAGCATTACGGTAATCCCAAAGCCTTTTGTTAACGCGCGGGGCTTGGCCAAGTCGGGAAGCACAACAAAAGGCGTTGGGGCCGCGCGGCTCGGGCGGGCGTTGGGCAGGTGTTCCCGGTGTCCTGCGAAACACCAGAACGATGTGAGCTGGGGAGAGAGGCGTGTAGGGCTGTGCTGAAACCTTGTGCACACGAATCCGTATATGTCTGTCCTTCTGGGAAGGCCATTTTTTATGTAACCAGTTAAAATCACTCTTGAAGGGCGAGTTGGGGAGGTCCCCAACCTCTTCTGGAGCCCCACAGGGTTGGGTTTTTGTGTTTTGTTTATTTAAGGCCATCGGAGGCAGAACCACTCTGCCTCTCTGCTTTTAGCTGCTGGGACCCTTCCTTTTTCTGGCAAATTACTCAGCGTAATTGCTATTACACGCTCCGTGCTCCCACGGCAGGTCCCGAGTCCAGCTGCTGCCCTCGTGTTTTATCCCGTCTCCTCTCTCCGCCGTTCCGTTCGGCTCGATATTTTCCTCCGTTGGCCATCTCCTCCCCTTCCCAGATCTTTCTCACCCAGGGAAGAATCTGGGGCTGGGTTTCGTTCTCCCACCGAGAAATTTTGCTCAAAATGTGCTCCCCCCTTCTCTCCACATGCTGTCGTGCTGGGAAGCAGTGCCCTGATGGGCACCGCAGCTCCGGCACCCAAAGCCCGGGCTCCTTCGTGGTATTTTGGTGCCCGTTGCCTTCAGTCACCTCGTGGTGCCTGGTGCCGAGGGCTCAGCACCGTGCTTGCGTCCGGGGTCCCTCCTGTGAAAATCAGGGCAGGATGCACAAACCAGCTTCTTCTGCAGCCCCTCTGGGGAGCCGCTGGGGATCTCTCCTGGGGTTAAAATGCTCTTTGAAGCCCTCCGTGGGCTGCTCTTTGTTCCAGCACCATCCTGAGCATCCCCTCGTGCCCCCCGTGGGTGATTTCTTGCGGCACTGTGAGCAACTGGGAATAATCGGCGCTGGCACCAGGTGTGCTGAGTCCTGGGAGAGGAGGAAAGCAGAGCTTCGAATAAATCCGGAGCAAATGCCTGTGCGCCAGTTGTCCTTAGCTGTTTATTTTTCTTCCTAACGGCTGTTTCTGGAGAAGCAATTTGGTTTTATCCAAGGTTTTTGGCCTCTGCTCTGCTTTTGTCGTAGTTCACCTGGACTAGGTGGGTTTTCAGCTGTGGCTTCATGCCCGCAGCACCCGTTGTTATTTTTATTTTTCCCTTCTTTTGCTGCCTGAACAAGACTCGTGCCCAAGCAGGAAGCTTTCCCTGTCCCAAATCCTTCTCTGAAAGCAGCAATATCCCTTTGAATTTAGGAATCTGTGCTCCTGGAAATTTATCCTTGTTCTTTTAACTCTTTTTTTCCCAGCAGTAGGTTTGCAGGATTTGCTCTGCCGGTGCCTCGGGGCTCGGCCGGGTGCTGAGGTTATCCACTGATGTGGAGGGGAAAAGCAAGGGAGAAGTTGGGCAGATTTTCCCTTTTTGTGGAATATCCCCCAAAGGGATGCAGTTCCCATTGTTTACTTTAAAGCCACAGCAGGAAAAGGGGCAGAAAGCCCATCGAAAGACCTGGTTGGATGAAGAAACGGGCATCGATATCTTCTTCCCCTTCTCACTCGTCTTTTTGGCAGATGTGGAGGATTACAATTTGACGGCAGCCCTAGGAGCAGGAGATTTGTTGTAATTAACAGCAGGTCAGTGTTTCCCCCCCCGTTCTTTTTTTGCTGTGGAAGAAAAAATATGCTTCTACAAAAACAGATTTTCCATTCGTTTTTGTGTTTCTACAAAAGCTTTTACGTTTTTGGTGAAACTTACTCGCGAGTGATCTTAATTTTTCATTGAGGGAGGTTTAAAAAAAAAAAACAACAAGAAATAAAGCTTAAGCTATCACTTTTATAAACTTCCTTGGTTTGGGGGAGGCACAGAATAGCAGTAAGAGGCACTTTGGGGTGCTCGGGGCCGTGAAAGCTCCGGGCACAGCCAGGTGGGGATGATTTAAGGCCGCCAGAAGGCAGCAGGACCTCGTGTTGTCTCCAGCTCTCCCGCAGGCATCCCAGGAGCTGTGGTGCTCTCCCTGCCTCCAGTGTCCCCTTCCTAAAGCGGTGTCAGCTCCTGGAACCTCTCGGGGCAAAACACGGGCTGAAATAATGCCCTACATCACCCTGCGGCATTCAGCCCCTTTCCTATGGGATGCGTGCGTTGGATCCTGGACCACGTCTGCTCAGAGGCAGGATAGGTGCTGGCACACCCCGGGGAGGCTTTTTGGACCTGGGTTTCCCATCTGAAGGTCGGTTTGAGGCGTTGGGGTCCCCGGGCCAGGTTTTTTCAGAGCCCCCAGCGATCGGTGCCCGGGGGAAGCGCGGCTCCGAGCAAAGCCCCAACCTCAGCAGCGCGGCGCGGGCCTGATAAATGGTGCTCATATCCCATTCAAATATGATGCAAGCAGTTTTTTTCTTTTTTTTGTAGTTTGTCTTCCATTGCGGTAGTAAAGTTTTTAATTAGGAAAGCTAATGAGATCGATTAGTCATTAGAAGTGACCTCTGGATCTCCGCGAGGAGCGTGCGCGCGTGTGCCGGGCTGATAACGGGGGACGCCGGGGTATTGTTTGTAATAAAAGCCTGAAGTGTTTGATTTGAGTGAAATGTGCCACGGGGAATACATCATGCGGAGAAAAAAAATTACAACCCTGGGAGCCTGTAATGAAGGGAATTAAACCAACATCCTATCTAAATAACATGATTATCTACACAAAACCCCTCAGCTAGCAAGTAATAATAGAAAACCGAGCTCTTCGGAGAGCCGCTTTCACGAGGTGCTTAATGCTGGAGCCGCGCGGGCAGGCGGCTTCCGAAGTGCAGCTCCGGCATGAATACGACATCCAATTACTGCCGGGGAATCGAGTTTAGACCAGGTGCCAGCCCGTCTGCGTGCCGGCACCGGGGACGCCTGCGTGCCCCCAACAATTCGAGACCTCCGCGTCTCGTGCGAGCGTCGGGCAGGGAGGGATGGCAGCGGGAGCTTGGTTGGGTTCTGGGCTGATTAGCGGCAACCGGAGCCCGAGCGGGGGCAAAAAAAACAAGTCAATAATGCAATCGACAAATTCCCAGCTTCGTAATTTTGTAAGGTTGGAGCGGCGGAGGCGAGGGGGCGCTGGTGCTGTTTGGGGATGCTGCTGGATTGTGGCTCCCCTTCCCTTCCCTTCCCTTCCCTTCCCTTCTCTTCCCTTCCCTTCCCTTCCCTTCCCTTCCCTTCCCTTCCCTTCCCTTCCCTTCCCTTCCCTTCCCTTCCCTTCCCTTCCCTTCCCTTCCCTTCCCTTCCCTTCCCTTCCCTTCCCTTCCCTTCCCTTCCCTTCCCTTCCCTTCCCTTCCCTTCCCTTCCCTTCCCTTCCCTTCCCTTCCCTTCCCTTCCCTTCCCTTCCCTTCCCTTCCCTTCCCTTCCCTTCCCTTCCCTTCCCTTCCCTTCCCTTCCCTTCCCTTCCCTTCCCTTCCCTTCCCTTCCCTTCCCTTCCCTTCCCTTCCCTTCCCTTCCCTTCCCTTCCCTTCCCTTCCCTTCCCTTCCCTTCCCTTCCCTTCCCTTCCCTTCCCTTCCCTTCCCTTCCCTTCCCTTCCCTTCCCTTCCCTTCCCTTCCCTTCCCTTCCCTTCCCTTCCCTTCCCTTCCCTTCCCTTCCCTTCCCTTCCCTTCCCTTCCCTATTCTGTTTTATGTAGCAATCCCAAAAACAGTTATCGGAAGCAAATTTGTCCAACTTTGCTGTTGTTTTATACAATTCTAATTGCAATTATTGCTCAAACATTGCAAAGGGCCTTAAAGACCGATGGCACGATCGTTGCCCTGAAGAATTTTGTTGGAAAAAGTCCCAAAGCATAGAAATAGTGCTGGAAAGCCACTTTGCTTTTTGTTCTTTCCTTTCTCTTCTTCCTTCCCCCTTAAAGCTGTGGGCATTTGCAGTTCCTCTGGTTGCTCTTGCGTGAGCTTTTTAGCTTTTTTTTTTTAATTTTTGATATTTGTTTGCTTGCGAGCATCTCCCAAATCCCGTACATTTAGAAGCTGGCTCAGTGAAGGAAGGCTAACTACCTGGGAAATGAAGAGCTTTTAGGACAAAAAGAAAAAAAAAAGGAATTTGTCATCCTCCTTTCCTAATCCCGGGGAGTCTTTATTGAATACGTCTCGTTTAATTTTTAACCCAAACCATCGGAAGCTCCTTAAGGCACCGCTGCTGACTTCCTGGCTTTTTGGGCTGTTAACATTTTTAGTGCCTGGCTGTGGATGTGACAGCAAATCTGTGCGAGCAGCGTGAGCGAGGGGAGAGGAGCCGGCAGTGTCCGGCTGCCACTTGGCCGTGGTATGAAAAATCCCGGTGCTTTGTCAATATAATATATAATTATAAATATAAAATATACATATATGTATATAAAAATATAATTCTCCGTGTTAAACCGGGGAGTTGCAGATTGCTCCGGGGGCCAAGAGCCACTTCAAAATGCCTTTTCCTTTCTTTTTTTGTTTCTTCATCTAACCATCCCGGCGAGGACCGGGTTATCCGGGAGGCCCCGCTCTTCTCCAAGGCAGCCGTGGGGATGGGTACAGCGTTTTCAGGGAAAATAATGCTTCTGCTTTTCCCCTCTCAACCCTGCAATAATTTTAACGAGAGCATCTCCAAGAAAAACAGCCAGCCCTTTAAATCAGTTCTAAAACCAGAAGACTTAGTCTCAGCATGTAGTGTCAGCTTTAATTATCCGGGCAGTTACGGCTGTATGTTATAAAAGTCAGGCAATTAGACGCCTTCCTTAAAGCTGCAAAAAAAAAATTAAAATTCCCAGCCACCACGCGGAGAAAACCAGTCCGACACACAGCCGGTAACGGCGCGAAACGTTCAGCGGGATAAGCTGGCTTGTAGATCGTCCCGCAAAATGTTCTCAAAACGGGGATGGTTTCGGTGCAGAAATTTGCTCCGAAGGGAGACGTCATCTGGGAATTTCTGGGAATTTCAGCCCCTTTTCCCCTTTCTCTTTCCCCCAGGTGCCAGCTTGCTCTTCGCAAGGAGCCCCCCGGCCAACAAGGTGATAAAGACGCGCTACAGGATAGTGAAGAAGAACGTGGTCTTCCCCTCCTCGTCCTTCAGCAGCCCTGTCCCCAGCTGGAAGACCAGGCGTCTCGGGACATCCAGGTAATCCTGCCACCCCTCGGATGCAGGACCCGAGAGCCGCGAGCGCTCCATGCCACTGCTGCTGCACATTATTTGCAAGAATCACTTAATTTCTCCATTTGTTTAGCCGCTTCCACGCAGAGTTTATTGACTTAAAGTGTGAAATCGTGTTAGTAATCACGTTAGCCTGAGCTGGGCTGGTGGCAAACGGCTTCCCACAGCCTGCTCCTTCGTATCTGTTCCCTCTTTGAATTCATTGTGGTTAAATAAGCTGTAAGGATAATGAGTAAACGCACACAGCTCTCAATATCAGACCTAAGTAGACTTACTGCCTGCTTGGGAGAGACACGTCCCGCCAATGGGGCATGGTCAATTGTGGCTGCTCCTGAGAGGAGAACGGGTTCTCCTCCTCCTCCTCCTCCTCCTCCTCCTCCTCCTCCTCCTCCTGAAATGCAGGTTTCCCCTTGTCAGGGGCAATATTTTGGGGCAAGAGAGCCTGCTCTGCTCTGCCCGTTCCGTTATTCATGCCTTGGGTAGACCCAAGGAGCTGGGGGACGCGGTGGCTTGTCCCCTTCCGTTGGCACACCTACTTGGCTTGGCATCAGGGTGGTTTCCTCCAAAAGTGATTTCCTTTGTCTTCACGCCGTGTTCCAGGGGCTGACTGCTTTTCTGGTGAGTGCTGGCTGCTGTGGAGAGTCAAAAGATTGTGGGGATTGCTTTTAAAGCCTAACTTTGCCTGATTTTTCCCCTGCTCTAGTTAGAGTTGGCACAGACTTTGACAAACGTTCGTATCGGAAGGGAAGGTTGGTTTTGAGAGACTCAGGGGTGGCGAGGCAAAATTCCAGGAAAAGAGGGAGGTTTAATAAAAAGACGTGTTTATTTTCAAACTATTTTAAAAAAATCTAAAATGAAGTTCAATATTTTTTCTTGGTCTTTCAAAAGCTTGTAGTTCGGAAGAACCTGGTCTGCTCTGTACTATACTGACCTCCGTTTCAAAGTGCTTCTTCTCCTGGGGAAAACGTGGGTTCGGTTGGGACTAATCTGGGACTTCTACCCAAATTTTCTGCATTCAGTCTTACCTGCACCACCTCCTCCTCCTCTTTCTTTACCTTCTACTCATACCTGCACATCCAGTCCCTTTTTTGCAGTCCTGGGATCGACACGTCTCCTCTTACTCCCCTCCAAGAGCATCTCCTTTGCCTCTTTTGGTACAGTTCCTGCTCTGCTTCTAAATGCCACCTCCTTTTTCAGGTCCCTGGGGGCAAATCCTTGCGTTGTCCTTTCCCCAGACAAACCACGTGCTCTTCTTCCTGCTCCCTCATCTTGTATTTGTGTTGAATCGAGCTAGCAGACGTGTGTGCTTGTTACCTGACAGATAAATTCCTCGCTTGCTCGCCGCTGTCAGGCAGTGATAGAAAAGCCAGACCACCAAATAGCGTAATTCTTGTGTTTCTTCTTTGGGCTAAATAGAAACTCCTTAAAAATATTATTATTTATTATTATTTAAAGTATGTCTTTTGTTCCGTGAATTTTATTATGGTAAAAACTGCAGTGCTAACCTCTGAGGCTCGTAGTTTGCTGCTGATAATTACGGTACCCGGCTGTTTTGTGTGCAGGTGAGGATTTGTTTCTCCGCTTTGTAATCTCCTGTTTCCTCCTGCAGTCTTGCCCTTCCCATCTCTGCCTCAGTTTGCCTGGGAAGTGGCTGCTTTTTTCGCCCTGAACCGGCCACTTTGAGCAAATCTTGCTTCTTTATTTAAGTCCGATAAGGGGAAATTTGGTGCAAAGAGCTGCTTGCGGTACAGTCATGGTAAAATCACCGCTCTCCTCCATCCCTGCGCTCCCGGCAAGCACTGGCAGAAGTTGGATTTTTATTTCTAGTTCCCGTCTCCGTGAACCTTTCTGTGGGGGATCCGGGCCAAACTTCTGCTTTAGGGTCTCTCTGTAGGTAATGTGCCCCTAACTGGGGTCCAGAGAGAGAAAAGTGAGCCAGGCTGGGCTCGTCCTGCCCTGGCATCGCCCCATTTTATTGCTGGGAGGGGAATTTGTGTCTGGGATGTGTTGATTAAGTTCTGCAATCACTCACAGCCAGTGGAAGATGAGGTTTGTAACGTGGGGGGCTTTCTGTAGAGTATCATGGTCTCGTATTGTGAAATTGCCCAAACCTTTACCCTCCGATGCACGAGCCTGACTCCAAAACCCATCTGGGCATTGGCACGCAGAGGGTCGTCTTGGCATCGTATCCTCTTCTGCCCCATGACGAGGTGAACCTCACGGCATCGTGGATGTGTTTAATGATGGTGAGATAATTACGCTGGGGGCAGTAGGAGGGGAGGGGGCTTGGAGCAGGGGTTTTGGGGCCTGGCCCCATTTGCTGCGAGGCCGTCGCTTTGCAGAGGAGGAACCCGGTCGTCCTGCTGCAATCGGCCGCGAGCTCCCACTTGGAGGATAATTTTATCCGTATTAATCTTCGACTTCATTAAATAACGCGCTTTGGATCTTACGGCTGTTTCAGACAAATCTTGATAAAATGCCATCAGCAAATTAAAAACAATTATATTTTCAAGAAGCCATAAATCTCCTGCTCCGTCTCCCTAGTACTTTTGGTGTGTGCGATCCATCATCCCGCCTGGCGGGGGGAAGCACATGGCAAATGCTTCTCCTCTACTTTTTTGTGTTTTTTTTTTTTTTCCCTTGCGCTCATAGCATCCCTTTGGACAAGTAGCAAGGGAACGATCCAGGGGGCTGGGAGCTGCTTTTCCAGCCGCTTTGCTGTGCTATTGTCAAAAAAAAAAAAAGCGATGGTTTTGTCAAACCAGGACGGGGAGGAAGCACGGGGCATGGCCGCGCATCGTCTCACTGGGGACCGTGCAGCTCTCCCCAGGCTGTTTTGCAGCCCGGGCTTTGTCACCTCTCCCGTTTCATGTTTCGGTGCGTGTCGGATCGAGCAGCCAACTTTTTTTTTTTCGTTTTAATGCCCTTCTGGCCTGAAGCCAGGAGCACGGCATTAAAGGCCTGGTGGTGCCCTGCTCGAGCGCTGCTCCCGAGGTCGTTTCTAGCTGAGGCTATGGGGAGATTCCTGCTGTGAATCCCAGGTTTTTGGGGCTCCGAAAGCAACGTGCAGGGGTCTTACGTGGCCGGTGACCTTTTCTGATTTAATACTTTATAGACTTGAGGTAGCAAACCGTGTTTCTGTCCATCTCGTGAACCGTGTCTTGGAGATTTCCCTCCTCTTTTTGGGTACGTAGCCAGAAAACCTTTGCTGGGGCATCTGGGGCAGTGCCCTGCTTGCCAACAAGCCCCAAATTATCAGGTAAAGGAGAAGATGGATGCGTCCAAGTGCTGGGGAGAGTCACTGCGGATCCCTCGGGGATGAGCTGCTTTCTCCCCTTACCTCTGGGTCGCCTTAAACTTGGCCCCGCTGCTGACTTTTCTGGAGGCGATAGACGGGAGTATATTTTAAATTAATTTTACTCCACTTTTAGTAATATTTTTGTTTTAAATAGATTTATAAGCAACTTGGGGGCTATTTCTCCAAATTTATGAAGATAATTTTCGCTCTCTTGATAAGGTTAAATTTACACCTGCTATTTCCATATTAATTCACATTGCTAAGTGGATCTAATTTTCTTCCGTTCTTCTATCTAGTGAGTGTGGCCTTTCCTAATGCAATTTCCCCCTCACTAAATCACTGTGATCGGGAGTCATGATCGAGTTAAATTAACTTAAATTAATTTACTTAATAAGAGCTCCAGATCATTGTGAATGAGGTGAAGATTTATTGATCCTCCTTTTCACTCCTCCCCCTTATCTCTCCGCGCTTTGCAGGAGCGCAGCGCGGGAGGGCTCTGATTTGCTTGCCTTAAATTTCATTTTCTCCTATTGACGTGGCGATCGGCCATCGCTTGGAACTCATGCAGGGACATCTTCTCCGCGGCCAGGAGGGGGCCGAGCTGCTTGACACGGAGGAATCGGGATGGATGAGTGACGGCGGCGTTTGCAGGTCCTGGAAACGTCTTCAGCCCTTCTACGGTGCCTTCCTTGGACGAGATGCTGCTCCTGGCATCTTCCGTGGCTCACGGGGCCGAAACTGTGCCTGCTTTGCCCAGGTGGGGTGTCCAGGTGGGAGATGCCCAGAGGCCTCGTGGGCTTGAGGGTGCTGTAGGATTGGGGAAACTGCTAGAAGGTAGGGTGTCTTTCCTCGTGGCCGGGCTGCTGCACCCTGGTGCATTTCGGTTGGAGCTGGAGGACGAAGATGACGGCAGGAGGACGCTCCTGGCTGTTGGAGATATTCCTCTGCAAATCCACTTGCTCCACGGAAGCGACGGTCGTCTTGCCAGCCGGAGAAAGCCAAAATCCTTGAGCAAGCAACCCAAGGTAGCAGTAGGAAATGCCCTTATTCCCATCTAGGGGATGACGTGCCTGGTTCTACGTGGTGTGCTCGGCCAGGAACTGTCCCAAGAGCATTGACCAGGAGAAGGAGACCCCAACTCACTCGTTTACGGAGAGACAAACCCGATTTAAGACAATTTTTTGGGGGCAGATGGGCTGATGTTGTGTTTAGAGATCCTAGTTACGGGCGACTTAAGCGCTGACCCACTTTGAACAGTTTTCTTTGAAAATAATGATGCATGTGTTTAAAAGAAAAGTAACCTGTCTGCAAATATTGTCTGGCACTGGTGGGAAAGCTCAGATATTTCCTTCAGAAAACTTTGCAGCTCCTCTTGAGGGACAAACTTCACCCTCCAGCGTTATAAATAAGTAAAGAACAAGGTAATAAAACGTTTGTCAGGGAAAGTGCCTGCTCAGTAGAAAAGGCTCGTCAGCAGAGGATAAGCTTGTGTATTTTGGTTTTGTTTTCTTCTTTTCTTTCTGTTCCTTGGCCTGAAGCGATGTGGAAGGACCAGGTTGGAACAGGAGCCTCCTTGGCTCGAGTCGTGCCCTCACCACGTGCAACTTTTGGGGTTTTGCCATTCAGCAGGTGGTTAGAGCTGCGAAATGGGCTCTCAACCTCCGCACTGGGTGCCAGTGCTGCTTCCCTGGTGATGCCTTTTGAGTTGATTTTGATTTTTTTGATTTCTGTCCTGCTGTCATGCGGTGGGTAGTGTGGCTGCTGGTGGAGATGTGGTCAGAGAGGAGGAAAACCTGCCCTATATCTGCCAGTCCCTGGCCTTTCAGGAGGTTGGGATGCCGTGCTCCAGGTGGCACGGGTGAGCCAACCTCCCCATCTCATCCCTTCCTTTCCTTCGTGGTGGGCAAGTTTTGGGTTTCTGACTTCTTTTGCTCTCTTCCCCAAGACGTTTGGATATCCACCACCAGTTGCTCAACCCAACTCATTGTCCGGTTGATCCGATATTGCCTCTCCAGCTTCTGCTGACCAGCAAATTTATCAAGCCAGGGTATGTGGAGGCCACTGTTCCTTCCTCCTCCCTCGTGCAACATCATCACCTTCTCCCCCGGTCCCGTGTTGCGGTGCTGAGCCCTTTTTTGGGGTGCTGTCCCCTATGTGTGGTGCCTTGCTGAAGGACGGGCACGTGAGTGGGAGACGTGGGCCTCGTCTATGCTTTGCCTGCTGGGTTCTTGCTGGGTAAGGAGCCCAACCTCCTTTGGAGGTCACCACCTCACGGCGTTCACTTTGCAGGATTTTAAGATTTAAGGCTTTGAGAGCAGAGTCTACCTGTAATTACGTTATTTATATATGGAGACACCTCTCCTGGCTCATTCTGCTCCTTCAATTCGAGGGATTCGCAGCTCTTCTTGAAAAGCACCTGGAGGTGGTGGGTGTAGAAACCAGAGGGTTCCTGAACTGATGGCTTGGTTGGAGGGGACTTGGTAAAAACGTTACTCCTGATCCAACCATGAGAATGCAAAATCCAGCAGCGACACGGTGTTACGGGGTGGAGAAGCCATTTGCAAGCGCGGTCTTGGTCTTTGAATCTTGGGATTTTATCTGGGACATTTGGGTTTTTATACAGGTTTTCCTGAAAACCAATTGCGTTTCGTAGCGGGAGGCGTGGACGCCCCAGGTGCGCAGGGCTGGGACAGGCAGAGGCAGCTTCCTTTGGATCCTGCTCTCTCCATTCCCAACCCCACCGTCTCAAAGACATTCAGGAGAAGCCAGAGGCAAATAAATTACACGTAATTATTTCTCCGTGTTGCTAAGCAGGAGCTGCTCTTGGGTGCTCGCTCCGACGCACCTCCAGGAGAAGTCGGCGCGCTTTTTTTTTGGAGAGCTGCGCAGGGCTCAGCCTGGCAGATAAATCGATGACTTTTAGGGCTTCCCCTGTTCCCTTTGACACCCTCGTGCTGGGCAGACCTTGACATCTCCATCCCAGCCGTGCGGAGATGGGAGATGGGGAAGGGCTGAGCGTTTTCCTTGGGTTTCTCCACCAAAACGCGCGCGGTGCCAGCCTCCGGGCCGTCTCCGGGACGGTCCGGAGATGCTGGGGCAGCGTGCCAGGAGGAAGGCTCATTAAATCACGGCGTGTTAACGAGCCTGGGGGGTGCTGAGAGCTGCTGCAAGCCCTGTTCGGGGCTGTAATGCACGGGGAGAGAGCAAAGCCGTATTTCTGCGGGGCCGGGACGTCACGGCAAAAGTCGCAGAGAATCCGGAGAAAAGTGTTAACGTCGGCGGCTGCCGCTGCTAATTGCTGAGCGCGGCAGGGGAGAGGCTCTAATCGAAGCCACCGTATATTGCGAGGAGACAGGGATTGTTGGGTTTTTTATCTCGATCTCAGCAAAGGCTGCCTTTGCTCCTCGCTCCGTGTATTTTATCCCCTTGCTTTAGCGACCTGGGGGGGCGCCGAGGTTTTTGTCTCGATGCCTCGTCAGGGGAGGCTCCGATGGGATTTTTTTTTTGCCTCCGCGGTGCCGATCGCTCGTGGATGTCCGGCCACGAAGGGCCAGGGACATCATAACCCGACGGCCAGAGGCCGTGGCGCCGGGGTTAATTTCCTTTTATCAAGACGAGCGGTCTCGCTCCGGTCCTCCCCAGCTTCCGCTGCGTTAAGCTGAAAAGGAGTCGAAATGTGACTAATGTCCTTAAAGCTCCTGTCAATTTTTTTCTCCCCAAATTCATTTGACATGAAAGTGAGAAGTAAACAGAAAGCCTGCGTTTAAGCAGATAACTTGGAAAGCCTTTTCCATCACATTTAAAAACGGCCGTGTCATGGATTCTGCGAATTGGCGGCTTCTATTTTGTTTTATTTTATTTTATTTTATTTTTTGTCTGTGCGGTAAATTTTCTTTTAATAATCTCGACGTGGTTTTACGAGGTTTAGGGATAAGATTTTTTTTGAAGGGATGTTAAACCATTCTCCAGACTGACATCTCATTACAGTGAAATTCATCTGCCCGGATTGGAGACGTTACAGGCAGGAGGAAACCGGGGCTTCCGTCTGAAAAAGTGTTTTTTTTTTCTATGGGAAGTACTTTTAATCTTTTTAATGAGGATGGTATGAGATACACAACCCTGCATTGTTTCGGAGAAGTCCTGACATCTGGCCTAACGTAATCCAGTTTCTGTTGGGAACTAGTTAGAGGCTTTAAAAAACAATGTCGCCTCTTCTCAGCAAAGCTCGGGATTAATCTTTCATGCTCTCCCCGCTCCCCCCTTTGCAGAAAGAAAGACGCTTTATAACGTTCAATCTCTTTTTTTTTTCCCTTTTTATTTTTTTTTCCTTCTATTTCCCTCTCCCTAAACAGAGCTGACATCTGGGCCTGATCATCTCGCCCCGATTTCCCAGCCAAGCATCCCGCGTTGGCTCCGGGCCGCGCGGCTCTGCGGCGGCGCCGCTCCCGGGCACCGTCCCCGCTTCGTCCTCCGTGTCCCCGTGCCCCGTCCTCCGTGTCCCCGTGCCCCGTCCTCCACCTGGATGGACCTCCCCGGGTCCTGCAGGAACACCCCGTGCCCCCGTGGGATCGAGCGTCTCCCCCTGCTTCCCCTCCCCGCGTTTCAGAGCACTTGGTGCCGGAGCCCGCCGCCGGCGGCGCTCTCCTCCTCGAAGGGACGGCCGCAGTCATTGAGCTCTACTCCGGAGGAACTAATGAAAACAAAATAAAAGCGGGACTCAGAGGTTAACGACCAGCTTTAAATGCGTATGGAAATGCTTAAGAATAATGGGATTTTCTTTTTTTAATTTTGCTTAATGGAGTTAGGGGAGTTTGGAATTGATTCTATTAAAAATAAAAGTGTCACTTCCCAACGTGGGGAGGCAATTATGGGTTATTTACTCGGGATTGTGGTAATCTTGGATCAGCCCCTCTTGCAGATCCTCCCAGGGCCTGGTACAGGCAGAAAGGAGATCTCCAGCTGCCCCGCGCCGGGCACATCCTTCCCTGCTCAGCCTGCAAATCCCGAAACCGGGACCTGATCTTTTGGGGAGATCTTGTGGATTCATCGCATGCTGGATCTGCAGCGGTTTATTTTGAGAACAGAAAGGAGGCGCGGGACTTGTTTGACTCCAAAACTGGAGAATTTCTGCTTATTTTCCTCCCTCTCAGCTAGCGGGGTGCAGCTGGAAGCCCTCGCGCCGCGTTATTTAGGGGAAACGTCTTGCGTTTCCTGCACAGGAAACCAAAAATATACCAAAAATAACCTTTTTTTTTTTTCCTAAAAGCCATAAAATCCTGTGGGTTTAAGGCACCTCGAGATGACCAGGCTTCTTCTTCGGCTGCTTAAATGTGGCCACAGATCCGGAGCCCAGAATACCTCTTGCTGTCTGGGTGTAGGGATGGAGGTGCAGAAAGCCGTGGTTCGGCTGCAGGGGACTCGTACAGATGCACAGCCACTCCGGACCTCGGGTTACGTGTAAAAGGGTAACGCGTCTTCCTTCTTCCTTCTCTTTTTTCCCCCCAAAAAGCAGAGTTTGTGCTTTTCTATAGCGGTCTGCAGCCTCGGAGCTGTCCCTGCTGGCATCCCCAGCAGGATTTTAGGCTGGCTCAGGACGGCGCTTGGAGGTCGGGTGCGTGCACGGAGCATCCCGGTTGCTTCGGGGTCCTTCACAGGGCAGGTCTGGAAGCTCAGGCTCAGCCCCTCGCGGCTGGAACTGACCCCAAAGATGCTCTCAAGCCCTGAGACATCCCGAGTGACGCAAAGCAAAGGGTTTTGCTGACATGAAGTGCGTTTGCGGTGTGGATGTTGGCTCTCCAAGGAGGCAGAGAGGAGGAGAACAGGTCCCCGGGGCTGTGCACGCACCTCTCAAATGGCTTCAGCTGCACGTGTTCACCCAAATCCCAGTGCCTGGGGTGGAACAGACGTGACCGGGACATCGGTCTGCACAAACCCAAAGCCATACCGCACGTGTGATGCTATTTTGACCCAAAAGTCATGTAGAAAAGCATGAACCCAGTGGAAAACCGAGCTAAAAAAGAGCGAAATACTCCGAATCTCACTAAGGCTGCAAGCAGGGCTCCATCTGGGGAGCCGCATGGGAATAATCAGGGTTTTTAGGGCTTTCAAACCGTCTTCCAGAGCAATGGGTGCTTGCTTGGAGGCACGGCACAACCTTTCCCAAGCGAAAAGATGCCCCAGGGGCTGGAAGCGCTGCAGAGGGCATCGCCTCCGTCGTGTAACGCTGCAGGCGTGTTCACAAGGGGTCGTGCTGCTTCTTAACGGGTCCCTGCTCATCCACAACGTCTCCCACCCCGTTGGGTATTCAGCTGAAATGTTTTCCTTAGGGTTGATAACGGGCGGAGAGCGCACGCACGGTTGCCGGAGGATTTGCTGATGAGCGGTGATTCATTAGGCAGGATTTCTCCCTTCTCTTTTGTCATCGCCTCTCCTTGCTTTCAGGCAGCTTTCAGCTATCGGAGAAAAGCAGGATATCCCGAACAAGGAGGTTTACGCGGATTAAAAGTGGAGGATTTTGAGCTGCCGGGTCAGCAGTTTCGGATCGGGGCCGGCTCATCCGATTTCGGGAGCCCGTTTCCAGGTGCTGGGGACCCTGAGATGGGCGAGCGCCTGCATCTTCCTCTCTGGTGGCTTTCGGGAAGGTTTGCTCTTCCTCTGCAGGGCAGGGGCCTCTGGGTTGCCTCTGGAGCACCCTAAAAGCGATGCTGCGTGTGGCAGTCAGGAGGCTGGGGCTTGCCATTGCTCTTCGTTTGTCACACCGGGACCGAGCGTGGTGACCCTGGGGACTGGAGCAGGTCTCCAAAGCCCTTTGGCCCTGGGGCATCTGTTTTTTTTTTTTCCTGGACACTCCAGGATAAAATGTCTCACGGGGCCGTGAGGTTCCTGATATCGCTGTTCCTTTCGTCCATCCAAATCCCCAGCTGCCAGCTGCGCCTCTTAAAAAAAAAAAAAAAAGAAATAAATTCTTACACGATAGGAGCCTTTTTACAGCGTTCACCCTTTTTAGCCCGGGCTTCAGCAGCAAGCAAGCAGTCCTGGAAAGATGAAATCTGCTTGGGGATATAGTTTGCAAAATTGCACACGCTCGGTGTTTGCAGCTCATTTCGAAGCAGTTCTTAACCTCTGGAAGCGGTTTTTCCCGGGCTGGTAAATCCCACCTAACGGCGGAGCAGTTGGAGGATATTTTTTCTGGCGCTGGGCATTTTCAAGTGTCACTGCTTTTTCACCTGCCAGTGACAGCTGCACGAGCGATGGATCTGATTTCTAAATTTCTGCCCTCCTAGGAGATGAGGAATGGCAGGGCTTTTTTTTTCTTTTTTCTTTCCCTTCCCTTTTCCCCGAACGGTTTTTGCCACAAACCTGTAACCCCTCCGGCCCCTTAGCTCGCCGCGAGAAGTTTTCGCCGTGCCGAGCGCTGCCGCGAAAGTTGGGATGGAAACAAAAAATAAACCAAAAAACCGAACCCCGCGGGCAGAAAGCAGAAGAGCTGCGGGTTGTGCTGAGTGGCAGCTCCGTGCTCCGCGGCTCTGACCCCGATCGCTTCTCGTTAGCTCCTGCGCTGAGCCGCGGCCAAATGCTGCCGGCAGCTGGGCTGCCCCGCGCCGCGCGCCCGCCTCGGGACCCGGGGAAAGGAGAGGGCGAAGCGGTTTTGCGGGGGCACAGAGGTCGCTTCGCTTGGCAGGCGCTCGAGCTTCGTTTGTGGCTGATTAATTCTTTCCAGGCTGAGCAGACGTCGAGCTCTCTTTCGGGGCCGGAGGATGGCTCCATCTGCTTCGTCCCGGCGTGAGAAATAAATGCGCTCCCCAACGGGGCTGGAAAGCCGCTCGTGGGTCGGTGACCGCCGAGGGATGAGCCGTGCCGTGCCCCCGAGCCGATGCTGCAGGGCTGGAAAAGGCTGTGCTGGAAAACCCCGGGCTGCAAGGACCCCCGGAGCTTCTCTTTCTGCAGCCACGTTAATCACAAGTCCCTTGCGTGGGGACTTCTTGCAGCCCCGAGGTGAGAAGCGAGGGTTCAAATGGTTTTGTAGGATATGGAAGTGAGGAGCAGAGCGGTGGAGGGGACCCAGGACCCCAGACCTCTTCCCACCGGCGTTCAGGCGGGCCGCAGGATGCGGCCCCTGCTTATCAAATCCCCTTTTGATGCTGGGCTTTCAGGTGTTGCTGTTTGGATGCAAGGACTTGGCGGATACCTAGAAAAATAACTTAGTTTTTTCATCTTGAGGCGTTTGCGAGGTGCGAACCCTGCTCGGCTGCCGGCTGGGATGTTCCCCGTGGGTCTCATCCTGGGCAGCGCTCCCCGTGGGGCTGAGCGCAGGGTAGGAGCACGCCCAGCTCCCAGTTTGACCAGTAAGGCTCTCCGTGAAGCAGCGCAGCCTTACTGGGAAGGCACCGACAGGCGTGCGGCATCACTCGGTATCCATCCACCACGCGGTGGAAATGGGGCACAGCGTGGTTTTTTTGGGTACAGCATTTGTGTTTTCCATATCGGGTGATCTGTACTGAGAAAAAGCAGTGCACGGACTTGCAGGAGGTGTTGGATGCCTCTACCCTAACACCTCCCCTACGAAATTCTTTCTGTAGCTGCTGGAAATAACCCCGGTTTTGTTTAATGTCGGGATTTATCCGCCTGTTTAACCACCTCGCCCCTAGATCCCTGCATCCCAGCGCCGAGCGCGGGGCTGGGATCCCTGGCACGTCCCCGGTTTTGCAGGGGAACGGCCGGGCTCCCCGAGAAGCTGGGGACCCGCACCAGCATCTGTGGCTGGCTCTGCCCGCCGGACCCGCCTGGAAGAAGGATTTGCAGAAGGACAGGGGGAGGTCTGAGAGGTCACAGCTGTTAACGCTGGGAAAATGGGAAGAAAAAGGGGCCGGGGGGGTTCCCGAACTTGGCACGAGTGCCGTGGCCACCTGTCCGGAGGCATCAGCGGTTTTCGCAGCCCGGAGTATGTTTCGATTACAAATAATTTCCTGCGGCTTTAATCCGTCCCACTCCCAACGAATCTGGATTTCCTAATTGCTTATTGGGTTAACGGCTCAGCACCACTATGGGGTGATGGTGGGCACACGTTCAGGGTGGTGGGAGAGGTGGGAAGGTGCTGGGAAGCTCCAGCACCGAGGTCCCAAGCAATAAGAGGTGATATTTATTTATTTATAATTTATTTTTTCCCCTATCGCTGTCGAAGTGTGCATGGGACAGGCGCTGGCTTTGGCGGAGTGAGCTAGAAAGCTTAGTTTGCATTTTTCGAATTTCTCTTAATTACCATCTGCTGGCTTTGCTAATATTTGCAAGACTCACATCTTGTTTTTAAACATGGACAAGAAGATTGGGAATCCAGGCAAGCAGCTTCGGAAACAGAGCAGAAACACGAGGGGTAAGGAAAGAGCTCGGAAAGGTGAAACGTGAAGACGGGCGCGCATCCAGGCTGCCTCCCATGCGCTTCAGCACCGTGGTAGGAGGCAGTGCTCCTGCGTTGGGTTATTCCTTCTATGTGATGAAGAACACCCAAAGGGCTTGGAGCAGTTCTTGGAAGAGGAGATGCTGACTGATGGTGTTGGGGGAAGCTCTCGGTGTCCTTAACCAGTGGCATCGGTCCCTGATGTGTTCCTGGGGAGGTTGGTTCTCCAAAACCTACGAGGGGTGCGTGCTTTTCTCCCCGTCTTGGTGCAGAAATGTCTCTCTTGTACGTGGACCAAGGTGCCGTAGGCGTTTTGTTTGAATTACACCTCTCATAATTACACCCGAGTGAATTGCCAGGGCTGCTAGAAGGAACGGATCGCGCTGCCCAGCTTGCAAACACCCCTCCGAGAACCGGGGGCTTCGGGAAATGCTTCCCCCAGCTTTCAGACCTCCAGCCCCGAGCGATGGAGGTGAGCCGCCCTGCCTGGGAAGCCTCAATCTATCCTGCGAAGCTTTTTTGGGAAGCCTCAATCTATTCTGCAAAGGTTTTTGGCAAGTCTGGGACCGGAGGGTGGCATCACGCTGCCCCAAAGGCACAGGTGGATGGGGTCTGGGTGCTGGGGTTTGTCCAGAGCCGTGGCATCGACGTGAAATTTGGGATGAAATTCTGCTTGGAAAGGGACTGGGGGAGCCAGCACCGCCTGCCCGTGCCTCCTGCCTCCCGCTTGCCTTTTTCTGTCGGCGATGCTGAAGCCAGGCTTCCTCTGGCAGGTTTTTTAAAATTTTATTTGATGAGAAGAGTCGGTTATGACTCCCCGAGTGCCGTAAAAGTTAATGCGATAGTCTCTCTGCGCCTGTGCTCATTTTTATAATTTTTTATTTTATGAAACAGGACAGGGAGCTTAGTGACTTATTACTATTCATTTCGTTTCAATGCAGTAAATATTGATTCAGTTGGGGGTTTTCAATTTAAACCACTCGGCGATTATATAAAATATTACTAGCCTCTGAAATTATGCTTACCGATCCCTTCGGCTGCTCATTAACGAAGGAGTGCAATTTTTAGATCCCTTTGCTTTCATCACTCTAATAAATGGGCTAAGCTCCCTTTTTGCACGCAAGGTGCTGGAGACTCAGCTAGCGGGGGCTTGACAGCCTCGGTGCAGCTCTTAATTTGGAGCCGCTTTCAAAGGCTTCTGCAGTTTGCGTTTTGAGATGTGGAGGGCTCTTCCTCCGATTCCTCGGCCTCGGCGGAGCCCCTGGCCGAGAGCCGGGATGCCCTGAGCCTGGTTCAAAGCCCCGCATCCCAGGTGCTCCCACCGTCGGGTCTCTGGGCGCTTTGTGAACTCAGAGGAGCCCCTTGCACACATTTCAAGGGACAAAAAAGGAATTTTGGGGGAACGAAGCATGATCAGAGCTCGTGCAAGGGCATCGTTAGCTGCGGAGAGGCTGCTTGATGCCGACATCCTATGGGCAATCCGTATGCTCATGGTGAAGCATTGTGTGAACCCTCCAAGGGATGCTTCAGACACGAAGCGTGTCTTGGTGGGGACTGAGTTAAATAAAAAAGCCTTTGGAAAGGCAGAGCTAAGACAGAAACCTTTGGAAAATTTCTTCGGGGCCACCCGGCCGCGGGCTGGGGGCTCTTCCCACCCAGAGCTGGTGTCTCCCCACTGGAAGAATGGAGCCCAGGGTGGCCCTGGGGGCAACCGGAGCCTGCTTCTCCTCCCGTTTATCCATCCTGGAGCCACCGTGGAAGGAGGGCAAGGATGGGTTCAGGGTATCGCGGCGGGGATGCCGCACCTAGGAAGAGTTTTAGATCTGTGTATGCCTTCTGGAGGCTCTGGCGAGTCGGAAAGAAACCAAACATTTCAGACCTAAGCATCCCCAACATCCAGTGGCCGAACACTCAATTTTTGGGGTTAACCAGCACGGCTGGAGAGCTGAGAGGTGAGGAAGGAACCACGACTTTGTTGCCAAGTGCCTTGAAGAGGAGAAGGGACCACGGAGATCGGTCTCAAGCTCTTGACTCCTTCCAAATTCAGCTGACGTCGTGTGACGGCCGGGAGGAGGCTCGGAAATCATCCGGGTTAGCCAGAGCTGCGTTAATTGGATCAATGCTAATAATTTAAAACACACTGGCAGGGGAAGAGAGCGCTTGGCCCAGGTTGTATTTCTCGGGCCGAGACGTTCCTCGCTTAGTGCTTTGCGCAGCACTTAACCTCGGTGGCCTCCCCCCAAAATAAGCCCAAAGGCCAAAAAACGTGGCCAAAAAGAGCCTTCACGTGGGAGAAGACCGAACTAAGACTTCGCTGCTGTGCGTGCGGCCAGCTTAGATAATTAAACACTGCTTTAAACACCGCTCTTGGGCCACTTTTAAGGGTAGCAGTAAACTCCCTTTGCACTAATCGATACGGTTGTAGACTACGTGCGTATTTCAGCCTTGCCAGCCCGACTTCCCGCAGCGGTCAGGAGCTGATCTTACCCGTTTGGTGCAGCGTGATTGAGTCCCTTGCAGTGAAGATGACCGCGAATGGCTTTGCCAGAATGCCTTTGTGTTTGTGGGTTTGTTCCTGGGCAGTTCATCATTTTTTTTTGCAGGAGTCCCTCAGAGGCTTGTCGGGTTTTTGGGAATGCGCTGGAGATGAAAGTATGGTATTTTAGTAACAGTGATAAAAAAATCGGTTTGAAAAGGGGTTTCTGGAGCCCTGCTTAAAGTATTTTTGCCAGTATTTGAAGAATTTATTTATGTATAATGATAGTTGTGTATCACGTCTCTTCGGTGTCGCAGCACATGGCATGCGCTGGGATTTTTGGAGCCGGGCAGGCAGCTTCTGCCAGGGACCGATGGAAATTGGGTACCGACCTCCCCAGACCTTGTTACAATGGCTTGAGCCATTTTAGGGTCTTTAATTGCTTTGTAAAACGTTTCGGACTCTTGCAACGATGGTAAATAACGTACGGGTTGCTCTGCGTTCTCCTGGCGTGGTTTATCTCGTGCCGGGGCAGGGATTTGGGCTTCCCAAAGCTCGGTAGCAGAGAGGAGATTTTCCTTTAACGTGGCTGTGCCACCCAGGAACACGATCCTTTTATTGCGACGCCGGCTCGCGAAGTCATTTGTCCTCGTTGATGGAGTGTTTATGATGGGAGCTCCGGGTGGTGTTTCCCTTAGCTTGAATTTCATCAGCTGGCAAAGGAGCGCTCCGGTCGGCCCCGGGGGTTGCTCTGGCTTTTGACGCACGGCAGCATCCTACCTGTTGGCTCTCGCCCTTGCTTTCACTCCTGGCCATCGGTGCAGCCCTCCCATGGGGATCCGCGGCATTTCTACGGCACCCCATACGTTTGGGTTTCTCCTCCCCTTTTAATTTTTTATTTATTTTCCAACGGCTGCTCAGTATTCAAGGAGCATAAAACCGCTCGCCACTTACCGCGAGCTGTTACCGCAACAGCTCCTCACCGTTTTTAACAATAAAGAAGGAAGCAGGAGAGCCCTCATTGCCTCTCCGGGAGGGCAAGGGAGTCGGTTTTGAGGTTCCTGGAGGTTATCTACCCAAATCCAACCTTGTGTCCCTCTGCATGTGCTGCTCTGCACCGTGCTGAGTCCATCTTGAAGGTTGGGACCACACGTGGATGCCTGTGAAGATGCTCCAGAGCGGGGAATATACAACAGGTATTTTGTTTCCCTCCCCTTGCAGCATCTGGGGGAAGAAGAGGGCAGATATTGCTCATATCTGCCCTGTCGTGACATGTGCCCGTGCGGCCAAGCCCCGGGCAGGTGACACAACCCACCGAGGTGCTGGGCAGCCCCAGGACCACCCAAGCCTTTGGGCTGCCCGTTGTCTCCCCGCGAGCCCCCTGGGCGTTGCTGTTGCTGACCGTGGCACATCACAGGGTAGGGGATATGGGATATTTAAGATTTCACACCAAAAATGAGTCCCAGGCAGGTGCCTGGGCTCGCCTTCCTGCTGGCCCACCCGAGAAGGTGGCTTTGTCTCGAGCGAGCCCCAGGAGACCTGGAGGTGCTGGCGGGTCAGAGAGCTCCCGTCTTTGCCCTGCAAAAAAAAAGGAATTTCCAAAACGTGAGTTTCGGAGCCATCCTGGCATCACCCAGTACCGATTTTCCGCCCCGCGCCCGTCTCCTCTGCCTGGTGCTCGTCACCAGCCGGGGCTCGTCTCGAGCCCGAGCCCCAAAGCGTGGGTGACAAACGCTTCCCGAGCAGGCTGTCACCTGCTGCCGGGGCCATGAGCTAAAAGGGCTGCTGACAGCCTCCTGGCCCCGCACCAAGCCACCACCCTCGGACCTTGCTGGGGACAAACCGGGATCCGGCCACCCGGGCTGCTCCGCACCGGTGACAGCGACCGGGAGCATCGCTGCCACCTCCCCTGCCCCTTGGGGACAACCCTCGTGGGGCCAGGCCGGCAGCCTGCCCGCCGAGAAAAACCTCCTTTTTTTTCTTTTTTATTTTTTTTTCCCCCTTCTCTTTTGCAAGTTTCGCGCTTTTTCCCTTTGTTTTGGAGGTTGTTTTTCTTTTTCCCCAAGCTCAGCAAGGTTGGGCGGGCTGGCCGCGCGCACCGCGAAGCGTATGAGGGGCCCGGTTTAATTTGCGGTTAGATATCTGTTCAGATTGCATCCACTTCCCCAGTCAGCACTTAATTGGCAAGTCGCTTGATTTAACAGCGTGGGAGCCGGCACCGGAAAAATGGCTCGAATAAATCACTGCCTGACGCCAGAAAATAGATATAATCTCAACATTAACTACATTAATAGTAGCAGGAGCCGAATTAAGAAAGCCATAAAGTATAGGCAGGAGAGTATAAATTACAGCCATCTCGCCATGTCTTCTTCAGACTCTGCTTTGCCTCCTTCCCCAGCCCCTGCTGGACCTCTCCCAGCTTGTGGTGGCTCTCGTTGGGGTCCGGACCGTGCCCATTTTTGGGGACAGGAGCAGCGAGGTGCTTTGCAATGGCACAGGAGGAAATCTTCCTTGGGGTTTGGGCTTCGTGCTGCGTGGGGTGAAGCGTCTGTTCCCCCCCCTCCCTAAGCAGGGTTGGTTTTCCGTGATGGATAAATTAAAATAAACGCTGGGATGTGGGAAAGGAAACGAAAAATATTCAGTTTCACCTTCATGGGAGTGAGAGGGAGCATAGCTCGTGCCCTCTTCTTGCACCTCCCCGGTGGTGGCTTGGAGATGAGTCCCTGGTTCCTGGGTGACCCGTGGTCGATCCCTCGTCTCCTTCCTCTTGGGTGTTTGGGCTGTAGAATGGGTGATCTGGTGTAAGTCCAGGAGTCAACAATGAAAGAAGAGCCCCCGAAAGTCGGCGAGCCCGCGTGGAGTTGTAGCAGAGATCTGGGAGGAGGGAAGGCGGAGAGGTCTGGGCAGAGGTGGGTCCCAAAGTGCCCCTTGCTCCCAGGCCTTTTGGGGAACCCGTACCTTCATTTCCCGATGGTAAATCGAGGGAAAGCAGCTTGGGTAAGCAGCTTTGGGGTCTTGGGAGCGGGGTGGTGGCCGAGCATCCTCGTGATGAGCGGACAGGGAGCAGTAAAACAGGGCAGGGGAGCTGAGTCCGTAACTGCTTGCGTGCTGCCGGCACGCCCCGCATGGAGAGATTTCACCATGAAAATTATTTTTTTGCCCCTTTCTGCCACTGCGCAGAGGCGGGGGGTGTCGAGAGGCAGGCGGTGATGCTGCGGGAGTGACCGTGAGCCACATCCCACCTTAACGTGTCTGTGCAGGCTGGTGTCAGAGCCCTGAGCCAGATTTGGGTTCATTTGTGAAGTTTTTCCCCATTTTTTTTTTTTTTTCTTCCGGAGCCCTGAGTCGCTCTGGGTCTGATGCCAGCAGAGGGAGACAGCTCTGTACGAGTCCGGCGCGGGGGAGGCTGAAGGCTAATTCAGCTTTAATGGGAGAGCGGCAGTGAATTGGTTGGCTTTCCCCGTGCACGTTGAACACGCATCGCTTCGGGGTGCTGAAATCGCGGGCTGGCGGCTTTGGCACCTCGGAGCTGTAGAAATCCTCGATGACCTGCGTCCGTGCATCCTGCATCCGATGCTCTGCGTGGGTACGGACCCCCGGAGCCCTTATCTTCAAAACAATATCACAGCCATCGTGTACACCGTTTTGTTTCTTGCACAGTTGTTTTCTTTTGCCCCCTAATCCCACCACCGAGCCCCAACTCCCGGGCATCTCGGCGCTGGTGGGAGGCGCGCAGGGGATGCTCTCGAGCCGGGCACGAGGGACGCCTTCAGCAGCCGGTCCCACGAACGCCTCGGGGATGTATCGAGGGCCCGTCCTGCCCATCTTGTGTGGTCACCATGTGTGCTTTTTGTCTAGATACACCCTAAATAGGTGTCGGCTGATGGGGACGTCTTGGGCACGTATGGAGCTGTCACTGCGCTGAGCCGCGGCGCGCTGACGGCCGGGGAGGATGAAACGGCCGTGCCTTTTCGGCAGGCAGCCTCTGTTTTAAGTGCTCTAACTAGCAGAGAAATCTCCGAATTGGAAAAAAAAAAAACAAACAAACCATCACTGGAAGTGCTCCTCGAAGCAGAACGGGGGGGGCTCGCTTGGGGTGATGCCATCGAGCATCGCTCGATCGCAGCGGCCAGCGCCCAAGCGCGCGGTTTCCCTGCTAATCGGAATCGCTTGTACCACTTTTCTGGCCTGATCTGAGGGGACTGCGGGTTTTGTAGGCGGCGAGCGCGCGCTCGGAGCTGCCGAGGGTTGTCAACAAGGTCCTGCTACGTGCCTGCGTGCGGGAGCTTTTTCCTTGTTACTTCCCCGAAAAACCCAACGCCGCTGCCTGCGAGAGCGAGCCGACAGCGAGCTGAGATAAGGGGGCGCTCGGAATTGTCTTTGCTTGGTCCGTCCGAGCAAATAGCAGATGCTGGGATTTCTGGTGAGATTTCTGCCTCCTTTCGGAGCCTGGGAGGATCGCTGGGAGCTGAATTTCAGTGGGGGAGGACATAGCCCATCTTGCCGGAGCCCGGGGCACGTTCCCGTGCCCTCTCCTCCTGAACTCCTTCCCTCCACGGCTGCAGCCTGCTTCGCCAAGTACCACCAGCTCCCCTCGAAATGGATTTTTAAAAGCGTCATTTTACGGAGATTTTTACTTTCCATCTTGTTGTTTATTAGGCTCTTAAAGGGGAAGCTTGTAATGCATCCATTGATCGAAATACCAATTGAAGGGATGTGAGCCCATAAAATCGGCCCGACCCTTTAATAATGGAGCGATATCGTTTGTAATGTAGGCGATGCAATTAGTATTGCTAACCAATACGCTGCCCCTTGATGGGTGCCTTTGAATCATTTTTATACCTCGTAGAGTCCACGGAGCCCAGGCAGGCTTCCTCGGAGCGGCTGCCCGGCGAGCAGCCGATACCCCGATGCTCTCAGGCTTCACCTCTTGTACTTTCGCTTCCGAGTGGATCTAAATCCTTTATCCGTGTAGTTGTGTGCGTTTACGTATAAAATATGCATGCACACGTTTATAAAATATGTATGGGTATGTACTTATACAGACAGAGCCAACGCTTGGATTCATACATTTCTGCCGGCCTCGTTTCATGTAGGAGATCCAGGAGTTTGGCGGGGCTGCTCCGGTTCCTTCCTGAGCCCACTTTTGGGGTTTGGCTCCTAAAAGGTGCCCAAAAGCCCCAATACCAGCTACATACACGGGTACCTAACAAGTGCCTGCTTGACATTTACAGAATTAAGCCTGGAGGAGAAACACGAGTTGATTTACTCCTGCGGACACTAAGAAGGCAGCAAACCCGATTCTCTTGCGGGGGAAGAAAACAGGAGCGGCACTTAGGCGATATTTTTTGTGCCCTAAGAGGTGAATTAGCTGGAATTTTAAATGCAGCGTGGGCATTTCTCTGTCCCTAGCAAAGCGACCTGCTCTGGGATGCGGTCCCCGTCCCACCCGGGACCACCGGGCAGAGGAGCTGCGGGCAGCACCGCTTCGTGGTGGATGGGAAGGGGAGCCAGAAAGGGGGGCCGGATCCGTTCCTCTCTGCCCGTTCGGCAGAGCAGCGACATGGACACGGCGGCAGGACGCTTGGTTTTCAGTTCTGCATCTACTTACGTCTCGGTGGGCACGTGGGTAAATTCCCTGCAGCAACCCAGCTCACCTCTTCCACGCGTCCAGCCCCGCCGCGCCGCTTGCCATCGAGCCCCGCTGCCCGACTGAGTTATTAGTCGTCTTTAATTAAAACCTATCAGCTGCTCTTGCTGCTGCTGCTGCTGTTATTATTATTATTATTTCCCGCGTGAGAAAAAAAGAACATTTCAAAAAGAGCCGTCTCTTGGAAAAGCAATTACGCTGGGGGGCTTTTTGGGAAGCAGGCAGGAGGGGAAGCCTCGGCTGGGGTTGGGCTGCACATCTGGCTGAGTGTTTCAGAAAATATTTGGGTTTGGGGTTTTGAAGGTGGTGCAGGAGGCTCTGCTCACTGCAGGATGAGCAGGCGGTGCCGATGAGTAAGTACCACTTCTGTGCCTCCACAGGAGAGTGTCTGTGAGCTTCCCGGCCCGTTTTAGAGCATCTCCGAGGGTGGTAGCATCGTGCCTGGGGGGGATGAAGTGTTCCCGTCCCATCCCACGTGGGCTAGGACATCGGCGCATCGCGACTCAGGCGCTGAAGCCGCTAACACCCGCCTGCCTCGGGAGCTCGGTTTCAGCTAATCGGAATTAAACCCTAATGAACTTCGTCCAATCGTCTGAGCTAATGGGGGTAAAAGGAATCTAATTAACGGGACAATGGTCCCCTGGTCCTCCCGGCAGAATTACTGATGTGCTGCAGCATTAGAGCAGCGGGCTGGAAAGCTGTGCATTAGGGGCTGTCAGCATTTCCATTCTCAATCTTGGCTTAAGCGGTTTAACGGGACGCTGTCATGGGGTTTTAGGCTGAAAGTTGACCTACCTTGAAAACAGCTTCATCTGGACTATCACGTCTTCTAGAGCGGTCCTTTTGTCTTTTCCCCAGGCCACTGTTGCAGTGGAGAAGTTTTTTTACGGTGTTAGGACTTTACTGGAAAATTTTCTTAACTTTGAAACGTTTCAGAAGATCCTTCGATGACACCGGGATCAGACCTTGTCCTGGAGAGAAGCCAAGCAAGGAGGTTTCGAGTTGGGCTTTCAGGTGAGCTGAGAACAAGCAGAGCTGCTTTAGGCTGGGGTTGGACGGGAGGAGGACTTTTGAAGGAGGTTTGCAACCACCTGGAGGCTCCGGAGGAGAGACGTGCAAGAGCTAAAGCACACGGAAATGAAACAGCCGAGGAGATGGAGGATGAAGGGGAACAGAAGTTGTGTGCTAACAGGGCGGTGTTTCAGAAATTATGAGGCCAGCAGAGCAGCAGACTCAGCAAAAACCTCCCTTCATCCATGCCTGGAGAGAAAAGTCCAACCTGGGGGTCACTGGGGTAGACACGGTGGTGGCCTCGGCCAGCAGCACCGTGCCCAAATCCCCACGAACCCAAAATTTGGCAAACGGTCTGAATGCAGGCGCCTTGGCCGAGCCCTACTGGCCAGGAGGCTGCAAAGTGAACTGAGCTGTTGTTGGCCCTGGCAAAATTTGTGGGTGAAGATGGAGAAGAAGAGGCCCTGTGATGCCAGGCAGCCTTTAGGAGAGCGAGCGCCACGAGAAGATGAGTGATTGAGACCGCAGCAGCTGTTTGCTTTCAGGGATGATGATGAAACATTAATTACAGGCAGAGGCGGCATCCTGCCGAGAGTAATATTGTCCTGCTGGCAGCTCTGCAAAGATGCATTTAGCTGGCGGAGCCGGGCACCTTCGCACGGGCGAGGTGATGTGATGGGGATGCGGACAGGGCAGGAGGAAAAGCCGGACGGAAACCTGGTCACGGGTCTAGAAGAAGGGTTTGTGGCAAGGAATGAATCAGAATCGTAGAATATCCGAGCTGGAAGCGACCCACAAGGATCATCGAGTCCAGCTCTTGGGTGGAACAATATCTCCCACAAGGTATGTGTGATACGAAGGGGCCACCAGGACGTTGGGGTGGCTTTGGCCAGTTCCTGGTGCTTTGGAGGTGTAGCAAGTTGTAAGGCTTAGAAGAAAGGCCAGAAGTGATTTTAGGCCTGCTTTACTCAGATGTAGGTCCGTACTCTTGTACAGAGTGGACGGAGAACCCGCAGTGATCTTGGGCAATCCTCTCCCTTCTTCTGTCCTTGCAATTGGGAAGGGAAGAGCCGTGGCGCTCCGTAAATGCCTCACATCTCAAGGAAAAGCTGGTCCTGGAGCAGAGACACTCGTGATTGCACACCAGGGGTGAAATTCATCCTTGTGCGAAGGCCACGATGACCCCAGTGCCTTAGTGAAATCTTATTTAGCTTTGTTGTAGGGACAGAGCTTTTGATGCATCCGGTAACGTGTTTGATCTTAAAATAGGTCTGTGCCCGTAACAGGCGAGGGCTTTTCGCTTGTCCCTCTGTCACCAGCAGCTGATCGCTCAATTCCAGTTACATTAGAAAAGGAGATGCCAATTAAACTCTTGGCATTAGTGACGCTTTCAAATTTAACAGGAGAACTCTCTTGTTATCCCCGAGTAATTAAGCCCTCAGTCGATATCCGTCTGCAGTAATCCCCTCCGGCTCTACCAGGGGGCTCTGCGGGATCAGCTCGGAGCCGCCCTGCTCGCGGTGGGTCGGGATTTGGGTGATGGACGCTGTGCCTGGATCAGCTTCCGAAACATCCCACCCATGGGTGCCTTGGCCCTTCCCGGCATCGTTAGCTGCCCCTCTTTTCATATCCCCTTGTCTGATGCTCTGCTGCGTTTGCAGGGTAGGAGGTTGTCATGCTTGGACCACCTTCCGTCGTCATCCCGATGGTTTTTTCTTCTTCTTGTCTTCCTATCCCGTCCTGTCCATCCGCTGCAGGTTCTTTAAGGCAGGAATACTTCTTTCCTTCCAGCCCGCAGAGAGAGGAAATAAAACAACTTGAGACTGCCGAGCTCCAGCGCTGGGGGAATGGAGATGGGGTGGGGGCAGACACAGTGCCCCCCATTTGGGTCACTTCCAACTTGGGATATTCTATGATTTATGTAGCGTGGTGTCCTGCTTTGCATGGGGGAAACGCTAAAAAAGGTATAAAACAACTCACCTGGAGTCCCTCCCAGCCTGTCTCCTGGCCTGCCAGCACTGGGAAGGGGCGTGCTGCTGGGTAGAAGTGTTTTTCAAGAATTTTAATGTGTTTATAAATGAGAATGGACCCGTCCTAAAGGCAGTTTGCAACATTACCATAAATTGCCTGAATACACAGTTCAGGCTGTGTGTGACACCGCCGGGAGCGCGAATAACGGCCCGGAGATTGCCGAGGCGGTAGAAAGCCTGTTGACATGCCGCTGTCTTGTATAATAGTTGAAAATGAAGGGTCTGGAGAGGAAATGCAGTCGTTGGGAGGCTGAACATGTCACGGGACATTAAAGGTTATTTGCTCCTTTCAATTTGTTTTTTTGCTGCTCAAGCCATTAACCTCTCCGGTGCTCTTTGGCGGTTATTGACCAACAAGCGATACCCGAAGTGGATACAGCCTCGGGGTAGACGTCAGCGCTGAGCCTGCCAGCTCCTGCTTTGCTCTTCCATTGAAAAAAGGGGTTGAGACGTTGGGTGAGGCTTTGCCTGCGGTGAGATATGGCCCGTATAATGATTCTACGATCCCAAATCCTAGAATCATTGAGGTTGTGAAAAGACCTCCAAGCTCATCTGGTCCAACCAGCACCCTACTACCAATGGCTAAACCACGTCCCTATCGCTAAACCGCTAAACCGCGTCCCTGTCATCTGTCTGAGGTTGCTCTACACAGGCTTTTGGGCCAATTTAACCGAAGCTGGGATTTTTACACCTCTTTCAAAGAGGAGGCGATGATCCTCCGTGGCTTGAAGCCGTTGGTTCTGTTGTGGTTTGCGTGCTCCCTTGCGGAGTCTCCTGCTGGTGTCTCAAAGAGATCTAGGGTTGGCGGCAAGAGTGCAGGATGCTCTTGTTTGGTTTCCTTGGTTAGTTGAGCAGCAAACCTTTGTTCTGTGTTTGTTAAAATCTCTCTTTATTGCCCTGGGTTTCACCTTGATCATAGTTTGCTCTTACAGGAGGATGTTTGCAGAAGGAGATGGCCGTGCACGGACCTGCTCCCGGCCCAGAGCTCTTGGTTTCGGTTGCTCCCCACTGCCCGGCCCATAGCTCAGTGAAGCCACGGGAGCAAACGTACCCACGAGGACCCGTGCTGGCCTTTTTGGGGCTGTAACTCCCATCTTCACCTCCTCTGAACGAGCATCCCACCGCCCTGCTTGCCCGGAGGAGCAAGGAAACAGGCTTTGGGTAACTGGGATATGGGAGCGCGGTGTGAGCCCTATGACAGCGAGGATTTGATGCTCTCCAGGCTGCCCTCCCGGCACTCTGGCTCAAACCCTCTTTGACCACAACCAAACTGCCCTAAAAGGGTCTGATCCATCCCTGCTTTCCCTGCCCATCCCTAAGCACAGCAGCACCGAGGGCAGATGCTTTCCTCCGCTCTCCACGCTCTTTATCTTTTGTGCAGGGATGAATGGGGCTGCAAACAATAGCAGCCATTTAGCACACAGGAGTGATTTGGGGCAGGAAGAAGAGCAGTCCCTAACACTGCGATAAGCTCCTTGAAGGCGATAACAGTATCTTCTCTGTGTTTTGTGAGATCCTGGAGTGATTTAAGCGCCTTCCCTGGCTCCTGGCTTTCCCTTGCTGTGCGGCCAAGGCAGCGTGCCCGGCGCACCGCGGGGATGCCAGGCGCGGTGCCTTGGCTGTGATTTTTTATTCTGGGAGCTGCAGAGAAATGAAAGGGAAGGTGGAACTGAAAGGGAAGGTGGAACTGAAAGGGAAGGTGGAACTGAAAGGCATTTGAGAGAGAAATGGGAATAAATCCAGTGGGATTACGGTGTGTGGCCAACCAAGGCTCCGGAGAAGGGGCAGTGCGGGACTTCTCTCTGCTCCCGCTCGGATCTCCTGGGGAAGGGAGGGCATGAGCCAGCTCCTGGCTTGCCCGTGGATCACGTGGAGCCCAAACTGTATCTCCTTCTGCAGCCTTAATTAGGCTTTTTTACAGGCCTAATGCTCCAGTTTTTAATCCCCAGCTTGGAGCGGGATTTATGGTGTTGGGCATGTTTCTGCCTCTTTTCCCAAGCTGTGTGGGTGGTGAGGGAAGACCAGCGTGGCTCTTGCTGGAGCGCAAACACGACGTATTTAAAATATTGGCTGAAATGTGAGGTTTTGAATGAGTTTCGCAGCCCAGAGGGAGCTGCTGCTGAGTGCTTGGGGTGATGTTGGGGTTGGTGGGGAGGGAGCTTGTGTTGGCTGCTCATGGTTGTGGGTCTGTCCCCAGACTGGCCGCAGGGTGAGTCGATGGGCTTGAGGTTCAGAGGAAAGGATGGGGGCAAAAAGAAGCAGAGGCTGATGCTGGGAACAGGTGAGGAGCCCCAAATAACGTCTGGTGCTTCTTCGCTTCTCCCATCAGCCATTCCCAGCCCAGAATGAAGGCTTCCTTGGTTCTTGCCATCGCCGTCTCTATCTGGAGCTGCTCCCCAGTTACCGGATGGCTCCTGGGGATGGAGGCTTCAGGCTCGGCGTTTCCTCCCACCTCCATCCTCAAAACTTTTAGTTCCTGAAGCGTTGGCTCTTGCCGATGCTGCCCCAGTGCCTGCACTCTGCTGCTGGCTCCGAAACGTCGCTCGCCGTCCCATGGCTCGGTCCGGTCTTTGCAACGAGGATCAACGTGGTTGCTCCAGTCTTAACTTCATTTTGGGTGAAACGCTGTAAAAGACTCAACTCTTGCAAGTATTCCCGTCAGTTTAGCATGAGCTTGGCCCTAAGTTTTACAGCCCTTTGGGAAGACACAAGAATAATAGTTTTGTCCCCTGGACTTTTGGAGTGATATTTTTTGAGGAGGGAGCTTCCCCAGCTTGTGCAAGGGCTTGGAGGAGGTTCCACACCTAGGACATGTGGAAGATGGGGAAACCACGAAAAACAAAACAAACAAAAAAAACCCACCAACGGCCCCGCATTGCAGGTATAATCAAATGTTTCTTCTACACCATGCAGACGTAAAAGTGACTGCAATGGTTTTGGTTGCAGGATTAAGTCACGGGTTGAACTGCGAAGAAGAAATCCAGTCAGATAGCTTTGATAATAGTATTGGCAACAGCACGCGGTGGAAGCCCGAAGCTTTTAGATAGATGGAGAAAATATTAAACAATTGTGTGGTTTGCAGATGGTCCTGGTGGCTCGCAGGGAGCTGCTGGCAGCCCCGTTGTGTCAACCCTGCTTTGCCTGTGACTGTGTGGCACCGTTGCAGCTCACGCTGATTTAATTGCTGAGGTCAATCAGGATTGAAATCCACGAGATGGAAACCCTTGGTTTAAAATCATCTGGGTTTGTTCCGCGTCTTTATTCCCCAGCTGTGTTTCTGGAGGAATCCCTACTCTTGTGGTTGAGAACCGTTATAATATACGTGCAACTATTTTTCCTTCCCAAGTCAGGAAGATTTATTAGGTGGGTACATCTTTATTTAGGCAATTATGTGGCTTAATAGGCACTCATCGAGGTTCGTAATTTTTCTCAGGGTTTGGAAATGGTAAATGAGATCTGTGCTGGATTATTTTTTCTTGAGATTATCATTGAGCTGCATGTGAATGGAAATTCAGGTTCGATTCAGCTGAACCCAAGGAGTTTTTTAGTGTTCCTTGGGTTACCTGAAATGTGCTGGATGCACGGGAAGCCGACCTGAGCTTCTGAGCACAAATTTCCTAATGAGAACTGGTTGTTAAAAATAGAGATTTGTTTACAGATTAATTAGAGTGTTGCCAGTAACTATGATTTGAAAGCTAGTGGATTTTGGATTTGTTTGTATACTGGAAGAAGACGTGTGCTTTTCTTCCTTTCAATTTGCAGTCACTTTTTCAACCTCAAATATTCGTTCTTGAACTGAATTATCTGAATAACCCACATCAGGTTTTTTTTATAAGTTAGGTCTTGAAGTAGGAAGCGTTTATTTGAGTATTCACATTTTTACTTCTAAGAAGGAAGCAGTAACGTTGATAACATTCTGAAAATCAAACATTTCAATGGAATCACTTGTTTTTCCCTGCAGATTCGAGCAGTGGGCAGCTGGGGATAGAGATGTTGCGGGTGATGGGGGCGGCTTCCAAAGGGGAATGCCGTTGAAGCTTAGAGGCATGTTTGAAGAGCACTTGGAGCCTAAATCCCGTGTTTTGTTCTGCTGTGTGCTAAAGAACAAGGGTCCTGTGTTTTTTTCCACCATTTCTCCCAGATCAGTGCTTTGCCCCTCCTGCCTCGCCTGGCCCCGGAGCGCGCCCGGCCCCCGTGTGATCCGCTCTTTCCTCGGGAATCAAATGCCAGCATGCAAATGCGATTTCTTACTATGTAAGGATTACTTTAAAAAATAAATAAATAAAAATAAGCTAAGCCTAAAGAAGATATCCAGAAGTAAAAGAAAACCATCCTCTAAGAGGCACGTGTATTGCCGTTAGCTCCAAGAAATCCTCTCCGTTTCAGCTGGTTGAAACGCCGTCGGGATGCTCTTACCCTGCTCTCAGTTTTGTATTAGATTTCGTATGCATCAGGCATTTTGGTGTTTCAAATCCAGGTGGGTTTGTGCGTGGTTGTGGGGGTTTGGATGAGATGTTCTTGTCCCTGCTTGCACGTGGGTGTTAAACCTGAGCATCCGCCGCGCTCCGAGGTGAACCGTCCTTGTTGCTAACCCTTCCTTCCCAAGATTTCGGCTTGGAAATCTCCCTTTGTCCTTTTATTGGCCTTTATCTAAGAGAAGTACATTTCAGTTGTGTCATCTGCTGGCTCCTGGATGAAGTTTTGGCGGTTTCGTTCCATTTTCAGCAGTTTTGCCGTGTTTAGAAGCTGCACAGCCGCTGGCCATTGGGTCCCCGTTGCCTGGCTGAGCCCTTTTCTCCCTCATTTGGTCCAGTTCTCACTTTGGGCTTGCTGCTCTGTTGGAAGAAATGAGAAATGGCTTCAGAGCACTTGGAAAGTCTTGCAGAAGAGCCATGAAGAAGACGCTGGGTGTTTAACCACAGCAAAGAGAAGAAGAAAGTCAAGACTTGGTCAAGACGGGCATTTGGGAAGAGGTTGTGTGAAATCGTCGGACTCGATCAAAGTTGCTGCTGCTTCGAGGGATGCATGGAAGAGCCCAAATCTCCAACTGCAGAGAGTTTTATTAGCCCGGGACCTGAACCCGTAACATTTTTAGTGTAGGTGCTGAGATTTCGCCATCGAGCCTGGCCCTGGTGTGGGCGCTGGACCTCCAACAGCTGCTACGCTGTTTTAAAACATTTTTATAGTGTCCCTCTACCCCCTTTTCATTAAAAATTTTCATTCCCCTGTCCACCCCGGGGTGGGGGAAAGACAACCCTCAACCTTGTGTAGTCAAGGTTATGGCGATAAATTCTGTAGCATTGTCACTTCTATTCGGAGTAAATTGGCTGGCCGCTTTCGGGCTGAAGGGAAGATAATTTGCTGTAGTATTTCAAATGGATTAGAAATGGATTTGAAGGGAAAGTTCATGCCTCCCATTACAAAGGCTAGAAAGAAGACTATCTTAAGGCACTGTTCACACTCTGGCCTTCATTATCCACGCTTAATACCTTTCCTATTTTCCAGCGTTAATGAAATTTCCTGCCGGAGCGGGTCTTCTGGATGGACGGGAGAACTCTTTAGATCCGAGGGCTTGTGCTGCAGAAAGGGAATTACAAGCCCCTCGTGTCGAGGGCCGGCGTATTCTTCAGGTCCTTGGCCTGGCTATTATCTCATTAATTTTATCCTCTCTTCTCAATACAGTTCATTTCCAAAGGCCGTCCTTTCCATTAGGGTAACAATTCAGTGGAGTGCCGTGACACCGCCGGGGATGAAAAGCGACGAGGGGTTTCGCCAGGCTCCTTGCCCTCCGTTGGAGGCCTCGTCCCCTTCTCCTGGCCCGGCGGTGGCTGTCCCCAGGTCGAGGTGTCACCGCAGGCGGGCGAAGGTGATGCTGGCAGCGCGAGGATGTTGGGGCTGTATCACCGCGGGCGAGCAACACCTGAAGTGGTCGCGGCTTTTCGTCTGCTTGGCCAATTCCCTTTCCCCATTCTTCTGTGTGGGCAGAGGTTACGCAGCGAGGTTTCTTTACAGAACATATATCACCTTCAGTTCTGAATGTCCTAGGGTTTCTGGAGGTAAATACCACAAGTGGCCAGAGCTCACCCTAACGCGCGCGTTCAGCAGCCAAAAGTCCCCGTGAAGCGTCTCCAGGACCGTGGCATCTCCTCTGCTGTGCGCTCGCGTGGTGTGAGTAGGGCCAGGGGATTTGAGGGGACACTATACCCAGTCTGGGGGTGCTGTGGGGTTTGGGAGCTCTCCCCGCAAAGGTTTGGGCCGTATCTTTTGCAAGCAGGGCGAGGACGGACAATAAAACTGCTGAAGCAGTGCTGCAACCTCCTGGCGCCTTTCTCTCCGTCTGTCTGTCTCCAGCAGGGAAAACAGCTGTAAAGGTTACTGGAGCAGATTACAACTCCTTTTGAGAGTTTTTTTCTCTTTCTGTATTTTTTTCCCTTCTCTCTGTTAACTTTTTGACTTCTTAGCACTGAGTTTCCAGGTGAAGAACCAGGGGGTGCCAGGGCAGTCCCCGCACCGATGCCCCATCAGCCGGAGGGTGGAAGCAGAGGTGGCCAAGCCTCCCGTGGGGTCAGGTCTTGGTCCACTGGGACTCACAGATGCTTTTTCTCCCTCAAAAATGCAAATTGGAGGAGGTCTGGGTGAAGGCAATGCCTTCAGCTGCAGAAATCCTTGAAAATCCTCTGCAGGGAGAGACATGGGACCCACGGTCCTGCTGTGCGCGTCGCCGCTCTGCTCCCCGTGGGCTGGCTTGTTGCTTTTTTTTCCTCTTTTTATTTAATATTGATTTAAAAAGCATCAAGTGTTTTATAATCTGCAGCTCTTGCTGCTTGGTGTTTGTCGACAGCGGCTCCCTGCTCGCTCTCTGCTCACATAGGAGGGGTCAGATGCCACCGGGTAATAACTCTCGAGAAACGGTGACTTCCTAACGGGGGCCGCTGCGGCGGCGTGCAGCCACTTGAGCGGTTCGAGTGAGCACAGAAAAGTGAGAAAATAAATATCTGGAGGATCAGGGGGAGCAGCGGGAACGGCGGCTGATGCTCTACAGCTGCAGCTGCCCCGTCTCTGAGCTGCTGCTTAAACCAGGAGGGTTTTTCCCCAGCCTTTTATTTTGCATCCCGATGATGTGGTTTTTTTTTCAGAGAAGCGCGCTGGGCATAGCAGCATGGCTTTGAGTTATCTTTTGCAGACCCCGAGGCAGAAAACGGCACTGGAAATGCAACAGGAGAGAGGCATCGAGCGATGGGCCGGGATGTTTGCCCGTCACGGGGGCTGCCCTGGTGTAGTGGGGCTTTTAGTGGGACGGGGGCATTTTCTGGACAGCAAAGCACTGCAAAATCCACACGCCCTGGGCACGGCACGAAATCACTGCCTCGCTCCTGCCAAGCAGGGATGGGAGCGGGGCTTTTTCCCTCCCCTATAAAGGGCTAAAAGGAAACGTTGAACGCTCCGGGACTGGAGCGATATGGTAACATCTGGGCTCTGTGTCTCCATCAGTAGGGTTTTCTTGGTGTCATGCTGTGTTTTCTGGGTTGAAATGGAAGGAAATAAATCTCGTGTCGCTAACCGTTCCCCTAATGCGGCGTGCGTGCGGGGATTAGGGGATACAGCCGGATCTTTCTGAGCAAGCAAATGCTCTGTTTCTACCCAAATCCAGGTTTGCAGCACACCCGTGAGTCACGGCAGTGGCCCGCAGAGGGTCACTTTTGAGCCACATTCCGGGTTTTTTAGACAAATGTCTTTCAGCGGAGTTTTGTGCTTGGTGTGCGAGGCACCCGGCGTGGGAGATGCTCTGGTTGCTCGCAGCATCTCCCTGTACACGAGACCTTTCAACGTACTTTGTTGGTGGGCTGCAGAGAGCTGAAATGAATTTTTTTACAGGATGCTGATTTTTTTACAGGGAGCTAACGCCAAAATCGCCTCACCAGGACCCGATGTACCCGCGTCAGCAGCACAGGGGTGCAGATCTGTAGGGGAGCGATGCTTGTAGCTCCATGGCACGCAGAACAGGAGCGCAAAATCCATCGGCACCGAGCATCCCGTGCCTCCTCTTCCCTCGGGAAGGCTGCAGGGGCTCGGAGGGGTCGGCATGCACGATATGCCGCAGGATGACCTCTGCAAGATGTGTGCGAGCTTCTCGAGGGAGAACTTTCTGGGGTCTACACGGGCTGGGGTGTGCCGAGGTTTGCTGCGAGCTGGCGAGTTGCAAATCTGGGGACGTGGGGAGCTGGGGGAAGCCCTCGGAATTTTCGGAGAGCGGCGCTGACACGGCTGCGCTGTGCGCGATCCTAGCTTTGCGGTGCCGCCTTCTCCTGCTGCTTTTGCAAAATTTCAAGCTCGGTGCTCATCTCTGGAGCGAGGTTAGGGGTTTCCCGGGGACCGAGCCCTGAGCAGCCTGCACCGGGCGCAGCCCAGCGCCGCTCGGCGAGGTCCCCATCCCCTCCGCGCCGCCTGGCAGGAATTCGCCGCGCTTGGTAGCCAGTGGCAACAGCCCTATTAAATGAATCGGCTGTCACACTAAGCACCAAGAAATGTAACTATTACATTTTACAATTCCCTTTCTCTTTGCGGCACATGTTCATTTGAAGGTAATGCTCTCCGGGGTTTGCATTCTGCTGATAGGATAGCGGCCCTTAATTTACAGATAGTCGCCGGTAATGCGCGCTTTATATACGTTCCGCTAATAGCATTATGAGCATAGTTTGTGCTAATACAAAATTAGAGCTCTAATTTGCATAAAAAAATTACTGTTTGGATTAGCGCTAAATGGTTAAGACGACTGATATCGGCGTAGATTTGATTCGGCTGCAGCGGCTCTGTTTGCATAACGGCATCTGTACCGCAGTGAGCTGGGGGGGGGGGGATTCCTGCGGATCGGGAGGCATCGTGCGGGGAAACGGGTTTGGGGTTTTCGGGGGCAGAGGAGCCCGTCCGGGAGGGATTTGTCCCCAGGGTGACGCTTGGGAAATTCCTAAAGGTGTCCTTCGCCCGTTGGGGACAGCCCGAGCACATCGTGGTGACGGTAATGTCCTGGTGACACTAAAAAGCGTGGCTGTAGCACAGCTCCTGCCCCGTCGCTGCGGAGCTGGGAGGAGGAACGCGTCCCCTTGGTGGTGTGACGGGGACCTGCGGGGCTGGAGAAGGTTCCCAGGTGCTGCCAGGGTCCGATTTGGGTCCCAGCATCCCCTCCAGACGTTAAACGGGGATGAGCAGCACTCTCCGGCAGCTCATCCCATGCAAGGATGTGGTAAAAACCCTACAAGAGCCGGGCCTGGGGGGGAGGCTGTAAAACCATCCAAGCCTGTAGAGCTCCATAAAGCTTGGCTAAGCTCCGGGAAGGTCCCACGCCGCCGATTCCCCTGGGGGACTGCCACCACACCTTCCTTTCTCTTTTCTCATTGCTGCTGGAGCCGAAAGCCAGGAGGTGTCCGCGCAGTGGGATGGGGGCGTCGTGCTTGTTCTCAGCTCCTCGTGCTACCTTCCCGAGCTGGTGCTCACCGTGCCTTTATCCCTTTCTTACAGGTCCCCGCTCTTAAACCAAGCGCGCCCCTCGCCGCAGGGCAGCAAGTCCCAGCCCGTGCCGCAGGGCTGGAGGAGCAAAGGCTATCGCTGCATCGGAGGGGTGATGTACCGCGTGTCGGCCAACAAGCTCTCCAAGACGTCCAGCACCCCCGGCCGGGGCAGGGACCTGAGCACCAAGAGCCCCGGCAGAGCAGGTGAGCAGCGAGAATTTCTCCTGGTGCGCACCGAAAACCGGCGGGGCCCCGGCTTCGTGCCGACGTTGGCTTTTAGCCGCTCGTCCCCAGGCTGCGCGTCTGCGGCTCGTCGCCTTCCCGTGGTTCGCTGCAACGCCCGTGGGAGGGGATCCGCCTCTCGCCGAGAAGTTTTTTGGGGAAAAAAAAAAGCTTTTTAGAAAGCGAAATCCCGAGTTTTGTTGCTCGGAGTTCTTGCAGCACCTGGCTTGCTGAGCACGGCTGGGTGGCGGAGCGCAGGGCTTGCACAGCTCCGACCCAACGGCGTTGGGCATCCCATCGCTGCCACGGGGCATCCCCCAGCTGTTCGTGGCAAGAAAGTAATGGAAAAGAAACAAAAGCTTTAGGAAAGAGTTAAGACAATATAGTTTTTCTTTAACTCAGGGTGCGCCAGGTTTAGAGACACCCTGTTAACGCTTTCTTTCTCCAACCGCAGCGAGGATTGCTAAGTCCTGAGCAACTTGAAATGGCACCACGAGGTTAAATATATTTGATATGCTCATCAAATCCCGTTCAATATTGACCTAAGAAAGCCGGGAGGATCGTTCTGTGGATGGAACAGGCGTTTCGACACAGTTCCTGGCTTTCCATTTAGCTTCAATTTGTCTTTTAGCTCCCCCGGTACTTGAGACTCAAGTGCAGCTCTCAGGCAGGACCAGGTTTTTGAGCTGCTCCTAAAGTGGTTTTTGAGTTTCTCTTTGGGGTCAAATGGTTTTGCTCCCGAACTGGTTATTCCTGGGTTATTCCTGGCACCCCCTGGATACCGGTTCCATCAAACAAACCCACAAAAAGCAGGATTAGGAGGCACGGGAGGGAGGGGAAACAAAAATGTCGTCAGCAGGAGAACTGAGCAGCTCCGGCAAGGTTGGAAACCATGAAAAAAATTAAGAGCAAAAGGCAACAAAGAGTAAATAACTCCCCCGATGCTCACCCGTGGCCGGTAAGGGGTGTGGGAGAGAAAATATACCCGTATGGCTTCTTCTGGAGTCTGCGATCCTGCTGCCTGTGAGCTCGGCTTTGGGGCTGAGTCCGGAGGAGGGTGGGCGAGGGTCAGCCTTGGGAGGCTTGGAAAACGGCTCCGTAAATCTCGCTTGGTCGTGGACCAAGCGAAGCCTGGGGTCAGCGATGTCTGTTTTGTTTTTTTCACGAGCTTTGGGATGGGATTTTCCGAAGTGTCCGAATCCCTGAACTCCTGCTGCCTTTCCATGGGACCAGGCACTGCTCCTGGAGGTTTCCACGTGCTGCCAGGGGATGTGTTAAATTCAGAGCAATTGTGGGAAATGGGGGAAACAGCATGAAAAAATGGGAAGCCTTTTAATGGAGGTGAGACCTTTTGTAGGAAGCCCTTCCCAAGCACAGATCTTGCACATCCCCTGTTTAAAACCCTTGTTCTGAACTGTTTCTTTTTGTTGGTGTTGGTTGTTTTTTTTTCATTTATCTAAGTGAAGAAGTCTCTAAATCTGCCTAGCCACCTGGAAACGGCAAATTCGTGCTTAGAGAACTCAGCAAAGGCTGAGGGTTTCAGCCTGCCCATGAATATCCAGTTCCGGGCTGGAGAAATGAGAAACATTTCTGTTTCTGGCAGAAAAACACCAGCCTAAAGTGGGATTTCTGGGAGAGGGTTGGAGCCAGACCGGTGCCAGACGCTGCGTGGCGGGGTAGCGGAGAGGTGGGAAAGGCTCCTGACGATTTAACAGCTTGGCGTTTGCTTACGGGGAGATATAATTCCGCTGCTCACCCGTATTTATTGGGCTGGTATTTTGTCTTTTCGAGCTCCAGCTACGATCAGAAACGCCATAAAGCTCCCGAACCGGTGCCCGTGGGATGCGGGATCGGTGCCGGGGCTCCGGTCTGGGGAGCACCGGCCCCTGGAGACGTCCGTGAGGAAAGCCCCGTGCCTGTGTTTTGGCGGTTTTTGCCAGGATGCATTTCTCACTGTGCGGAAATATTAGGAAACGTGACAGCAGGACGGCGCAGAAAGCGCTCGATACATCGCAATTAGATGTGGCTTTAATTAAGCGAACCAAATTTAGCAGGTTTCCTTGCTGGCAACAAACCTTCCCTTCAGTTCTTTCCGCAACCGCTACGGCGTTGTTCGGGCACGTGAGGGATTTCCGTGAAATCGGGGAAAGGGAATTGGGGAAAATCCTGGCAACACCGCATTTCGATGGTAAATCTGCGAGGGGGAGTGATAAATAAGGAAGCAGAGAGCAGACTGAAAGCAGAAGGAAAAAAATGAAGGTTTGACATAGGCCTGAGCCCACTCGGGGCGCGAGCTGCGGCCAGGGGGGGCAGAGCTATTGCAGCCCGCGACGTGGGCTCGCTCCAGCGGGTTTTCAGCAGCATCCAGATGCTTCCCGTGGGGAAATCTTCCCCTACGTGACTCCGACAGATGCTTGGGAAAGGCAGCAGCTCGTGCTCACGGTGCTGGTGGCCGTCAGGACACTGGGCTCTGCCTGCTGGAGGGATGCTCATGGCTGTCAGCCAGACCTCGGTGGCTCCTCCGGTGGTAAGGTCGTATTCGTTGGTGGCTTTCATTTTTATTTTTTTTTTTGGATTTATGTATTTTTTATAAACTCGGAAGGCTTAAAGATCCCTGTCTTCTCCCATGATGGCTGAGCTCCCAGCGGTGGAGGTTTAAGAGGAGCTTTAGGTTCTCGCCACGTGCCCCCTAATGCAGCCTGTGACAGCAGGAGGGCGAATTGTTTCTGAAACTCACGGCTGAGTTCAACCCTGCGGGGCTGGGGGGCCTTTCCCCCAATCTCAGCATGTTCCCTCCCTCCATCCTGGTGTGTAACAGCAGTTCCTGCCTCAGTTTCCCCATTCTGCCTTCGTGGCAGGGTGAGGAGCTCGGCGACATCCCCACTGGCGGCTGGTAAAGGGGATTTCAGATGCGATAGGGGATCTTGGTAAAAGGAGGGGGGAAACAGCCCTACACAGGCTCTGATGCAGGGAGGCACGTGTCTGAGAAAAGTGCACTCTCGGCTCCTTTTTACCAACTAATTTGAGAAGTGCTGAGCGCCGCAGAAACGCCCTTTCTGCATTTGCACAGGTGGCAAAACGCTCAGCGCTGCTGTCGAGCCGGCGACGGTGCCGGGGCCTCGCGGGAAGGATGCGCCCTCCGTGTCACGGGCATCCCTTGGGGCTGGGATTGCTCGATCCCATGTCCCATTTGAGCTCAATCCCTTGGGGCTGGGATTGTTTGTCCCCTTTTAATTCGACTGCTTGATTTTGGGATTCATTAATCCCTTGGTCCCTTCTGAGCTCAGTCACTTGCCTTTGGAATTCCTCGATCCCTCGGCTCCTTCAAGCTCAAACCCTCAGGTTCGGGATTGCTCGATCTCTCGGCTCCTTTTGAGCTCAGCCCTTCGGTTTTGTGATTATCCAGCCGCTCAGTCCCTTGGCCCCTTTTGAGCTCAACCCCCTCGGTTTGAGGACTGCTCAATCCTCGTCCCCTTTTAGCTCAGTCCCTCGGCTTTGGGACCCGGGTCTCCTCGAGGAGCGGGGCGTGCAGAGCTCGGGAGATGCTCCAAGCTCCTCGCACGCCTCCGCCGAGCCGGTCACGCAACGGCGCCGAAAACGCTTCGTTAATTGAGCGTGCCTCGCTAATAACGAGACGCCTGAAGCAGGGACGTGCTCGTTCCTGTTGGGAGCCGGGCTGCAGGCAAGGGGGGGGGAGAAGCGTGCCCAGCTGCTCTCCCGCAGCGCCAGCACATCCCCTCTAACGTTGTTCCCTTCCAGAGGGGCTTGTGCCGGCCGGTGAGTGAAATAAATCACCCCCGGCAGCTGCTGGTGCTGATGGTCTGCAACGGTGGAAGCCACTTAAAACGACCGATAATTAAAGAAATAAATTTCCCGAGTGCCGGCCTCCAAAGTTTTGGTTCAGCACTGAAGGCAGGAGAGCCCGGCGAAACGAAGGGCGCCCCAGCGCGTCCCAGTATCACCAGCGCTGCTTCTCCTCCCTTCCAGGCTGTTTCAGGTGCTGCACATTATTAAAAAACAACAACAAAAAAAACCAACAAAACCCAACAAATGACCTACAGCACACGCACAAACGCTTCTTTCCACGTTTCCACCGCAGCTGTGCTGAGGTCCTGGTAAAGGGACTCCGGATACGAGCGCTAAAGTCGTTCCTAAATAATTAAGCAGGTAATAATTAACGGCACTCCCTTGGCAATATTTGTGGCTGGCCCGAACGCGAGGGAAGATGCTGAGCGCCCTGCTCAGCGTGCGTTCGCTGCAGGAGGAGCCCTGGGGCGAGAGGGGCCCCGTGGTGAGCTGGGTGCCTGGCGCATCCCGCACCGCATTGCTCCCAGGCACAATTCGGGGGCTGCAGGGGAAATCCTTTAGGGGAAATCCTTCAGGGGGAATCCTTCAGGGGGAATCCTCCCCTGGAGGAGCGGGACCAGGGACCGGGGAGGGAACCCATGAGCTCCCAGCTGGGTTTGAGTTCCGGGGGAAAAACATCAGGACTAAGGTGGGGGTGCTGGCGGAGGGGCACGGCCTCCACCCCGCTCATTTTAACCGCAGTTGGTGCTTGGGGAGCCCCTTTGGCAGGGCTGGATTGTTCCCCTTCACCCTTTTCCGATCCAAATCCCAATTTTGGAGCGGGACGGGCTGGGCAGAAGCAGGCGCTGCGGAAAGCCCCGCGCCGAGGGACCGGAGCCAGGCTGTCGGTGCTGCTCGCCTGCGGATTCCTTCAGAGCCGAGGGAAAAAAAAAAAAAAAAAGTAGTTAGGCTGTAGCCCCTGCTATTAATCATAGCTGTAATCATGCATTTAATGAACATGACAGCTCCCGTTCCCTCCGGAGAGACGCGCCGAGCCTCCCGGCTGGGTTAGGTACAACAATCACTTCCCAGCGCTTGCCATCACCGCGAGCTGCCGGAGCAGCCGGCGTCGGCTGCGGGTGATGCATGGAGAGGAGCAGCCCCGTTTGCACGGGCCGCGGGTTTCCTTACAGATGATGCGCCTCAACCCGACTAGATCATTAAGGGGAAAAAGAGGAAAAAAAAAAATAAAAAGGCGGAGGGAGAAAAACACCTGTCCCTTACGCGGGGTATAAAATATCAAGCCTGACGCCGCCGTGCTGTGTGTAATCAGTTAAAAAGCCCTTAATGTGCAGTTCCTTGATGCTCTCCCCAGCAGCTTTTTTTTTTATTATTTATTTCTTCTTTTTTTTCCCTCCTGTTGTTCCTGCCGCCTTCACGGAGGAACTCGCCGTGCCCCTTCTTTCAATCTCTGCAGCAAAGGACTTTTATAGGACCGGCAGCGCTTGGTCCCGACGCCGATGCTCTCCCCGGCGTGCTGAGGTCCTCTCGTGCAAAATCGTGTTGCGTCTGAAGAAAGGCCCCGGCGAGACCCTCCCAAGATCAGAGTCAAGCCCTGGGGGCATGGTTTCAGCATTCTGTTTCGTTTAATCCGGAGCCTGCTGCCGTGCTCCCCGGGGGGATCACACACCAGCACGTCTCCTGTTTTTACATTTAACCCCTCTCCAGTCCTCCGTGTCCTTGCTCTGCCCCGGTTTCACACCGCGTGGGTGACTCTGGTAATGCAGAGAGACCCCAAATCTCCACCTTGCTTCTGTCCTGCTCTGACATTGATCACTTAACGTTTTGTTGTGTTGCTTCGAAGAAAAACCTGGGCTGCTTGGACCCTCCTACGGGTGTGGGGCGATAAATCCCCCTGCCTGCATCCCCTCGCTCGTTGCTTTGAGGTCTGCAGAGCACTTAAACTTCTTTTTGCACGGTGGAAAGGCTTCTAAAAACGACACCCCTCGTTCCCTGCTTAAATCCCAGGAGATGGAAGAGAGAAACGAGGCTTCGCCCCTTTCCAGGCTGCTGCGCGTTAACGGGCTCCGCGCGTTAATTACGGAGCTTCTGAACCGGCGGCATTACGCAGCCGATGGGCTGGCTCCTCCTGGGTAAATATTTAGGCAGTTCCCTATTAGTTGGGCGAGGATTTCCACTCCGGGTGAGCAATTAGGAGGTTTGACGGTGTGGAAGCTCGTAGGAAAGGTTTCTGTGCCTGCTGCCAGGCTGCTGCCTCGCTGGACGTGGCCGGCACGCTGGCCAGGCTTTTCTGCAGATTTTGGGATGGAAGGGAGCGATTCGCAGGCGTGCAAACTGCCTGCAGGCTGCAAATTAATTCACAGCACCGTCACCTGTACCGAGGGACGTGCGTCGCCCAGCCAGCATCGCACACGTTCAGTCCTCCCAACGATTTCAATGGTTTTAGTCTGCGTATAATAACCGCGAGTCTTCTTGCGGGAAGATAAAAGCTGTGCAAAAAATATATATATATATTCACCTGTGGATTTATTTTGGATATATATGCACTTAAAACCAGCTGCATGAGACCGTTGCAGCCTTTATTTATTTACCTCTTGATTTATTTAGTGGTTCCCCTTCTCTGGCAAGGATGTGGCTGGCAGGCTGTCTTAAATAAAAGGATGGCGCACGGGGCACGGGAACGCACACGTACCCTAGAGTCTGCTTTTCTGCCCGGGGGAGCCCACTCCTGGGATGGTTTGTCCTGCTGAGCTTGCTTTAAAGAGCATCAAAAGATAATTGCGGAGGGCTGAAGGAGGCTCTATCCCGACCCTAATGATTGGCTTTAATTTGGGTCTCTGTCCCCGCATCGTTTGGGAGGCCGGCCTTGCTCGAGTGCGATGCAAGCGATGGAGGGGAAGCGGGACCCAAGCTGCGAGTCGAAAAAAAAAACAACCGAAGAAAAGCAAAATAATTCAGCAAAGGTGGCACAAACGCCCAGTTAATTTTAGGTGGTCGCGTGGCAAGCTCGAAATCTCTTGCCACGCAAGTCTGCCATGAGCAAAGACCCGTGCCGGCATCCTGCAGCGGGGCTGCCCGATGCCCCGATGGACAGGCACATGCCACCAGCGTCGGCATCGCGCCTGCGCCGTCGCTTTTTATTTTCAGAGGGAACAGCTGGGGTTTTGCCGGTGCCAGCAGCCAGAGTGACAGCTCGAGCGCGGGGGGAGCTATCAAATCCCGCTCACTCACTCCCCAGCACGCCCGGGCTGGCAGGTGAGTGACTGAGCCGCGCTCGTGCCACCTGGAAAGCCGCGCGCCGAGCCTTTATTTTCGATTCACTCTTCCCTACGCCGCTCGAGGACGATTTAATTATGTGCGAGCACGGACTCGAGGCAGCTGCTGGGCTTCCCCGGGCTGCTGCAGGGAGCGTGAGCTGCCTCTGCCCAGCCTCCAAGGTTGCTCCAGTGCATGCGGGTTCCCCCGGGGGGGTTTCCCAGCAGGTTTGAGCGCGGAGGAAAAGGGCACCTGATGCATTTGGAGCCAACAAGGAGCCCTTTTTGGCAGGGCTCCTCCTTGCTGTGACAGGTCCGGAGGTGCCAGCGGCAGGCAGGTCTGCGAAGAGCATCCTCAGCTCTCGTAGCTGCTGCTCTGTGTTAGCACCGAGCTGCCAAGGTCCGCAGGAGTTCCTGCCGAATTTCTTGCTTGGGAGCAAATCGTCCTGAATGTGTCTGTGTTTCTTTTCTCTGTTTCGAACAGCGAGGCTGAGCGGCACGCCCGGCAGTACTGGCTTCTCCCCATCCGGTATCCTGAACCGATCCGCTACGAGCCGCTACATTGCCAGGTCTGTACCCGCGGGGAGGATCAGCACGCTCCCCCTCCGGATGCTGCGTGTGGTTTATGCTCAGGATGGGGTCAGAAGCTTGGTACGAGGCTGTCTCAGTGGCTCTTTGCTCGGTGGAGGACCGAAGCACCGCTGGTTTTCCCCCATCCTCTGCCGGGAGGCGGCTGTAAACTCAGCAAAAAACACTGGTTCCTGCTTTGAAAGGTTCTCTTGAAAGGGTGTGAAAGGTTAGTAATGGATATCAGCACCTTTCTGCGGGCAAGGAACGCCAAATCCTGCTCCAGCCCTCTCTGAAAGTCCCTTTTTAAAACAAAAGCCATATTGTTCTCGAGGGCAGCAGCGTCACTGTCACCTGTATCGCAGCAGTTTGTTGTTTTATTCCCCTGATCCAAAGAAGTCAATCCCCATTCAGCCCACTAAACTTGCAGGTTTTCATTCTTGCTGGCTCTGCTGAGATTTCCCAGCTGGGAACCAGCGCTCGATGGGTGCTCAGCCCCTGCAAACCAGTAACCCCCGGCACCGGCAGGGAAGCACCCCGAGCACAACGGCGCGTTGCCGCCCTCCTGACTTCCCCGTCGCCTTGCTTCTGTGCCACAGATGTGCCGCATATCATCGCGTCCTTAAGTGTGAGCTCTTGCAGACAAGCCCCTCTTAATTGTAGTAGACTGAAATTTATCCCCGAAGCATGTTGGTTCCAGATGTCTACACAGACATAGTGCCAGATTCTAGCTATATTTTATCATCTCCTATCATTTACACCAACTGATTTAAAGTCTGCTGTCAAAGTCAATTGATGGTAGAGTCCAAATTCAGTGCTGGCCACAGAGGTCCACGTGCTGGTGGCCTGGCTGAGTACCTCAGGTAGCCACCGTGTTGACTGTGGGAGAGCCCTTTATCAATGTCGTAATTTCAGCAAGGAAAAACTCTTTTTCTAAATGCTTATCATGCCATGTAGTGGCTTGCCTTGCGATAGCCTCAGAAGCACCACGGGTACCAGGAGGCACGTTGTGTCAGAGCTTGCCGTCCCCACATCCATGCACAGCGGTGGTGGCAGTGCTGATGCTGAAGCAGAGAGAGGGCTGGAGAAGGGCTATCATGTTCAGCATTTTGTCTGCATGAAGTTTTCTTAGTACATTTCAACGGGAGAGCTGCAGATGCTCAATATAGAGGTAAAAATGTGCATTCCCGCTCTAAAATAGTCTCCTTGCTACTGTGACCCCTAGGCCAGTGACTTGGGCTGATGTATCCCCTGAACTGCTTGGTGTTTGTAGCCTGTGCTGCATGAGCCCAGCACAAAAAAGGATATTTTCTGTCTCCCTGTATTCATAAAAACTGCTCGGAGCTCTCTCCGTGCTCACAAAGTCAATGGAGATGGTCATGTTCCTGGAGGGATCTCTGAAGGTCTCTGTATGGGCTCTTGCACCAAAGGGTCTCTTATCCCTACACCGTATCTCTGAGAAGGTCTGGTTCCACGTTCTCTGTACCATCCCATAAACAGTCATAGAGGACAATAAAATCCCCCTTTTGTCTTCTCCTGGGTGAGCAAATCAGCTCATGGCCTCTGCTCAGATGTCCAGTGCTCCAGCCCCAACTGTCTTGGTGGCCTTTCGCTGGCCTCGCTGCCGTCCTCCACTGTCTGTGTTGTCCTGGGAGCCCCAGAGTGGGCCTGGTATGCCCTGGTGGTCTCACAAGTACCAAATAGCAGGGGTAGATCCTCTCCCTCATCCTCCCAGCTGCATTCTTGCTTGTACAGCCCAAAATGTGATTGACATCATGGCCTCTGCTATGAGGAGAGGCTCAGGACGCTTGGGTTGACCCCTTTGGAGAAAAGAAGGCCAAGAGGAGACCTCACTGCTCTCTGCAGCTTCCCGAGGAGGGGAAATGGAGAGGGAGGTGCTGGTCTCTGCTCCCTGGTGGCCGGTGGTAGGATACATGGGAACGGCACAAAGCTGCCTCAGGGGAGGTTCAGACTGGGCATTAGGACAAACTTCTTCACTATGAGGGTGGTCAGACACTGGAACAAGCTTCCTGGAGAGGTGGTTGGTGCCCCGTGCCTGGCAGTGTTCAAGCGGCTTTTGGACAATGCCCTTTAACTTTTGGTAGGCCCTTGAAGTGGGCAGGCAGTTGGACTGGATGATCTTCCAAGGTCCTTTCCAACTGAACTGTTCTGTTCTGTTCTGCTCTACTCTGCTCTCTACTCTACTCTACTCTACTCTACTCTACTCTACTCTACTCTACTCTACTCTACTCTACTCTACTCTACTCTACTCTACCTCAAGGGCACCTGGCTGACTACTACTCAGTGCCTTGTTGTTCCCCAGGGTCCCCAGGTCATCCTCTGCAGAGTTGCTTTCCAGCATGGGTTGGAAAGGACCCTTGAAGACCATCTGGTTCAGTCTCCCTTTCACTAGATCAGGTTGATCAAAGCATGTGGCAGTTCTGTACCAAAAGCAGAAATTTCCTCGGAAATTGGCCTCATCTTGCAGATTTTTAAAGATTCAGCGTGAAGTTGTCCAGAAGTCACAAAGAGCTAGAGCTTATGGCCCAGTACGAATTTTCTGAATATCTCCCTCCCTTTTCAAAGTGGAACTGTGCTTCTCTGTGATTTTGGGTACGATTGACCCATTTTCTCTGTGCCACTGTATGACGTTGCATTGAAGTTGGAAATGTTACCACAACCTGTCTGTCTTGCTCTGTTTAGCCGTGCTGTTCAGCGGAGTTTGGCCATCATTCGTCAAGCCAAGCAGAAGAAAGAGAAGAAGAAGGAGTACTGTATGTACTACAACCGCTTTGGCAAGTGTAATCGAGGGGAGAACTGCCCCTACATCCATGATCCAGAGAAGGTGGCCGTCTGCACCAGGTATGGATGGATGCTTTGAGCATCCACATGCTTTGAGCCATCACTGGGACATCAGTTGGCTTCAGTGCTTGCTCTTGTGATATTCCACAGGGAAAAATCCCGATAATGGAGATGTAAGAACATGAGAATTGCTGGGCTGGGTCAGGCCCAGGGTCTGCTCAACGCTCTGGGGTTGGAAGGTGCCTTCAGGAGGAGGACAAGATGAGGCTCACAGAGGGCTCTTTCTTTTCTCTGGGGCCTCTCAGCTTCTGACAGTGAAACCCTGCTGCCTGGTAGGGTTTGTAGTTGGTAGAGGTTGCCACCAAACCATCTTGTAATAGTCAGCAATTCTCTTCTTTTTTGATTTTGTCCTTTCTTTAATGCGTGATGTTTATGGCAGTGGGTTGCATAACAGAATTGGGCTCTGTGTGAAAAATGCTTCCTCAACGGGCTGCTTGACTGTTAGCTACCTCCTCGTTCATGAGAAGAATAGGATAATAATTCCCTAATCACCTTCTGTGCACCATTTATAACTCTGTATAGTCTTCCCTTTCTATCCAAATTTGTCAGACAAGAGAATCCTGATCTATTTAATCTCTTCTGGTGCTTTTTTTCTGAACTTACGCAACATTTGAGACCTATTCATGCTAACTAAGCATCACATTAACACTCTTAAGTTAAGTATACATGCATTAGATATTTGGTGCAGCTTCTAGGAACTACAGAAATATTTACTTCGCAATTTGGAGGTGGATGCTATCACCTGTACACTTATGCCTGCTAAGTAATCATATCATATCATAGTGCAGAAGAACTAAAAAGATTTAAAAAAATGTAGTAAGAACCTGTAATAAGATCAAATCAACATTTCTTAAATATAGTCAGAACAGTAATCCTTAGCCATTAGTTATTACTGGCAGGTTGAGAACGCCATCAGAGTTTGCAAGGTGGAATTTGAGGCTAAAATATTTAGCCAGGCCCTGAAAAGGCCATCCAACTCGAACAAACTGCTTCATGGGTTCTGGATAATACTTGTTGGAGTTGATGGGGGCAGATGGTGCAGATGGCAGAGTAGCCTGGATTTTGGCTGAATGATCTAAGAGCCTGCCCTCGCCGTGCACCAGGTGATTTTTGCCTGGCAGCATCTATCAGAGACCAGTTCATAGGATCATAAGGGTTGGAAAAGACCTTCAAGATCATCTGGTCCAACCATCACCCTACTACCACTACAACTACTACTACCTACCACAACTACACTTGCGTCGTTTGGAGCTGACGTGTTGCACAGACCGGCTCAGATCTGTGCAACGGGTTTGAGTCCTTCAGCCTGTGACGCCAGGCAGCAAAGAGACTTGGTAATTTATTACAGGAGAACTGATTAATGTAACCAGCTCATTATACCTGCCCAACAGTTGATTAAACTATATTATTAGTCGTTTAAAAAGCGTAGAAAAGCCAACTCCACTGATGAACTCTTAGAGTGATTTCTCCTTAAAAGTGCTGCTGTGCTAGAAATCATTGGTGGGTTGCACAAAGCTCGGTGGGAGACAATACAGAAGGAAAAGTGACTTTTAAAAAAGAAGAAAAATAAAAAATAAATGAGTTTTTAAAACCGATTTTACTTGCTTGCACTCAGTTTCTCATCCTCATGAGCACCAAGACATATGTGTCCAAGGTGTGAGGATTACTTCTGGTGACACAGAGGATTAGGATGCTGGCTACTGAGTCCTCATTTTGACTCCTTCATTCTTCTTATCTTGAGGAGTAAATCGAATTGTTGGCTGTGCTACTTGCTCACCTTAGGAATCTCTGCTGCTTGTGCTGTTTTGAGTCTCCATCCAGCCCTGGGATGGAGAGCCCTGGGCATACTGGGGAGAGCCCTGGGCGCACTGGGCAGAGCCCAGCGCAGGGCCCTGAGGGGCGGCAGGGCCTGGAGCCCCCCTGCCGTGAGGAGAGGCTGCGAGAGCTGGGGCTGCTTGGCCTGGAGAGGAGGAGGCTCCGGGGGAGCTCCCCCACGTCCCTGCGGCCCTGCAGGGAGGTGCGAGAGGCCAGGGCCAGGCTCTGCTCAGGGGGGCCCGGGGCCAGCAGCGGAGGCCGCGGGCCCAGCCTAGAGCCCGGGAGGCTCCCCCTGGCCCCCAGGCAGCACTGCTGGGCTGGGGGCTCCTCTTTGGGGTCTCCCTGAACCCACCAGGCCTCGGGGCTGGGCACCCTGCTGTAGGCCCCAGCTGTGGCCGGGGTTGACCTGATGGCCCTGAGGTGCCTGCACCCTCCACCACTCTGTCATTCAGTGCCTTGCTCTGCCTACTAATAAGCAGCCAAATACAGGGAAGGAGCAAAATCTGTCAGGAAAGGGACCGATTTACGGCCTGTTACAGGCTTTAACAACGAACTCTGCAGTGGTCATGTTAATTTGCAGGGGTATTGGGCCAGGAAGAGACTCAAAAAGTCGCACTTTGTGACCCACCTGATCTCACACAACCCTCTCCTCTGGTCTTTTGGCAGGTTTCTCCGTGGCACATGCAAGAAGACGGACGGGAATTGCCCATTTTCCCACAAAGTTTCCAAAGACAAGGTCTGTGTGTCTTCCTAATGAGCTCACCGCGGCTTTATTAGAGAGCTGACCTACAGAGGCAGCGTTTATGACGGCTGTAGGGAAACCTGTGTTATAGAGTGCTTCAAATAGAGTTCATTTGTAGTTTGCTTGCCAAGCTGTTCAGGCTCATTACGGGGTCAGAGCTTATAATGGGAGCAGAGTGCGCCTCTTAAAGCAGCGTGGTGAATCACTAGATTAGTGCGCTAAGCAGCGGATTGGAAACCAGAGCACCTGGGGCTGCTGGAAGTATCAATAACACGTGTTGGGTTAAGGAGTACTTAAACTCAGAGGGAAAGAGCACGGGAGCATTGTTTGCTACGTCTAATCCTTATTTACCTCTGCCAGATCACCCTTCCTTCCAGCTCAGCCCACGCTGGGGTCAGACAAGGACGATGCTGCAGCATCCGGGAGCTTTGAGGCAGAAATTAACCTTTCTAAAAAGCCAGGCAGAGAAACTCCCTGGCAGACCGGCTTTTGATTCCATCATCGTTTTCATCCTGCTTGGTGTATGTGGGGCTCTGTGGTTTTATTACGCAGTGCCAGGTGGAAAAATAATTAGGTTTTCTTTTAGTGATGATCAGCTGACAATTTAGCAGGCTAACCTCTGTACGGTGGCAAGGATTTCCAGTCGGACGTAGCTTTGGAGACCTCAGGCTTTTCAGCTGAGGTGAAGTTGGTGCTGAAGGTTAAGTGTGGCTGCGGGTCCTTCACCGAGCTGGGAAGTGCATCGAGCATGTGTTTACGTGCTGTTTTAGCGGATTTGCAGGAACACTTCTCTACTACAGCCAGAGAATCACCCAGAAGAGAGCAGGAAGGTTAATCCCACTGGGGCACTAAAAATACAACGAGTGGGGTCACTGCATGGGGGAAGCGCTTTGTGACTGGTCCCATTGTTGGGGTGGAAATGCCAGAAGCTGGGATGGGAATGAGAACCGGTTTTCCTAGAGAACCCATGAGGCTCAGTCTTTCCTCGTGGTATGTGATGAGCCTGGCTATGGGTTTGGCACATCGTTGAAAGTGGCTTTGCCAAAGCTTTCACGGCTGTGCCTGGGGCAGGGCAGGGACTGGAGCTTGGACAGGCTGGACCAGATGGACCCAGAGGTGTCTCCCAGCCTCTGCCATCCCGTGATTCTCTGGTCACTGCCCTCATTCCCCTGTCCAGCATCGCGTAGGTAAACCACAGCACAATTACTGCCTGTAAAGGATTTAACCCATGGGGCTCACCGGCTTTCGTCAGCATCTGAAGCAGGACCTTTTCCTGCAGCGGCTGCCTTTGGCCGTGCAGTTTTTCTTGTCTCCGTTCCCCCCGTCTGCATACAGCATGCTCGTTGTCGGTGAGGAGCTCATAAGTCATGCCGGTGGTGAGCGGAGTCGCTCCGAGCGAGACACAAAGCACCATATGTTTTTTACATGGCTCTCTCTTCAGAGTCACTTAATCATGTGTATATAAAGTAGAGGAGATAGACTGGGGACAGCTGTACTCCCTGACTCACGGCACGACGAGGACGGATGGGGATGGGAACTGATAGAAGGCAGGAGGGCTGTTGGAAGTTGTTTTTTTTTTTCCCTATAACGTGTAGCGAGACTTCAGAAATACAGAAGCCAAGGAAGAAGAAAGGCTTGCAAAGGGACTGGCTGTTTACATGGCTGTTGGCGTATCATAGCACAGATTTGGGGTAGATATTGGGGTAAGATGGTTTGTAAAATTGCTGCTGCTGCTTTACGCTGCAATAACTGGTGTGCACGCGACCTGCTGCCCGTGCCCCTGAGCTGAAGGATCGACGCCGATCCAGGCGGCGCAGGGTGATCAGCTTCCATCTGTACCAGTGACTTCAGTGCTCTTGGGGTATTTCAGCAGGTGTTAGAGCCTGGTTTTGGCCCCAGGGCAAAAACCTGTGCAAGATTTGGGATAGCCAAAGTGGCCCCACGGGGCACAGGGGTCTCTGCCCGCCTCGCCTTTCTCCTTGGCAGGCGCGCGTGGTCCCGCGAAGCGTCGTCACCGCAGGCTGAGCGCTTACATCAACGCTCCTCCGCGTGAAGCAGGCGGGTGCCAGCCCTCTGACGTGCCTCAGAAACGAATATATTCCGGAGCAGGTGTTTTCTAGCCACGCACGTCACGCTCGGCAGGGAAGGAGGATTACTTGTCGCGGGATTAGGCCCCCCCGGAGCGCTTCGGAGGTCTCCGCTTGCCCCGTGCTTGTCGTCAGCGCGGGCTGGAAGAGAAGCAAGCTCCTCCGCGGAGTTCAAGCCTGCTCAGGGTGATTTATAGCCGCGGGGAGCCAGCTGCCCAAAGCGAGAGGCGACTCCGCTCTTCAGCTCCCGCGGCTCCCTGTTAACCCGGGTGATTACTAGCAGAGGTGCTGGGAGCCTCATTTATCAACCAGTGCACCCGGGGAGGAAGACAGGAGAAGCCGTTCGGCAGAGGAAGGCAGCGTTTTCCCCGCTCACACCTTTTGCCAGGCAGGCCCTCTATTCAAGTTGGAGCTTTAATAGGGTTAATTAATTGTCTCCTGGCGCTCAGCGGCAAGGAGGTGGTGGCTGGGGGCTCCCCGGCGGTGCCCGAGGTTTTGCAGATGGCCCCGTTAATTTCTTCTCGATTTCTCTTTGCAGATGTGGGGGGCACCCAGATGCTCGGGGTGCCATCAGGGGAGCTCTGGGGCGTTGTCGTTATGTGTCCCACCTCGGTGGGAAGTCACCGGGATGGGACCTGTGCCTGATCCCAAGCTATTGATTTGAGGACAAAACTCTTACTCGACCTGTGCGTACCTCAGTTTCCCCACTGAGAACTGGGGACAGTCCCTGTGTTTTACGCACGGAGGCCGTGTGGGTTCAGCTGTTACAGGAGTGAGGCAGCAGCGAGCTTTTCCCCATCCTAAACAGCCAGATCCTTTCCTTCCCCAGCCGCGGTCCCGCTCCAGGGATGCTCCCTGCTCGCTGCCCCGGAGCAGAGCGCTGCTCCAGATGGGCACCGTGCCTCGCAGATGGCTTCAGAAGCAAAACCGCCCCTCCAGCAGTGGAAAAACCATAGCAGAAAAACCTCTCCGGAGGACAGGGGAACCTGAAGCTTGGGGTTTTGTACCGCAGGGGGGGGATTTTGTGCAAAGCCCTTGGCTGAGGAGCAGCCACAGAGGCGCTGCTCGGGGCTTTCCGTGCGGCGGGGCAGAGCCTCCAGCACATCCCAGTGATTTAGGGGAACCGGTAAATGTGAATGAATGGGTTTGTGACTGAAGGTTAGCGAGAGGCTAGGGCTCGGGCAGCCGCCTGCTGCTGCTACAACAGCTTTTCCCCTTGAGGAACTCGAAAAGAATCAGCATTTTTCTCCCTAATAGAGCTTCAAAACTCTGTTGTGAGCAATTTGGAAATTCACGTTGAGTTTCGGGTTCATTAGCTGCTGGCTCCAAAGCGTGTACATAGTCAAAGCTGTCTAATATGGACGCACCGCACCAGTGCCTTGAATTAATGTTATTGTTATTTGTGTGGACGTAGTGGGGTGCAAACAAGGTTAATTGAAATGAGAGCGCTGCTTCCTCTTGATAATGGCTCAGGCTTGACAGCTAGGAGGAGTTTATTTTTGTATAAGAGCTGGCTTTATTATCCCTTTTTATTAGAGCTAATTTGGGCTCTATATCAAAAACTACATTAAGGGAATCATTTACGGTCACACCACCACCAACAAAAAAGATAGCCCCAGAGCCCTGTCCTTTATGTTAATGCCCGCAGTTAAAAGACAATTAAAAATAAACTCTTCTCTCTTAAAGCACCCTTTGTTTTCTTTCCTCTCTCTCGGCTTCCCCCTCCCCTCCCTCCCGCGATTTCTCCCTCTCTCTTTGCCTCGAGTGAGCCGATTTAGTCAAAACCCCACCGTGCCCTTCAGGGAAAGGGGCTTTTCCCGCGCCTGGCGTCGGCTGCGCTTAGCGCGGAACGGTAAAAATGGGTTTGGGGACACTTGAACCGGCCGAGGCGGGTGAGCAAGAGGGATCGGTAGCGCCGAGCAGTAAGTAAATTTTACATTTAGGGGGCTGAGCAGCAGGAGCCGGGCGCGGGGACGAACCGAGGCGGTGCAAAGCGCCTGCTCCCGTCGGCGAGCGGTAGCCGGTGAGTTAAGGACGGTGAAATATTGCAGCGGGCTGGCAATTCGGTTTTAATGAGAGCAGCTGTGCGGAAGGTGAAGTTTGTGGTTTGAGGCGGAGGACGAGGAGGATCCTTGCTCTCTTGCTTTTTTTTTTTTTTGTTTTTTTTTGTTTTTTTCCGCCGGCTGTGGCGATGCTGAAGCTGGGGAGCAGCGAGCGGGGCCGCGCCCCACGCATTTATGTGCTGGGACAGAAGGAGCCAGGGCTCTCCTCCTCCTTTCCCTCGCTCCTGGAGCATCCCTCCTCTGGCGTGCAGGGTCCCCCCCTTAGCTCACAGCCCTGGGGGGTGCCTTTGTGTGATGCGACTCACACAAAAAATAAAAAAGAAGCACTTTTCCCCCCTTTGCTGAATTGCGAGGGCACCCCTATGCTGCTGGTTTGGCTCTCGGGGTGCCGGAAACCCCCCAGGGGAGAGGGTGGCCGGGCTGGGGCAAGCCCTGCGCTTCTGCTCCGGCTACATCCAACACATCGCCCCTTGGGACCGGTGTTTGTGGTCCCCAGGAGCACGGTGATGCTCAGGTTGGTATCACGGGCAAGCAAGGAGCCTTCTCTCCTCTCCAAGTTTAGTCGGGAGCATCGGTGCCTGTATCCAGAGGGCCCGCGTAACGCCAGGGCGCTGTGCTGCGAGGCACCACCCGAAGAGCTAGAAACGCCTCGGGGATCAGCCGCTGGCAAAAGGCAGAGATTTCTTTATTTTAACGCGGTTTTATTTCAGCGCCGGGCGTCGGAACGGATCCGGATCGCCACGAGCCGGGGCAGCGCTAACGGGTTTGTCGTCCTCTCGCCCCCGCAGATGCCGGTGTGCTCCTACTTCCTGAAGGGGATCTGCAGCAACAGCAACTGCCCCTACAGCCACGTCTACGTCTCCCGGAAGGCTGAAGTGTGCCAGGATTTCCTCAAAGGCTACTGCCCCATGGGGGAAAAGGTAAAAAGGCGCTGTTTGTGCCGAAGCGGGAGGGGCCCGCGCCGCCTGTTCGGGGTGCCGGCGAGCCACGAGCCGTTTTTCACTCGAGCTACGGCACCGAAGGGAGCCGTAGAGCTGGAAGCTGCCGAACACCTGGATGGGATGAGCGAAACCAAAGGGTTTATTGGCAGAGTGGCTTTGTTTCTTCGCAGGCAGGGAAAAATAGGAAAGGGAACAAATGCAAGAGGCTGGGGCCGGCAGTCGTGGTCTTCTGCTCCTCCGTGCATCCTCTCTGCTTGCCTGCGTGATACCGGGGCCACGTGCCTGAGCAGATAGCAACAGCCCCAGGCACCGCTCGGTTAAATGGATGAGAAGTGAAGGAAGGGGCTTTACACAGACCGAACGGAGAGGTCAATGGTTATTTGCAGCCACGTTGGCTCCGTTAAAGCTGGGCACAAGCTCTTGTGGCTCAGCTTCAGCACCAGGAGCGCCCTTCATCGTGTAACTGCAGGACGCGAGCCTCGAGCTGTGCCTGGGTACGTTCCTGGGGGTTTCCTGGAGTCCGGCTCCCATCCCTGGGTCCTTCTCCTTAGATCAACGCGGCGAAGTCCTGCAGGGACTCGATGTGCACCCAGGGTAGACACGCAACACGTCCCCGAGCTTACGGCACCGTACGTAACACGCGGAGCCCGAGCGAGCGCAGGGCCTGGAGCTGGCTGACAGCTGCTGATTTCCAAAGAAACGTGGAGGCAGTTGCATGCCAAAAAGAAAGAAATTTGGGGTTTATCTCACATCTTCCCCCTTCCTTGTAAATGCCGCAGGGTCTCCTTTTCCCTCGCTTTGTGGGAAGGGGGAGAGCTGGCCGTGCAATTAATTCCTCCCCAGGCTTATTTAACTTCGGGGTGGTTTAAGTTCGGATGCTTTGCTTCGCAGCCGGGGGCTCTGGGGCCGCGGGGGAGATGACTGAGGACAAAAGGGATGAGAGGAAACTTGTGATGCTGCTTTGGCTCTTGGGGAGACCTCGTTAACCACCTGCTGAGGATGGGCTCCCTCCTGTAGCTGCATTGGAGAAGGTTCCTGGTACCTCCTGGGTGTTTCTGACCTTCCTGATTCATTTTTGCTCTTTTCTATTCATTTAAAAATTTGTTTGGCCTCTGAGTATAAACCACTTTCGTCTTTTTGTTAGTAGAGCACATGGTTTTCTTTCGGGTCCCACAAACAAGGTGTAGGCCACCTTCACTTCGTTCCTCTTGATGCCATCCCAAACTCATGAGACCAGCGACACCATCGCATCAGGGTCCCTGTGCTCCACAACAGACACTCATAATTCAGGAGGGGTAGCCAGTAAATTTGCCAGCAGGTTGAATATTTAGACAAGGCGGACTCTGAGATTTACAGAGACGATGCTCTCTGCTGCGGTGGAGAGCTTTTTGTACACGTGGTGGGATTTCTGTCCGTCCTTTGACCATTTTCTGTGCGGCGTCGTCCCATCCCCGGGGTGCCCATAACCTTGAGGATGCATTTGCTGTACATGGAAGAAGACATCACATAAATGTCCTGGTTTAATTCAGCCTCTTCCATGAGCCAACAGCAAGCAAGGAGGACGAGACACAAACTTGGGGAACATCTCCTCTCTGAGCTGGAGCCCCTACGCTCAGAACACGCCGGGAGTTTTGCAAACGCTGCTCAAAATCGGCTCTCCAGCTGAAAAAAAAAAAGCGAGGCACTAATGAAACCATAATTTTGGTTATAGAAAGGCTGCCAGATCGCAGGGCACCATCCCAAAAGCGCCCCAGCGGGCTTACAGAGCGGAATTATTTTCTTGCATTTAATAGGTACGCGTGGGTGAGTGTCTGCCTAAGCATGGTTTCGCAGACCGGCTGCTCAGAGAGGTTTCTAACCCCTGCGTGATTTGGGCTTCTTTTCACCGGGGGAGTTGCCGGGATGAGCAGTCAGGAGCTCGGATCTTTGGGCTCCTCTCCTCCTTCTCCATCCCAGGAGCTCGGGTTGACAGAGGTACCGCCAGCGAGGTGCTGGGAGGTCTCAGCACCATCCTTGGGTGCAGGTAGGAGTTGGAGAGCCCGGAGGAGACGAAGGTGCTCGATGGCTGGCAGGAGATGCCCAGCAGGTGGTTTTGTCCAAAGAGAAGGCGAAGCCACGGCGTGTTGGGGTGGATGGACAGGGGTGGAAGCTGTTGGAGCTGTCACCCGTCACCTCTGTCACCGTGCAGAGCCACCAGGTGCCCCCCGAGCTGTCCCAGCACCCCCAACACAACCGAGGACAGCGCCTTTGGCATAGCAAACCCATCCCTTCTCTGGGAAAAAAAAACAGCTACGGAGCAAAAACCAGGCAAAAGGGAGGAAGAAAAGCCAAAAGTTAGAGCTGTAAGAAAAGCGGGACATCAGCAGGAGTGGAGGGGAAGGCTAATAAATTAGTCCTTGCCTAATTACTTCTTGCGGCGGCGCGCGCGGAGGGGACTGCGTGCAGGGTAAACATCTCCCGTGAAGGAAAACAGAGCTGTCCTGCCGCCTCCCTCCAGCACAGCACTAGCCACGCGGGCAGCGGCCCTACAATTATTTTAAAATATTCCAATTTAAATGAAAATATAAAAGAGATATTTAGAATATTTATTCTATTAGGAAAAGTGCTTACCGCGTCACTTTTAGAGTGTCAGAAAAGCATTCTCCTACAGATGATGGATAGCAGCCTGTAATTATATATGGGGAGAAATTGCTGAGCGGGCCATATTTAACTGGGGAGGAGAAATACCAGCTTGGGCCATTAAGGGTTAATTTTATTCTCTAAATAATATAAAAAGTGCTGAGTCCGTGCCTTTGCTCAAAGTAGAAAGTCCTCAAATGGACCCCGGAGAGTTTATAATATTCTCCTGAATCAAGTAAAAATGTTAACCTTGCTTCATAAAACGATGCCTTGTTAAAGATGCGCAGTCCCTTTTCCTTTGAATAATTTAGGCCAGGAGTAAATCTTCTCTCTCGTTCTGCGTCGCCGTGGCCGAGGAGCCGCGGGAGCCGACTGCCCCCAGCCCGAGCCACCGAGGGCGAGGATGGCGAAGGCGCTCGGCGTCCGTGCAGCATCCTCGGAGGGTAAATTCGGAGGAGGATGCCCAGGAATTCGGGATCGAGATCCTTCGGTGCCTGATTTGTTCTGGGCTCCTTCTGCCTGCTGTGTTTTTCTCCCTGCGCTCCGCCGAAGAAGCTGTTTTTTTATCAGACCTTCGTAAGAAATGCCCGTTATTATTCATAATTGATGGCCTGTCGTTGGCGCTGTCGCATCTCGCGTGTTTTCGAGAATTTCTTGCGGGATGCTCCGGCTGATCCGATCAACCTTTGCCCATCCCGTGGGCTCTAACTCTGTGCACACTTTTTGTACGAGCCGTGCTGGTCGTTCTGCGAGCCCGGCCTGCTCTGCCTCCATCAGAATAAGTGGGAACGCTTTAGTTTTGCATTCCCAAATCCCTTTTTCGGGGACACGGACCGTAAAGGGTCCTTGCGCCCCTGGGGAGAGAGGACAGCTCCTGTACGAGTGAGTGGCCACGTCCTTAATTAAGGGAGTTTGACATGATTCAGTCATTTCCAGGAGATTGCTGGTGGCAGAGCACCTCAGTTTCCAGCATCCTTCCCTGTTCCTGGGTTGTGCGTCGGGAAGCTGCTCCAGCGTGCGTGCGTGCACGTGGATCTACAGCTTCCTAAAGGGAGCAGACCTTCCCCAGCACCACAAAACGGTCCCGTTGGGCCAAGCTGGTCCTCCTGGGCCGGTCACCTGCAGCAGAGGAAGCCCAAGGGAGAAGTGGGGAGAGAGGGAAGGGGAAATGGGGCCGCTTGCAGGTGCTCCCCAGGGTGCTCTCCCGTGCCGTGGTACTTGCCGTCGTACCAAGTTTTCGCCGTTAAAATGAGATATTTTAGCGAGCCGCTCCGTGGTAAAAGCTAATCTGGTTCCCCAAACAGATTTCGTTTTCCCAGCTCCCCGGATAAGTTGTTGAAGCCCAACAGCAGTTTGCAGTGGAGCACGGGGTCCGGGTGGACACTCCTGGTCGGTGCCACCAGTGACAGCACGTTAGCAGTTGCCCACCCTGCGTTACAGCCTAACTAATTCCCCTACATTAATTTTCCGCGTCAGGTTTTGCTCCAGGTGCCGAAGGGACCCTGTGGCTGTGAGCAGGCTGCGTGGCAGAGCCTGGAGGGTGCAAAGTTGTCCAAGAGGCGATTTCTCTGCCATGCTGCTCCCCTGGCTGTGCCCACGCCGGCTCCCAAAATAATACACAACGCAAAGCCGCTTGGAAGGTGATGGTGTGGACTGCACATCGCTCCGCTGCTTTAATATTTAATTGCACGGCTGAGGGCTTGCACCCAGGAGCGACAGCAAGTGCTCGTCTGAGTCCCGGTGGAGCGGAGCAGGCATCTTGCGATTTGCTTTAAAGAAGCAAAACTTGACTTTTTGGGAAATTAACTGGGTTTTGGTGCAGCTTCCCAGCATCGCCGGTGTTCTCCAGCCCTCGCAGCGTGTCGCAGCGAAGGCAAGTGAGCCAGCCCGGTGCCCTGTAACTGCTGCCTCCGTAAAATCGGTCGGTATTAAATAAGCTTTTCCCCCATGGCGTACATTAGCAAACATGCTGCATTAAATACCTATCTTCGGATTGTTTCCATCAGCTGCTTTGAAGCCTGTGGGTAAATTGTTCCCCTGTGGGAGCTGTTAAGCAGTAAGGCACGGGGAGATTAAACAACGAGGCCGCTGTGAAAACGCGGGGGGAAATGTAGTGGAATAAATCAGGGGGAAGCTGGGGCCACGAGCTCTGCCGGCCCTCCTGGCCAAGCCGTCACAGCCGGGATGCTCATCCCTAACCTGGCCATCCCCCAAAATCTTTTGGGGAGAGTCTCTCGGCTGAGGGAGACCTAAAATCCACCTAAAATACCCGCAATTACCCTGCCAGCAGGGGCAGCTCTGGGTGGCGCTACCCGCGGAAGTGCCGCTTCCTTGGGGAAAATCATTTCTCGCCCCCAGGTGGAGCGTGTTGGTTTTCGCCACGGCAGCTGCTTCTTTTTCTGCAGAAAACTCCATTTCGGGGGCTTTTTCTTAGCGGACGATTTGTTCCCGTTTGTGTTTCTCCCATCCGGTGATGCGTCAGGTTGGTTCTTTCCTCCTTTTCTGGTGGAAGCTTAACGGGTTCCCTCTAAAGTTTTTTTTTTCTCGTTTCGTGGATCTGACGTTAAATTTAACACGTTACTGAGCTTTAGGAAAAGCCACGTTAGCTCTATTAGCGGCAGCTGCCAATTTCATGTCTCGGGGGTTTTCTTTTAAGTATCCAGTAGTTGGTTTGGGAGGGAGAGAGCTGCCTGGCATTCTTGCTCCCCTTGCACAGAGCACAGAAGGGTGAAGTTAACACTGTTCATATTGCATATTCAGCTGCTTTGTATTGTTTGCTAGGTAAAAAAGTGATTTTTGCCCCAAAACAGCCATCAGACGTTGATCTTTCTGGGTGTTTCTTCACCCCCCTTTGGTCCCAGGCTGACCCCCAGCCTCCTTGCCTTTTCCTTGAGACGTGCAGCACGTGCAGCCATGGAGGAACCCGTGCGTGCTCATCCAGATCCCTGCTGCTGATCCTGGTTCTGTAATCACATCTCACCTCCCAGCTTTCGTCCCACACTCATATCCCACCGCGGTGCTGGCCACGCCGGGTGGGGAGGTGCAGGATGCTGCTTCTCCTCCTCCAGCATTGCTGGGAGACAGCAAAGCACTCAGGGGTGCTTCACGGCAGAAGCTTCGTAGCTGTAGGAGTAAGAATAAGGCTCGGAGGAAGTTCTTAAGCTGTGTACAAACCCTTTCAGAATAGTTTCTTTCTTCTCCAGTTTGCTCTTAAGCTGGGTTGGGCTCCTTCTCCCCGAGGCCATGCCATTCCTCCAGGTCCCCGCTGCCGTTGTCGGGGCTGGCGGTGGGACGGGAGCTGCTCCGTGCGCTGCTTGCTTCGGGGCTTGGAGCTGCCTCTTTGGAGAAGCAGGTGGACAAATCAGCCCTGGATGAAAAAGGCGGCGGGGGTTGTTAAATATCTTCTGGCCGCGGAGATCCCAAAGCCTCACGCTGCTCCTTCGTGTTGTCTCTTCAAAGCTGGTCCTGGCCCTGGCCACGCTGGATCTGGGAGAGGTTTTGGGTGTGCTGGGGGTTGCAGAGGAGAGCACTGGGACCGGTGAAGGCTTCCTCCCAGCCTTCCTCTTCCCGTCCAGATGTGCTAGGACCGAGAGGGGCTGTATTCTCCATCTGTGTTTCTGGATCACTTTTCTGGGTGGCAAATTTGTACCTGTGGGTCTTCGGCATCGCGTCCGTGAGTAAACAAAGGTTTGCTCCTGTCTTGGAGGCCCTTCAAATACTCCGTGAGACTTTAAGCAGCTGCTCCCCGTGTGGATTATTTGGCTTATGCTGTTAGTTTGGGACAGACTTAACTTTTTTTTTTAAAAAAAAAGAAAGGCTTCAAATTCAGATGGTTTTTCTTTCAAATCGCCCTGCTGCTGATGCCTGGAGAGAACCAGCCACAGCAGGAGCAGATTTCCTGGCTTGAAGTGCTCATCTCCAAACTCCGTGATGCTGTTATGCTGAATTAGACCCAATCAAGCTGAGAAGCTCCTCCATGCCCAGCTACCAGGGGGGCTGTTTGAAGTGCCAGAAGCCTTAATACAAAACCTCTCTGCTTGGTGTGAGCACGGGGAGGGGTACGGGGAAGGCTAAGCTTTGAGCCATCCCAAATTTTCTCTATCTTGGCCGTACCTCCATCTTATTTCTTCTATGATCCTATCATAGCTGCTTCCGATTTCCAGTCCCCTTTGATTCAGAGGGAGCTGCTGGTGGCAGGACGCGCTTGCAGCGATGGGTGGGGAAGAGCAGGACCTTGTACACGTGCAGGATGGGACCGGACCTGAGCAGAGGGAAACGGTGATGTGATTGATGGACCTCTCACCATGACCAGGAGGCAACAGGGTGTTCATCAACACTAAATCAGTGAATCGGGTGAGCTGGTCAGTGGTTGGAGGGGAGGAAGAGGAGAAAGGCTTCCACTATTCAGCTGCTCTTTTCTCTTCCACCTTGATCAAATCTTTAAGGACTACCCAAGCGAGGATGGCTTTGCTGAGTCCCGCTGCCCTGCTCAGTACCTCGTCACCGAACACATTCTGCGCTGAGTATAAAACTCACTTGAGCTCCTATTAGAAGAATCAAACCTCAAACAGATTAACTGCCTGTGTTCACAAAGGTTGGACGTTTAGGGGTCTGGACATCGGCAAATTGCTTCTTCTAAAGAGCTGATCCATTTTCTACACTTGCAACAGGGGAGGGAGCGGTGAGGAGGTGTCGCATTAAAGCATCTCGGAAACCTCTCTTCCCCTTCTCTCCCTCGTGCGAGGGAAAGAGACATTGAAGATTGAAATTTATCTGTCTCGCGTGCAGCTGTTTTGGGCTCAGCTGGAGGACAGGTGGTAGAAACACTAAGTCCTAGCTATGGAAATGGTGTTTATGTGTATAAAACAAATCCCGGGGCGTTTTGCCCCCTGCTTTTGCTTTGCACGGGGTGCACGAGGGCTGGTTTTTGAGGCTACGAGTCCTCTCCGAGCTTGCTCATGTTCAGCAAGGGCCAAGTCTTGCAGTGTTGATTTTCATGGAACCACAGAGTATCCTGAGTTGGAAGGGACCCATGAGGATCGCCAAGTCCAGCTCTTGGCTTGGGAACTTTGAAGTTTCTTCCCAGGTCGCGTCCAAGAGCCTCTGGACTGCTGCCCTCCTTTCGCTCTTGGCTCATCCTTTATCCATTCCCACCGGTGATGGTTTTCTGATTTTACCTCCAATTCTCACCCATTTTTAGCTCCCTCACCTTCGTTTTGACCTGGATCACCTTGAGGATGTTCACTAGGACTTTTTAGTGATATTTCAGGCATATCTGTAGACAGTAGCCACGTATCCGCCTGTTCCAGCTGTGAGTTCGTGGCGTGCTGAGAGGACCAAAACCTTCCAGCCAATTTTTGGTGCTTGCTGGCATGCCCACACAGCACCACACAGAGTGAGATTTCTCCAGCCCCCTCCTGGGGATGCCGCAGGAGGTTTGCAGTTCCCCTTCTCCCATTGTTCAGAATTAGCCGAGGGGCAGCGCTGCCTTTGATCGCTCTTTTATAGTCCGCTGCAGCTGTATGAAAATCATCTGCAAAGGCAACTTCATTTCATTTATCTTTAATTTTGGCTTCGGTTGACAGATGTTTTCTGCGTGCTACAGTTGCCCATTTAATTTGTTGTGTGGTGTTTTTTTTTTCTCTCCTATGATGTGTAGCAGAAATTTTCAGTCAACAAACTGATTAGTAAGTAAATTCTTTATTGGGGGGGGGGGTAAAGTGGTTAGGTTTAGTAATGATTGTGAATGTGTCTGCTCTTAAGATCACGAGCAGCAGTCTGAGGGGGCAGGGACCTGGGTGCATCCCCTCAGCTCGCTGGGGATGTAGCTTGTGGGGGAGAGGTGGAAAGAGGAAAGCCCAGCTGCTCTCCTCTGGAAGTGTAGGCCCAAAACACAGAAATGTGGTTTGGTATGTGGTGCTGGGAGGGCCTGGAGCCCCGCTGCCGTGAGGAGAGGCTGCGAGAGCTGGGGCTGCTCGGCCTGGAGAGGAGGAGGCTCTGGGGGAGCTCCCCCACGTCCCTGCGGCCCTGCAGGGAGGTGCAAGAGGCTGGGCTCTGCTCAGGGGGGCCCGGGGCCAGCAGCGGAGGCCGCGGGCCCAGCCTGGAGCCTGGGAGGCTCCCCCTGGCCCCCAGGCAGCACTGCTGGGCCGGGGGCTCCTCTTTGGGGTCTCCCCGAACCCACCAGGCCTCGGGGTTGGGCACCCTGCTGTGGCGGGGGTTGACCTGATGGCCCTGAGGTGCCTCCAACCTCCGCCATTCCGTGCCCGCTTCGCTTTGCACACCAGTGTTCTTGGCTGAAATTAAAACAGCACCGAGGGCTGTGCTACTGATAGTAAGTGATAAACCTGAGTGCTGGTGACGGCAGCTTTCTCTTCAAAAAGCTTTGTAACCTGCAGCGGAGGTTTAAAACTAATCAGGTTTCTTGCCGGCCCCATCCTACCCACGTATCTGTGGAGAAATCTTTGTGGGTTTCCAGTTGCATCTTATTTACCGTACTCTGTAATGGCATAATGAGGGCTCTTATTGCAACTTTAATTTAACTGTAGTATCTCCAACAGCACTCAGATGCTTACATTAAAGATGTTGCTTATCAGGGCAAACTTGAACTGCTTAATAGCCTGGGCTAGTTGATAATAGTGCCTAGATAAATACCGGCCTGCGATTTTTTTTTCTCGCACGCTTTAATATCTTTGTAGAAGAAGATGCATCACAAAACATGAAAATTAGGAAGTCTGGGAGCGAGCAGTCACTGAACCACTGCTAACGGCTGGGAATCTACTGACGAGGCGGAGAGTTCTTGATTTCAGCCTGAACTTCTGTAGAGGCGGACACAAAGCGGGGCAGACTTCGTCTTTGCTTCCTGCCCTGGGATTTCCCTTCGTTCCCGCTTGTTCTCTGCTGTCAGATGATCTCTGCGTCCCGTGAGCTGTTTCCTTGGGCCACCTGAAAGGCTGTGCATGGTGGAGCCCCTGTTCATGATGCAGACCCCATCGTAGGGGAAGTACAGTGGGTTTCTGGCTTGCTACATCCCCAATGATAAAGATTCGGGGTTGGTAATAGAGGGGTTAGGGGCTCTCCATCTCCTCATTGATGGTTTTCTGTATCAAACTGGCTCCATCGTGACTGAGGTGCAAAGGATGAGATTGTCAGGGGGCTCTGATGGAAATGGTGTTCCTGAACGAGTTCAGCAAAGCAGCGAGGAAATAATTAAATGCTGAAAGCATTCCCACATGGGTGTCCTTGCTGGTCTTTGCAGGTCTTTGCTCTTCAGCTGGGATTCCCCTTCCTCCTTACGTCCATGGCTTCGCTTTCACCGTGTCTCTACCAGCCCTTGCTGCTTTGGGGTTGGAGTAGGGCCAAGGTGCTTGCTGTGGCTGGCCAGTTTTCGTCTGTCATCTAGGCTCACTCTGTTACTTTTATTTATATTTGGGCTTATAATGTGAGAGAGCATCATCAGAGCCATGTGGCTGCCCTCCAGGTTGATCCAGGACGCAGACAAAAGCCAAGCCTGGAAAATCCAAGCTCTGCTTGTTGCAGCTCTGAGCAGGGAGCTGGGAGCGAGTAGTGGGACCGGACGGCAGCAATTCCCAAAGGAAGAGAGAGAATTAAATTTGAAAAAGAAAAAGCATTGGAAATGCTCAATTACAGTACTCGGGCTCCTGCTCGGAGCTGTCGCGTGCACTCACGCTGGGGAGGTTAACTGCTCTTTGACATCATTTTGCTACATGGAAAATTCCAATTACACGGAGCCCGCCAAGGGCCGCGGCACAAACGGCTGCTCCGGGCTGCGGTGCTTCGCGGGGCAGTTTGTCAAGTGCTGTTGTCACCCTTCGAGCGGTGTCACCGAACTCCCGGGGCATCGAGTGGCTGCGGATTGTGAGCTTTTCCTGCCTTTTTTTTTTTTTTTCCAAAACAAAGAGTTTTTCCAAAAACGAGGACCATTGGCTTGGAAACCGCAAGCTCAAGTGTCGGCTTCTGCTAACAGATCCCGTGATGCTTTGCCTCCCTGATCTCAGCTCCTGCCAGCTCGTGCTCCGTTTCCAGATCTACTGCCCGGCGTTAACTGGGACCGCGACGCTGCTGCTGGCCACCCTGGGAGGGGAAGTTCGCAGCTTTTCAAGCTCCCTGTGTGAATTCTTCCCTTGGCACGTTTCACAGTTCTTTCATTCGTGGCGTTTCCCGTTCGGGCTTTGGCAGAAGGAGGGATCTGGCCGGTAACGGGACCTGTCTGCTGGAAAAGTCCCTGCGATGGGCAAGCCTGAGCAGATGCAGAGGAGACGGCATCGGGGAGTGATGGCAGCAAGGGAGAGGATGCTGCAGGACAGCGTGCCCTGCGGATAGATGCTCAGTGAGCCCAAAACGCCCCTTCCTTTTCGGTTTGCATCAACAAAACAACACCTCCAGACCAGGAAGGAGCAAGACGAGAAGAAACAGTCAACAATGATGGAGAGGGAGCCTTAAGAGCATTGTGGAGAAGGGATGCAGAACAGAGCCCAGCCCTTAGGTCATTTAGATCTCGGCTGGACCATGCCGGGGCAGCGCGTGCTGCAGGGACAAGTCTTTTCCTCGCCCCTTCAATCCATCCCAGCTGTTTTGCTGCCTCTTAAGTCGCTGTGATTTCAGAAACGCCGTCCCATTCTTGCTCCAAAGGCACTTTTGCTCCTGTGAATGCCACGGGGCAGGTTCAGCAGCTTGGCTTTGGGATGGGCATCCCTCTGAGCGCCTCTTCATGCTGTGCCTGGATGGATGTTAGCGACCTATGTCCACAGTCCTGCTCGTATTGTGGTAGGTCCTAGGGAGCAGATAGATCCAAAATCTAGAGAGCCTCCATCTCTAGGAGTTCCTTGCTTCCCCGACAGCATTTTGGTGCCGGGAAGAAATGATAAAACACTGTCAAAAAGCCTTTTTTTGGGGCTGTTTGCAGCTTGGAGACAAAAAGGCGCAAGCACCGCTCCATGTGTTGGCTAAATTTCCCCCATTATTATTCCCCCGCACACACGATGCTCGGCTGCGTTGTCCTCCAGGTTTTAATGCCGGGGAGCTGGAATTTTTAAGGCTGCTTCCACCTGCAGCCAATTATAAAAAAAAAAAAAAAGCCATCAAAAAAAAGCTGTTTACTGGCTGTCAGCTCGGAGCGGCGTCGGAAAGCAGCCCAGCGAGAGCTTCCCAGCAGCCGCTTAGCGCGGAGAAGTCGCGGGTAAGAGGTGTGTGAAGGCAGCCTGCCGTCGATCCAGCCTGTTAATCCCGTGCCACGGGGCTGGGGCTACCTGTAACAACTCCAGCAGAGCGAGGTGCTCGGGTTTTGGGGCTCAGCTTGGGCTTTCGAGGCTCCCCCTTTCCCCAGAAGGGGAATTCCCTGCTGGCACAGCAGCGCTTCGGGTTTCCAGCGGGGAGCCGCGCTCTCCTGTGTCCAGAGAGAAGGACACGAGCCCAAGGGGGTGGGAAGAGCAGGGCGAGGATGTTCGCCAGCGGTTTGCTCTCTTGTCCAGCCGCCGTGCCCCGTGTCACCTGCTGTCCCCTGGCACTGGAGCAGAAGGGATCGAGCGGAGGGCGCGAGACGAGCCCGGAGATATTTGAGAAGTTCAACCTGGGCGGGCCCGCTGGTGGAGCGGAGCCGGGAATGCCAAGCTGGACGGGACCACCGCTCCCCCCGCCGTGGGGTCAGCGGGCGCTCGCCGGTCGGCCCAGTAACCCAGCTTCACCTCCCTCCCGCCCTCCCCAGCCTCCTGCCAAGGTCGGTGATGGAAAATGTTCGTTAACGGCGTTCCCGGGGCTGAGCGAGGATCTTCCACCGGCCCTGCCAGTTGCTGCCTCCTCCTTTGCCAGGTCCGGGCTAAAGAAGGCAGCGCTCTGCAAATACCCTTGTGCCCGACCCCCTCCCGCTGTGTGATGGGGCCGGGGGCCATTTAAGGCTTTTTGGGTGCTGAGCAGCACCTCGAATTTCACCCAGGGCGCCCTGGCAGCCAGGGAGGAGTCCCGGCCGCGGGGCTGCCAGCGGGCACCGTCCCATGGTCGGGCACCGCTGCTGCGGGCTGCGGGGGAAACCCCAGAGCAGGGAGATGGAAGGGGGGGGCTGAAACAGCAGAAGCCCCCCCCCTGGGGCTCGTCCCCATCCCTTCTCCAAGGGGTGACCCCGCTCCACGGGGTGTCCCCACTGCGCTGGCATCACACGGGCGCCCGCCGCAGCCGCTGGCTTTCTCCCCGGGGGCGTTTTGGGGGTGCTCCGGGTTTTCTCTTGCCTGAAGAAAGGAGCCAGATGCTTTTTCTCTTTTTATGGCCCAACCTGCCCGTTGGCGGGGGTCCCGGGGGGGTATAATTAGCCGCCCCGACAGGTGGAAGGGATCGGGTGGCTCCTGCCACCCCGCAGCCCCAGCGCTGCTTCGCCCCGGCCGACACGCGGCGAGCAGCTTTACGGTAACCCCAGCCCTCGCCTTCACCTGCCTTTAAGGCACGGGGGGGCACGAGGAAAAGAGCTCCCCGTTCCCTCCCGTAAATAAACAGAGGGGGCTTTTCCACCCTCCGCTCCGAGCCCGGAGCCGAGGAGCTGCCTCCCCAGGACCCAGCGAGCCGTAAGCAGGTCCCTGCCTCTCCCTGCAGCCCCGACCCGGTGCCGATGGACGGTGACGGACGGACGGACGGACGGACAGCAGGGCCGCCATGAGAGGAGGGCCAAAGCCGTCAGAAAACCGAGCCGGGGACGCGAATTAGTCGCGGGCGGGTTTGTTTTCTTAATATTAAGTCTGCGTTCGCCGGGGAGCCCGCGACCAGCTGGGGACGCGGCGGGTCCCAGTGCAAGGCGTAACGGGGATGGGGACGCACGTGTCACCCAGCTGGGGGTATGGCACTGTCGCTCGGCCCCTGCAAGCTGATACAGGGCAAAACAACCAGGGTCGCTGGCTTTTCCCCAAGCCCGTGGTGTGCTCCATCAGCCCTCGGTGCGGGGGCAGCAGTGGCGGCGCATCCACGTGGCCCTTGGAGGCGAGGGCTCCTTTTCGCTGCCCTTCTCCCTCCCACGTCTGGTTTTGTGTTGGACGTCGCCGTACGGGAGAGGATTTCGCATCCTTGGGCGGAGGCATCCCTGTGTAATCCCGAAGCCTTATGGACGACACCTTCCTGAAGGACGTTTCCAGGAATGTTCAGCATCCTCGGCTGCTCCAGAATTTGGGATGCTCCTTTCGTTTTGCTCGTCTTTTCACCTCCACCGTTGCTCAGCCCTCTGGACAAGTAGAGCACAGCCAGAACCGCTGCTTGGGTGCTGCTCACGGCGAGGATTTAGTGCCATGTACCTCCAAAGCACCTATCAGGTTGAGGGGTTTGCTCTCCAGATCCCAATATTTCGGGAAAAAAATGACCCGAAAGCTGTCCTCTTGGTGCCTTTTCCAAGCACTTACTGTTGGTCCATGACTTCGGCAGCTGGAGGTTTTTGAAGCACTGCAAGTTGGGAAGAAGGCAGAGAGAAAAGGAGAGCTGTTTTCCCAAACTTCTCTCGATTTCAGCTTGTTTTTTTTTTTTTAGATTTGCTAAGATAATGGCTGCTTAACCAGGGCGAGAGAAGCTTTGGGTGCTGGAAGAGATGGTTTTCATGTGCTCGCTCTTGCATGGCACTCTGAAGATAAGATCTAGGGTTCCTACCGGCTCCTGAGAGCTGGCACCATGCGCAGAACGGATTTTGTCCAGTTGTGCTTCTCCAGCACCCGTCCGTGGGCAAAAATAGGATTTTATTTAAAAAAATAGAGTAGTGCTACAGCCTGGGCATTGTCTGGAGATGCTCTACTCTCAGATTACGCACTGAGTTAGAGATTTACTTGCTGGAACCTCACGGCAGCTCATTGAAATAGAGGAGGGAAGGTGCAGGGCGATGTTTTTTTATGAATTTTCTGTGCCTGGCCTGATCCCTGCTGGGCTTTTCCCCGGTTCTTGCACCCCCGCAGAGCCGGTGTCCGTGTGTCTGTGCGGATCCCCGGCCCTCCTGCCGCGTTGGCGACCTCCCCGGCCTCCAGCGGACGAGCTCCTCGCTCCGCTGCCCTTTCGAGCAGGGACCCCTCGGCCTGCCACCGCTCCGGCGGCTCAGCGGGGCTGCTGCCACGTCCCCGAGGTCACCGCAGGGGGGGGCTGCTCCCAAACGGCTTCACTTTGGGGGGTATTCAAAGGGCAGCAGCCCCGCGATCCCGCGATTTAGCGCTGCAAAGCCCTCGCCGCGTTTCTCTGCCCGTGGATTTGTCCGCTTTCCCCCAAAGCCAGGCAAAATTTTGGCGTCTGCGCTGCCCGGGAGCGAGGAGGTTTTTGCAGTGTGGGCGTTCAGGTGGGACAGGAGCCGCGCAGAGAAACAAGGGGCTGCGTCCTTGCTCCTGTGACCTGGTGTTGCGAACCCTTTTGTGCGCTGTGGGGTTTTGGGATTTGTCCCGCTGCGGTGGCACAGCGTGGTGTGTGCCCTGTGCTGCCCGACAAGAGCCAAAATCCTCGCACCGGGTAGGATGGAAGGGAGCATCCGTGGTGGGGTTGGGTTCCCTGGGCGCCTCGGGGCTGAAATCACATCCGGAGGTGTCTCGCCTGCCCTGCCGGCATGTCCTCCTGCCTTCCCCACTGCCAAAAAGCGCCCAAAAGTCCCCAAATCCTGGGGAGTGCTGCTGACCTCCCGCTCCCCGCGGGGATTTCGGGAGGGACACGTCGCCTCACTCCCCAACATCTCCGTCTTTTTCCCTGGCAGTGCAAGAAGAAGCACACCCTGGTCTGCCCAGACTTCGCCAAGAAGGGCGTCTGCCCCCAGGGCACCCGCTGCAAGCTGCTGCACCCGCAGAAGAAGCGTCAGCCCCGGGGGGACAGCGCTGACCCCCCCTCCAAGTGCAGGCGGCTCTGCGAGGAGACGGGCAGGTAGGGGAAGGTGCAGAAGATTTGGGGATTTTGGGGGGGGTTGCCTGCATCTCGTGCCCTCTGAGATGTTCGTGCCATCGGAGCGTGGGAAGGTGCTGCCCGTGTCCGTGGCACCACCGGGTGCCTCTGAGGTTTCTGCAGCCCTTCGTCCTGGAGGCGGAGGAGCCCTGGTGGAGAATCCACTGCAGAAAACCCGTACGGCAGAACGAATCCCTGCGGCACAACGGGGGCAAGAGGAGGGCTGGGGTGGTGCTAATTCCTCGCAGCCCGTCGGCAGGTCTCGCCCTCTCCACCGCTGTCACTGTCACTCGGGGTTTTTACGCTTTAAGCATACCGAAAATCAAAACCCGGCTGAAACGGGGGCTTTAAAAGCACCCCCCTCCCAAAAAACCTGTCTAAAAGTCCTGGTTAACAGGAGGAGAAAAGAGCAGCTTGCATCCCCCTTTGCAGCGGGATGGGGGGCAGATGGGGGGTGGCAGCGGGGGGTCCCTACAAGCTGCCCCCGGCCACGGTGCTGGCCCGGTCCTGGTCCCCATCCCAGCCCTGCCTTGTACGGTGGCAGAGGGGGATGAGCTCTCAGCAGGCTCTGGACTTATCCCGGGTGACAGAAGAGCCTTGGAACGACACCCGGCTCACGTCCCCCGTGCGAATGAGGTGTAAAATAGCTCCTTGCTCTTTTTTAGGTGAGGAGGCGTGAGCGCGGGGCATCCTGCGCCCGTTCCCGTCCCCCGGGGGTCGGCACGGGGAAGGGAGCGTGGCCCTGGCCGGCTCGCGGCGTTCAAAAGCTGCCCGGGGGGGGGGGGGGTTCCTTTATTAGCACCGTCACCAGAGACGTCGAGCAAACCCAGCTCTCATGTTAGCTGGGCTCGCAAGAAATCAGAGACAAGGGGCAGCCCGGGACGGAGCCCGGAGAGCCTCCACGTACCCAGCGGTTCAGCTCAGCTTCCCCCCGTGCGCGTGAGAGCGGCAGTGCCGAGAGATCACTTCGGTTTTCGTTACTGATTTTTGCGTTTTGCCAGGAACGACCCGGCTCAGCCGTGCGATGACGGGGAAGTGCCCGGCCCCTCCGGCGCGGAGCAGGAGGTGAAGTTTTGGAGAGAGGCGGACGCCGCGCAAAGCAGCCGGCTGCAGAAGCTGCCCTCCTTCATCTCCCTCCTGTCCTCGGCCTCCCCCGGGGACGAGGGCTGCAAAGTGGAGAGGGACGAGGACGAGCCAGGTGACGAGCCAGGTAGGATGCTCTCGGACTGGTTTTGCTCCGCGCTGCCCCAGTTCACCGCTGGGGGTGAGCAGGAGGGTTTCTCCCTGCTGCTATCCTCTGTGCCCTACTGCTGGACCCACAGAAGGCTCTGGTCTCTGGACCTCCGCGGGAAAACGCAGTTTTAGGACGAGCAAAACTTCGTACACTTGACGGCAAACAGCTCCCGCCTTGGCACCGTTAATTTCTGGAAAAACTCAGGGAAACGTTTTAGCTGCTTGACCCGACTGCGAAAAAAAGGCAGGAGGGAATCGGTGAAGCGGTGAGCAGAAATGCCTTTGTGTCTCCGCGCAGCGTTTGCACACCTCCCAGCAGAGGTGTGCTGCATTTCTGCTTTTCCGAGATGTTCCTCGGTTCCTGCTCTCCTAATCCAGCCCCTACACAGGAAAATCCCTTAATCCCTGGCTCCAACAGCAGCTCTGTGCGAAGGTAGGGGACTCGGTGGTGCCCTGGGGAGATCTGGACTTGTCTGCAGGTGCAGAGGTGCTGGGATGCAAAGCAGAGGCTGGGTGGGACCAGCAAAAGCAGCTGGTTCAGGGTGGGGTCCCCAGGAAGGCTGGGGGCTCTGCAGGGCCGACAGGCAGGCGATTTGGGTGCGCGTCCCTCCGTGCCTTTGTCCCAGGAACGGGAAGGGCACGAGGCATCGGGAAGGCAGCGACTGGAGGAGCCAAAGGAAAGGAAAGCGGGGAAGGAGTTGCAGATGTCTGTAGAAGAACCTGATGACGAAGCAGTTTCCCTGCCAAGGGGATGCAGCGATCGCGCGCGGTCGGTGCGGGAGCAGGTGTGAGGATGCTGCCGGGCACCCAGCTTTGCCTCTGCCCGGTGCTGGGGTGTGTTTAGCGATTAAAGGCTCACCCTAACACACAAAGGGACCGAAGGGGAAAATGACAACCATCACCTAACGAGGGAAAAGGAGCCCTGGCCACCAACAGGTTTCGTCCTGATCATCCCGGGAGGGCGCAGGATGAGGCTGCTGGTGCTGCTGAAGGACCCAAATGATTCACAGTGCCCAAACCGCCTTTAATGCCAGGAATGAGGGTACATTTGCGTCGGTCAGGATGGGTCCTCACGTGGTTCTAGGAATCAGCTGGTGTCTGCGATGTGGTTTTGGGATCTGCGCCCTCCCCACTGCGCCCAGCCAGAGGGGCAGCTCTGCCCGTAACGGGGAGCGGGACGCTAATATTCGGTTCCTGCTTGCAGACCCTGAAGGTGACGCACAAATTGGTGGGGTAGGAAATCAGGAGGAGGACAGGTTATTATTACGGAGCGATCTGAATTGCTTGGTTAAACGGTCACAATTTCAGAAAATGCCCTTTTAATACTGGAAAATACAGGAGGAAAGGGGAAAAGTACCGGCTGCGCGTGCAGGAGGGAAGGTGCTGGTGGAGCAGGTGTTTGGGGATGACTTTTAGGGTCCAGCTCTGGGCAGCAGGCTCACCGTGATCTTACGGGGTCTTGGCATGTTTCTGTAGCCTTGGGATGTATAAAAAGGGGGTTGGAAAGGAGGGAGGTGGTGCTGAGCTCGATGCTGTCCTCGCATGGGGACAGACCCACCGTGGCTCTGCAGACGGAGACCCCGGTGCCCGGGATGAGCTCCTGGACATCTCTTGGTGCCTCCCCATCCTCCGTCACGTTTCGTTCTCAGGGCAGAGGCGGAGGGAGCGCGAGCATCGTGCAGGTAATGGGCTCCTCCATATTTCACCTCCCAGTTAAATAGCCTGCGCCGGAGCCTAACTGGCCTCCCCGCGCTAATTGTCAGCGAGCGCACCAATGCAAACCATTCCAATCGAGTGCTAATTTAATTAGAAAGCACCCATTTTAGTTAATTTGTTCGAGAAGATCACTGAAAACTCCTGGAGAGAACAGATGTTCCCCTCTCCCCCGATGAACATTCAGGGGTTTGTAAATGGCTCCACTCAGCCTTGTTTAGGAGAGAAAAGAGGATTTTATAGCTGCAAACGACCCTTTCTGTAAACATTTTACAGCTCTCTGCACGTTTGAGTGACGATAAACCCCTAGCAACTCGGCGGGCTGCAAATTTGCGACCATACGGCTATCATTTTATTGTCATATTTCACGGTCGTAACGTTAATGGAAGATGCTCGCTACAGTCTTTTTTAACGGCTCCGCTGAGCACGCTCAAACGCTTTGGCTTTGGAGGAATTCATCGAGGTGCAGCGCTTCCAGTTTTGTTTACAGCTTTCACTTCTGGAGGAATAACTTTGAGAACACAAATCCTATCCCCCCCCCTCCCCGGCCGCCCTCCCTGCCTGAACCCGCTCCCGCTTCGCCGTGCTGCAACCCCGTGGGGCTGGACCCCGGTCCGAACATCTCCTGCTCCCAGCCCACATTTGGGGCCGGTCCCCCCATGCAAATCCTCGTGGTGGGATGCCGTGTGGAGGGTCTCCGCCACGTGCAGCATCGCCTTCGACGCTGCTCCTGCCGGCGCGGGCCGTTTGCTCCAAAGCTCTGCGTTTTGGCGGCTAGACGAGGCAGATGAGAACCAGCCCTTTGGGTTGACGTGGCAGAAGATGCCCTGAAACCCTACAGAAAGCATCTGCGGGGCTGGTGATGGAAGGCTTGGGTGCAAGGGAGGTGTCCCAGGGAGCCAGCGTCCTACCAGCGTTGACCCCAGCAGGACCAAGTCGTTTGCTCCTCTTGGTAGGGTCTGGTTATCTGTTATTGTGGATAAAATACCAGCAACTGTCTTTTTAGTGTTGTCCCAAGCATCTCCTCGTGGTCCAGCCCCAACCATCTTGGTGGCTTCCGCTTGCTCCACTACGTCCCCGTCTTTCTGTACTGGGTACCCTGAGGGCTCCAGGTGCGCTATGTAGATATCAAAGAGATTTTTACTGTGCCAGCAAAACCCCGAAAAGCACCGCTAACGAAACATTTATTGCACACCTTAGCGCTGAACTTGGACTTCTTCATGATAAAGCCGAAGCCTTTTGTTTATCTAGGGAAACAAATTTTATGCCGTTGCTTATATCAATCCATTTTTCCTTGGGAACCTCCACCGAGGTTCTGGCTCCATCTGCAACTACCTTTAGGTAACCGAAGACAGCAATTATTGAGGACAGGTAGTTGAAGACCGCAATTACCCATTAATCTGCTCTTCTTCTGCCAAAAAAAACCCACAAACAACCAATTCTTTGGCCAAAAAAAAATACAACAAAAAAAAACCCAACAACCAATTCTCTCTCTTCCATCCCAGTTGCCTCCAGGATTTCTCTGGGGATCTGAGTCCTGGCTGGTGGTGGCGCAGAGCTCTTGGCTCTCCTCGTGGGGGTCACTGCCCCTTTTTGGAAGGACCTTGGCCGTAGGGAAGTGATGAGGCAGTGGCCATACATCTGGTCTGCTTCTGTTGCTTCTTCATTGGTTTGGGGACACCTCCGTGGCCTCTTTGGGTGGGATCACCTCCCAAAACGGGCTCTGTCTTCTGCTATCTAACATGGGCAAGCTTCTCTGTCCCACGGTCTTGCCACTTCCTGCTCCTCCTCTATCTACCCCTCCTCCGAGCTCCTTGCATCACCAGCACCCCGTTTCCGAGCAGGATTGGCTCCTGGTGGGTCTCCCCTCTGATGTTATGGCCAACTGTTGTCGGTCCTCTCCAGAGACTCAACTACTGCATGGACCTGTATTCCCCAAAACCTGGTCCAGATGCTGGAGAAGCTCTTTCCTGGGGCTCCTAACGTCTGAGGAACCTGCCTGATGGTCTTGGGGCATCACCCAAAATGTGGCAATAACTCCCCAAATCTTTGCTCTACCCCCGCTTGCTCCATGCTCATGTAGGGGCAAGAAACTCAACGAGAAACTCAAACCAGTGGATCATCTAATAGGGGACATGGGATAGAGGACGGTGAGGTGGCTCAGGACACCTCGGGGCCACTGAAGCATGCACCTGGCTGGGTCATCCACCAGTCTGGGAGAAGTGAGGAGACCGATGGAGAGCCGAGGAAAGGTGTTGGCCCCATGGAATGGCTGAACCTGCCATCTCCTCCATATTTCGGGGGGCAGCCGTGCTCGGCATGCCGCGTGCCATCAGCTCGCCGGAGGGGTTGCGGCGCGGCGCCGGGTGCCCCGTGGGTCCCTGTGGTGAAGATCTGCTGGAGCAGATGCTGGAAGGCACACGGAGAGGAGGAGGAGGGAAGGGAGGTGTAACGGAGGGGAGTTTTCTCGCTGGCTTCAACGTGAGAAGGATCCCATCCAACGCGAGGTGTGGGCCAGGAGCCGCAGCAGGCTCAGTCTCCGCCAAGATGCCACCGGTCTGCGACAGACAGCGAGCCTGGGGCTGCAGGGAGAGGAAGAGGGAATTAGGAACATGCTTGATTGACCTTGTTCTTAAATCGACCTGCCCATCACCTCCTTTCTCTGGGGTCTTCTGCTCTGGTGGGATAACGTAACAAGGTTCGGATGGCGAGCTGACCACGAGCAGGAGAACCCATCTTCCTTCCTGCTGCCGCTCGTCTCGTGGTTATCATCCAGCAAGGCTCAGGGGCAGCTCAGACCTTGGTAGGACCTTCCCGGATCTTCTCCTGGCACTTAGCAGATCTTCCCCGTGACGGTGAGCGGCGTGCCCGGCCGGTGGCGGCGCGATGCTGCTGTGCGTGCCCTGCTCCTCATCTGGCCCTCGCCAGCCCCGGGCCGACGCACGCCCCGTCGTGCATGCAGTTTAATTAGAGAGCATCAAAACTCTTCCGTAACTGAATTAACAAACCTCTAACCTAATTGCTTTTCTCATGCCAAATGGATCGAGCTGCGGGTAGCGAGCTGCAGCCGTCCCTCGAGCAGGGCAAGGGCTGATTGCTTTCCCGGTAACGTGCCGGCTCTGCTCGGGTCGTTAGCAATCACATCTCCTCTTCCCGAGCCAGCAGATGCTGGGATTGGGGACCCAAAACCACTGAGGGTTTTGGGGCTGTTTGAGGGTGGTCCCCGCAGCGGGGGAGCCTTGGGTTGTTCTCATCCATCCTGTTTTATCTGGGTTCCGGTTTCAGGCGTCCGTCTCCTGGTCCTGGATGCTCCCAGCCTGGACACGCAGCCGAGACGGAAGGTCCGAGAGTAAGAAACTTCACTGATGTTTATTTAATTCCCTTCTTGCAAATCGGCCAATTTATCTGAAACTTCCAGTAAAGCTGATGAGCGCTGCGACTTTTTTCTAATTGGGCTCTCCGTCTGAATCAGAATCGTCCTTTCTCATCCCACACTTGAAAAAAACCCTTTCTGATTCACTCCCTGCCCGCACCTTGCTGCCTGCACGTTTCCAATCCTCTTTCCTTATCGATTGGCAGGCGAGGCTCAGACCTGCCAAGTCTCGCTCCTTTTCCGGGACTGAAATCCGCTCCTTCCATATTAATTTTCTACCCGTTTTTTTAGGGTCTCGTCCTCGTGGGATGGAGGGCCTGGAGACCAGGGCTTTCAGACTTTCCTTAGGACTTCCGAAGACCCTTCTCGTTCAGGCTGCTGCCACTCGACAGCCCTGTCATCCCCCACCCCCCCCCCCCCCCGAATTATTTAATGACCTGAAAGCTGGAGGTGGAAGAACCCTTGATGATGATGGGATGATGAAACCCCATCTCCTTCAGCTTGGCAGGAAAGGGCAGGTGTTCACCATACCTGACCATACCCAAACCACCAGATGATTACGCATCGTTGTGGAGCCCGTGACCTGCCAAAACTCCTCCAGCACTGCTGTAGCTCGTGTCTGGTTCGCAAGCTTTGCGTTTCATTGCTGGGGTCCCCTTGGGGAGGGAGGATTTGGGGTCTCAGCCTGCTCTCTGCACCGAAATGCTGCTGGTTTTTCTGGTGCATCTCCAGCAGCATCTCTCTATGTGAAGTGCTCCTGCTCCAGCGCAATAATTTATTCCCTCCTGCACACTTTTGCTGCACATGGAGGCACGGGAAATCTCTCCGTGTATCTTGTACGGGCTGGGAGGCAGCCCTGGTGTTGTCTTTCAGGATAAAAACTTGATATCGGGTGGCAGGCGAGGGCCCCCTCCGGCCCAGGCACCTTCTTCTAGCGAAAGAAAAAAAAGCGAGGAGGAGCGGAGAAAGTTGGAGAGCGCTGCCGACGCCCCCCCCCCGGAAACCAGCAAAGCCCCCCAGCAAGCTGCTTTTTTCCATCTGAAAAAAGGTTTCTTGGAAATTCTGGGGCTTAGCCCTTGCTGCCGGCCTTTCTGTCCCTGCTTTTGTCCTTGGGCTTTGCGAAAAAACGGCCTCCCTCAGCCGAAGTTCCTCCGGAGCTGACTCAGCGGCAGGGAAGGCTGCTCCGAAGGCAGCTTCAACCTCCGGGCTCCCCTCAAGCCTCCGGGGAGCAGAAAAAGGATATTTATCCTGGATGGGGGAAAAAAATGCATGCGGGATTTGGTGGAGAAGAGCAGGGATTTCTCCACCTGGGCCGTGCGTGGCCAGGGAGGTGCCGGGATGCGCCGCGGCGCCCCGAGCATCCCCTTCCCTCCCCGCTGCTCCCGTCTGAGTATCTGGGCGGCTGACAAAGCGCGGCTCTTCTGCTAATTGCAGTCCTCTCGTTAGCCTGGTCTTTGAGAGAAGGCATCCCTCTAAGAGCCAGCTTTCTGGCGAGGCTTTGATGGAGGGATTTGGGAAACTGCTGGCGAGCTTTTTCCACGCTCTCCATCTTCCCCGCATCCCGTCGCTTCGGGATTTGGGCGCCTTCCACGGGCTGCGCGGTCCCCGTGGATGCAGGACACCTCTTGCCACCATCCTTTTCCCCAAGCTGTCTCCGTGCCCCATCTCCCAGCCTCACAAATCGGGGGGAAAAAAAAAAAGCATTTTTCAACACCCAGCAGTGGTCAGGGAGGGGATTTGGGGACAGGGAGCAAAGCCGCCTCCTTTTGTCCCCCATCCCGGGGGATTCCCCGCTGGCAGCGTCCCTTTAAATCCCCTAAAATTCCCCCGTCCCTTCTCCCCCTTTCCTCGGCATCTGGCCGAAGCGGATTTTGTTTTCACTTGCTGGGTGCAGCTGGAGCCGCTCGGCGAGGATGCGTCTGGGGGAAGGCCGGGTTTTATTGAAAAATATAATGGTGCCACCTGAAGCGTGATTTACTGCCGTGTCCACTCCTCGGACTTGATAATATATTTCTATTAGATTTCCTCCTTTCACTCCCTTCTCCCGGCGAAGAGTGGCAAGTTTCTCCGTCTGCCTGACACCTTCTTAGGCTTAGGCAAAATAAATGTTGATTTTCATCAGAAGTAAGAGCGCTGGAAGTCCTAATTCTCCGGCGAGGCTGACAAGCTCAGCAAAAGCGGCTCGGCTCCGCGCGGAGGGCTCGTGATCCAGCCCCGCGCCTCTCCTCGGGAGCAGTTCAATCATCGTAATGAAAAAGGGGCTTCTTGGCCCGGCTTTCGCTAACTAGAAATGATATACCTGGGTTCCTGGAAGATGGATTGTGTCGCTCCCGAAACGCGGAGGGAGGGAGGGAGGGAGGGAGCGGAAGGCGCGCGAGATGCGCCCCGAGATTGATCGCGCCATTTGCAGGATCCGCCGTGCGCAGAGGCAGAAAATGGAGTTGGGTTCGCGGGGCCGGCGGCGTGGCGAGGTCCCCCCGGCCCCTTTCCACGAGCAGCGTCCCCTCTGCCCGCAGTCAGAGGTGAGAAAAGCCGGCCCTGGTTCGCCTGGCCGCTCTTTTTACAACCCACCGTGGTTTCGATTCCTTACTGCCGCCTCGTCTTTCCACCCTCGGGGTGATTTTTTTGGAGGAATACGTTTAAAATCAGAGCTCGGCCCCGTGCAGGAGTCAGGGAGTTAATTGCGGTCGATGCAGAAATCAGCTTCGTGTTTGTTTCTTCTTTTTTTTCCTCTCCCCCCAAAGAAATCTATATTTCTCCTTCCGTAATAATATTTGCTTTGAATTGCAGGGCGTGGGCTCTCGTGCCGCTTGCACGGAGACGAGCTAATGAAGTTTCTTCGGGCTCCTCCGGGGGAATTGAGCCATTTGTAGGGTTCCCCTTGGACTGGGGCTGCAATCCTCGCGGGGCAGCGATGGGGAGACGCCGGTGGTCCCCTATCGGGCTGGTTGGGCAGCGTCCCCGCTCCTCCACTGCCGTACCCCGCAGGGTTATCGTGCCGCGATGGCTCTGATGGCCCCAATTTTGGGGATGCCGGGGGGTCGCCTGGAAAATCAGGAGAGCCCTGGGAGGCTCGGCGGGGTGCGGGTGGCTCGCGTCGCCGCTCCTCGAACCGCATTAGGGTGACTGATAGCCGCGGCCGTCGTGGCTGCTCTGCAGCCCTCTGATGTATGGGTGTTATATTAAGGGTGGAAAGGTGCTAAATGAGCCCTCTTTATTTTACATAAATTAGCTCCCGAGCTATGTATCACTGCCACGGCGCCGTAGACTCCCGGCAAGTTTGTTTACCCGAGTTTAGAAGGGAAGAAGAGCTCGCCGACGTGACCTGACGCTTCCCCGCGGAGGGGACATGGTGCTCGTGGGCTCCCCGGTGCTAGGGTTGGCTCGGGGACACCCCTTTTGTAGGATTTCTGCAACGAGGGTGCCTTGGATGACCAAAGAGATGAACAGGGGTCAAACCAGAGCCGGTTGTGTGCTGCTCGTTCTCCAGTCTATGACCAGAACGTCTGGGTGAGGTTTGGGCTGGGTTCTCTCCATCTCCTCACTGCTCTCCTCCTGAAATCCCAAATGAAAAGGGACTTTTCTGAGCAGACCTCGCTGCTCGCCAACCTGTAGGTCCCTTTTGCTGAGAAACGCGCCCCTTTTCCTTCCCGTGTTCATTTCGGGGTCTTCTCCTCGCCCACGTGGCCGCCACGCTTCTGCCTCCCCGTGGGGAAGTTGTGGCCGGCGGGTGGGACCCCGTAACCACCTCCGTGAGCTCCGCAGGGAGGCAAAATGGGAGCAGCTCGGCCGAAAGGAACGCTCAGCATCGTGGTGGAAAGGTGAGGAGGACTTGGTGCCATCCACCGTGGTCCACGGGGTGAGAGGAGCTTGGTGGAGTTCGGGCTTTACGGGGGCATCTGGGACCCTTTTAGGCGCAGCGGGCACGGGGAGGCAGGGTTTGCGTTCCTCCGTTCCCGTCCCTTGTTGCTGCTTCGCTTCCAGCCGTTCCTCACATCTGGCAGGCACCCAAAAAGAGGTTCCTTCCCCTGCTTTTCCAAGGGCCGGATGGGAAACGGCGGTGGGGGGGACCCAGCACCGGGGGACTCCCTTTGGGAGCAGGGCAGCAGCTGGAACCCGAGAGCGGAAAGTCCCCGTTAAAACCCAAGCTGAGCTTGCCGGCGGCGTAAATCCCCCGGGGAGGAAGCCTCGCCTTCTCCACCTCCACCCGGCTCTGAAACGGCAAAAAGTCCTCGCCCGGAGCACCTGGCGGGGATGCTCGGGGTGGCTGAGCTTTCGTGTCCCCCCCCCCAAAAATCTTGGCGTCCTGGGCAGGTTGTGACGCCCACCTCACGCTGCAGTTTGAAGATTTAGCCTCTTTTTTTCCCTGTAACTCGGGGATTTTGCAACCAATTCAGTGTTCTGTGATGGGAAGGGACCGGTGCGCACCCTCATCCCGTGCCTCTTGCGGAGGGGGGGGGCTGAGGATGCTCAGAGGGGTTTGGGGAAGCAGCAAGCTCCAGCCCAGCCACCACAAAAGGGGACGTCTGTCACGGAGACCTTCCCCCGGGGAAGGGGGACGACTCTGCACTGAGAGGCCGGGGACATTTTGGGGTGGGGGGGAGCACAACCAGGCGGGGGGGACACCCGTGTCCTCGGGGGTGGGCCGGCGGGGCAGCGGTGGAGCAGCGCCCGGCACGGAGCCGTGCCCGCGGAAAGTCCTCGCTGGAGCCAATTTCGGCTGCGCGCGGTCACCTTCGAGGGAGGAGAGGTCGACGGCGTTCTCCCAATTTGTCCCTTTCCTCTCCCAGGTGGCACCACGTGGAAAAGGACCTCGTCGCGGGCGGCCTCGCGGGACTCCGAAAACGCCGCTCAGGAGGAGGGCGGCGGCAGAGGTGAGACTTGTCCCCGCTGTCCCCCCCACCTCCGGAGGTGGAGCACGAAGCCAGGGCGCCGCGGGACATGTGCCACCCTTTTTTTCCTTTCCTCCTTCCAGGCAAACGGCTGCAGATCAAGCCCCGGCTGTGAGCAGTGTCCCCTCGGCAGCCGACCAGCTCAGGAAAAGCCAAGCCGGGCGGCATCGCCTGGCGCCTACCTCAGGACCCCGTGCCGGGACGTGGCAACCCCCTTCTTGCGTTGAGTTTTGGGATGTGGTTTCACCAGGGAGCCTGGCAGCGGCGCGGAGGAGCAGCGCCCAGTCCGCGTCGCTCAGGGAGGTGGTTTTGTTGAAGTTTCTTTTTTTTTCATTTTGCCAATAAATTCTCTTTTAAGGTGGTTTATTTAAGGCTCCCCGGGGGAAGGCTGAAGAGCGGAGACGTTGAGCTGAGCGCGCGGGCGCTGCTCGGATGCGGGACTCGAGCACCCTGCGGTCATCCACGGCCACGGGCCCGCCTCCAGGTCAGCGGCTCAGTTTGGGACGACGAGCCCGGCGGTCGCAAGTCATCGTGGTGGGATGTAGCAGGGCGTAAAGCCCCCCGCGTGGCTCGGCTTTCCCATGCCGAGAGCCCGCCTGCATCCGTCCTGCTCCGTCCTTTCTCTTTAGGAGCGCTTGGAGCGGAGCCACGTGCCAGGCCGAGCGCTGGCGGCAGCGTGTGCCAGCAGCAGCGCCGAGCTCAGGCCATCGCCGCGGGCCAATTCGCCCGGCTCTCCCCCCGTCCCAGCGGGGTTTTGCTCTTTTGGAAGACCCAAACCAGCTCGTTCGGGGTCTTCGGGAATGCGGACGGGAGCAAAGCAGCCTCCAGGCTGGTAGGAAATAACCCCGGTACTGCAGCTGCTCCGCGTGTCGTGGGCGCATCCTAAATGTTCAGCTGTTGCCCCTGCTGCGGTATGGGTCTAATGTCTCACGGCAGCAGCCTCGGCGCCCTTTTTGCATCACCCTGAAGCAGCTCTCACCCGCTGTGTCTCTGTTCCTCCCGGCCCTTGCTGCTCCTCCGCACCAGCCACGATCGGTGTGATGAGCTGTGCAAATCTCAGCGCCTCCTGGCCGCTTGCTGCTGGCCCCGCAGAGCTGCCAGCGCTGTGGGTGTTCCGCATCCGTGGATTCGATTTCAACCCCAAATTCAGTTTGGTTTCGGGGGTGGCGGGTGCTGCTCTCCCCCTCTCGGATGCGATTTTGAGGACGGGGAGGCAGGGTTTGCCCATCCGCTGTCCCTAAATAGCAGCCCCTTGGGGCAAGCTCCATCGAGGAGCCCTTCGGGGAAGAGGCGGCGGTGTTGCACAAGGCAGGGCCGCGCGCCCCGCGGGGAAAATTTCCTGGCTCTGCCTGCACGTGCCGACGTTTGTGCTGCGAACCCGTTCTGCTCGCTCCCGACGTGCGCAGCACCCTTCACCCCGCCGCTGGCAGAGCTCGGCCGCTTTCGTTACACCCAGGGGCCACCCCCCCTTGGCGTTTCCAACCCGGAGCCGGCTTCAGCGGGCGCAGGGGTGAGCGCTGAGGCCGAGCGGGGATGCTCGGTGTCCCCCGGGGAGCTGGCACCCAGCTGTGCTTGGCCGTGGCGTGGGTGACGAAGCCGCTGCGCCGCAGCGGGCTCAGCTGCAACCGCGGCTCCGGCGAGGCTGGCGGCTGCGTTTTCACCCCCTCCACGGCCCCAGGAGGGGGGTTCACATCCCTTGGCGAGCTGGGTGCGTGCACCCCACGGACCGGGGGTTGTTGTCACCCCATCCGCGGCCTGCCTGCTTCCTCGCGGGGTCACGGGATTTATGGCAGGCAGAGCCCCCCCCCGGGTCGTGTTTCGCCCCAAGTGCCTGGCGCATGGCTCGGGTGACGCGGGGCATGGCAGGCCACCAAGGGCGCTATTAATTAATGCCTGTCACCTCCCTGGGCTCCTCCCTGTGGGCAACCGGGGGGTTTAATGCCACGTGGAGGCGAGCTGGGGGTGGCCGTGTCCCCAACATCCCCCCGGTGTGTGTGTCCCCCTCTGGTGCGGCGGGCAGCGCACGGCGTGTGTACAGAGCTCTCCTCGCCCCGAGCTGTTTTTAATGAATACGACATCATCCCGTCCCCCCCCCGCGTTGTTACCACATGTCTTTTATTAACCTGTGCGTTTTGATATTTAAATAAAGGAGTTCCTGCCTGGAAAGCATCGCTCGTCTTTCAGCGACGCGGAGTCTTGTGGCGGGGGGGGGGAACGGGCACGAATCTCCCACCTCGTTCCCCGGAGGACGCGTTCGGGTTTTAAATTGGCTGAAAAAAAACTCCGGGGGGGGGTTGGCCAGGGAAAGATGTTTTATAACTTTCCCCCCCCCAAAAAAAACCTCTATTTCTTCACACGGTGCCCAGTGATGCTTTGCGGTGTCGAGTCAAAAACCTAAATTCACCCAAAATCACCCTGGAGGTCGACGGCGAAGTCTTCGGGGTGGCCAGCGCGGGGTGACAGCGGCCAAGGAGCTTTGGCGGCTCCGGTACCGACCCCAGCCCGGGGCCACGAGGCTGCAGCCCCGTCACCGAGCAGGCTAACGAGGATTAAGGGCCTCGCGCCGGAATAATTCGCTCCCCCCCCCCAGCAGCCCCGATGGCTCGGTGATGGGCACGGGGTGGCTTCGTCCGTCCTCCCTGCGAAGCCAGGGCTGCCGCCGCGGTGGGCAGGGGCTGCGCGAGCCCCCCCAGCGGGGGACAAGTCCCAGGGGACGGCGGCGCCTTGGCAGCGGGGGGGGGGGACCCCGGGAGGGGGACACGCACACGCACACGGGGCAGTGTTTCTGCAGGGCACACCGTAAACATTTCCTGGAAATCCCTCCCCGTGCGGGCCAGGGCTGCTGGCACAGCTCTTGGTCCCCTGCCGGGGAAGCAGGTGCCGGGGGAGCAGCGCTTTTCTGCCCGTCATCGGGGTGGCCGTCCCCAGCCCTCCCGTCCCGTCCTGGGTGGGGGGCCACGGCTCTGGGTAGTTTTGTGTCCCCCGGGACAAAAATTGTCACTCGGGGATGATTCCTAATCCTCCCTCGGGGTCGGATCCGTGCGAGGGGACGGCCACCGAGACGGTGCCACCGGCCCTACGGCGAGGCAGGGCGGCCACCCTCCCTTGCCCCGACGGGGTCGGCCACCTCATTGTCCCCACGATGGCCACCCGGGGCCACCAGCCACCCCCCCCCCACCCCCGGTTTCACACCTGGACGGGGAAACTGAGGCAGCACCCGTAGGGGACCGAGGCGCCCGGCCCCCTCTCCAAGGGTTAAAGCGTCGCCCGAGCCGCCCGCTCTAAAAGCACGGGGTGACGCCACCCCGCCGCCATCCCGCGGCCTCCAACCCCGTTATGTCACCCGACCGCCCCCGAGTAAACTTAGGTGACCGAGGCGCTCGGCGTGGCGGGGAGGGACGGGGACGGGGACATGCCGCGGGGCCCCGGCCGAGCCACTGTACCCGGACACCCCGCTAAAAATACCCCTGGGGGGCATGGGGCGGGGGGGGGGGGGGCAAGCGAGGGCCCCGCTTGGAGCCCGGCCCGGCCCGAATCCCTTCGTGGCTCTCGGCCACCGTGGGCGGCTGCTGCTAGCGCGGATCGGGGCCCTCTGCGGGAAGGGAGCCCAAAATCCCGGGTGCCCCGAAGGTGTCCCAAGGGTGCCCCGGGGCGACGGTGGCAAGGCAGCGGGGAGGGGGCACCCGCGGGGTCCCCGCGTCCTGCAGGCACTGCCTTTGGGGTCACGGCTGTGTTGTTAAATATGCTCATAATTTTTTTTTTTTTTGGGGGGGGGCGTTTTTTCCCTTTTTAGGAGCGGAAGGTAGAGGGGAGACGCACGTGGTTTCTTTCCCCGCATTTTCCAAGCTGGAGGAACGGTGTTTTAATTTCTTTTTTGCTGAAAAATGGAGAAAATGTGGTTAAAATCAACTCACAAATATATATATACATATTTATATACTTATATCTATTATATATTATGTATATATATATATATAAAAATATATATACATTTATATACTTACATAAGTATATATATAATATATATTTTTGTACTCCCTGGCTCGGTTTGATTCAGGTTTTCTCCCAGATTTTCCCTCTCCAGCCTCACCTCTGCCTGTAACCGTGCCCCCCCGGGGGGGGGACACGAAACCTCCACCCCCCCCCCCGCCTCTGTTTGATTTTGATAGAAGGAGGATGGGGAAGGGGACGAAAAGCACCCAGCCCCTCCGGATGGAGCTGGTGAAATAAAAACGGCCCCGATATTATCCTCGGTGGGGTGGGATAGAGGGTTTTTATCCTTCTTCCCTCTCCCTTTCCCTGGAAAAAAAAATAAAGAAAAAAAAAAGAAAAAAAATAAAATAAAGGAAAAAATAAAGAAAAAATAAAGAAAAAAATAAAATAAAGAAAAAAATAAAGAAAAAATAAAGAAAAAATAAAATAAAGAAAAAATAAAATAAAGAAAAAAATAAAGAAAAAATAAAGAAAAAAATAAAATAAAGAAAAAAAGAGAAAAAAAAAGAAAAACCCCTTTTTGTATGAATACAACCCAAAACTGTCCCTACTTCTAACCGGGCAAATTGTCCCCGGGAAGGGCCCCGTCCCGAAGGGGACCCAGCAGGGTGCTGGGTGCGCGAGGGTGGCGGGGCCCCCACGGGACGGAGCCTTGGGGTCAGCCTGGGGTGGTTGGGTGCTGGCGGCCCCGCTCCTCAGCTCCCCCCGGCCCCCTGGCTGTGGGGAGCCCCGGAGACCCCCATCCCCCCCCCCCCCCCCCAGCGCCCGTCGCCGCCCTGACCCCAAAGCCTCCAGCCCCCGTCCCTCGCCCCGCTGCTCCCCAACCTCGCTCCTGCTTCGCCTCCCGGCCGCGTCCCTCCGTGCTGCGGCCTCGGCAGCCACGAGGTGGCAGGGCTCGGAGCCTCGGGGCCGCATCCGGACCAGGACCACGGCCCGCAGGGTGCTCGGCACCCCGGCACCCCAGCACCCCGGCACCCCAGTACCCCAGCACCCCAGCACCCCAGCACCCCGGCACCCCAGCACCCCAGTACCCCGGCACCCCAGCACCCCAGCACCCCGGCACCCCAGCACCCCAGCACCCCAGCACCCCGGCACCCCAGCACCCCAGCACCCCAGCACCCCAGTACCCCAGCACCCCAGCACCCCGGCACCCTAGCACCCCAGTACCCCGGCACCCCAGCACCCCAGTACCCCAGCACCCCGGCACCCCGGCACCCCGTTACCCCAGCACCCCAGCACCCCAGTACCCCAGCACCCCAGCACCCCGGCACCCCGGCACCCCAGTACTCCAGCACCCCAGCACCCCGGCACCCCAGCACCCCGGCACCCCAGTACCCCAGTACCCCAGCACCCCAGTACCCCAGTACCCCAGCACCCTGGCACCCCGGCACCCCATTACCCCAGCACCCCAGCACCCCAGTACCCCAGCACCCCAGCACCCCGGCACCCCGGCACCCCAGTACTCCAGCACCCCAGCACCCCGGCACCCCAGCACCCCGGCACCCCAGTACCCCAGTACCCCAGCACCCCGGCACCCCAGCAGCCCAGCACCCCAGCACCCCAGTACCCCAGTACCCCAGCACCCCGGCACCCCAGCACCCCGGCACCCCGGCACCCCAGTACTCCAGCACCCCAGCACCCCGGCACCCCAGTACCCTGGCACCCCAGCACCCCGGCACCCCAGTACTCCAGCACCCCAGCACCCCGGCACCCCAGTACCCTGGCACCCCAGTACCCTGGCACCCCAGCACCCCGGCACCCCGGCACCCCAGCACCCTGGCACCCCAGTACCCTGGCACCCCAGTACCCTGGCACCCCAGCACCCCAGTACCCCAGCACCCCAGCACCCCAGTACCCCAGTACCCCAGCACCCCAGCACCCTGGCACCCCAGCACCCCAGTACCCCAGCACCCCGGCACTCCAGTACCCCAGCACCCCAGCACCCCAGCACCCCAGTACCCCAGCACCCCAGCACCCCAGTACCCCAGTACCCCAGCACCCCAGTACCCCGTTACCCCAGCACCCCAGCACCCTAGCACCCCAGCACCCCGGCACCCCAGTACCCCAAAGGGGGGGATCCCATAACCCACGCTGTCCCTTCCCCGCGTCGCCCTACCCAAAGGCGACGTCCCGCCTCGGAGCTGCGTTTTTGGTGCGTTTCACCTGGATTTTACCATTTCCCCCCCCCCCCCAACTCGATGGCCCCGAGCTGCCTCGTGCTAAATTCCCACCCGTGACGAGGCCCCCAAAAATGGGTCCGGCACCCGCTGGGGGGGCACGCAGGCACCGGGGTCGCCTCCAGCAGCTGCCGGTGGTCCCCGGGCACCGAGGGTTGGCAGGAAGGGCTGAGAAAATAGGTGAAAAGAATCAAAAAAAGGGATTGTGAGGGTGCCACGGGAAGGGTGCTGGGAGAAGCGGGGTGGGGAAGGGGCTGCGCCCTGCTTTGGGGCCTGGTGCCCACCGGGATGGGATGGGATGGGGCGGGAGGGTGGTGGCCGTGCAGGGGGGGGGGCGTCCCGGAGGCGGACGCGTGATTTGGGGTGAATAAACCCGATTTTGGGGCTTCTCGGTCCCTTTCGGAGGAGGGAGCGGTTTCTTTCTGCAGCGATCTGATTCTCGCTGTTCTCACGGAGCTGCGGGGCTGCGGCCCCGTGGTGGGACCGGGGGGGGTCCCGGGGGGGGGTCCCCAAGAGGGTCTCCGGGGGGGGTCCCCCCAATTCCCCCCCCCCCCCCCCCCCCCCGGGGGCACCGCCGAGCCCTCTCCCCGCCGTGATTGACAGCCGGCCCGGGGGGGGGGAGTTGCCATGGGGATATGCTAATGAACCCGCGAGGCCGCCTTGCTGATTGGCGGAGGGGCGCTCAGGCCACGCCCCGGGGGGCGTTCCCCGGCCGTTCTCCCCCTATATAAGGCGGCGGCTCCATTCCGCGCCCGGCAGTGGCAGCGCCGAGCACCGGGGGGGCGGCCCCGGGAGCGCGCCCCGGGGCGGGGAGGGGGGGGGGGAGGAGGAGGAGGAGGAGGAGGAGGAGGAGGAGGAGGGGGCAGAGGAAGGCTCGCAGCAGCCCGGGGGTGGGGCCGGGGCAGGTGCCAGGGGCCGCAGGAAGGGGCGGGCAGGGCCCTGCCAGCTCCTCGCCATTGGGCTCCGGCCGGAGGCAGCGGCTGGGGCCGGGCTGGAGAGCGGCCGGTCCCGCGCCGCCGGGGCTCCCGTTAACAGGGGACCCCCCCCCCCGGAGGCGAGGCTCCGGAGGAGGAGGAGGAGGAGGAGGAGCGCAGAGCCGTCGGAAGCGGCTCCCGGAGGCCGGCTGAAGGCAGCAGCAGCCCAGCCTCGGCGGAGGTTCCCGGAGCGGCGACCTCGGAGGCGTCCGGCGGAGGACGAAGAGCCCCGGCGGGGGCTGCCGGAGCCCGGCTGAAACCCTCGGAGGAGCCCCGAGGAGTCCCGGAGGCCGGCCTCGACCGGAGGCTGCCTGCCCGTCCTCGTCTCGGGGGCTGCCGGCGGAGCCCAGCCTCGCCGGGGGGCTCCCTTCTCTCCGTCCCCACCTCCGGAGCCCCAGCCTCGCCGGAGGCTTCCCCCCCCCCCCGTCGGAGGGAGGCCGGCCTCGCCGCCAAGCCCCGCTCCGAGCGGCGGTGCCACGGGGGGGAGGAGGAGGAGGAGGACGAGGAGGAGGAGGACAGCAGCGCCCTTCGGCCTCCCTCCATGGACTTGAGATGGCCTCGGAGCTGGCCATGAGCGGCGAGCTGCCCACCAGCCCCCTCGCCATCGAGTACGTCAACGACTTCGACCTGATGAAGTTCGAGGTGAAGAAGGAGCCGGCGGAGGCCGAGAGGCTGTGCCACCGCCTGCCCGCCGGCTCGCTGTCCTCCACGCCGCTCAGCACCCCGTGCTCCTCCGTGCCTTCGTCGCCCAGCTTCTGCGCCCCTAGCCCCGGGGGGCAACCCGCCGCCGGACCCCCGGCGGCCTCCCTGGGCTCCAAGCCGCAGCTGGAGGAGCTCTACTGGATGTCGGGCTACCAGCACCACCTGAACCCCGAGGCTCTCAACCTGACGCCGGAGGACGCGGTGGAGGCGCTGATCGGCGCCCCGCACCACCACCAGCACCACCACCACCACCCGCCGCAGGCCTACGAGGCTTTCCGGCCCCCGGCTTTCGGCGGCGAGGAGCTGCCCCCGGCCTCGTCCCACCACCACCACCATCACCACCACCACCACCACCACCACCTGCGCCTGGAGGAGCGCTTCTCCGACGACCAGCTGGTGAGCATGTCGGTGCGGGAGCTCAACCGGCAGCTGCGGGGCTTCAGCAAGGAGGAGGTGATCCGCCTCAAGCAGAAGAGGAGGACCTTGAAGAACCGCGGCTACGCTCAGTCCTGCCGCTACAAGCGGGTCCAGCAGCGGCACATCCTGGAGAACGAGAAGTGCCAGCTCCAGGGCCAGGTGGAGCAGCTCAAGCAGGAGGTGGCCCGCCTGGCCAAGGAGAGGGATCTGTACAAAGAGAAGTACGAGAAGCTGGCGGCCCGGGGCTTCCCCCGGGAGCCCTCCCCGGCAGCCGCCCCCAAAGCAGCCGCCGACTTCTTCATGTGAGCCCCGGCCCCTTGGGGAGAAAGGGGGGGGGGGGGGGGTTGGGGCTTTTGGGGAGCATCCCCCGATCCCCCAGCTCGGCTTGAACCGAAAGCCTAGTTTGCTTTCGGAAATACGGGGAGGGGGCGCTGGAAAGGGAGCCCCCCCCTCCTCCCTTTGCCGGGGGGGGGGCGGCGGACCTGGAGCAGCCTGCATGCGGGACGTGTAGGGCGCGCCCCCCGGCAGCGCCAGCGCCAGCCCGGTGGCTTCTTTCCCACCCCCCCTTCAGCCCTGCGTGCTTAACACCCCCCCCGACCTCCCCAAAACTATCATCATTTTCGGGGTGCCCCCACGGATCTGCCCGGGGGGGGAGCCCCGGCAGCGCTGCGCCCTGCCCGCACCCCGCGCCGCCCTCCCGGCCGGCGAACCCGAGCCCCCCCCCCCCCCCCCCCCTTAACTTATTCACCCCTGTACATATGTAGAAATTAGTTAGTTTTCTGCCTTTTTTTTTTTTTCTTCTGAGCCTATATTTTGCTTGGTGATTTACGGGGAGAGAAAAAAAAAAAAACACAGCAAAAATCCTTTAAAAAAAAAAAAACACGAGTCTTAAAGTTTGTATGTAATAGCATGCAAATAATATCCGAGTTAATTTAACGATGTTGGGAAGAAGCCGAATGCACTATATACAGGAATCAATTGGGTTAAATAATACTGTTGTTTTATAGAGATTTAAAAATTATCTATGCTCATAAAAAAAAAAAATAGTGGGGGGGGGAGAGGTAACAATTCTAGGGTGACCTGAAAGGCAATATAGTAATATATGGACTGCAAACGGTTGGCTGCTATCTCACTATGCACCAGATTTATTTATTAACCCTCGGGAAACGAAATATTATTTTAACCTCGGCGTCGAAGGAAGGAAAGAAAATGCACATTATTTCTTGCGCAAAAAGGAAGGGGGGGGGGAAAAAAGAAAGAGAATTCGTGCAATTGCGCTTGAAGCGAAAGCGGGGTCGATCCTGCGCGGAGGAGTGGATTTTTTTTAAAAAAAAAAACAAGTTGCTTATTTAAAAAAGAAAAACCACACAAAAAAAAAATAATCTTGGGGGGAGGAAAAAAAAAAACACAAGGGTTTTGTGGACAAAGCGAGCTTTGGAGCCTGGTGCATTTTAGGTACTGATCGTGCGAAGCGTTTTTAACGACCTGTTGTTTCGATTTGTGACGGTTTTAACGATGTTGCATCAAGATAAAAACTTATATTCAACTAGAGCCTGGGTCGGCTTTTCTCTGAAGCGGGGACCCCCGCAGCCTCGCCTTTCGTTTTTGGGATTTCCTTCCTCTTTCCCCTTTGAGCCCGGTACCGACGCGAACCCTCCCGGGGCGTGGGGGGCTCGGGGAGGGCGAACCCCGCGTTCCCCCTCGCTGGCGGCGTCACCTGCGAGCGGGGACCGCGTTCCCCCGGCTCTGCCCTGCTTTGCTTTTTTGCTTTTCACTTTTCCTGCCTCTCTTTTCCAGCCGGGAACCCTCGTTTCCCCGGCCGATGGGTCCCGGGCGCCCCGGAGATCTCCATCCCCGCGGCTGCCGAAAAGTCACCTTCGCCCCAGCCCCGGGGGCTGCGGATCCCGTTGGACCCCAGGCTGCCCGACAGCGAGCCGCTGGCTTGGTTTTAAACGGTAATAAATGTTATTTTTTTCCTTTTTTATTTCCCCTTTTGGCTGCTCCCTTCTGAGTTTTTTTTAATTAAGGGAGGGGGGGAAACTAACAACAAGAAACAAACCCTTTTCCTTCTTCATTTTTTGCAAACGTTTCGGGGTTGGTCGGGGACGTGTGTTCCCGGCGGCTCCGTGCCGCGCTGCTGGAGAGCTCGGGCATGGCCGTGGCCGCTCGCTCCCTGCTTTTCCCCGGCCGCTTGCGACAGAGCCCGTGCTCCAAAGTACTTCTGAACTTTTTATAGGTATATTTTTATTTTTTTCCCCTTATTTTTGCCCCCGGGCTGCGGCGAGGTTCCTCCTGGCTCCCTTTGTAAATCCGCTTCCCGGGGCGGAGAAGCCCCGCGGCGCTGATGCAGCCCCCCTGGGGCCCCTCTGTCCTGCTTTCCCTGGCCACTTCGGGCTTTTTGGGACCAGAGTTTTTTTTTTCTTTAGGATTTTTCTTGGGGGGGAAAAGTTCAGCTGCTCTGGGTCAGGCTTGTTGAGTTTTTGGGATGGGAGCTGGGACACACGGAGGGATCCGCGGTCCCGTGCCTGATGCGCCAGGGCTGGGCTGAAGGCTCTGGGGGGAGGACTGTGGGGTTGCCCACCCCCTTTATCCTATTTTTATTTCGAGCCTGGGAAGTTTTTGCCATCCCCACCTCTGCAGCCAGCCCTGCTGCCCTGCTCGGCTTCCGTCGGGGCATCGTTTCCTCCCCCTTGCTATTTTTTTGGGGGTGGCTGGCGGCTCCCCGGTGGGGTTCAGCCCATTTCTCTGCAACACCTCTTCCTCCCGGTGTTCCCCCCATACCCTCCCCTCCTCGGCATGTTTTCGGAGAGCGTTCCCGGCCGTCCTCTCCGTGATTAAATAAGGAGAGTTTGGGGAGAAGAGGAAGGGGTCCGGGGCCAGCGATTCCCTGCACCGCAGCAGCACTCGGGGCCACGTGGGTGGCCCCCAGCCCCGGTCACCCCGCTCCATCCTTGCTCCTCCTGCCCGTCCTTCCCTGCTGTCCCCATTGCGTCTGTGGGGTTTTGCCAAGCCCCAGTCCTGGTTTTGGGGGAGCTCAGCCCCGCAGGGTCTTGTCCCGGGGTCTGCTGCAATGCTCTGCAAACCCCAGGACAGCTGCAAGCGGCTCCTGCCCCCGATGCCTTTCCCTGCCCATTCGGCACAGTGCAGGCAGTGGTTTGGGGCTGAGCACGCCTGTTTTTTTCCCAATTCCTTGGTTTTTGGGAGCAGATCCGTTCCCACATGCCCCAGCAGCCTGTTTTGGCGACTGCAGCGTCACCCGCTCCCCTTCATCCCCGACCCTCGGGGCATTTTCCTGACCCACGCTCCTTCCACTACTGTGATTTATTTTAATTTTACAACCCCTGCTCCCCTCCCACCCCCATTTATTTTCTTTCGGCACCTCCTGGAAATCCCCTACGCAGGGGAAAAAGCCCTTGAAAGGGTCACAGGGCGTTAGAGCCTTATATCAACAGTGGGGACCTGGTCCCAAAGCCCATCTCCTACGTGGGGGACCACGACAGCCCCTGGGGACGTTTAGGTGCAGAGTCGCCGTCCTCTTTGCTCATCCCCTGTCCCTTTGCAGCATTGGGGTGCGGGGAGCAGGGACCCCAAGTGTCCCCATCATCCCGACTTGTTCCTGGCACTGCCCCAGTGCCAGGGCTGCTGCTGGCAAATAAATAACAAAAAGTAAAGCGGTTCATCCCCAAAAGGGAATTTACTTTCTGAATGATTTCCTTGCTGGGGACAGAAGGAGTGAGCCCCCCCGCCTTGCATCATGCACTAGGGAGAAAGGGGGTCCAGGCAATGCCCACTGGCATTTTGGGATGTTTGGGGTGCCGGGTCATGGCTCGTGCAGCGCATCAGGGCTCTGTGTGTGCTGGCAGCGCATTTTGTGGGCGGTGTGCGTGCTCGGGGCACACGTTTTGGGATGGAGGTGTGGGGGACCGTACAGTTGCAGCGTGTTGGGGGAGTGTGTGTGAATTTTGGGTTGCTCCGTCCCGGTTTTCAGTTTTTTCTGCCTGTGGCGCAGCCCCGGAGCGGGGCTGGAGCCCCATCCCCAGGCACCCGCTGCTCTTTAACCCCTTTGGGGTCTGTGTGGGGCTGCAGGACCCAGGGGCTAAAACACTTCTCAGCTTCATCCTCGCTGCCAGCTCGAGCGTCCACGGGCGTTGCAGGGCTGGGAAATAACCGCAGCCTTCTCTTCCAGCGGCCCCGCTCATGGCTTTTGCACCTCTCTCCCTGCGGGTAGAAGGGTGATTTTTGGGGGATGCGGGTCCCAAAAGCTGCAGCACCCCGGGGGCTCCTCGCCCAGCCTCCCAGCACCGTGCTGGGAAGCGGGTTTCTGCAGAGGGGCAGAGTGAACGCCGCGCCCGGCCGCTCGATGCGGCACCGCCGGAGTACCCCTGGCTCATCCCTCGTCAATTATTGATGCTAACGCTCGGCAGGTTTGCCACCGAGCTGCTGCAGTGTGCTCGGCACAAGCCCCGACATCTTGGTAACATGAGCCCCTGCTACGGCCCTGGGATAGGCGGTCGTGGCCGGGAGGCCGCTCGGCACAAATTCGGGGCCGCACGAGCTGGGAAAGCGTGAATTGGCCAAAGTTCCTGCAAAAATAAATCCCCACTGTGAAATGAAAGCCTTCGTGGGGTTCAGTGCCGGTCTCGGGGCCGGTATGGTGAGCCGTCCCCGGTGTGGGTTGGAGCTGATATTTTTTGGCTCGGGGTGGGTTTTAGGTTCTGGCTCGGCTGCAGTTTGTCTTTCCGCGCGCTCCTGCCTTCCTCGCTCCGGGCCTGGCTCCTTCCTCGGGGCTCCCATGTCCCCGGGAGCCAAACCCTGCCCTGTTCCCCATAGATAAATACACCTATAGGCATAGATCGTGCTGGAAAAACACAGCTAACCTGCTTCCGACAGCTCGTGGGCTCCCTCGCTTTGGCGTTTGCCCAGCTCGTCCCTGTGGCTGGGATTTACTCCGAGCTGATCCCTTTTGCACCGATATCGCTGGGATCCTCCCGGCTGGACGCCACGCGAGAAATCCCCGTGCACAACGAACAGGAACGCAGCTGGGTTGTGATCCCCCCAAAATCCTATACTTCTGGATGTGCTGAGCTCTCGCAGGGTTTTTTTTTTTTTTAAGACTCTGCGCTTCCAAAGCACCAGCACGGGGCGCTGGGTTCGTGGTCCTGCAGCATCCAGCCTCGGGGCATGACCGGTTCCCGGCGGTGGAAATAATAAAATAAATTCCCCCACGTGGCTGGACTGAGAGTGTTAATGGGGAAAGGGCACGGTGGGGGGCTGCTGCTGTGGGAGGGGGGCGTGTGGGGTGGGATACGGGGGAGGTGGGTTGGGGGATATGGGATGTAGGATGCAGGATATGGGATGCAGGAGGTGGGAGGTTGGGTACAAGATATGGGGCAGGTTACAGGATGTGGGATGTGGAGTGTTGGAAGTGGGATGCAGGATGGCAGGTGTGGGATGTGGGACTTGGGGAATAGGATACGGGGTGTGGGGTGCAGGATTCGGGGTATGGGATGCTTGCCTCTAGCAGCCCCTGTGGTGGATTGAGTGGTACCCATGTCTGTGCCGTGGCACCGTGTGTCGGCTCTCGCTGCTGCTGTGTCAGGAGGAAGGAGCCGTGCTGGACCACGCATGAAGAGAGAAGATTTCGGATGCTGGAGCACAAGGAGAGAAGATTTCAGGTGCTGGAGCCTGGCACTTCCCTAATGGGACAAGCTCCAGCAAGGACGCGGTGCCAGTCATCACCACCACGGCAAGTCACTCCCGGCACATTTATTAACAATTTTTGGGAGCTGTTACTCCTCCCTTCCCATCACTCCAGGTAGGATTTATAGGATGAACCCACGTGTGACTGCGTGCAATAGGATACCCACGTGCGTGTGTGCACCAAAACCCTCTGCGGTGTCACCGACCCCAGCGCCTTGTCCCCCACATGCCCCACGCTCCTCACCCAAGCTCCCCAATTAACTCATCAGCTCGTGGCCTAATTACACACCTGGAGGAATCCAGAGGCTTCTTGGGTTTTCCCTCCCCCTTTCCCCCTTCCTGGGGAGGGGGGCAGCTCGAGCATCCCCCCTGCCCCCCCCAGCGCCAGGTTATTTATTCATGTAACAGGCCGAGGTTGGCGCGCAGCTCGGCGCAGCCCTGGCAGCTGTCTGCTCCCTGGGAGCGCGAGCTGTAATTTGCACAAGCAAAAATAAACTAATTGTTATTTTCCATTTACATACGGGGAAGGGAGAAGAGGTGGGGGAGGCGGCTGGGGAGCAAAGGGGAGCCTCGTGCCTCCGGCCTCTCCTGGGGGGGTGTGCGCTGGGGGCTCTGCTGTCCTCCTGCTCCCCTGGACCTCATCCTGCCTGCTCAGGGGTGATGCTGCTGGCCTCGGGGGGGGGGGGATAGTTATGGATTTAAGGGGCTGGACCATCATCTTCCTCACCACAGGGACAGGGTTTGGTGGTCTTCCCTGGAGCAGAGGTGCGAAGCCCATCTCGGTGCCGGCACAGCCCGATGGGGGAGGACGGGTTAAGGAAAATCCTGCTGGTGCCCGGCCACCTTCAGGGGCTGTGGTGGGTTTATTTGGGGTTTTTGCTTTGGCTGTGGCGTGTGCAGGTCACAAAGCAGAGCCTGGCCAATGCCAACCACCAGAGACACAGCGGGAGCGCGAGCTGGGCTGATGCTCTGCACGTCCACCACCCCTCTTCTATCACAGTGCAGGTCATTTGCTTGCTTTCTGTGGGCTTTTTGGGGGGGATTTTTCATGCCCAAACACCTGTCAACCAACTTCTCCTTAGCCATTTAGGCTTTCAATCAGACACCAGCAGTGAGTTATGGTCCTTGCTCTTAGTGCTCGACTGAACGGGTCGCTGGAGGTCTAAGGATGCCCTGAGACCTTTGAGACCTTTGAGCATTTTCTCAAGCAAGAGCTGCAGAAGGGCAGGGGATGAGGACGAGTCTGCTGGATTCTGGCTTGTGATGGCCACAAGCATGGTGCCAAATGACCAAGGAGGCTGCGAGCCCTTCCCTCTCATTGCCTTGTTGCAGCCCAAGGACTCCTCAGGCCAAGGAGGAGGAAGAGGAGGAAGGGGAGGAAGAGGAGGAAGAGGAGGACACCCATGGTGTCACGCCTTGGGGGACAGCATCCCACCGTGCGGCGTAGGAGACCCCCGCCACGCTGGCACATCCCGGGAGCCTTTGTCACAACCCTTTGAACGAGATGTCGCGGGCGTTTAATTCAGATTTACGCCGACAGGTTCTGTCCGTTAATTAAATATCAATTGATTGTTCGGAGAACACTTCCTTGGGTTTATCGCGTTTCTGAGAGACAAATCAAATTGCCATGTCATTAACTTGCAGCTATACAATCCATACATAATTACTGTCTTATTAATACCTTCGAGTTACGAGGAAGTTTTAGGCAATTAATATTTGTGGGATAGTTTGTATCAAGTTAATGCCGTCAGGGTTATGTTAATAATGCGGACATCTAATAAGTTGGATAATTAACGTCTTTCTCGTTAGCATCTTCTCAGATGCCAGTTAAATGTCAGGCCAGCCTTTGTGGCCAGGCTGTATTTAATTAAACGTGTTATTACGGAGGGACTCATGTCTGTTACATGCGAATAGAGACAGGTCATGGGGCTCCTGCCCTGCCTGGGAGGCTGATGCGAAGTGGGATTGGGGCTAGTTTGGGAATGGGATTTAGGGAATGGGATTTAGGGAATGGGATTTTTGAAAATGGGATTTAGAAAATGGTATTGGGGCTGGTTTGGGAACGGGATTTAGGGAATGGGATTTAGGGACCGCTCACAAGCCAGGATGCAGGAGGAGGCTTCTTATTATTTTTTTTGCCTTGCAGGAAGGTCAGGATGCTGCCCTGGCCAGTGCTGGACCGTCATTGCTCGGGTTGGTTTGTGTTTAAGGGTTGGTCTTCCAAAAAAATGGAACAGAGCCACAGCAGAGTAGGGAAGGGACTGCCTGGCACTGACCCCCACATTGCTCCCCTGTGGTTTTCGTGCTCCTCATCCCTAGATTTGGGGAAAACCATCAGGGAACGTGTTTGTACATGGCCATGTGTCCAGGGCTGGGCTGCTGGGACATCACCTCCTGACATGGACCATCCCTGCAGGAGGGCTTGGCTTTGAGATCTTCACCAGGAGATGGCCAAGCCCCAGCTGGGCCTGGCTTGCTTTGCCCACAGCTTTCCCCTCCCCGGCGCTCATGAATAAAAGATGGACCCTACCTACCTGGCCTCTTTGTCTCTGTGAAATATTCATCAGCTGCTGATTAAGTTTTAAGGAAGGGCTGTTGTTGCCCAGGTGCTCTGCCATGCTCCAGCTACCCAGAGGCAGCTGTTTTGGGATGGGAAGAGATTTGATAGGGTTGAGATTTGCCCTTTCTGATTGCTCCAGGAGAGGAGGTGGGGAGAATTTTGCTCCTGGCAGGACTCCCTCCAAGAAATCCTCCTGGGAGCAAGGATTTATTCCTGCTCCGGCACCGACCTGCCAAGGAGAATCTGGGGCCATTTCCCAAGCTTTTGTGTGTTGATGGGGTTGGAGGAGGTTGGTGGACTGGGGATTTGCTTCGTGGGGATTTAAATATAAATAAATCTTATAAAAATAAATAAAAATTGATTTATTTATTCATGGGACAAGGAGGACCAGGCTGGGCTCAGCTCCCATCTGGAGAGGGGGCTCAAAACATGGTGAAGCCCAGCACCTCCAGACCACACTAAGAAGTGTTGAAGACAGGAGGGGAGGAGACACGAGCCACCATGCCCACGGAAGAGAGAAATCCCTTGGGTGCCCTGAATGATGTCCTCCATCCCTGGCAAGAGTGGTGGCTGCATAGGTGGCTCCTCTCAACAGCGAAACCTTCCTGGGACAGCATTGCCCCATGAATATTTCAAGAGCTAGTGTGGGGCTCCTGAGGGTCTCCAGAGATGGGGCATTAGTGCAGGCTGAGGAAGTACCAGAGAAGTGAAGAAAGCAGCGGTGAAAACCAAGAAAAGATTGCCGAAGCCACAAGGTCAGGCGTGAAATGTTGATGGGGCCGTGCCGCACTGGAAGGGAGGTGTGGAAGCCCTGGTGAGGCTGCAGCACCCCAGGCCAGGCCCCCTCTGTGTCCATCACACAGATACACGCCTGGTAAAATTTGGGCAGCAGTTAAGGATGTCCGAGATGACTTTTGTAGAAACCAGACCCATCAGGCACCTTGTCTGCCAGGTGATCCTCTCCCAGGCTCTGTGAAAAGTGGGTGGTGGCACTGGGACAGGACATGTGGTGGCCCCAATGTGGGTGATGTGCAGGTCAGCTCTTGTAGGAAACACCAGCTGTGGTGCTGGTGGAGGGTTGGGTGGGTGGGAGGAATGGGCCATGGGATGGAGGTGGTTGGGTGGGAGGGATGGGCCATGGGATGGAGGTGGTTGGGTGGGAGGGATGGACGTTATGATGGAGGTAGCTGAGTTGGAGGGATGGGCAGTGGGATAGAGATGGTTGATTGGGAGAGATGGGCAATGGGATAGAGGTGGTAAGAAGAATGGGCAGTGGGACAGAGATTGTTGAATTGGAGGGACAGGCAATGGGATGAAGGTGGTTGTGGTGCGCAGTGTATTATAGTTGGGAGGATCAGGCAATGGGATGGAGGTGGTTGAGTGGGATGGATGGTCAATAGGATGGAGGTGGCTGACCAGTAGGAAAAGGCACTAGAAAGAGGAGGTTGTGGTGGGAGGGATAGGAAATGGGATGGAGGAGGTTGGGTAGGAGGGGACCTTCAAGTGGTGACCCCAAATGGGGTCTGTGTCTCCCTTTCTGAGGCCAGCCTAGAGCCAGTGCCCATGGACTCTGTGCCAGGCAGCCTGCCCAAACCCACAACCACATCCAGCAGAGAAATCACCCCCACGTACCAGGGCTCTCTGCTTCCTTCCCCACTGCCCCAGCTCCTGCATGCAGCTCCCCAGCCACCCCAAAGACGAGGTTCCCATGCCGGCACCCGATCAGCTCTTCCCAGAAATAACACCCCGTCGAGAGCTGTATTTTCTTACACAAATGATTTCTTTTTTGCCTCACCACGAGCTCATTAGCATTCCTAAACATGCCCGTGTGGATCGATGCAGTGCTGGCCCAAACCACGGTAGTCGATTCCTGCTTGCCAGGAGCTTTTACCGCCCGTCTAATCAGGCAGGGCCCAGCTGACGGCCAAGTCTTTCTCTCGGCTTTTGTTCTCGTATTGGTCACCGCTGATTAATTTCCAATGGGTTAGTTCATCAGAGAAGGAAGCTCTCTGGTTTAATTAGGAATGGGTAATAGGAATGCGTGTTACACAGCTGTCCGGTGGTGGGGTGTTGCGGGAGTTTCAGCTTTTCTTAAAATAAAGAAAAACTTGGGGAAAAAAAGGTCTCTTTTTGCAAAAAAGGGTCTTTTTCTTTTGCAAAGCCAGCATCTGGTATGGGAGCTGACGCAGAGGGCTCCTTTGGCACCTGCCCCAGCCCTCTTCCCCCGTGCAAACTTCTCGTTGGGATGCTACCAGGGTGGGAGCAACACTTTGCTATGGAGGTTTTATGGGAGGGGAGGGATGGCCCGGCGGTGTCCGTGCTGCAGGTCCCCATGCACGCTCCCGTTGGCTCTGCGGGCTCCAGGTCTCCTTGCGAGGAGCTGCCGAGTCAGCAGGCTGCACATCTGCAGCGCGGGATGCGCCGGAGGACGACATTAATCAGCCTTCGCCTCCGGACTTCGGCAGCCGCCCCACGCTCGCAGCTGTGCCGGCGCCCTGGGAAATAAACTCCATCAGCTCCCCTCTGCTCTCTGGGGGCTGCACCCTGACCCCAGGGGCTTTTGGGGCTGGGGGACAGATACCCCACATACCTCCTGCGTTGGGAGGGTAGGAATGCCGGAGCCACGTAGGGCTGGACCGAGAGGCGACATCAGGGCTCCAAATCCTCCCTGTGATGCTTGGTGTGGGGGAATAAGATGTGATGGGGGCATAGAGTGGGGATACCCACACCATTTGCTGCAATCCCTATGGGGTCTGGGGGTCCCGTGCTGCTCGGCTGTGCTCTCGGGCTGTTGGATCCAGGAGCTGGAGGAGGCCACGGTTATCGGTCGGATAATGCACTGAATTAACGCCCGAGGCAGAGCTGAGCTCGTTATGGGCACTAATGAACTCAGCCTCAGTGGAAATGGGTTGGGAGGGGTGGAGGGGGGAATCACCTCCCACTGAAGACCTCCAAGCCTGGTCTTGAAGGAGAGCCCATCCCCGTGCCTCAGTTTCCCTAATGAAATGTCTTTGGGGACGTTGTGGCTTGGCCTGGCTAGCTGTGAGGTATATTATATTGTCAAAGGTTTTTTTGGGGGCAGGGACTGCTGTGTGCTTGTGCTCACAACCCCATTTTCCCTCCCCTGGGTTTCAAACCTCCCTTCCCACACCTGCATCCCAGTGGCTACGGCGGGAGGGGGGAGCGGCACTGCCGGGGGCAGCGGGATGCAGGAGATGGGGACCCCACGGGCACGGGGACACTTCGGAGCCACTGGTGGCAGCTGGTGTGGATGAGCTGGGTTTTGTTTATTACATTGTGCTCCCTTCCCTTTGGGCATCGGCTCTCCATGGGGGTTGGAAGCAGGAGGGATTGGGGCGGGGGGGGGGGGGGAACGACGACGACTCGGTGCAGCGTGCGAGCGCTTTGTGTTGTGGTGTAATCAGTACTCACTTATTCTCTTTGATTTTTTTTTTCTCTCCTTTTTGTTGTTGCTATTTTTCATGTTTCCACCGTGTCGGCAGTTTTCTCCCCCTACTCCCCCCCCTCCCGGCCCCCCTTTCCCTTGTGATAAACCAGAAACCTGAGACCAGGAATCATTCAGGTTGCAAAGGACCATTACTGGGTCACCGGTCCTGTGCTGTGCCATCCTCCAGCCGCTGTTTCCAGGCTGTTAACCCTACACGAGCTGCGAGAGACACCCTCCGTGCATCCCTCTTGCCCCCAGCCTGCTGTCTGTGCAAAAATCCCCAGCGAGCCTGAAATGCCCCAGCAGAAAGGCCAAAAGAGAAGCTTTCGGGAAGCTTTTGGCTGGAAAAAAATGGGTTCGTGCACTTTGGGTGGCGGGATGGGGGATGCTGGATGCCCTGCTTGATGGTTGAGGTTGGAGGCTCCTCTGGGTCTCCATGGTCCAAGCCCTCTCCTCCAGCAGGGCCACCTGCAGTAGGGTGCCCAGGACCACATCCAGGCAGCTTTTGAAGATCTCCAAGGAGGTGACTCCACAACACCTCCGGATAACATGTTCATTGCCTTTTCAGGGATTTGGGGTTGGGATGGAGCATTTGAGGATGCTATGGGAGATTTGTGAGCAGCACTGTGGGATAAACCAGAGCTACGGGGCTACAAGGTCTGGGAAGGATTTTAAGCACTGAGGTACTCAGAGGGCATTGGTGGTGCTGTGAGCAACAAATCCTGCTGGGATGCTGGGGAAAAACTCGTGGGCACCAAAACACCGGGGGATTTCGGAGCAGGAGGTGGGGCAGGAGAATTTCAGGGCCAGGGGCAGAGGTGTGAGCACCTGGGGAGCATCGTGGGCAGGGAGGTGCTTGGGGTTAGCAGGATGAGTTCAACCTGTGGCTATGCAGGAACAGCGGGTGGGATTTGGGGCATCCTGGCAGTCTGGGATAGTGGGTGGGGATGGTAGGTGTGCTGTCATTATTGGATGTTATTGATGGAAGGACACAAAAAAAATACCTACACTATTTTCCGTTTGGATTAGGTCAGAATGGACCGTGGAATATTAAAAAATAAATAAATAAATAAAATACAAGGGGAACAAAATGCAGATTCTTGTTTCCTTGATGGTAAGTCCTGTAACAGGAACATATGTGACTTTTCAGGACAGGACGTGGGGCTGAAGGACTCTTCTATCCATGATGCCAGCTCAGAGGTGACCTGGGCAGTGCTCCTTCGTCCAGCTGCAGCTGCCTGAGTGCCACCACAGAAAAATGAGGCATTTTGCTCTTGCCTAGCTTTGTCCTCACTCTGGCAGAGTGAGGAGAGGCCAATCTGTTTGCTTTGCTCAGCTGGGCATGAGGTCCTGGCTCCTGCCTGGCAGCTCGGGTTTGCTCCCTGGGGTTACTGGCTTTGCTCTCCTGGTCCACATTGCCTTCACTGACCACCTCGTAGGGAGGGTCTGGACATCTTCACCCTGTCCTTTGCTTGTTTCTGGGCTGTGGGTGCCCAAGCAGCATGTTGAGGCTTCTCCTAGATGCACAGAGAGGGTTTTTGGGAAAGTCTTTTTAGGATCACGCCCTGTAGCTCCTGGACATACTGCTTTGGCCTCACCTCATCTGTCGGGTCCATGGGTTGGATATGGGGATGAGAAATCATGTCCAGCACAGCGTAGGAGCATCAGGGTCCCACGGCACATACGATGGAGGGCAGCGAGCTGGGGTCCTGCAGCCACACTAACGCCAGCCCCACACTTCCAACACCCATCCCCTCTGAGCTGCTCCCATCCCACAGCCCCTTTATCCTCTCCAGCCCCAGGGGAACAGCCTTTACCACCGCTCCCCGAAGCTGCTAAGGAGAAATAGCACGGTGAGGATATGAAGGTGACTGCAAAGGCAAAAAAATTCATCATGGGTAAAGACAGGCTGCCTGTTCCTGCGGTATTTGGGGAGGTGTGCGCTTCTCCTCCTCCTTGTTTGTCACCCCAGGCTACCAGAGTATTAATTCTCAACCTTTTTGATCTTTTCCCCCAAATTCATCAGAGGATGCAGAAAAGTGGATCAACTCCTAAGCAGTGAGAAAGTTGCTGTTTAAACAGAGATTTTTTTTTTCCCCTTCTGATGGTGGGTGTTTGAGTTCAATAGGCGTAGACTAAAACCAACACGGAGCCGGTCACTGAACGAGTGCAAACCTCTGCCCCTCTCACCATGCTCCTTGATGTCATCTTTCCCTTTGCACCGTCCCCAATTCACCACGGATTTTTTCAGGAAATTTAAAAAATTGAATCCCCATACGTGTAGAACAAGGCAGAATTACTGATATGATAAGGATAAACCAATATGAGATGAACCCAAGGCCCCCCCAGGCACCACAACAAAGATATTCAATTTTCAGGCTTCTTTAGGTCGAGTCATAAAGTAAATAAAGGCTTGGGAAGAGTTCTCATGATTGAATACCTGCTGCTGGTTTTAAGCATAAGACTCCTCAGCACCTCGTGGTGACACGGGCGTTGTGTGGCTGAAGAGTCCCTGGTCACCAGGGCTGTCAGTCAGGCGTCGTCTAACGGTGCTAAATTCACTTAAAAAATAAACACCGCACATGCAAAGAAGAAATATTTAAGCAACCAAAACAAAACCTGGCCGGGATCCACAAAGCAAAGAGCTGAGCAAATTGGGGCAATTGTCAAGGGAGGTCAAATCTGTTGCCTGTCAACGCTGGCAGTTTCCTCTAGAAAGGACTTGATGTAAATCATCTCCGCGGAACACGCACGGTACCTAGGGGCGGCTCTGGTTGTCTAATGCGCATCGTTTCCGTGGGGCGAGTTTTGCATAGGCAGCCGGGGCCGATTTTACATCACACTGAGCATTTAACACCGGCTGCTCCCTTCCTGCAGGCTTTCCTGGATGTGTCTTTGTTGGGTTTGATTGCACTGGGTTTGCGGTCGGGGAGATCTTTCCATACGGATGGCCCCAGCGGCGTGGGAGCGAGGGCTGGTGGCGTGGGACGTGGGTTTGGTGTCCTGCTCTGCACCAGCATGCTGGGGGAAAAAGCAGTGAAGTGCTTCAAGACATCATTTCCTACAAAAAGGGGCCGTGTAGCTCCTAAAGGGACCTCAAACTAAAGGGTGAGGTGGCCTTGTCCAATGTGCAGACTCATGGAGTGGTTGAGGTTGAGGTCCATGCGGCCCAACCCTGCCCAGGACCACATCCAAGTGGGTTTTGAAGCCCTCCAAGGAGGACACTCCACAACCTCTTTGGGTCAGCCTCACCATGGCATGGTCTAATTTGTCACTTCGTGCATTTGCAGCCCACTAAGCCTGCAGGAGGAGGTTCCCATGGTCCAATATGCCCCCAGTAACTCCTCCGGTTATGGTGATGGGCCTCGGGGAAGCATAGGAAGTCTCCTGGGAAGAGGCAGGGTGAGCTGAGGTTTAAAATGAATTTATGAGCAACATCTACTTTGTTTTCTATCCCTGTTGCCATTGCAGTTTGCATCTTGCCCCAGCTCCTGGGCAAGCCCTGAGCAGTGGCTTGGAAAGGCAAAGCCCGATGGTGCAGAGCATAGGTCCAGCCCTGCATGGGCTGAAGCACCTTTATCTCAGCACCCAAGGGCTCTTCAGCTGACACCGGAGCAAGATCCCAGCCATCTGGTTTCCAGGACTGGTTTTGGGGATGTGCTCCCCACAGTTTCCTTCCCGTTGTGTCCATCACATCTTCTCCTTCTCCTTCCTCCATGAAATAATTAATGCTGCTTTTCACGTTGCTTCCAATCCCCATTTTTTTCCGCCTCTGCCTCCCCTCTCCCTGCCTAAATGAAGTGCTGTCAGGGCCCTCAACAGCTGCTCCAAGCGAGGCATTTAGAAAGGAAAGTGCCTGAGACGGTGCGCTCTATTAAAATCCTCTGGAAGCTGCTTACAGTACCAGGGACACATCTTAATACAGGTGATTTCAGAAAGCCAGTGCAGGAGGCAGGGTCTCCTACGGAGAGCGAGCAAGGCTTGAAAGCAATCTGCCTGCATCAGCCCGTGCACAAGTCCTCGGAGTTTCTGTCTCGCTGCTGATGTGTGCACGCAGCCTGAAGTTGCAGCAGCAAACAAGCCAAAGAGGCATCAAACTGAGAAGCCCACGAGTCCCGGATTTCTTCCAAGCTGACCTTGCTTTCCTGCCTGGGGGATTAGCACGGCGCTGCTGGAGGTGGATTTGCTGGAGGTCCGGTTGCGGGGCGTGCAGATCGCTGCCTGGTGCCGTGGTTGGAGTGTTTTGGGGGATGGCAGGGGTGAAGGACGCAGCCTGGTCTCCCTCCCAGTCATGCCTGTAAGCCCCTGTGCTCCCTCTCACCCATTTGGGGCTGTCCTTGCCCATCTGGTGTGTAAGATTTGCCATTTCTGTGCACCACGCGGGGCCACCGCCCTGAGAGGTAAGGTAGTGACGGAGGTAAACGGAAAATTGAACGTGCCATCAGCAGAATTAAAAGCAGCCCGCTCGAGGTGGAGAAAATTAAAGCCATTAAAAATAGAAAAGAGCCGTCCAACCTTCAGCCTAAATTTTCTTCTTTCCTTCCAGGAGACCGTGGTTTGCAGGGTGGCTGCGTTATGTGTGGACGGTGCTGCCTGCTCGCTGGTCAGGCAGCTCAGGCTTCGTCTGATGAACCAGGAGCATCTTCCCCTGGGCCAGGCAGCCTGGGTCACTCCATCAACACTGCAGTGAGTCACCGGAGGTTCATTCAACCTCAAGTAAATGCCTAGCCGTGTTTGGATGAATGCACCATAAAAGCGCCGGCTTTTCTCTCCGGACTGTGAACGAAGCCACAGGTATGCGGCTCAGATGGACACACACGATGGAGGCACCTAAATTTAGGGAAGAGATTAGTGCCTTTTGCTGAGCCCTGGCTGGTGGTCCTCTCCAGCTCTGGTGGCTGTAGCATGGTCTCAGAGCCTGTGTTTCAGTGACCTGCAGACTTTTTATTTGCAGACCTCAGAGGCGAGGAGCAAGCCCAATTTTTTAGGGCAAGAAAATTATTCCCTGCTCAGCTCAGCTTGTTCATTGCTCTAAGGCAGTTCTTTGGCTCTCAAGTCCTTTGGGCATTTGCCGCCTGTTGAATTAAACCAAATGCCACCCATGCCACTCGTCCTCTGGGTGGAGGAGCTCCAATACTGCAGTATCAGCGTCCGTGAGTGCCCGAGGCAGCGGGTGGCTGATGGCTGCTCTGGGTGTGATGGGCTCAGCATTGTTCTGTGCAGCCCCGTGGTCCTCAGAGGGCTCCGAGGTTTGGTGCTTCACCAGCACTAGCGATGTTTGGGCTGATACAGGAGCAGCACCCAGGGCTGCCCACCACTTTGGCTTCTTCTCCGTCCTGATTATTTCATAAGACAAAGCAAACCACCAGGCATTTGAGATGCTCCGTTACAGCAGCTAAGGAGCTGTGAAGCATTAACACTGATGAGAGCTTTAGCTTGATTAATTCTTTATTATTTTCTTTCAGGCCAGCACTGGGTGGCCAAGCAGGAGCCGAGGTCAATCTAGTGCCAAGGAGACCAACGTGCTGGACAGTCCCTGGAGCCCTGGTGCCATTCATATGGAGGAAATATCTCCAGCTTTTAGGGCACGGTTTGCTTTCTCCTCTTCTCTTGGCCTCTCTGCTGAGGTTGCCAACAGGGGCTTGTGTTCACGACCTGCCCCAGCAATTCATGGGGTGAGTGTGGGTTTTCATGCTCTGAGCCCACGGAGAGCTGGTCCAGGGATGTTCCCCAGTGTGGGGTATATCTTTGTTGTTGTAGGGTGGTTTTCTGCTGGGTTAGCTCCCCGGGGAAGCCGGATGAGCACTGGTGCTAGGTGCACGTGGTGGGTTTGATATAGAGGGGAGAGGGACGGCCCCTCCGCATGGCAGCCAGATATTTGGCTCCTCTCCGTGGCAAAGCTGCCCCGAGGGACCTGAATGCTCCCAGCTCTTTCTCTGCTCCCAGTTCCCATGAGCTGGATTGCTCTGGGGGCACTGAAACACCTTCCTGGGTCACCTACAGCCGGATGAATCATGTTCCCAGGTGGAGAATTCGATCAATCAAAGACTTTTTGCTGGTGCTACCACCTTGTGTCGATGCAGCTGTCCTTGGGACCTGCCCTGAGCCTGTCCCTGGGGCAATTTGAACTAAAAATGTAACTCTGGGATTTTCTAGAAGGTTGGAGGGGGCTTCATAGCCCCATTCCCGGGGTTCCTGTATCTGGTTTAGGAAGAGCTTTAAGACAAGTTCCAATGCATTTGGTAAACCAGAGAAATGTGTCAGCCCTGAGGGCTGCAAAGCACGGCCAGACCAACAGCTCTAGATACAAATTGGTGTCCTGGGCGCAGAGCAGAGAGCAAGGATGCTTCAGACACGGGACCACGTTAGCTCCTACCTCCCTAGGCACAGTCCAGGCTGGTGGGATGCCAGCTACAACACCCCCAGCCTCGCCTTCCCTTCTCCAGCCTGTCCTCAGAACCATTTTTTCACCACTTTTCACGCCACGACCTGCTTGTTTTGTTCCTCTCCCCACGTGGCTCTGTCCTTCTGACCTCTTGCCTCTGACCTGTTGTTCAGCTAATGAGCGCACAATTAGCTCCTGCCCTTTGAGTCTTCTCTTCTGTCAAGATGAAGTGCTGAAAGGTGCCCGGGGAGGGTTTCTCTGGAGCTTATCTCATCAGCGATGGGCCTGAGACCTCTGGAGATGCTCTCGGCGTAGCAAAGGCCAGAGGTCAGCTCGCTGCAGCTGGCCCGAGGGACTGGTTTAGGGGAACAAGAATTATATTCCTGCACAAGGTCTCTACAAGATGCAAACTGCTTTGCTGAGGATCCATGGGGTGCCAGTGAGGGTGACCACTAGGCACAGGCGAAGAGATACTTTTACTCCCTGTTGTTGTCCAGTCCCTCCAGCTCTTCTCAGCAGAAGTCATGCTGGTCCAAAGGAGGGAACAAAGTCCCCTGTGCTGTTTCTGGCTGAAAAATCCCTCTGATTTTTTTTCCCCTGGGTCATTTCAGTCCTGATCTGTTCCCTGCTGAATCACACCACAAGCGCTTGCAGAGGGTGTAATCAGGTGGGGGAGATGCATTTCCTTCCACCACGAATAGTAAGAAGGCAGCAGATTTGGGTTTAAGAACCGTCTGGACTCAGAGAGCTCATGCCCTGACCCTGGATTTGCCTTGATGCTCTTTGCTGTACTCCCAGGCACTTGGAGGGCTGGTGTTTCAGAGAGCTTGTCTACTTTTCTGAGCTGCCTCAGTTGATCTTTAGATATATTTTAATATATCTATTTAGACATATCTATTATATCTAATATATCTATTTAGAATACCTTTTAAGATATTGCCTCTCCTTTGAAACCTTGCAGGTCCCATGTCCTCAGACTACATTCCTTGAAATGTTAGAGAAAGATGGCTCAGAGCGATACAGAAATTGCTGTAATTGTCCCATTTAGCCCAGCAACCCTCTTCCAGCACTGGCCAGGGGTAGAGCCTTATGGATGGAGCAGGGCTAGGACAGAGCTGTCCTGCCTTAGATGAGCTCCTTTTGCAGGCAGCTAATCATGGTACCACAAACTGCAGGGGAAAACCCAATGATCCAGAGCTGACATAGCTGCCTCTTGGTCATCTAGGGCTATGGAGGGCCAAGAGGGGATGCAAATCCCTGCTGAGATGTTAAACAAGTCAAAACTATGGGGCAAACCCATAAACATACAGATCCAATGCAGCCAGAGCTGGTTTCTCAGCCCAGCACAGCAAAAAAGGGTCCAGTACCCGGTTTGTACAAAGGTCTCCAAGGATGCTGGCACCCAGGGTTTGCAGGTTGGGAGATCTTTTTCTCCAGGTTGCTTTGAATCAGTCTAGATCTCAGCTCAGCCTTGTCCACACAGGCTCAGGGGCTGCTGGTGGCAACAGGCAGCACAAAGGAAGTTGCAAGAAACTCGACAGGGTTATCTGATTATCAAGTTGAGCTTGGGGAAATTTCTCAGTCTTCATTTGAAGGCTGGGTTTTGCCTTCCCCATCATTCGGGAGAAAGGGGTCCCGACTGCTGCTGGCTTGGGGTGGGACCCGGAGCCAGACCCTGGTCTCTGACTGCAAGCTCAGCTTGGGAGGGGAGAATCAGAGAGCTGGAAAATGCTAAAGACCCCTTAGATCATCTGCTCCATCCCCAGGAGGGCAGGCAGGATTGTCCCCTCGAGGTGGCTGGGATGGAGACGCCTGCTGTTGCAGGGCTTTCATGGTCTCCTCTGGGAACAGCAGCAGAGCCCAGCACATCTCCCTGCCTCCTGTGTATGAAACTGTGAATTTTCTGCCTCTTGCTTCTAGTTAGAGCGGCCTAACATCCCCCTTTCCCTGGGGGACCTCTGCCCCGCAGGTAAAGGAGACCTTTTTTCAGTCTGTCTGCTCAAGTCCCCGAGCATCAGCGCCTACCTGCACGGGGCGGTGATGGGCCTCGGGGTCCCACCAGCCCCAGGGCAGGAGGAGAGGCAGCAACGACAATCAAGCGATTGGGTAGATGCAAACAAAGAGAAACGGGGCCCGAGGAGGATTGTCCTCACCGTGAATTCCCCTGCTGAAGCATATCAGGCAATTTCATCTCTCCACTCTTGCGAGTCTGCGTCCTCCCGGGGCTGGCACCTCTTTTCCCAAGCTGTGCATGAGCTGAAGCCAGCACCATCCCTCTCCCCGTGGGACACCAAAGGCGTTTATGCATTTGCTTCCAACCCACACTGCTAAGGGATCAGGACACGGAGCGTGTGTCAGTGTGGAGGGCTGAGAATGGGGACTGGCTCGGGCTGGGGACGATCCAACCCCACAGCCCCAGGGGTTGGGAGCTGGGGGGAGGTTGGGACGAGAAGGGCTGTGGCTCCCCTGGCTGGCCAGAAAAAATGAGCTCTCTGCAGGAGGGGAGGGAAGGAACCCCCATGGTGGGTGCTGTGCCTGCTGGGGGGCTCGGAGAGCTGTGCGGAACCAGAGGAACGGGGATGGGGTTGTTGGTGCAGCACCTCTGCACATGGGCTAACACCCGATGGCCTGTTTTGAGCCATACTGGAGATATTTCAGCAGCCAGCCAATGTCTGGCTCTGCCCAGAATTTATTCCTAGTCGGGTACAGAGCTGGCATGGATCTTTCCAGCAGTGTCCCCACCAGAGGTCCTTCCACCTCGGCTCCCCTGGTATACAGGTGTTTTCCACCAAAGTGGGCCAGGAGCATCACTTAGGCACAGGAACCATCCTCCTGGTCCAGCAGCTCCTGTGCTGAACATAAACCAGCCGAGGCAGTGGAAGCTTCGCTCTTGGAGCACCGAGTCATTAGAGCTTGGGAAAAAAAGCACACTCCAGAAATAGCCAAGGTGTACTTAGACTGTGAACGTGTGCAATCCAATTTAAATTGTAAAATGTTCAGAGAGCAGGCTGCTGGTGACAAGGACCTGTCCTTTTCTCTCTGTGTGCTGCACGGGGCACGGTGAGGGTTTGGACTCCCATGGGATGGCAGGTGTTATCACACCAGGCGTGACAAGGACGACAATAATGGACCAAAGAACTCACGAAGAGCTTTGCACGGTGCTGTTCATGTCCTGGAGAAGACATGAATCCAACGTGGGGCAAGCAGAGCATCACTCAGACCCATCGGGATTTATTGCTTCCAGGTACAGTTAAAATAGAGTGAAAGTAGCTGAATTTGCTTCGGTGTGGTTTGCTGCTGAAGCAACCAAAGAACTTCCTTGGAGGAGGATCTCCTGGGGGCAGGAAGGGTGAAGGTGGCTCTTGCATGGTGTGGGCTTTCCACAATGCTCATCACCCATGGGGTGGGGTGTGTGAGGCATGTGCCTGTGTGACCACTGGGCCACCACCACAGGCACGTGGCCGCTCTGCTCCATCCCAAACCCCCCTTCACCCTCCCTCATTCTGGCTGCTCTATCTGAGCTCATTGGCATGGATAAACCCGGGTCCTGCCTCGTTCTTGCTGCACCTTCAGCCTCCAAAGCTGCAGGAGGATGCAGACACAAACTGCCTTGTCCCAGAGCCCTGGATCCATCCAGCTGCCTGCCCTAAGTTCTGCTCCCATCACTTGCTGGCGTTGCATTCGCCCCTTCCCTTTGCATGCAATGGGGTTTAGGTGGGGCCAGGACCACTGCGCTTGCAGAGGATGCTCCAGGTCTCAAAATCCCTCAATCCCAAGGGTATAAGAAGGTCTTGGGCCAAACCTAGCCTAGTGCCCTTGCCACCATGCTGCTGGTGATGGAGCAGGGACAACGTGTAGCCTCCGTCCCCTAGAAAGGCATCCTTATAGCGAGCATCTCTGGGAGGCTGACATTTCCCCCCATCCATCCTCCCTCTCCCCGGGGGGAGGTATCCCCCGCTTTCACCACCCCACCCTGCTGTTTGTAGCCTCGCAGCCCTCCGTGGTTCACCTGGAGGCATCCTCCTCCCTCGGCTCGTGGTCCTCCCCTCCTCTCCCCGGCTCCGTTGCTCACCCCCGCCGGCAGCCGGCGAGCCTCTTTCAGGTTAGCTCCGAGCTTTAATTGAAAGCAGCCGCCGCCGCGCGCACGAGCACGCAGAGACCCGGGAGCCCCTCTGAAGCCTGACTCAGGTTGGGGAACCTGCCGGCACGTCGCGGGCCCGACAGATAATTAAAGTGACAATTGATCACGCGGGAGGAAGGGAGGGCGGCGGAGATGGGGGGACGGCGGTGGAGACGGCGGTGCCTTTCCCGAGGAAGTCACCGTGCCATCGGCAAGCTGCACCCCGCATGGACATGGCACGGCCAAAATTCCCTTTGGCCACCTCACCCCCCTGTCACAAGGGGGTTTTTGAAGTCCCCCAGGCCCCGCCGGGGCTGGTACAAAATTGCAGGGCTTGATCGCTGCCGTGTCGCGGCATTTAGAAGCGCGAGACTCGTGTGTGCGCGCATCGAGACAGATGGGCTAAAATTTCCCGAATGCTCATGAAAGATTCAGGGGCGTCACTTGTTAAATTTAATTGGGAGAAACCCGACTCGGTGCCTGACTGCACGGTTTGCTGGCTTTTGCTTAAGAAGTCAACTGACAAGCTTGTCGCGTGTGTGTGTTTTTTTTTTTTATCCCTCTCTGCCTCCCTCCCACCTCCTTTTCCCAACTCTTGCCATGGGATGCATCGTGAATAATTCGGGGGACGTTATCTCCTGCTGTCCCCTCTGAGTGCTTCTCCCCAGGTGGATCCAGTTCCCTCTCGTTTGCTTTCGTGCAGGGCACGGGACGGGGAGAGGTGGACTTTCTGTGATGCCATCAGCCTGGGATTCAGGAGTTCCAGGGCTGCTGCAGGTTCCTCAGGTTCCCTCCAGCCAATGATTTTGATCCAAATCTAGGAGGTTTTATAGGTGCTTCAATAAATGTCATGTGCCAGCATAGACCTGGGCACTAAACCCTCTGTGCCAGGGCTGAGGCACTTTTGTTCCCCACATGAACACCCCATAGGAGAGAAGGGATGTGGCAAAGCCCTGCTCCCAGGCAGGTTTTCTGGAGCTGAGCAGAGGCTGGACGAAACCTGTGTGCAGACAGGGGCGACAGTGAAATTTGATGGCTTCTTCTTGTGGGGGATTTTGAAAGGGATGGGTGTTTTTACCGAGGAAGTGTGTGTGCTACTTGCTTCTTGTAAAAAATAAAAAAGAAAAAAGAAAGAAAGAAAGAAAGAAAGAAGGAAAGAAAGAAAGAAAGAAAGAAAAAGAAAGAAAGAAAGAAAGAAAGAAAGAAAGAAAGAAAGAAAGAAAGAAAGAAAGAAAGAAAGAAAGAAAGAAAGAAAGAAAGAAAGAAAAGAAGGAGATGCCAGGAGGGACTCATCGCTGCAAATGCACACATCTGCACACATCGTGGCTGTCTCTGCTGCCAGGGAGAAAAACGCCCTGCTGGAGAGGCAATTCATCTCGTCCGAACCTTGATGACTGCAGAAAGCCAGGTGAATCCCACCTGAAAACGCCAGCTTCTCCCTGATGCCTCCAGGAAGAGCTGGTGTGACTCCCAGAGGTCTCCTGCTCCGCAGACATCCTCAGAGAGGTGACATGGACCCTTCCCACTCAGATGTAGCAGCGTGATGCCGGGTGCTCGCCCAGGTTCCTTGCATGGATTTGGACTAGCACGAGAGCTCTGCATCCCTGAGCACCTCCAGGCTGAGCCTGCATCCAGCCACAGCGCGGTGGGAGCAGAGGGCTTTGGAAGTCGTGCAGTCCTTTGCTCAAGGTGGGATGCTGCTGGCTGGCGGCTGTCGCATCGCGTTTAACGCCTGAGTGCATCCCAGGCACGGCCCTAACTGCGGGGTCTGGGGCAGTGGCGGCGCTCACCAGGGCTGCGTGGTGCACAGGGGAGCTGCTAAGCACGATGTGAGAGCGGTTTGCAACCTGCTGGAGGACCTTGGTCAACACTTCCCGGGAGAGAAGGAGATAGAACGTGACCCTGTTGAATGGGCTATGGGTTATCTGGTGGGATCTACAAGCTTAAGTGAAACTATGCATGTCATTAAGACTTTGCAAAAAAAAATCCAGAGGTTTCCATCTGACTATTCATCCACCCTTCTCTCCATCCATCCATCCATCCATCCATCCATCCATCCATCCATCCATCCATCCACCCACCCACCCACCCATCCATCCATCCATCCACCCATCCATCCATCCACCCACCCATTCATCCATCCATCCATCCATCCATCCATCCATCCATCCATCCATCCATCCATCCATCCATCCACCCATCCACCCACCCATCCACCCACCCACCCATCCATCCATCCACCCACCCACCCACCCACCCACCCATCCATCCATCCATCCATCCATCCATCCATCCATCCATCCATCCATCCATCCATCCTCTTCTAAACCTGTCATTTAGGTATCAACTTCTCTTTCCCCTCTGTGTCACAAGCTGGCTGGGAGATGTGTTATCCTCCCCAGTTAGGTTCTGACTACCCAGCTGTGCCTCCCGAACCCTGCAGTGTTGCATGGGACTGCTCTGCACCTGAAGTTGGTGTATTTGGGAACAAGGATCTGAGGAGCTTTGAGCCACAGGACCATAACAAAAAGCTTAATGAATATTTCCTAATCACTTCTTTCTCTTCCTGGTGAGTGTCAGGGTGTCAGCAGTGCAGAAATGTCAAAGCCTCCTGATAGTCCAGGATGTGTCCATACGTGCAGCATGTCCCAAAGGCAAGGGCATGGCAGAGCCTGGAGCCCCACAGGTGTTTGCACCCTGTTGCCCCAGGTGTCCTGCTGGATAAAGCTGCCTGGCCCAAGCTTTGCATCTCTGCATACCCAAAGTCATCCCTGCTGCTTTGGGAACCATCAGTTCCCATTGGACTCAGCTGCCTCTGAGCAGCACAACGAGGTCACTGTTCTAGAGAGTCTTCTGGTTCCCCTTGAAGGGTTTGCTGTAGATGGGGTGGATCAGTTGCTTCTCTGGAGTGGGTTTATGAAACGGATATGTGCCTCTTGTTCTAGCTGATAAATCACCTGCAAACAGTCTCTGATTTTCTCCTTTTATGTGATTCAGTCCGTGATCCTAGGGCCAAAAAGTGGCTTTTGATGAATATCTAGACATGCTGGGGTGCTCCTACCCAGAGAGACAACGTAAAGGTTAGGAGACAGAGCTGTGCAAGGTAGGTCTTTGTTAGGTTTTAGGTGCCAAACTCCGGCAGGTTTCAGTAGGAGTGAGATGCTTTGGTACCAACATCTAGACAAGGCTGGCAGGACACCTCACACCACTCATTCCTGCATTAATCCTGATGTGCTGGTTCATCAGCTGAGCTGTGGTGTCCCCCTGTCCTTGGGAATCCCAGCCACCAAAATGCTTTAGTGTGAGTGATGTTAATTAGGGGTTAAGTGAAGCCACGCTGGTGTAGGTGACTGGCACAGAGAGCTCAGCTGATGGTGGGTAGCTCACCAAGCTGCTATAATTTATTTTTTTTGGTCGTCGAACCATAACTGCAGGCTGGACAGGATCATCTCACGTACAGAGATATCTGCAAAAGCTGAAGGGACGGTACTGAAAGTGCTGCTTCCTTCTTGCCATGGTTGGTTATCCCCTGCAATAGCAACCTGCTGTGCATCTGCAGGTTGCATTGGTCAAGCTTTGCTTTTGGTTGCTGGATCTTGCAGATTTTTTCTGCTCCGAGGCAAGTTGTATCAAAAACCAGATGACAGCACATGGCCGGGTTCCTGCAGCTCCCTGATGGCTCAGTTGCAGTTTCACACTGAGTTGGGTTCTGGCTTTGAATTTCTCAGGATAAATATCCATATTTAAAAAAAAATAATAAAAGAGGAATTTGGTAATCACGACAGCTACACAGGGAGAATTTATTGCTTATAATTACAGAACTTTTGCCAAACTGCTTTTGCACTAGCTGGTGTCCAAGGGACACGCTCCCTGGCTGATGACCTGCAGGGACACAGAGTTCAACGACACACCCAGCGGGGGACAGAGCAGCCGGGGAGCTGTGCCTGTCCTGTCACAGCCCTCCTCTTGCCCATGGGACCGCCAGGATCCCTCATAATAAAGTTATTGGAGGGATGAAGCCCCTGACTTGTTAATCAGAGGGGAAAACACATTATTGTGCAGAAAGAAAAGGTTAGTCCACAGCAGGTCACCTGCTCTTGGACAGTCTCAGCAGCAGCCAGAGGTGCTCCTGGGTTCTGGGTCGGCTGCAGAAAGGAGATCATTTCTGTGCAAAATCCCAAAGGAAAAGGGAACTGTGTCTTTTGACCACCTTATTTGCTGGAACTTGTGTTTATATTTGTTCTCTTGTTTCTTTTACTCTTTTCCTCCTTAAAAAAAAAAAAAAAGTCCCATCCTTATTCACCACTAGCAAAGGAAGAAGAAAGGGAGGAATAAGAATTATTATAAACGGGGAAACCAGATGCCTGCAAAAGAAAAATGCTCCCCATATTTTTATGTCAAAAATGACTTTTCCAAAACTCAATTTTTGAGTTTTTCCAAAACTCAACAGAAATTTTTGTATTGTTCTGTACTCCATTTTTCATTAAAAAACTGTAGCAGACTGGATGGCCTTTTGATTACTGCATCTCAAATGGGGCCTACCAACATGACATTTGGGGCCCATCTGACCAGAAGTGGTCCCAAAGATGTCACAGGGGGACAACGACCATGCCTTGCTGTCAGGTTCCTATAACACAAGGACCTGGTGCAGGAGCAGGACCTGCAGCTCTCACGTCAGCAACGTTGTAGGTCCAGGTTTCAGACCTGGGCATGGCACAAAGCTGCCAGGAAGGAGCTGATGGATGAGCTCTGGAGGATGATGGAAAACCCCAGTTGGGGTTATTTGCGATGTTTGATGGAGTTCACGACCCCACTGAGCCCTCAGCCAGGTCTTTCCCCATCTCTTCTGTTGTGAATGTTATGTTGGAAATGTCCTCAGTGCACAGCTTCCTTAGCCCTGGGTGTCCCCTCGGGTGGGAGAGGTGGACTCAGCGTGGAGCTCAGCCTCTGGCTACAGTCAACAGTTTAGGAGATGCCTCTAGTGGGGATGGTGCTATCTGGGGCAGAGATTTTCTGTTTGTCATTGCCTGTCCTCCGGCACCAGCTGCATCCCTTAAATCCAGGGGTGCTTGATAATTCAGCCATGCCATCACCCAGGGTGTTTTGGTGCCTACAGAGGGATGCTCTGGAGATCTCTCCAGATCAGTGCAGTCCAATTCTCTTCCTTGCCCCACTCTGTTTCCTCTAAGCCCCTGGGAAATGACGGTCTGTTTTGCTTGCTGAGCCCCGATGAACCCAGCCCCTCACAAAACCCTTTCCTTGGAGAGCAGCCTCCTCCTAACTTCACAGCAACGGAGCACAGGAGGTGGATTTGGGTCCATCCTCCTCCCAGGATGGTTGGATGTTGTTCTGGCCGTGCTCAGGAACAAAAGGAGCTCCTGATGCTTGGGTTACTCCACGGTCCAGCTTCTCCTGAGGTTATCCTGCTCCCTGCCAGGTCTGGATGTGGTGGAATAGGGAGGCTCTGGACTCCAGTGTGGGTATTTTCGGACCCATTTCAGCCCTTCACTGCCGTGTACAGCTTAGCCTACTCTCCCATGGGTAGGGGAGTGGTTTCCCATGGGTATATTTATCACCAGGCTTTGTTCCCTCTTGGGGGTCACTGTCACAGGCTGCCAGTGAGATTTCCTCAAAAGGATCACTAAATATTTTATGAAATTAAAAAAAAAACATGACATTAAACCTCAGTAAACAAACAATTAGCAATTCCCTTCTCCTGTTCCCCATGTTGAACTTTCTAGCTGTTTCTGTTATCAAACCTGCAATCCGGAGGTTTAACTACACAATAAGCTCAGAGATAACACGATGGTGTGCTGGTGTCATTGCAGTTGTCCTGGGTAGGAGGTTCGAGGCTTAAGGGCTCAGCTCGGGTACGAGTTCCCCTCGCTGGGTGAAGCCCTTTGCTTGCCCAGGGTTTTCTGACCGTGGAGTAGGGCAGCAATATTGCCTTCACCAGTCTGCATCCTCCTGCAGAAGAAGCTTAGGGGTTCCCCAGCTGGTCATGGGGTCGTGCTGGTACCAACTGGAACACGAACAATAAGGATCTGACTGCACAAATGCCCTTGGACAGCAGAGACAGCCTGCCCAGAATGGTCCCACGCACCAGACACGTTGCTGATGTAGTGGAAACCGTGCTGGCTTGCACTGCTGGGATGCTCAACCTCCAATACTGACCTGCTTACCTTCCCAAGACTTTCTGGAGATGTAAGGGCTCTTGCCTGCTCTGTGCTAAGTGCTTCTCTTCCTTGGCTGCGATATTTGACATGTCCCAAGCACTGGCTGCTGTTGTTACCTGCATCACGACAGCATTCGTGGAGGCCATGGACCACTGCCTAGAGCTTGTGTGGCCAAAAAGGATGGAAAGCTCACAGCAGAACTGGCAAAAGGGAGGGTAGGTGAGATGACCACAGTGCAATCGGCGTTAGCAAGGCTGGGACTCAACCTCTGTTCCCGGGACTTGCAGATTAGCACCTCATTGAGCACAATCTCCTCAAAGTTGGGAGAGGAAGCAGGCAGAGAGCAAGGCGTGGGCAAGCCAGCGGTCCAACGTTTAATGTTACTGCTGCTTAGGGGCAGAAATAGCTGCTATTAGGTTGCATTTAGTGATTTGGAGCCAGAAGGTTGAAGTCATGGCCACAGAGCATGACCTGGTGTTTTGTGTCTGCTGTGATTCCAAGATCTCTCCCCAGGAGCTGGCCTGGGGGTTGAGTCCACCTCCTCCTGCTCCAGGTTGGTGTGGTCATTATCAGCCTTTTTTTTTTTTTTTTTCCTCTTTTTTTTTTTCTTTTTGGAGGGTAAGGTTTCTGCCTGGTCTGGTCTCTGAAGTTGAGAACGAGGTTGAATTTCAAATGGTATAAAGGTACATGTGAGAAATGGGAAAAAAGTTCCCTCCTGCCTCAGTTTCCCCACCTCTAAAGGGGGAGGGGGAAGCACTGTCTGGTCGCACAGGGACTGATACATGCTATTAAAAACGGGTGCTTCGAGGGTGACGACACCGATTTACATCAGTAAATACCAGTGCTGGGCTGCCCTTTCAGATCACCTCGTCCTGCAGGGAAGGAGATTCCCCCTCTGTGGAGAGGGGCCAGGTAACCCTGGAAAGGGGAAGGTTTAAAGGCCAGGGCCGTGGGCTGGATCCAAAGCAATTCCCTTTTTACTCAGCCACCTGCTCTTTTCTAGAAGGACATAAAGATGTTAGAAATTAATCTCTCTCTCCTTGGTTCTCATCCAGTTTCAGACACTGATCAGAGAAGAAGAGGGATGTGAGTGCTGTGGGAAGGGATCCGACCCTACGAGCCCAGCATCCTGCTTTGAGCAGTGATGAGCACAGTGGCATCCATGGGACATCCACATCGCAGCAGCTGGGGGGAACTTGTCCCTGGGGTAGGTTTACTTCTGGTTCCAAGGCTGATTCGAGAGAAACTGGCAAGTCCCACGTACTTCTTGATGGATTTTTCATGGAAAGCTTTGAAACTGTTAAAATACCCCCTGTTCCTACAAACCCTGATTTCAGCCTTCTCTCTTCATCTCAGGAAAGGTGAATATGTTGCCACTGAAATACCTATGAAACAGGAAAAGTCATAATTGCAATAAATTTGCAAAAGAGGGAAAGAACATTCTAGTTTGGCCCCAAGAGAGTTTTGACTGTGGAGAGGAGATAAATAAATTGTAAATACAAGATGCTCCTTGTCATACAAGATGCTTGGAATGGCACAAAACTGCACCAGGATAGGTTCGGACTGGACATCAGGAAACATTTCTTCACCGTGAGGGTGGTCAAACACTGGAACAGAGGGTTGGTACATCACACCTGTCAGTGGATAATGCCCTTAGTAATAAGTTTTAACTTTTGGTAGGACCTGAAGAGGTCAGGCAGTTGGACTGGATGATCTTTGGAGGTCTCTTCCAACTGAACTATTCAATTTGATTCAATTCAATTTGATTTGATTCTATTTTCTTCCTGTCTACTGACTGGGGGAGAAGGAAAATAAGAATAAAAAAAGATCTCAAAATTTCCCAAAATAGGAAAATCATCCAGCTCCTACATTTACCTGTGCCAATTCCTACATGACTCAACTACGCTACAAAAGCCCTGTCTGGATGTACTTATCCCATCTCCCAAGTCAGGATCAACGAGAGTAAAAAATTCCAGAAAAAAATTCAGGCGATTGCAGTGCTGATGTCCATCTGGCCAGAGCGTGGAATCACAGAACCGCTGAGGTTGGAGGCACCTTTGGGTCCCCCTGGTCAAGCAGGGACACCCAGAGCAGGGTGCCCAGGACCTTGTCCAGATGGGGTTGAAGATCTCCAAGACTCCACAGCCTCTCTGGGCAACGTGTACCAGTGCTCCATCATCCATACAGTAAAGAAATGCTTCCTGATCTTCTCTTTGCTCCCCTTGCAAGGGGTTCGTGGCAGTGAGGGTGGCCTGGGGGTGGTGTCCGTGCAGCTCTGTGGCCTTGGTGGAAGGAAATATCAGTTATCTCTCTGCTAGACATCCTGCAGTGAGCGCATGCCATCTGTGGAGGGGTGCCTGCCCCTTTCTTGGCTCTCCAAACCACATCTTCAGCAGGGATGGGGAAAGCCCAAACATCCACTGCTTCCTCCAGCTGGCCCTGCTGGCTCGAATCCCAGCTCTACTGCAGGATCTGTCCCACCTCCCGTGGAGGTGAGCTCCAGGATGGACATGCCCAGGTACCCACAGCACTCCTGGACACCCTCGGTCCTGCCTCTCCCCTTCACCTCCTGGCATCCTCCAGGGCCCTGCTCTCATCCCGGGGAGCGGCGGAGGCAATCGTTAGCATTAAAGCAAGCCGCTTGAATTTCCCCCCTTCCCTCAAAGTAATTTTTTCTCACTTCCGCACAGCGTGTGGAGTGAATTTTAGCACCCGTAAACACTTTGCGCTGCTGGCTCCCGGCTAATTGACTCTGACAGTTAGTGTAGTCAGCAGCTGAATGGTGTCACTGGGAATTAGACTGCCGTGATAGACTGCCAGGAGCAAATTACTTTGTCACTTCTCAGCTGACTCTAAAATATGGGGCTTTTTTTTTTTTTTAATTCTTCTTTTTACTTTTGATTTTTTCCCCCCCCATTTTTTTTTTGAGATTTTCTTCGCGTGTGTTTGTGTGAGCGCATGCGGGTGTTTGAAGCCCCGATAAACCGAGCCTGATTTGTTTAAGGCTCATTTTCTGTCGAAGACAACCTGGCGAGTTGGGAATGAGCTTCTCTACCCCCACCCCACCTCCCAAGCCCTCCTGTAATGTTTATGAAGCAGGTTCTGGAAATGTTCTTTTAAAGGGGACCCAAAGGGATTGCAGGTGAGTGCCTTGCACACAGGGAATGAGATTCCTTATGGCTCCGACAGCACACACATCCCTCCTGTCTGCAGTGTCCCCCGACCCCAGTATCCATCACTCGTCTAGCAGTGCCATGCCTCTATCACTCATTTATCCACCTCCACCGGGCAGCTTCGATTTGCTTGTTCATCTCCCTGACACGTTTCTCGTGCTGCACAGTGTTTCAGGACTGCATCCATTTGCCGACCTCTCCGGCTGTTTGTCATCTGGCTGCGGGCTCTCCGCTCCAGTCTTTGAGCTGTCCCTTTGCTGGGCTGCCTTATCTAGCTCCCTTATCTCATCCCAAACATGAAAATGGTGCCAGCTCCAAGCCAGCAGGCAGCACTGGGAGGTTTGGTGTCAAGCTCTCCATCCTCAAAGTCTTTTTGAGGTCCCATTGGCCTCTTGAGTGATGCTTGGAAATCTGGTGCGAAAAGTTGCTACCCGTGTGGTCAGTCTGTGGCGGTGTCAAAACAAACTGAGCCCCTCAGAAACACAGGACAGAGTGGGATTTTAACCAGGCAAAGGCAGGAAATTCATGGGGTGATGGAGCCAAGCCCTGATTCAATGTCCTACAGATGCCAACCCACCATGGCTGGACTTAACCTGGGAGGACCTGGGCTCTCCCGGTGTCATTTCTGATAATCACACGCATTAGGGTGGGGAGATGGCTAATTCTACGACAACATCCCTCTGCCTCCATGCAGCTCCTTGAAATGTCACCCCAAACTGGCCCAAGAGCAGAGGAGGAAGGCACAGGACTCCTGCCCCACTCCATGGTCAGAGGTTTGGGGCAGGAAGTGAAGAGGAGCCCTTAACCACCACCATCCAGCCGGGCCATTCATCTGGGGATGATCCGGGGATTATTGCTATTAAATTAATCCCAGCTCTGTGCTGGAAGGGCTTTTCATACACGTGGGAATGGGAGGGAAGGGCTGGTGTGCCTGAATGCTGGGCTGTTATTTTTGGGGTAATGCCACTCGCTCTAATGAAAAACATTTCCACTCCCTGCGATGCCTGCATCCTTAGACCAGTGTCACTGGTGCAATGCTGCTACTAGCACACTTTGCATCTTTCCAAGTGTGATTCCACCCCATAAACACAGTTACATTAGGCTTTATGCTGACAAAAACACACAATTACAAGCACCCTAGTGCTTAGGAGTCAAGGGCAAGGTTAGCCCAAAGGAAAGTCTCTGGACAGTCCCTATGCTATTTTTTTCTTCCCAGCAGAGGCCCCGGCATCCCAGTCAACCTATATTAGGAAAAGGAGAAGGTTGCCACCTCTTTTAGTCCAGGAGCTGTAGGGATCTTATAGGGTTGGCTCCAAAATCCCTTGTGGGCAGTTGGGTCCAACTAATGGGTGTTGTAGCTGGGGTATGAGAGTCTCTTGTCTTTGTCTTGAAGGGTTTTGTGCTTCTGCTTTCAGACTGGAGCCCTGAGACTAAGGGGAGAAGATCATCTGAACACGAAGCCTACCACCACATCTTGTTGCTGCAGGAAAAAAAGAGATGAAGGAGAATAAGCAGCTCAGAAACTGCAGGAGAAATGAAAAGGCCTCCAAGTAGGTCTATGTTACCTTGGGTTTATACCGGGGAGCACCTGGCTGACCTGGGTGTGAACGAGGACTTGCTGGTTTGTGGTGTGGGAGACATTCACTGAACTCCGTGGGGTGATCTCAGACCCTACAGTTTCCCAGCTCCCAGTTTCACCAAGGATGCTAGCACCTCTCATCACATCCAGGCATCTCCAAAGCCTGGAGCATCTGGGCACCCGCTGTCCCCATCAGAGGCAGCTGGTGGCCAAGACCATCAGCTGGGGTGACTGTCCGTATGAAAGACCACCAGGGATGGGACAATCCGACCTGGAAGAGACTTTGCACAGCTGGACTTGCCCCATGCTCTCCGGACACAGGGCAGAGATTTTCCCAGCAAGTGACCCCCATGAAAATACCAACTTTGGCTCTGCTTCCCACCAATAAACCAGAGTGTGTTTAATCCTCAAAGTGCCTGGGCCTCTCTGTTGCCAGCCTCTGGCTCCGACACAAGATGTGCATCAGCCCTAAGCAGCTCTTTGTTGGCCACGCAGAAAAAGAGGTGCTGCAGGCATGGGGAAGAAGACACAGTGGGGGAAATAGGTGTAGGGTTGGGGGTTTGCTGGAGGAACCACTGGGTTGGACTGGCAGGATGGAGCCTCTTGGGTCTCCTCTGCATGTCTTCAGCTGGATGTCTTCTTGTGGATGGCTCAGGCGCTTGGCTGTGTGCTGGGGAAGAGGTGATGCTCTGTGCACACATCTCAGGTCCTGAGCTGCCTGGGGACATCCCTCTGATAGCATTTAGCTGTCCCTGCATTGAAGAAGAGGAAGTTTTGAAGAGGAAGCCACGATTTTGAAGAGGAGACCACAATTTTTTAAGAGGAAGCCACAGTTTTGAAGAGGAGACCACCATTTCTGCCCAGTACCAACGGTCTGTGTGTTCCTGGCAGGCAGCAATGTCAGCTGGGTGCCCCCGGGTCTGGTCTGGTCCACGAGCTGGACGTTTTTGTTGGAAGCTGCAAAAGACCTGGCTGTCCCCCAGGATCCACAGAGCCCTCACACCAGTTCTTCAGGTGCAAGAAGCTTTTTCTTTTTGCCAGCAGCAGGTAAATACCTGGAGCATCTCTCTCTGGAGCAGTGACCACGTCTCTGCCCAGTGCCTACGCAGGCAGCAAGACCACAAGGGCAAGACCCTTGGGCTTTTGGCAAGGTGGATGGTGCTCCTGACCTCATCTGTCCAACCTGTCTGATGAAAGTGCCACTGCCAAGCACCAGCCTTTGCGTAAGTGATGAACGATGATGCAGTGGGTGGTGGTGATGCTGACACCATCTCCTTGTTGCTCTCAGAGCTCCTGCCTCTCCTTGGAGGACAGTTCAACAGGCAGATGCAATGAGGAGTCTGATAGCTCTGATGAGGAGAAGATACCTCTGAAAAGTGGCATCCAGAGGGTTTTTGTGGGCACTTGCCTGGTGCACAGAGGGGCATTAGCAAAATCCGTGCAATGATTTGCTTGGGTGACCTTGCTCTGACGCCTCTGGACAAGGGTCGGGGGGGGGATAGCAGAGGGTATTTCATGAGTCTTCTGAGGTCTGGGGTGTGCCCCAGCTGCTTCTGCAGAGCAGCTGCTTTCATGGTTCAGACAGCCTCTTATTTAGGTGTCCCCCCTTTTCTCTTCAGAAGCTCGGGGCTGAAGGCACTTGTGTCTCCAGGGGACCTCGACGCGAGCTGTGGGTGCTCAGAGCTCCCCACTCAGGGTGCTCTATGGCAGGGATGGTTTGGAGAGGAGATGATGACCTTTAGAAGGGAAGGAGAACACCTCCAGCCTGTCAAGAGGAGGGCTGCTGTGTCTACTGGGGAAGAGCCAAAGGAAAACTGATCAACGGAGCACGGGTGAGAAAAACGAGGTGCCCAGAATAGCTCGGCGGCTGGACCTGCGCCTTGCGGTGGAAGGCTGTCCTCCCTTGAGACCTGCACTCCTGCCTGGCTGCTGTCCTGCCCCAGTGAGGGGATATCCCCACATGTGGGTCCCATAGAAGCACAAGGACCCTGTGGCATGGCTGGGGTGGCCCCATGGGTCTGCAGACACACCCCAGGCATGGTCCGTGGCAGAAGCAAAGCATAGGCGAGCGCTTCTGCAGGGAGAGCTCAGGCAAGGTGTGTCTTTTAAATGGGATTTGTATTCCTGATGAATTTGGGTGAAACGTAACATGGGAACAGCACCTGGCTGTGCTTAGAGAGTTAAACATGCCTGTTCCTGTGGTCTCCTGTCCCACAAAGATGGGGCGTCTCCAAATGCAGCTTTCTCCTCCCTATTTCTCCTAAACTGCATGCATGCCACGTAGCACACCGTAGGGATTTTGCTGTCTATGTCCTGGTAGACTCAGAGGAGCTTTTTTTTTTTTTTTTTTCTTTTTTTTCCCCAAAAATAGTCTGGTTCCTTCCATCAGAGAACAGAAACAATCCCATGTGCACTGGGAGGCCAAATAAATTGAAGGGGGAGTGGGCACTTTGTGGAACGGAGAGGCAACCAACATCACCCACAGATGCAGAATCCTGCCCAGGAAGGAGCAGGGTGTTTTGATGAGCAATTAGGGGAGAAAAGAAGAAGAACAAACCCACCCCGCAGCAGAGATGCAGAGCACCCTGCCACTGCCCCGCTCTGCCCATCCCAGGGCTCCCCTGGCTGCGGCCTCTGGGTGATGAGTTTCTCACCTCACAATTTTGGGAGCACATGTCCCTCTGGCCTGCGAGCTGTCATGGCTCAAGTGCATTAATCTCCCCCCGCCGATGTCCCGCGATGAGTGATTTTAATTTTGCTGCCTCTCGGGTTACACTGAGCTGCAGCCATGACGAAAAACCTCCCTGGCTTGGGGAATTTTCAGTTTCCCATTCCGGGATTGACGCACAGTCCACGTTTCCAAGGGATCCTGCTCCTTCACTATGTTTGTGAAGCCATGCCTGCAAAGCCGTGCCTTTCACCAGGAAGGCTGAGGTGGTGTTGGAAAGGGGTGTGTGTCTACGTGGGCATCACATGCACAGGAACGCCCTTGCAAGAGAGCATCGCTGGTGCTTTAAAGGTTGCATCTGGCTGAAAGCTGCTCTGTTTGCCATTGCCGCCTCCTTTTCCACCACTGGTGCCTCTGATCGCCCTGTTTAAGGTAAGGAAAAGGCTTCTGAAACACGAGGAGAAGTGGCATCCCCTAAAAACACATCTGAGCCCACCCCATCCCAGCAAACCTCACGCCAGACCCCTTCTCCTGCAGACACTCCCGTGGGCATCGCAGTGCATCCCACGCACGCACAAACACACACCCATACAGTATTCCTGCACGGCGATGGCCGTGTACCCACACCGGGAAAAATTCACCCCTTCCACCCTGAGCTCAGGCACCCTCTCCTTTTCTTAAGAAAATCCCTCTCTTCGGGCTTCTTCAGCTTCGCAGCCTTTAGGGGTCACTCCTAGCAAGATTTCCGTCGTTTCCCTGCAGCCTCGTAAGGTGGGAACGTCCTGTAAAAGCTGACTTTGCCGCCAGCTGCAGGATGTGCTGGGTGTCCCTGGCTGCTAATAGGGCCAACAATATCTGATGGTGGCTTTCCCTGGGTGTGAGCCTTCCCCTCACAGGGTCTCCCCCCCTGCCATGATGACGTGCTTTCGTGACACTGGTAGGAAGGCTGGACCAGGAGCCCCGGTGGGCAGGGCTGGCAGATGGTGCAGCGATGGAAACTGCTTCTGCCCCTGCCTCCAGGAGCAGGGTCTGAAGGATGAACACCACAGGGCATGCAATGCAGTTGCTGGTTTGGGCTGAAAACCTTTGCAGAGCCTCCCATCGGCTGCATCCATAACGATAATTTAACCGGAGGACACTTCTGGGCAGCGGGGCTTCATCACCCGTGCTGCTCGGGTGGGCTCGGGCCAGCCGATGCTCTCTCCAGAGATTTGTGAGGGCGTTAGGGTGGGCTGAGGACTACTTGCAGTGATCTGTATGGGATGGCCATGTTGTGCTTGGAGGGAAAGCAAGCGACATTGTGGCTACAGGGTGCCGCATGCAGCACGGTCTGGGGTCTGTGTAACTGAGCAGCGTGGATGTGTCCTTGGTGAACACGCACCATAGTCCAGATCAGCATCCCTGGGGTTGTGTGGGGTTGTGTGGGTGTGCTGCCACTTGTGGTTGCCTCTCTAGGAGGTATAGCAGTCCCCGTATACAAAGGACAATGCACGTTTCCATGTGCTTGGGCTGAAAAGCCTCCAAAAGCTGGTGGTAAGGGAACTGGGATGAAAACCAGGCTCTGCTGCCCCGAGGATTGGACCTGGAGGTGCTGAATGGGACGATTTCAGCAAGGCTCTCACCCTGCACCCAGCACCAGCATCACCCATCCCTGCACGTCCCCTTTCCCCCCTGAATGCGGCAGCACCCCGAATCCCTCAGAAAGTGGTTATCAGCCCTAGATGAGCAGCACCATCCTGGGGCAGCCAGAGAGCAAGCATCCCTGCTGGTGGGGACAGAAAAAACAAAATTCCCCCCCCTACAGCACACAAAGCTTTTGTCCCAGCAATGCCAATGGGACAGGTGGGCACAGAGGGACAGCAGATCCCTTTGGTGAGATGATGAGGACACGAGGCCAATGCTTACCTCGGGAACCTATTGATTGGATTCCCTGGACAAGCCAAAAAGCCCAATAAAGGGAATTGTTCAATAATGAAAAATAGACAATTGGACTCTATTAAGCGACTGAGCCAGCAGCCAGTCTGAGTGCATTAAGGGACCTGGCTCAGGGCTTCTGCTTGCAGGGGGGCTGTGGAGCAAGGGATAGCCAAGAGATCTGCTGCTGGTACCAGTTTTCCAATGCTGTTTTAGGCTGTCCCATGTCCTGGGAATGAGGCGATGGCTCCTGGCAGAGCTGGCACAACAGCACTGGGATAGGAAGGGACTTGTGGATGTCCCAGGGCAGACCCCAGACCTGGCCTTGCAGCCAGGATGTGTTATTTGATGTGACATGGGGTGCTGCATCTCTCAGCAGTCTGTGCACGACAGCGAGAAGGGGTGTGAGGTCCCACAGCTTGAAAAATGGGACAGACAGAGTGCAAAGGCAGACAGACAGAGGGGCAGGAAGGGGGATGTGGTGATGGCTAGCTTGCTCGCTCTCACCCTGCAGGTTGTGGGAGGATTGACTGCGTTGCTCCAGCTCTTCCTTCAGCTCCGAGCAGCCCACCTGTCCCTCCAGCCTGAAACCTTACCCCGGTGCTGGGACCTCCGTCTGTGCCAGCTTGGAGCCTGATCTGTTTTGTTGCCCCCCCCTCCCAGCATGAGGAGGTACCTGCTGCTGGAGCCTCACACGTCCCGCTGCCAGGTCCCCAGCCCGGCGCTGTAAGCGGATCCCCGCAGCTCGTGGCTTGTTACGTTTCCCAGCACAGTCTGTGCCGGTTAGCATGCACCTTCAGGAATTTGGAGATGCTCCCTGCAATGGGGAGGCCCCTGGGTAAGGGATGGCATCTTCTCTCCATGACGTAAGCCCTCCCTGAGCCAAATAGCTCCGCACCCGGGCATGGCGTGCCCCAGCACGCGTCCCTACTGTAAGCACCAGTTTGCAGGGTGCACCCTGCACCTTTCCCCACCTGGGACCTCCTGAAGATGCACTGCTCACGGCTGGGTGTGCAGGGTGGTGGGGCTGGTCCGTGCACCTCGTGGTCGGGGAGCTTTTTGATGGGCAGCTCGGGGCATTCTCCTGCTGCAGAGCCGGCGGTAACCCTGGGGGAAGCCCGTGGGTGGGGGCCGAGCTCGGTGTCTTCCGAGGTGGTGATGCATCGGGTGTCAGCCCTGGGTGCCAGCCAGGGTGTCTTCTAACAGCAACCGGTGACCTGGCACGGCTCTTGGGGCGAGGAAGCCAAGTGGCCCCCCCTGGGCAGCTGCCCTGTAGGAGCGGGGCGGGGGGACTGGAGGGCAGAGAGGGGGATATTTGAGAGCCAGGCATGGCTTGCACCCAGCTCCCTGTTGTGGAGGGCTGTCCTGGGGAGAATGCTTGGCCGAGATGTACCTGCCAACCAGGCCGGAAAGGACGTACACCTCCCCTCCCCAGCCTTGGGAAACGGCCAAGAGGGATTTTGCATGGAGTGGACGCATGGACAGACGGGCTCTGGAACATGGCCTGGAGCAGCGTTCCCCCTGGGGATGGCTGTGTGTCAGGGTCAGATCATGGGTCTCCCTGCAAACATCCCCTGTCCTCATTGCTGGGCCCCGTGGAGTCCCAGAAGAGCTGTTCTTTCTGGGGACGTGAGCCAGCAATGTGTCCTTGCTGCAAAGAAGGCTAACGGTGTCCTGGACTGCGTTCGGCAAAGTGTGGCCAGAAGATGGAGGGAGGCGATCCTTTCCCTCTATTCTGCTCGGGGGGAAGCCGCAGCTGGAGTGCTGGGCCCAGTGCTGGGCCCCCAGTACTGGGTGGACATGGGCATATTGGGGAGAGCCCTGGGTGTACTGGGGAGAGCCCAGCACAAGGCCCCAAGGGGTGGCAGGGCCTGGAGCCCCCCTGCCGTGAGGAGAGGCTGCGAGAGCTGGGGCTGCTCGGCCTGGAGAGGAGGAGGCTCCGGGGGAGTTCCCCCACGTCCCTGCGGCCCTGCAGGGAGGTGCGAGAGGCCGGGGCCGGGCTCTGCTCAGGGGGGCCCGGGGCCAGCAGCGGAGGCCGCGGGCCCAGCCTGGAGCCTGGGAGGCTCCCCTTTGCCTCATGTGCTGTCTGTGTCCATGTCTGGTTGGTTTTGGGCACAATCTGAGGGTGTTGGGGAGCCAGCAAGCTCTCCCCAGCATGTCCCGCATCCAGGTGCTTGTGTCTGGCATGTCCCGGTGGCATTCACTTGACTCATTCACTTTTTCAATTTTCTTGTGACAACAGACACAATCCCAATTCAAACTATGTCCCAATCTCAAATACGGACCTCAGTGGCTTCCTTGTTTAAAAAAGCAGCCATTTCCCCCAACTTCAGCAACGCTTAAACCAGCTCAGAACAGTTGAGCTGCCCTAAAATGGTCTTCGTACTGGAAATAGGACTGGAAGTTTTTTCCTTTCACTCTTTATTCCCCTTTCTCCCAATTTCTTTGCAGCATCCATGATTGTCTGTGCTTAACACAGCTGAGATGCTCAGGTTTCTCTGTAAATATCTTTCTTGTCACTAAGAAGCTTTTATCCTTTATACTTTGATCCCCCCCCCCCCCTTCTACCTTCCAGGAGTCCCTACTCCATGACATAAATTATAGCGGGACAGTTCTCTAAGGAAAAACCCTTCAGACTCCATCTTCCTGGTGCACACCAGGATCTCTGGGGTAGCATGCAGCCAGGTGGCTCCAGCCCTGCAACAACCCACCCGGTAACCTGTAGGACACTCCATGCATTCAGGATGATGCTCGGATTTATCTGACCAGGGCTCTGGCCTTTCTTTCTACAGCTGTTGTCAGTCCAGGACAATTTCCCAAATGTCTGCTCTCCTAAAATGATGATGTGCTGCCATCCTCAGACCTCCCCACGTCAGAGGTGTTCCTGTCCTACTGATGGTTAGGAAGTGTCACCCTGCCCTGGTGCTCTGCATTTTGGTTCATCTCCAGTGGTTACCAAGAGGGATGTAACGTGACCATATTGGGGTCTCCTCTGTGCCCATGTGGTACCTTTGTGTTTTTTCTGGCTTTTACCCCCAAAACAATTCTCTCTCACCTCAGCAAAGGTGTTTTGTGACCCTCCAGTATGGAGCACTTTGAAAGTCTCCTCTTTTCTCCAGCAAACTTGGAGGAGAGCCACCTGATGGCCCTTGTCCCTGTCTTCTGACCATGTTCTTGCTCTGATTACAGGGTGCTCCCTTTGGGACCTTGGGGAAAAGCTGTCAGCAGGGCAATTTCCCCATGTCACACTGCTTGGATATTAAAAACTCTTTCCAGGAAAATTTTGGGTCTTCTGGAGAAACTTCCCTTGATCTCAGCCCACCCTATTCCAGCAGATGAACCCATTTCTGCACCTTTTTGGAGAAACGTGACATTCTTGGTTACGTATAGCCTGTACCATGGCTCTGCTCTCCTTTTGGTGTGGTGTTTGCAATTAGCAGCCCAAGGCCTCCTTGGATCAGCTGTAAGCAGGACCTTGTCTGTGCTCAGGTCTGCATGAAATTACAGCACTGTGCAGGGTGAAACTGCTCTGGGCCTCCTGCTGCCTGCTTAAAGAAATGCCTCAGGGATGCATGGGGTGCCTGCGACCTCACATGGAAGGGTTTCATCAGGGTTAAACTGAGCACCAGAGGAATCTTAGCTCTTTCTAGAGGCAAGGGAGACTATTGCCCCACCATCGCTTCCTCAGACCTGAGCTACCCCTCTGTGAGGCTCCAGCCTTGGGCATGGGAATAGCTGGGTCCATTCATTTAGGGGTGGTGAATTCACAGGAGGCAGTTAATTACAGCTGGGAGCAGCACAGCCTCTTCCCTCTGGAGTAAGGACTTTTGCCGTGATGGTCCTTTGTGTTCCCATGCAGCAGGCGCAAGTGTCCATATCCAGCACACGAGGAAATCTAAAATCCAGGTCCCCTAAAGTAAGTGTAATTGTAAGGGTCATTTTCAACTCTGCAGATGCTAAATCGCGCTCTGCTGACGGCTGGAAAAACCTCTCCCTCTCCCTCCCAATCCATGCAGAAGTTTTGCAACAGCAGCAAATCCCTTGATAACCCTCCTGTGCTGGAAGCAAAGCCCTCCCCAACTCAGCACACCAAGAAGTGTGCTGGGGCACGGCCAGCTCTGCAGAGCATCAGCTTCGACGATATCCCTCTGTTTTCCTCGCTGGCTGGGAGCTCGAGGCAAGTGCCGTACTTCTGAGTCAGTCGCTTTCTTTTTCCTAATTCAGGGCAGTTTGCAAAAGGATTAGTTTCTGTTTGAAGGTGGTATTTTTTATTTTATTTTATTTTTTTTTTTCATGCTCCAGGATAGTATCTAGGCAGAAGTCGCAGGCTGAGGGAACGAAGAGCCTTGCAGGGACCCTTCCCATAGCCAGTCAAATGGGCAGCTTGTGATGGTGCCCCCAGGATTTGGCTTGTTTTGGTCCAGGTCTAGTGGTCTCAGCATCCTTGGAGGCACTGCTGCATGAAGCACAGCCCCAGCTCAGCCCTGTACGGGTCAGGTTTGGGGAATTTTAAGTCACTTTTGTGCCAGGGGTTTGAGCTAATGCTGGCCCAGCTCGGGATAATGTTATGCTGCATGGATAGGTCTCTTCACTCTGCTCTTTTGGCTTGGAGCAGTCCTGAAGACACCTGGGGACTGACAGTCTCTGCACCTCATCCACAGGTACAGCTGTGCCTCCCAGATGCCTTTGTCTCCTCTCACCCTTCGTCTTAGCTAGGCTGGGTGATATCTGTCCTCACTGCTGCCTTTCTGCCTCCAGCACTCAGCAACTCTTCTCATGGCCCCTTTCAGTACTGCTAAACTCCTTGCATCCGAAATCCCAGTGGCCCCATCCCTGTTGCCTCTTGGAACTGCTCCATCCAAACTGCTTCTTGGGAATAGTCCCACACATGCTGTCCCTCCAGCTGCAGAGCCATTTATTTATTTATTTATTTTTCATAATCCCAGCTCCCTGAGCATCCTGCCAAGCCAAGGCACTCGCTTTTTGCTGCGGTTCTTCCTGAAGCACAGAGAGAGGCCCATGCTCTCAGGCAGGTCGCATGGCCTCTTGCTGTATCTTGGACACCTCCGCTGATCTCCGTCAACATGTTTAAATCCTGCAGTGGGTCTGTAATTCGGTCTGTGGCTTGTTTGCCTGGTTGCTGTTTTCTTGTGTAGGTCAGGTTGCTGCCTGGCAGTAAGCCCTGCAACAAGATCTTGCACTAGTTTAGGATAACAGATTGCATTCCCAAGGACGGTTTGCAGACTATGGCCAACAAATTGGCCATGAGTACATCCCCTTTCATGTCCTTCCAGATCACTCATCACCTGGGCTCTAATGTTTAGTGGAGCAATTGTTCATGCCCTCCAATGGAAGGTGGTGCAAAGGGGGCTGATTGGGACCAGGAGTAAGGCAGGAGCATCAGCATGGGGCTAAACCTGGAAGAGTAGGGGGAGAGGAGCAGGTAAGCCTTGTGATGTACCAGTTTGGGTGCCACCTCTTGGGCATGCTTGTATTCTAGAGGGCTGGGCAGGTGGAGGAGGCTTCACCTTTGCATCATCTGTTCTGCCAGGTCAAGCAGGACTTGCTTTCAGCAGGGATTTTTCCCCCCTGGGCTTCGTTACACAGTTAATCAAGTGGAAAACTCTGCTTTTGCTTGAGGCTCCTGGCTGGCTCAGCTCTTCATCCCACTTCCTGGTCTCTACTGGGGTCTGTCAGTCTGGGGTTTCCTTCTCAAGGGATTTCTCATGGCTTTAGGATCTTATTGAGACCAGCAACCCAAGAGACATCTGTGGCTGGGGTCACCTCCTCGGTGCTCTTGCATTTTTGCACCTGGAGTCTTCTGCCCTGCTCCCTGCACGGGAGGAACTTCCACAGCTGTGATCCCACTGGGTACATCTCTCATTGCAACAGATGTTCATGTCCTGCTCTGGACTCCAAGGGCTCTCTTCAGGGCGTAGAAGTGCCTCCAGAAAATGCCCAAATCTTTTGGAGACTTCATGTCCTACTTTATTATAAATAACAAAGTCTGGGCTCCCTATGCCCCTGAAGAACTGGTCAAGGTGGCTGTTGGGTTTTGGGTGTATTTGTCTGACTAAAGACTACCCAATTGGCACTGGGTGGGTGCCCTCCGTGCCTGCAGATGGACCTCAGGGCTCGTAGTTCTGATGGAGACCCCGATGCTGTGTCCAAGCAATCCCACCCCCATGAAATGCTCACAATGTGCTAAGGGAAACCAAGATAGGTACCTGCTCTGCTTGTTTTTATGCTTTATTTCTGTCTTCTCCCAGCTCCTCTTCTTCTTGCACATTGTCCCACTGAGCTCAAGCGTTCTTGATCCCCAAAATTCCTCTCCCATGAATGCTGCAGCATTTCTTGAAGGAAGGACCCTAGTGCTGGGCTATTCAGCTGTGTTTTTGGCCTCACCACTTACTGATTGATTTGCATGGTGATTCCTGTTTCATCTCCCTCGTTCTGCTCAGGTCTGCTGGTGGGAAGCAATTGTTACAACCCACCATCTTCACCAGGGCCACCACAGTCCTGTCTCAACCCTACCTCATGCACAGGAGCATCCTGAACCCATATGCTCCCTAACTGCTGAGGGTTAGGCTAAACTGCCCCAAAAGTGCTGCTTTTGGCCAAAACCGCCTTGAAATCCTCAGCTCAGAGCCCCGCAGTCCTGCAGCAACCGAGTGACTCCATCAGACAAGAGTTTTCCCACCTGCCTCCTGCCCAAACCCTCTGCAGCTTTTACCTGCTCATCTTTAAATAAACCTGCCAGCACCCCACCTTCTCCCCCCGCAGCTCGTGCCCCCCTGGGCAGCCTCTCCCTGCTCAGAAGCGAGTGCAGCCTCGGGTCAAGTGTAATCATTTTTATAGAGCCGGGGATCAATAGCCGCTTGAGATAAATGCTGCGTCTTAGAGTCCCCCTCGGATCCTGGAAAGCCAAAGCAGCCACGACACGAAAGAGCACTTACTATATTACTGCTGCAGGCGGACGGAGGGGCCAGAGCCCCGTGCCAGATGCTTGGCAGAGCTTTGGGAGCGGAGGCAGGAGCTGTGCACGGCCTCTCCAGGGGTAGAGGAGAGCATCCCTACTGCTGCAAAGCCTCTTTACCTGGCGTGCAGGTGTGTTCCTGTTTTACAGAGCACAAACCTCAGCTGCAAGGACACCCAAGGGGTTGGTGACTTCATCCCAAGCTGGTGGGTAAGGCCACCAGTCATATGAAAGCATCGTGTTTAATCATTACTCTTATCATATTTAATCTTTACTGCCTGTTTGGCTCTGCTCTCTTGCTGAAAGCTCTTAGAAGAGGTATAGTTCCCCCCACAGCTGAGATTACTAGGGACAGACTCCTAAACCCAATCCCTACAAAACACTTTGGGACGAGGTGTTGGATAACTGTCCGCAAGAAATACTCTAGGCTAGCTAATAATTTTCCTGGGATGGAACCAAATTTGCTTTGGGCAATTGATTTTCCCTTTCCCTTTCCCATCTCTGCTCCTGACCCCTCCAGAGCTGTCACGATGCAGCTGTGCTCAGGAGCTCAGTGTGAAGGATTCTCACTTGCTCAGAGATATTTGTTTCAAGAGCTCATGTCACTGTCCCCATCACGGTCACGGATGCCCTGTCCAGACCATACTGAGAAAAAGTTCAGCCTTACCCTCCATAGCCTGTCCTGGCTTGGCTTGGGCACCACAAACTGATGCTTGGCTGGTAAGGAACTGAATTGTAACCTCGGCTTAGGAGTCCAGGGAACAGACAAACAGTGGATTTCGTGACTGCCACCCATCCCTGGGCACATCCTTCCTTCCAGCACTCGTCTTCTCCATCTCACTACTCATCCAGGGACATTTGGTGTCTTTGTGTGGGATGCTGTATGGCTAATGTTAGAGTTAGGGTCTGCAAGAGCTGCATTTTGCAGTAGCACACTTTTGAAATTGTTCTCTGCTGCAAGAGAGATCAGTTCTCAGTGGGGTTTGGCTCTGTCTGCACCAGTCCCATTGCTCCCTGTTGGGAATCAGAGGCAGGATGGAGGTGTGGGGGAGCAGGGCAGGGTGCATACAACAAAGCCTCAATGGCTGAGCATAATTTAGGGTGGCTTTAACCTGCTGAGCAGCTGCACATAAGGCCACCTTTCAAAGCAGAGAAGCTTTAGCCAACCTAAACGTTTTAGATCTATATCATTTAGAACTAAAACACACCGACAATAGTCAGGATGCGTGGGGGAGCCATCCATCTCACCTCCATCCATTTCAGCTTTGTTTATCCGTTCACCCGTCCATACATCAGACCATTTCTAATCCATCCTCCCAGTGCTGCAGAGGAAGGCTTGACAGGCGGAGGGGAAAAGCGCCAGGTCATCACTTCTCTCATTGTTGCAAATGAATTTTACGCATGTATATTTGGATATGTATATATGAACCGGTGTTACCACGTGCTAAAGAAAGACGTTTGAATCCATAGGAAATAGCGTTGTGGCCAAGATCTTACCAAACACAAAAAGCAATGCAGAACAGAGAAGCACTTCCAGCCCAGCATCCCAGTCACTGTCTTCTCCTACCACCACCACGGAGTCACTTCGGAGGCATTTCCAAACTGCAGGTCAAGTTGGGTCTGTTCTTCTAAGTCCCGAAAGGTCCCCTTCCACCGCTGATCGTTGTTCTCTGAGTCTGCATCCTTCTCCGAAGTACAGCTGCTGTTTCCTCTCCTCGTTGCTGATTTGGTCCTGGCTCCCCCATCTTTCTCCTGAACCCAGCTCTGCGCAGAGGGCGCAGGCAACCAGATCGTAAAAAATCATCCCTTACAGAGCGGCTGCTCTTGCTTGCTTTGGCTAAATTGCCTCGTCATGCCTCAGTTTCCCTGCTATGGATGGTGAGTAATCCTCCTGCCTCTGCAAGTATCACAGCCTTCATGCTGGCAAACACCACAGACCATCTCATAGTTCCTTGTGAGAGTCTGGTCCTTGCATGACTTTTCATGCCTCAGCAAGACAAAACGTACTCAAATACCTTCCCTTTTCCTGCCTGGTGGTGCACAGACAATGGACACCCATCTCCTGACACCAGCCCAGATGGATGACAGCACCCTTTGGGCTCCCAGGACCGTGCAACATCGAGTTCTGCAAAAGGGGAAGGCAACCAAGGCTGTGTTGGATGGAGCTCCAGCACTTGGCATGACCCGGGTGTCACCACACCATGGGTGGCTCCGTGGCTGGTATGTGAGATCCTGACCGGGCTGGAAAACAAGATTTGGGTCAGGGCTGTGCAAAACCCACGGGCAGCCTGCTGAGCTGGAAGCAGCAGGAAGCTGGGCATGGCCTCTCCCCCCCCGTGGCAGCCTGCAGTTAAATATCGACAAGGGAGGGCTGTTTTTAAGGGACGGCTAATTTTATGAGCAATCATCGAGGAACGTGGGGATGCCACTATCTCATCCAATATCCTGTCTCTGAGAGCATCCCCTCCCATCTGCTTCAGAGGAAGGAGTCAGCCCCTGTAATGGACACTTATCCAATAATATGCCAATGGGGGCAGTTTCTTGCTAACCTCAAGCGGTTAGTGTTTGGCGTGTGTCCTGAAACACAGCCCTGACATCCCTCATAAATATTTAGCCCAGCTGCTGGGGCCGTGTAGGAGATGTTTGACTGTCTACAGCCTTTGTGGGAGTTTTCAAAGTGCTTGTTTCAAAGAGACCGGGTGCCCCGGCGTGCTCAGGGCAAAGTGCAGCTCCTGAGTCAGCTTCCATCTGCTGGTGCAAACGTCCCCGGGGGGGGGGGTGGGGTGCGACATGCACCCGGCAAGGCTTTGGGGTGCAGCCACCATCATTGGGGTTTGCACGCTAATGGGGACCAGGGCACAGACCTTCAGCCACCTTCCCTAGCTGTCGGCATAGTTAAACCCATAGTTAACCCATAGTTAAACCCTAAACCACCCAGGTGGTCCCAGCAGCTCGTGGACACGGGCTGGGGCCAGGGTGATCCCCTGGCAGGCGTTACGGATGAGGCCACCGTGCTGTTCTGCAGGTGACCATCAAATGCCATGCTCCAGGGCTCAACCTGCTTGTCTCCTGGGGTCAGGAAGGGTTTGCCCACCAGGACCGGGAGGCCAGGGAGCAAGGATGAGGATGGGGCTGCAGGGGCCCGGTTTCTGTCTGAGTTACAGGCTGTGATCCGTGCCGGGACGCACGGTGATGCTCTGAGCTGTCCCGAGGGCTCCTGCTGCACGTTGCCATACCCAGGCTGCGCACTGCAATGTGCAGGGACTTCAGGCGACCCTTCCATTCCCCTTTGGGGTACTGTAGCTTGGATTTCAGCTTGTGGCCAGACTATTCTCCCTTTTTTTCTCCCCACAGGGCGCTCTGAGCCTTCCCCAAGGTGTACATGGTGGGGACTCGCAGCAGAGCCCATCTCAGCCCCCAGACCTGCCCATACCCCGAGGCTGGACCCACTCCCCTCCTGCTTTTGGACACAAGCGGGCTCATTGGCAGTGCGGGGGTGCAAGGGTTAACCCACCCCGTTGTCCTTGTCCTCTCGGAGCAACAAATGAGCCTCATCACTCAGTCCAGGCCCTCCCTCCCCCAGCTCCTGGGGGCAGCCAAGCCTGAAGCCCCTCTCACTTCCCACTGGCGCGAACAATGTTATTCTGCACCGAGGCAATTACCTCCATCTAATTAAAACCAAGGCATGTGCCATCCCTCAATGACACGGGGGTGGAGGTGGCGGGGAGCAGGGAAGGCTGCTTGCTGCTTGCCTTGTCCCCCCTCTTCCCAGCCCTCTCCACCTCCCTTCCTATCTCCCCCCGGTTCCCTGCAGGACTTTGTTAGGGGGAAGCTGCGGGCTCAGCAAGGTGGGCAGGGAGGAGGGGGAAGGGGATGAGGGGCAGAAAATAGATTGATGCTAATGGTTTTGCAGGAGGCATGTGTGCGTGTGCATCAGCTCCGGGGGTCTTTGTCCCAACCCTTCCTCCCACCCCTCCCCTCCAGCCCCTTAACAGCCACTCAGCTCCAGGAGCTCCTGATTGACTTTAAATGTAATTAAATTGTAAGCATGCCGAGCGGCATAATTCAGAGAGGTTTCATTGCCCATCAGAGAGCGTGAGGGAGCGGAGATGGAGGGGTGTTAATAATGCACTTTTTATTGGTGTGCAATTGGAAGAGGTTCAGGGGATTTGTGGGGAGGGAGGTGGTCGGGGAGGAGCCTTGGACCAGGCAGGGGGGGGTTGGGGCCGGGGAGGGTGAGTTTGGGGTTCTCAGCCCCAGCCACAGAGGTCCTGGGAGGGATGAGGGGGGCGGGAGGGATGAGGGGGGCAGGAGGGACTAGGGGTAAGTCAGGCGGGGTATCCATCAGGCACCAAGCACCCCACAGGAGCTCTGCGTCCTTGGGGCTGGTCCCCAAGGGAAGCAGGGACTTGTATCACCCTGGCACTCTGCGAAGGAGCATCCATCCTCTTTGCCTGCCTTTGGATGTTTTCCTGATGCTGTAGTGCACCAAGGCAGGTCTGGAACTCAGGTTTTGGCTTTTCATCTGTGCTTTGCTCTGCCATGGGCCCTCTCCTCTGCATGAGGACGGGCTTTGCCCTAGGAGGAAGCAAGAGATGCTTGTGCTGTTTCAGTGGAGATCTCCCATCACATCCAAGGACACACAGGCACCGCGAGGAACAGGGAGATGCAGGAAGCCAGGCTTTGGTGTCTACATTTACCTCTAAGTATCTCCTCTGAGCACAGAGGGCATATGCCTTGCAGTCAGGCACGCCCTGGACTCAGGATGGGGGCTCCCACTTTCTTGCATAAAAACTTGTTATGCATCCTCCCTATCCTCCCTCACATAGGGTGACCACTCTGCTGCAGGTCCCCAGCACCTCCTGCAGGGTCACCCTGTTTCCCTGAGCACAGACTGTCGCCAAACCGGCTGATATCTCTGGAGCTGGATGCCAGCTTTGAGCTGATGCTGATTTTCATCAGTTGTGCATTTATTTGGATTCCATCAGAACACACTTCTGCCATTCCCTATAGAAAAGGGGACAAATATGACCGTGGGAGTGACATTCTTGCATTAGATTTGTTAAGTATTTCTTCCCACCTGAAACACCACAGATACAGTCTTTAAGTTGAAGGCATGATACTTGGTGTTGCTGAAGTCCAGGGAAACTTATCAGACTGTGTTGTGCGTTTCTTTGTATTTTTTCCCCCTTTCCCGTCAGCAGTATTGTTGCTAAGACACTGGGGCTTGCAGTGCTTAGGAGTTTGTTAGGGTGATCCGTACAACTTATATATTGGTTTAACACCCTACTGGGCTTCAATTTGCCCTAAAGCCCAAAACTGAGCCTGTGCTTGGCTCGATCCAGGGCACTCCTTCAGCTCTGGAGGACTTCTATGCTGCGAGGAAAGGCTGCAGGGCATCACTCGGGGTAGGGCAGGGGAGCCTAGGGGTACTACTTAGCTCTTTGATGGAGACACAGGAAGCACAATTTAGACATCAGGAATTTTAAAGTGTGCCCAACAGAACTTGAATGGGTTGAAAGTGAATTCAAGGTTCGTAACTGTTGACGCTTTTGGAGGCTTTGCTATCACTGCCTTGTTTGCAGGTACTGTTTTAACCCCTGCTAGTCACAAAGAAGGATTCCTGTTTCTAGGCTGTTGGACACAAGTTTTACTGAACTGATGGCATCACAAGCAGAGAGACACAGTGAGAGCCACGTACTGCTGGTCCACACTGGTGGTGTGTCTGAATGCACGTTAGCTGGTGTGCTATCAGTGGAGAGAACAGGGCATCAGCGCCGGCTATACAGACAGATATTTGTGTAAGATTTACAGTAGGTTTTGGAAATCGTGCCTCTTCGTTAAAATTTACTCTTGGGCATGGTCTTGAAGGTTCAGAGGCTTGAGTTCAAGCTCTGCACTTCTCAAGTTCTGGAGCCTGCCAGGACTCGGCTGTGTGACCCCTGGTAAGGCAGAGCTCCCCTTCCACCTCATTTTTGTCCTCTGACACGTTGGGCTGTGATGCTTGGTCCTAAAAGTGCTTTGGGATTCATGGGTGGAAATGCGGGAGGGGAGCCTGTGGATCAGTATTTCCACATGGAAAAGGAGGAACAAAGTCATGGCTGAAAGGCTTGGGAGTGCAGAAGGTCTGGCTTTCAGAAGGGAACCATCTCAAGTGGCATTCCTCGTGGTGAAAGCCGTTTCAAGGACTGTGTTTCCAGAGCAAGGAAGACAGCTCACAGTTCATTGCATGACTCTGAGAGGTGGATGTTGCCTGGAAGGGGAGCTCTGAGCCCCCTGTAGAATTACAGCTGTCTTTCAGGGAAGGGCCACAGGGTGACAAGACCTGGACACCACAACTACTGTCACCTTCTGGTGTCTCTTCTTCCTAAATTCCGGTGGTTGGAGGTCTGTCTGGGGCAATATCTGTGCCTATGCACTCTGCTTTGCTGCTTGCTGCAGAATCACCTCCCCTCTACTGCCGTCCTTCCGAACCTGGAGGAAGACCCAACTCACACACCAAAGCAACCCGTTCAACCCCTCGAGATGCATTTACTCTTGATGCTCTTACTATTTTGTTCCTGTGGCCACCCAGGAGCCAGGTGGGACCTCCAAAAGCCCAGTTCAGCCCTTGGAGCAGAGGACGGGCGCTGCAGCCAAGAAGCCACCTCTGCCAGCTCCCCTTGGGACTGGGGGAGCGATGCCAGGCGTGGAGTGGTCCCCATGCCTGGTTAGGCCAGGCAGAGCCTGCTGGAGCCGCTGATGGGGCGGGGGGCGGGGAGCGGATTAAAATTCTCGTTTCTTCACGCTGGGTGAGAATGATACAGTGGATTAGGCTGGGAGCTGCTCCTGGCTGCGGTGCTCTGCTGAATTAGCAACATGTTTGAATGAGATAAAAGGGGCAGCTTACCCCATCGCCCTCGTTCCACTAATCCCACTACAGCTGTGAAATGAATAGCAGCAGATCCGCTTTACTCCCTTCACTGACTATTTTTTACACTTGAGACCGATGCAGCTCCGTGCCGCTTTACCAAACCTGGCCCCGCAGGCGTATTCCTGGCCAGATGCTCACTTTTCCGTGAAGGCTTCCTATGCCCGGCCCTCCTGGGACAGGGGGCTCTTGGCAGAGCATGGAGAGCTAGGGACTGGGGCTGGCCATCCTGGGCAGAGCCCCTTTACCTCTCCTTGGCTTTACAAGTGCCCCCGTCACCCTGGTGCTCAGCCACCGGTGTGATGGAGGAGGGAGAAGGCATCAGGTTATAGCAGGTCACCTCAGAGGCATGCGAGTGGTGGGTGTTTCTCCTGCTTCGCCACGGGAGTGTGGCAGGCAACCAGACTGAAGATGCTCCTCGATCCTGCAACTGGGGTTGTCTTCCCTTGGTTCCCTCTTACCTCCCGGGTGGATATCGGAAGCATTTAGGGGAAATGCCACCACATGTGGAGGGCCAGGAAAGGAACGTCTCAGCTGCAAGCCAGTCCTGGGTGCTCCTGGCCTTGCATGCAGCCCATGGGGTCTCGGGTGGCTTCTGGGAATCTGCAAACTGCCCAGTCTGGAGAGCAACCCACCCTTGTGTCCCTTGGGTGTCCCCTCAATATGGGACTTCTGTGAGGTTGGTGCCACTGGAGATGGCTCTGGGCATGCAGACAACATCAGTGCTAGTTAGGGAAGTTCTGGACCACAAACTGTCACCAGGAGCATACCTGGATATTAGGAAAAATTTCTTCACTGGAAGGGAGGTGAGGCATTGGAACAGGCTGCCCAGGGAAGTGGTTGAGCCCCCATCCCTGGAGGTATTTGCAGGACCTGTAGACGTGGTGCTCAGGGACATGGCTTGGTGGTAGACTTGGTTCATGGTTGGACTCGATGATTTTGGAGGCTTTCTCCAACCTAAAACATTTGATGATTCTGTGACTCTAAGTCACTACTGGGCAGACCATGTGGCATAAAGCAGCTTCAAAGGGTCCTGAGTGTCCACTTCTCTTCCAAGCAGCTCCTGGCATGGTTCAGACCTCCCTTTCACCCAAAGTTGTGCATGTTACAGTGTAGACCTTGCGATAACTTTGGGCCATGATGTCCTGTCTCTTTTTGTTTGAAATTGTAGCCCTTTAATTTTGCTAGCGGAGCTTCAACCTCCACTGTAGTAAACGTAAACCGACAGTTCAGAGGCTCGCTTCGCTTAGTTACTCTTCGAAAATAGCTCAGAACTAACCTTTGGCCATGCCTACTCTAGTAAATTGACCAGTATTAATTATCATTGCTTCACTGGCTGCTGGAAGTCTATTTCGCACGTTGGTGAGGGCGGAAGGTTTTGGCCTCACAGCTAGGAAGTGGTTCTGCACCCATTTCATTTCCTAGGACAGACACAGCTTTTGCAGCCTGTGAGCCCCAGGTGGAAAAGCACCGACCTAATGTGTAAAACAAGAATTTTAACCTTTCTTGCATTATTCCTCTTCAGCAATAACTACGAAATCCAGGTACTCTTGCTCTTTGTCCCGTGCTCTCTGCTCTGGAAGGGCCCTGCTTGCTTTAGTACTGCAGCTCTGTGCCATCTGATCACAGTCCGGAAGGTTTGAAGAGGCTGTTGCAACTATAACACTTGGTGTTACACTCCTTTGCCCTGCCCTGGGATTTTCCAGGAAGAGAAATGGGCTGCAGAGAGACTTAATTTGGGTGGTCTGAGCATCCGGGACATCTCCTGGTGACCCAAGGGAGCCAGACCTCATCGATTTGTCTCTTTGCTTTCTTCAGTCTGCAGGATACCTCATGCTGTCCTGGGCATGGGATGTTCCTTGCTCCAGCACAAATGTCCCCAGCCCTCTGCCTCCAACGCACTGGTTCCATCAGTTAGGGTGGAGCTTCCTAGAGATATCCAACACTCAGAGCACAACAGTGCACAGAAACATCACTTTTGCTGATCCAGAGCTGAGATTAGATGATGCTTTTCTGCAGTTGTGGCCTAATTTCATCACAACAAGCATGAAAGTGTTTTCACGATTAACAGCTCTGATCCCCCTTATCTCCAGGTGCAGTGACCAGGGAAAAGCACAAGATAGCAATAATTTAGGCAATCCTAATAAAAAGCACTCCTAATAAAAGCATTCCTAATAGCAATAGGTTAGGCCAATGACCTGGTCTGGCTGTGGGCTTGCACGTTGGGCTGGGTTTTGCTCTGCTAATGTTTGTAGGCACTGAGTTTGCAGCACTGTCTGCAGAAAGGCAGCGCCTGATTCCTGGGGAGAAGGATGTGAGGTGTCCTGAGGATGTCCTGCACAAAGACAGCCCCTTACACAAGAGTCCTGGTCTGTTCCCATCCGCTGCTTGGACAGTCAAAGCAAGGTGTGAACATGCATTCACACCGCCATCCCTTTTGTGTGCTCTCACCCACAGCACCCCTCCACATCCCGCTGGCCCACAGTCCCCAGTGAGGTGGCATCCTTCACATTATCAATTTCAAAGACGTCTCTATTAACAGGACAATGGAAGAATAAGCACTTTCCTTTATTCATTTACCCGCTGTCTGATAATATCATATTGATGATAATTTTCCTTTAATGGACCATTTGCAGTAATTATGATGCAGCGGGTGAGTAATTGTATCTGACGCCCGATGCCTCCTACGTAACTCTGCAAACTTAATTCACTTGATTGTCTGAGAGGGAGGGAGAGAAATAAGGAGTGAGACGGAGAGAGGACTGCCTCGCAGGTCTTTCTCCCCTCCCAAGTGGTCAGTACAGCAAATTATTACCTCTTAAGCCTCTGCAGCCCACAGACCTCTGAAGAATTTGCTTCGGTGCCTTTTGTTCAGTAAGCCCATATGTCCTATTTCTCTTCCCTTTCCTACCAGTTCCTAAATCTGTCTTTTCCATCACATTGTCTCCTGGGCAGACACATTCCCCATTTTCCACCCTCTAGCATGAGTTGTCACCCTGCCTGTTGGTTGTTCTTCCCCATTGCCCTCCACCATGATCCCCATTTGGATGAAGCAGATGAAGGCTTCCTTTCCTTCACTTTGCACTCTCTTTGCATGATGTTTGTTGTCTCCAGAGGGACTATGTTGTATGCCCTTCATGAGAGCAGTCCTCCAGCAACCCTGGGCAGTGGGGCTGCAGCATTTTCATGGTGTGTGAGCGATAGTAACACCTTGATGAGAGGCAATTTCCTGCTCTGAGCCTTGCAAAGCCAAAGGAGAAATGGATTCCCTGCCCTAACTGCTCAACTTACTGACTACAGCAGTGTGGGGTGGCCTCCATCAGTCTTTGCTCTGCTGGGTTCACTCCAGCCAGTCCTGTCTTGGTGTCTTCCATTAAAAAATGCCATTTACCCTTGCCAGACCTGGGATAGGTTCGTGCTCTCTGCACTCGTTCCTCTTCCCTGTGAATGCACTCCGTGGGGAGCAAAATCTCCAAAATCTCTGCAAGAACTGTGTCAGGAGGAGCTGGGGAGTCCTCGGCGATGGGAGCTCAGGCTGTGCCCAGAGCTATCCCAGGGCTATCTCCAGATATGTTCCTCACCAGGGCTTAGCTCTGCTCCTCAAAAGGATGGTGGGAATGTGGACCCCTTGTGTTCCCTCACTGCCACGTTGCCCTCCCCTCCTCACAGCTGGTCTGGATGCAGATGATGCTTCAGATCTCTGAGTGCACGATCCCTGAAAGATGATGCTCTGGGAATCCATCCATGATTGCATTCCTGATTTTGCTGCTGCTTGTGGAGGGCTAACATCTGAAGTGGGCTAGGAGGAGTGACCTTCGCAGAGAGAACCGTGGTTGGAGAAATGATGCACGACCTCCAGGTGAAAGGTTATCATTAAAAACTCTCAGACTAATGAAATCTGTCCCCTGCCCACTCCCAGACTGCCCAAGTTCATCCAGTTTCCAGGCAGTTAATAGAATATCTTTTGAACTCTTTGGGTAGGGCAGGAGGATGGGCTCACAGGGAAGAGCTGCTTGCAGCCTTTTTGGTGCTGGGTAGAGGCGTCCGGGGAGAAATCCTTGACTCTTATCCTTCCCCTATCCACTCCTTTCCATGCAAACCATCCAGCAGACAGAGCCTGAGTGTGTTACACCACACACGTGCCACTGAGCAGGCTTGGTCAGAAGATGGTCCTTCCCTCTGGGTCCTTTTCTGCAGGCAGGGGATGAGCTTCTGAAAGGCTCCGTGTTGAGCATCTCTGTAAAAAAAATACATTCCCCTGACATGGCCCAACCCTGAAGTCCGTGGGGAAGCTCCCTCTGTGGCTGAACTCACTGCCAGAATCAGGAGCTGTGCTCAAAGGAAAAATAAGCCACAGAGTGATCTGATTATCTGTGAGTAGGGTGCAGCCAGCAATATATCCTTGCTTAGGAGAAGGGAACTGGGAAAGGATCCATCCCATATTTTAAGCTGTTGGCCCAAACTTCTTTGGAAGTCATTCCAGAGCCAGCACCACGTGATTGGCAAGGGGTTGAAGTTGTTCAGCTGAAGTTGGGGATGGGCTGAAGTTGTGGGGGGATGAACAGGGATGCTGGTGCACGCTGCTCCAGTTAGCAATGCAACCAGACTGCTGAAATCTGCGGGTTCATCTGCTAGGAGGTGCTGCTTCGGGTAGAGCAGAGACCCAGCAGGGGAATTTGTAGAGGAAGAGAGACTGGGTAATTCTTAGTGAAGGGCAGATACAAAAAACAAGTACATCAGTATTCTCAGAATTGGATTGGAGTGGAAATGAATATTTCTTTCTGTACTTCGGCAGATTGACTGTTTGGAAAAAATGACTTTGGCCAATTGAGATGTTTGGTTGTGAGAGGGCTGCATATATTTCGTTTCAATTAGGAACGCTCCAAGTTGGCTGCAAGTTTTGCCCCTTTTTCAAGACGGATTTGAATAGTTGTTCCCAGCTGCAAAATAAAAATGTCTCTTTTAGTGCATTTCATTCTATTTTTAATTTCTTGGAATTAGGAAGGGAACTTAAGCACCAAAAATTCAATGAAATCAAAATGTATCTGAGAAATGCTTTGATATTGTTAAAACTCAATTTTTTGGCTGTAAGAGATTTTTGGTAAAAAACATCTCCCCTAGCTCTGCTCTCCGTGAGAATAGAGAGCGATAAACTCTACAGCTTTGTGTTATGAGCTAATGTCTTCTTTGCATCACTTGCAGCAGAGGCGAGGGGAGAAGATCAGCCCTCCTCCTGTCTCCTGATTTGTGTCTCATCCTCACTGAGGGATTGCCTCTGAGTTCAGCGTTTTCTCCTGGGCTTCATTTCTGCGAATTAGCTGTTAAGAGAAAGGAAGGTCTGAGATTTCCTCATGTGCATTGCTCTGCCTGATTGCCCATCCATCTCCCTCCGTCTCACAGAGCTACAGCAGCTCTGTTCCAGCTTTCCTCACCCATAGGAAATTGCTCATGCTCTTGGGACAATGGAGTGTGTTTGCTCTTGGACCCATGCGGCTGGGTTTTGCCTTTCCTTCCTGGGGCTGGCAAGCTGGAACGTCAAGAGAATCCTGTCTGAAACACTACATGGCAGCCACACTGGAGATGGCAAGTGTCAAATACATGGCTATCCCAGAAGCCCAGGTGCTGGTTGCACTCCCACCTCATGTACCTGCTTTCCCCAAGCCTGAGACCCTGCGGAAGAACGTTTTGCTACATGGGATGAAGATAGCTGCAGGTCATAGGTCATCTTTCCCAAACCACAGCCCTCGTGCTGTCAGAACCAGCGGTTTTATGTGAATTAGCAGGAAATCCGCTCGTTAACCTAGGAATGTAATAGTAATTTAGTCTGTTTTTGAGTGACAATTATTTTTGCCTTTGCCCTTGATGATCTTGATAGCAGAATAAGGTAGATCTGGACCCTGTGCACAGCTGAAACTCCATTCAGTACTGGGCACGGGTTGCCTTTGAATAGGCTTTCCTTAGGATTAATGGCTATTCCTCCTCTTCTCCATTACTCTTTATAACTGAAATATTCTCCTTCAGTGAAGGCTGAAGGATACAGCCATTTACTGGGAAGAGTACCTCCCTCTCTCAAAAATGCTGGTTCCCTTGTTGTTCCCAATGGACTGAAGCCAGCACTACCCTTAGCCTGGAGCCATTCTGCAAACATTATGGATGCCCTTTATTTTTCTGAATGGGACTGAGTGTTTTCCATCCACTCGCAACATAAGGGATCACCACCTTCTCCCATGGGACTGTGGCATCAGTCCTAAAACACAGTTAAAGTTGGCAGTGCATATCAGTAATTATGGCAAAATAAATTACAGGGATGTTATAATTATCCTGGAGCCAAGGACAATAAACCTAGACATGCAGAGTTAATGTTAAACTTAAAAGAAATTCAGTGTGTTAAGGTATACAGCTTGCCAGTGTCCAAAGAGCCTTAACTCTGCCCTTGGCCAGGCCTTCCAAACTTCCCTTTCAAGTCATTGAAAGCTGGTATAGAAACTATATTTGCATTTTGAAGATAAATATGTGTTTTCACTCTATATTCTTCCCACGGGAAAACCTTTTTGAAAACAACTAGGTTTATTTTCTTCTCTGGTTCCCAGGTTCCTGATGGGGGGAGAAGTAGGGACAGGACAAGGAAAAGCTTACATAAAACTATGGCAAAAAGAAAAAAAAAGAAGACCAAGAAGCTTAAAATAATAATACCCCCTCCCCATCAAATCAAATATCGGTAAATATTTTTAACTTTCTCACAATTTAGGAGGAAAAAATTTCCAGGGGGGATACTCTGCAGCATGTACAGTGTTTTGGGAAACTCGTCTCAGATGTGGCCAATTCATTTTCCTGTGCAAAGCTTCCACCTTGCGCTTGCCAGACCAAGAGTTTTGGATGATGAACGTCTCCTGGTACCCCTAGGAAAGAAATGGCAACAGGAGAGAACAGACTAATAGTGGCTGGGGACAGCCTGGGGCCATGGTGAGATACTCAGGTGTGGTCTGAGATGTGCTGCATCTCTAATGGTGAATAAAACGGAGCTGAGCCCCCTCGTTGGTCCTGAGGACAACTTGTGTTTGTCCGAGCTTGCTGCTTCCTGGAGTCCCTCCAAAGTGCCACAAAACTGGCATTTTGGTGTGTCTTCTTCAGCTAGGAAGGCACATCCATGAAAGGACTTCTCCGTATGTGGAAGAGTGGATTTGAACCTGGGTTTCTCTTCACACATGCTCTAATTTTTGAATTGGGTAAAAGTGTAGCTCCCATAGTCTAACTTGAGAACTTTGTCTCCAACCTCCCCAAAATTTTCAAAATCATTGAGGTGTGATAATTTCCTTTTATTTTGTAATGTAAGAAAACACCAGTAAATTTAACCTTTACTGGCAGAATAATCCTAAGTTCATAGAAATATATCAAATAGATTTTTGACAAATGAAGTAATGCAAAAAAATATAAAAAATCCAGGTCATAAGACGTGATCTGGATGCAGAGGATTTGTTTATTTCTGTTCACACCTGACCCAAGATTTGCTGTGTGAGGAACCAGGTGTCTGAGGAGAAAACTCTCATGGGAACTCTCAGATGGGAACGAATTTCCCAGCAGGTCAAAAATTAAACCTCTCCTGGTCTCAAAGCTGCAAGAGTATCAGTGTGGTTCCTGGGACTCGTCCTTCCAACTGATAAATAAAAATAAGGAGCAAGAGACCCTGCATCAATGAAAACCTTCATCTACAGAGCCTTGATGGAGATGCAGGAGATCCACAAACCTTTTTGGGCACCACTACCGGGAGCTATTGGGAGAAATAAGTTGTGCTGGAAATGCAAAGAGCTGGATCAGATTCACCAGTAAATCTCTACCTTCCCCATCCCCTCACTGTGGACCCTTCTTTGTCATATTTCATGTATGTGTATATGGATGTATGGATGTGTTTATTTATTGCCATGCGGATTGTCCCTTGAGATGTTGATTAAAGTGTCTACATCCAGTTTATATGCACTCTAACTCTTTCCATTTTGAATATTTCACTGATTTCTTAGAAGCGAATAGTTTATAGAATCATAACATCATTCAGGTTGGAAACACCTCTAAGATCATCTGGTTCAACCTTTAGCCTGGTGTTGAAGTCCACCATTAAACCACGTTACTGAGTTCTACATCGTGACGATGGGCTGCTGTAGATCCCTCATGGGGACAACTTCAGTGTTGGCCGAGAAGGACAGGGCAGAGCTTGCAAGTCAGGGTCTACTTTTTAGGACCCACAGAGCCCTGACAGCTACTGCCACCATCATCTGCATTGGTATTAAACCGACAAAGAAGAGGGTTCATCCCTACTTCTGGCTGAATTGCCCGTGGCCACTCGTGAGATGGTCTCCATCGCCTCGAAGGTTCACGCAGTGATGTGAAGATCAGGAGCACTTGTGCTAGCAAGCAGGCAGGGTGGTTGGCCTCACAGATCTCCAACACTGCCATGTAGATGCAGTTGGGTTAGGTCAACCCCACAGCAGGATGTGTGACCCCCTGAAACATTGGCAGGTCAGTGAAAGCTATTTAGAAAAAGCCATAGATATTTTTGGGGTGAAGTGGCCCGTATTGTATATGGGCAATCCTTGTCCCGCCCCACTCTGGCAGCAGCAACATTTCTGGGCTTCTCCTTTATCCTTGGCAAAGAGCAGGGACATGATCAAGAGAAAGAAGAAGCCAAACCAAACCCACCTTCTTGCATCTTATTTGAACTCCTCTTGTAGCTTGGCTGCCTCTCCCTTCCCACTCTGCCAATATCTTTCCATTTATGCAGTGGCTCTTAATGAGAATGAAGCGACTAATTTGGCCATCCTCGATGTCTTTATAACCCAAGCCCACAGCTACGACAAGCCAATCGCACTGAGCTAGTTCTACTGATTATTTTAATCTCATCATATGTCTTTTCTGGTCAATAAACTCCCTCTCAAATCAAATTGTTACTGAACATAACCTGACGCTAATGTCCATTGGACTCTGGGCTATAGCGAATAATGTAGTTTGTCATAATTAAGTGTACTGCCTAATTAATTGAGTGGTCAGGATGCTAATTAGCCAGGTTTATTGAGACTGGAGGAGTATGAAGGGCAATACTGCAGCTCATCAAAAGCACTGGGATTGGAAATAAAGTACATCTCCCTTCCCTCTCCCCTGACAGGCAGACAAATCTGTGGCTGTGTAGATTTATCCACTCTGAACAACACCAGAGCTGGAGATGAGCAGGGTTGTGCTGGGCTTGCTGTGACTTCTTTTCAGTGTGGCTGAGGTTTCTCAGCCTTTGCTCCCATTTTCTCCAGCTCATCCATCACGTTAGCCTAACTCAGTTGTCTTCTCATTCCTCGTCTGATGCTACCTGCTCAGACGAGGGACAGCAGGGCTGCTGTATTTCACCCCAGGACTGCAGATAGACACTTGGGACGGGTCATGCATGTGCAGTACACTTCCTGAGAGTGTCAGTTCATTGACTTTTCCTGCCCAATCTCTTTTTCAGTCCTCTAGGTGTCTAATTCCTAGCTCTCAAGTCCTCTTTTTGAGAAAGCTTGTGGGATTCAGGTGTTGGGAAATCCAAGCAGACCCTGGCCAAGTGCTGTACCTGGGTTGGGAGATGTGTCTCTATTTCCTCTTTGCTTCTCTTTGGGTGTCCTGGAGACCAGGCCTCTGCCAATGGAGCTGGCGTCCATGCAGAGCAAACATGAGATGTTTGATCTGGAGGTGGTAACCTGGAGTTAACCCTGGAGTCCCACATTGCTGAGGATGCAAACATGATGGAGGTGGATTTGGCGTTCCCTTGGGATGACTGCTCAGATATTTCCCCAAATCCTTGTGCCTAAGAGCATGAGGAACATGGAGTAAAAGGACATAATCTCCTACCTCTTCTTACATCCCTTATGCACCTGTAAACACTGAACATACACAACCTAGAATATATTTTATATCACATTTCTAAAGTGATGAGACTCTCTGATTGAGACGGAGCTAAGCATGTTGCCATTAAATATGCACCCATTCCACTGGCTATGAACAGTGCCTCGATTTTGTGGGCAACATCCACCAGCTCTGCCCTCCAGTATTTATTTTAGTGCCTGAGTTCCATAAATGCTATGGGAGATTCCTCTCTCTCCTAAATCCACTGCAGCCAGCCAAAGCTTTTGACCTTGTAACTGCCTATTGCTTTCAATGGTCTGAGGCCAAATAGCTTGTTTTCCTTCCGATTGCTTTCGGTTTCAAACAAATAGCACTGCTGTGGGTAAAGCTCAGCCCACATTCCAATATCTCACCACATAATTGCACTGCATTTGACCACAAGCTAATAAGTAAAACTGCTCTGCAGTCAGGTGCTCAAATTCTGCTCTCTGGTACATCTGTGAAACAGCCTGGTTTGTTGCAATTTGTAGCCCTGGCAATACAGGCTCCCCTGTACCAGGGCTAAAGATACCCTAACAGATCCCTAAAACCCCTAAAAGACTCCATGCAGGCTCTGCCTCCTGCATGGGGAGAGAAGGCAGCGAGCAAAACGCTGCAAACAAACTTGCTTTGCCTGCTTGCACGCCTCATTTTCAGCTGTTTCTTTTTTGGAAATCCCCAGGCAGAAATGTGTGTGCAAAACCGAGCTTTTCAAGCTGTGATTATCCCTGTTTTTCAGAATCTTCCTTAAAAAAAAAAAAAAAAAAAAGCTAATCAAATTCCTAATAGTTAATATTCTCACTTTTCAGCAGAAATTTGTCTCTGGAAAGTGAGATCTCAGAACAGCACCCAGCTCTGGTGATCCATAACCCGCCTGTTGAAGGGAGCTGGGGTGACCTGTCCAGAGAAAGATTGCTCCACACTTGCCATATTTTGAAATTTTTTTCCCCAAACATCCAGCACCAGCACTTTTGAGGAGGAGACATAAGATCAGATTTGTTTGTTCTGTCTACATACTTATCCAACCTTGCTGTCTAAACAGAAACGGCAAAAAGCACGCTCTTAACAATTTCCTTGCAACAGAAATTTCTCTGCAGAAACTGAAGAGTGAAGATTTGCAGGAAATCAAACATGTTCAGGTAAACCTTGATGTTTATTTAACTGCTGGACTGAAAACTCAGGGAGAAATGGTGTAAACGAGCAGCTAGAAGGTTTTTCTGGTGGTGTAACTTTCTTGCTGATTGGTTAGGTAAAATGAAGAGGTAAATCCTGGTCTCAAACATAGCCGTGATGATTGCTGCATGGGGCTCACGGTGGCAGAATTTGGCCAACTGAGGCTGAGATAGGTTTGTGGGGAAAATGGTCTGCCTGAAAACCATATGAACATGTGTTGTCTTTCTGGTTTTCTGCTTAAAACAAACAAACAAACATCAACAACAAACAAACAAACAAAAACAAACAAAAAAAAACAACCAGCCAACCAAACAAAAAAAAACAACATCCAACCAACCAACCACAACAAAAACCAACAAGTCTTTAAACTGCTAAAAGAGTAATCAAATTTTTATACCAGGTGAACTGAACTTGTCAAATGTCTTCAGATGGGAGATGTTGGTTGGGAAAAGTCAACTCAACAGAAATTGGGAAAAAAAACAACTTTTGCGAGGACACATAGATTTTATTCTAGGATTTGCAAGGAATTACAGTGGCATTTCCATCCAGTCAGAAAGGTTCATTTTGATTTTATAATTCCCAATACAATTTGATAATTTGATACACTCAAAAATCAAAGCATGAATGTGTTAAGAAATATTTTTAGGATTGGTCCTTTCTCAAACATTCTTCTTTTGTATATATATATATATATATATATACACACACAGACATACATAAAATATAATTATAAATACACATGTAAGTATCTATGCATGTCTATTTTATATATATATATCTTGATTTGGGATGAAGCAGGATAGGAAATTCAAAACTGTGACCCAGTCTAATACCAGCAGTATCACTCAGCTGATATATTTTCAGTCATAGATTTAGTAAAACAGCTTATTCCCTGTCAATTTCCTGATGTGGTACATTTTTGGATTTTCTTTTATTTGCTCTGCACTGGGGACTAACATTCATCTCCTGGCAAATAGGTTATACCTGTATGCAGAGGGCTGTTAGAAGTGCAAGTTTGTCAGTGCCTTTAACATGTTGTGTTCTGTCAGCCCTGTAGTCGTAATTTTAATGATCAAAAATCAAATTCCAGCTTTATATGGATGTGATTGTATATATGGTAACGTGAAATTTCTTTCTCCTCCTCTCCAAATTCATGTATTTTTATTTGGGATAAGGAATAAAACTGGATCTAGCAGGGTATTTCCGATGTCCTTCAGATGCCAGCTGGTGGGATTAGGACCTGGTACCAAGGCCCTGGTCCATCTGGGGGATAACTTTGCCATCTGATGGATGCTTTTTCTCCTGGCTGAACAGGAGATCCACAGCTGATGTCAATGCCTGTCCCTGCCCCAGGCATCTTTTCTGGATGGCTTGGATTAAAAATAGCCACCAGGATGGCCAAGGGAGGGTGGTTTGAAGTCCTCAAGAGACGTACCAAGGGGGAATGCCCAGCGCCATGCAGCTCCTTTGTGAGATGGGGTGAAATATTCAGCCCGCTTGCGAAGCCGTCTTTTGGGGAGTGAAGCTGGCATTCCCCAGCTGGCAGGGAGGAAAGTCCCCGAGGAATCCCTGCCAGCATCTCGTGGGGCTGGGATGGGGGCACCATTTGGGGTGGGGTCCTGACCCATCCCTCCCGACATGGGGGGGACACTTCTCAAGCAGCCTGCGCTGCCTCCGCTGAGCACCCCCAGCCCGACCGCATTAAGTGGCTACGCGGGACCTGCCATCTCTCCCGAGTCCATCTTCCCTCGAATCGCCGCATTACGACCAAACAGGATTTGTTCCACTACAATTTGTCAAGATTGGACAAGGCCTCAAAGTTGGCGGAGACACATATTAAAGGTTTCTCAGGGATTGGTGCGAGACAGGCAATTACCTTCCTAGGCTCAGAGACGTGGGAACGCGGCTCCCATCCCTGCTATGTAGTGCAAGAGGGCTGTGGGGTTTCTTTTCCTTCCCTCCCAAGAAATAAAAACGAGATAAAGACTCCCTCCTTCCTCCTCAAACCACTACACACAGTGGAAGCCTTAAAATGAGCTGTCTCTGTGGGAAGGGCAGCAGCATGCGTGCTGGCATCGTGACTGCCTGCATCCGTCCGTCATGGCCATCCCCATCCACAGCAGCACCTGGGAGCAGAGCTCAGGACCTGCCTTGACCTGAAGGACGTGTCCCCAAAAGGGGACAACGTCCTCCATCCACCCTCTCCATTTGAGTCAGGTCTCCAGGACATTTGGGAGTTTGTTGGGTGTCGGGGGGAGACGGAGATGCATCGGGGATGATGGGTGCCCACCCCAGCACAGCAGAATGTTCGTCTGCAACCACCAACCCCCTCAAGCTTTTTAATTTCAGGGGAGACGGCAGCAAACAGTCATGTTCAGGGCATCAGATTGGGCACTTCTGGGAAGGTGGGAGGAATGAGATCATGGCTCTGGGGGGATGCCTGGGATGGGGAGATGGCATTTTGTGCCAGCCAAACAGCTTTGCTCCAGTTGCTACAAACGGTTGTAGCACTTTTGGGGGAGCTATGTTGTTTACAGATCACCTCCCTCCTCAGTATTTGTCCTCCCCCCAAAAAATTCCAGGAAAAATTCCAGGGAGGAGCGGGGACTGGAGGAGGATCACTCCAGGATAGGGATTGTCTCCGAGTGCCTTTGAAAAATCTCTTCTCTGCACAGTCATGTGCACATTCCCAAATCTGGTTTGTGCTAACCTTCATTTTGGATAATCTGGAATAACTCCAGTGAAACCACTGGGGACTGCAGTGGAGTAGACCCAGCCTGAGCTGAAACCGAAATTAACCCTTGGCACATGCCCATGGATTTATCTGAAGGCCCTTTGTAGGCAAAAGATTTTATTACACTGGCTTAAGTGGGCTTTGGATGCAGCCTCTAGAAAATGCAGCAGAGGGTCGCTAGAAACCTGCCTAGCTAATTAATCAAATAAATCACCCGCATTCATATTCAGCCATCTGAAATGGAGGTGGCACAGTTTTAAGTACTGCTCCAGTAAGTACTGCTCCAGGATCCCTGGCTTTGTATCTTCTGGATTATTATTATTTAATTATATTGAAGCTGCATTTGGAAGCTGGTAGGCACCAGTTACCAGGTGAGAGCTCCCTGCTTTATTATGAGCTGTGGAAAGATTTGATCTTTCTGTTCTGATGATGAATTTTCACTGATGATATTAAGCTTATTTCAAATTAGTTTTTTTTTTAAAAAAAAGTGTTTTCTATTTTGAGCTGAAAAGGAAGCAAAGAAATAACTCCCTACTGAGAGTAATTCTTATCGTTTCAAGATATGATGACAGATGAAAAGGAACTTCAGAGCTGATATAAAATGAGATTCCTAGCTTTGCGGGGGAAAAAGGGCCAATATTTTGTGGGAATTTTCATGGCAAATACATTCATTTATTTTTGTTGACAAAACATTGATTTGAAATGCTTTGATTGCCCCGCTCACATCTGACAATAATTGTATATCTCATGGTGTTAATTTCTTACGGATTGTCAAAGAGAATTGAAAGCCAAACACATCACAAGTATAACAGGGAGAATGATGGTTTTAACTTTCTCTTTCATTTTGTTTATTAACACAGAATATTCCCCGCCTTTGGTTTCTGGCTGGAGATTGCAGCTTCTTTCTTTCTAAAAGGCTCAGCCGTGCCTGCTCCGTTCTCCTGCTGACTTCCCCACTGAACCTGTTCTGGCCTCATTTCAGCACCGTTGGGTGCTGGGGAGGGCTCATTCTGGCACCAGGCACTGTGAAGATTTTGCTTTTTGGGGTGTTGGAGGCTGAGCATTTCCCCTGGTGATGTACCCCGTCTGGCCTCCATCCCTGAGCATCCTTTTCCTTGTGTGAGTCTTTTAGAGGGTGCTATGTATCAAAGCTGATGAAGTCCCCAGACATTTAGAAATACTGAAATTGCATTCAAGACAAGCTTCCCTCTCCTGTAGAACAGAAGACTACATTGTTTGATTTTTCTCCTAATGGTTTTCCTTTCCAGAAGCTGCTGGGTGACTTACTAATGGAGGAGGGTGTGTCCCATGCCTTGGGCTTTGGTGTAGGGCGTAGCAGATTGGGTTTGACACCTGGAGCCCTGACTATGCAGCTAGAAAAGTTGCTTAATCTCCGTGTGACAATGCAAAAATGGAGCTGGTGCTGTTTTCAGCAGCTGTCTGAGCAGGGCTCTTCGTAGCAGAGTTTCCCTAATGTCTGAAGATGTCTTTTACCTGTAGAATCAAGGGAAGGTACAAATCTCTCCCTGTTTACAGCAACTGCAATTATCAGTCCTGCTTCAGTGCCTGCAAGAGTGGTGTGGCTGTACTCATGACGCTTGCACTATGAGCCTCCAAACAACGCCATGTGGCTCACAGAATATTCTAGTGGACATTTGAAGCCCCTCCATCACCCTCCACCACGGAAGTAAAGACATCAGGTCAGCTTCCAGTGCCTGAGACACTGGCTCATGATTACATTAAATTATGTTAACACTTGTGTTTTTGTGGCTGTTTCTTCTCTATGCACCATGCCAAAACCATGACAGCATCTCAAGAACTCCTCCAAGTGGAGGATCAAACCAGGACAAGACTTGTGCAAGGTTGGGTCTCCTCTTCCACTCCTACTCCTCCTGGCTCTTGATGCTTGGAAGATTTTCCTTCCTTCCTTCCTTCCTTCCTTCCTTCCTTCCTTCCTTCCTTCCTTCCTTCCTTCCTTCCTTCCTTCCTTCCTTCCTTCCTTCCTTCCTTCCTTCCTTCCTTCCTTCCTTCCTTCCTTCCTTCCTTCCTTCCTTCCTTCCTTCCTTCCTTCCTTCCTTCCTTCCTTCCTTCCTTCCTTCCTTCCTTCCTTCCTCCCTCCCTCCCTCCCTCCCTCCCTCCCTCCCTCCCTCCCTCCCTCCCTCCCTCCCCCCTTTCCCCCTCCCCCCTTTCCCCCTCCCCCCTTTCCCCCTCCCCCCTTTCCCCCTCCCCCCTTTCCCTTCCCTTCCCTTCCCTTCCCTTCCCTTCCCTTCCCTTCCCTTCCCTTCCCTTCCCTTCCCTTCCCTTCCCTTCCCTTCCCTTCCCTTCCCTTCCCTTCCCTTCCCTTCCCTTCCCTTCCCTTCCCTTCCCTTCCCTTCCCTTCCCTTCCCTTCCCTTCCCTTCCCTTCCCTTCCCTTCCCTTCCCTTCCCTTCCCTTCCCTTCCCTTCCCTTCCCTTCCCTTCCCTTCCCTTCCCTTCCCTTCCCTTCCCTTCCCTTCCCTTCCCTTCCCTTCCCTTCCCTTCCCTTCCCTTCCCTTCCCTTCCCTTCCCTTCCCTTCCCTTCCCTTCCCTTCCCTTCCCTTCCCTTCCCTTCCCTTCCCTTCCCTTCCCTTCCCTTCCCTTCCCTTCCCTTCCCTTCCCTTCCCTTCCCTTCCCTTCCCTTCCCTTCCCTTCCCTTCCCTTCCCTTCCCTTCCCTTCCCTTCCCTTCCCCCTTCTTGCCATCCCTGGCTGGCTGGGGTCAGGGGGCTACAGAGAGGACCACAAGAACAGGGAACCCCACCAATTCCTCCTCCTCCTCCCTGCCTCCCTATTTGTCGTTCCCAGTACAGATCCGTTTGCCCTCCTTAAAAAAGATCTCAACTGACCGTAAGGCTTCTGTCACTCCAGCTGCCAAAATCAAACCCCTTCCCTCATCAAATCCCTAATCAGCCGGAACGGCACTGTAAGCCGTGCTAAATTGACTCCTCTTCGCTCCTTCTGCTGACCGCTGCCCTGCAACGCGCCGGCCCTGTCTCTGACTCCGAGGGCAACATCACGTCTAATTATATTTCCAAATCCTCTCAAGCGCCCAGACGAGCACAGGTATTGAGGAGGGCGGGGGGATTAGTGGAGAACCCAGATGTGCAGTGCAGTGGGAAATGGAGCGTGGGGGAGCGTGCATGCGTGCAAGGTGCGTGCCTGGGGAGGGATATCCATGGGGACAGGCTCCTGCTTGCGGGGAGTGTGCTCTGGGTAAGGGTCCTGCTGGAGCTGGTGGCATGGCAAGAGCTTATGGTACAAGTGGCAAAGCTGTGCAGCAATGTTCACCCCTTCCCAGGAGAAACTGGCTGACTTCTGGCAGCCCAAGAGGGAGAAGAAAGGTACGGAGGGAGGCCAGGGGAAGACTTGCGCTCATGGGTCCTCCAGGGCTGTCCCCTCGCTTATATTCCAGAAGAAATATCCCTGTGTCTGCAAGCAGGCACTGAAAATGTGCTTGAAAATGGCTTTATTTTTAATCATTAAAAAAAAAAAATCCTGGTTTCTCTAGAAGTTCCTGGTCCAACCATTATCCCCTAGAGATCTGCTTCTCTTCAGAACAAGCCTGGTGAAGTGTCTTCTGCTGCTGGGCCAGACTGGCCAGGGGAGGCCAGAGCTTCTGGGACCATGGGAAGACACAGGAGGATGGGCAGCCTTGAGATGGGTCACCAGCTGGAGCTGATATTGAATTTACACTGATGTTCTCAGCCATGCTAACAGCTCAGGGATTAAAGCACCTTCAGACAGGGTGAGAAAGGTTGTGTAGATGGTGGTAATGTGAAGGGGCAACACTCATTGTCGCTAAGCCTGCAGTGAAAACCCACCCCAGAGGCATGGGGAGTCAGGCTGAAGTGATTTCCCCACTCCCCAGGACTTCCCCAAGATGCCACATTCCTGCCAGACACATCTCAGCGTCAAACCTTGGGGTTGCATTTTCATCTGGGAGATGTGAATGCATTAACGAACAAGGGAATGTAATTAATTTGATTATGCGTAAATAAACTTGGGCTTTGGAAATGGAATTAGCACAGGATGTTTTAATCAAAGGGGAAGATGAATAGGCAGTCGGAAAATGCCCAGGCATTGGTCACCATAACGACAATTTATAGCCTATCTTGCCACATAGTCAATTTGGATTTAATTTCACTTCATTGCTTGGGCTCTCTTCTATGGCAGCTCTCTTTCGTGGAAGTTGGGTGATGGGAGATGCCTGCTTTTTTTTGGTATTTAGGAGTTAAACAAGTGTAGAAATTATACCTTGGGTGCAGGGTGCTCTGCCTGCTGCGTGCAATTTGGCAGGTCTGGGCGCATTGGGCATCATGTGGGGAATGGCAAAGCAGGTTGTGGAGCTCCTTCAACCTCTCAAGATGGTCCTTATGGGCTGTAAAACAATATCTCTCCTTCCTAGGTCTCAGGGGGACCTGCACGCACATGCAGCCTGGCACAAAAAGTTAGGTTTTGGTCCTGAATCTTCCCTGGGAGCTTTGCATAAAAGAGCATCTCACATGCGGGGTGTTCAAGGGAGGTGAGATGTCTTCTCTTCCCTTTTCCCTTCTGACCTGTCCCACTCTGGTGACCAGCTCCCTGCAGAAGAAAAGAGTCAGGCTCAAGCATGTATGAGTTGTTCCATTAGTGACTGCAGATTTGCAATAATAATAATAATAATAAAAAAGACCACTTCTTTCCATCCTGTGGAACAAAAATAGCAAGTTCCAACTCATAAAATTTTATGAACAACAATAAAATGGAAATGTTGTCCCCTCTATTGAGTTGTTTAAGAGGCTGCTACGGGATTCGCTCGCCTTGTCATTTGTGCTCTCCACAAAGGGAACATAAATTAGGCAAAACAAGTGAAAGACCCAGGCTCACACCCACGTGGATGTACAGCCATGCAGGAGAGAAAGCGAGAAGGAGCAGGATAATCCATGTGGGTTAAACAGCTCTGGCTTGCATGTACATTCATTTTACAGTGACAAAAGGATCATTACTAGAGACCAACACCACTCTATCCCAGCTGGGTGGCTCCCTGTCCTTGGCCTGTTGACCACAGGCTCATGGCACTGATCCTGGAGGCACAAATCCTTGCTCATCCCAAGGACATTATCAAGGGTCTTTGGGAAGGGATGTTCTAAGCACCAGGCGAGATCTTTGTCTTCACTAACTGCAATTTGCTGATGAAAAACCATTGCATTAAAGGCAAAAAGGCAAAAATCAGCCCTGACAAGCCCTGCCCATAATTACTAATATCTTTCACCTTCTGAGGTGGAATTTCCAACCCTGCTCTTAGTGCAGTAGAAATGCTCTGGAGACAGTTCAAAGAAAAATGGTATTTTCGTTACAATGACAACAAAACCAAATGTTTTTCCACCTGCTTCCCTAATTTATATAAAAGCAATTGTGATTTTTTTCACTGAGAAGCCATAGAGTGATACTGGATTTTGGAAGCTGCTGTTTTGGGAAGTCAAAACATGGCATAGGATGAGCCTTACGGGGGAAGACTTAAATCAATAAGCTTTCAGCCTGGGAAAATAGGACATTCACTGGAGATGTGTACAGCCAGCACACGGAATTTTTCCCTTGCAATCTCTTGCACGTGAGGAGTGCTTCTTTCATCTGAATTATTCCCTCATTAAAACTAAGGGCTGTCAGGATCAGGGCTAGGCTCCCTAAAGTGCTCGCGTTGAGAAGCTGTTCATTTGTGAGGGCTTTAGGGAGGGCTGTGCTGAGATCTGTGACATTAGGAGAACAAGCCCCATTTTTTACGCAATCTTGAAAGGCCATTTAGGAAGCCCTGCCTCCCAGTCCACCAGAGACAGGGAGAACCAGAGCTCCTTTGCACAAACACCCTCATATCAATGGGCTGGAAAACCTTGAGGAGAAAACCTAGTTGCATCATTCCCAGCCTTGCCACTCAGGTACGATATCTGGCCACTTGTGAGGAGATGGGAAAGACGTGGGCAGAACAACGCTGATGGATCAGTGGTGGAGACATCCCAACTTTGCATGGAGCCCAGACGTTGACTACCATGGCTAATCCCAGATCCCTCAGGAACAGACAGTAGGACCCAGGAGTACTGGACCACTCAACCTTGCTTCCAGTGACCATATTCTTTATTTTCTTATTTTTTCTCTTTACATTTACAAAGGGAGCCCCGAGATCTTGGCTCCCCTGGGATCAACATATTAATGGCATTGCAGAGACAGGACCCAGCGTCCTTCCCCCACCCCATCGCTGCCCAGCTCCCACAGCCCTCACGCCTGCAGTCGCTCCATTCCCTCTATGTGAAACTCTTTTCCAACTAATGCGAGCAGTTGGCAGATTTCATGTGTCTAATGGGCTGCGGACGGCACGGGTAGTTAACCGTTCGCAAACTGCCTGGTGATACCAATCGCATTATGATAGCCGGCAGGAGATTAAGCCTCCAATTAAAAAGAGACAGGGCAGTGGCCAACCGTGAGCAGCCTGGGTTCCCAAAGAGCCGATTTAGGCACTGACTGAAACAGGAATGGGGTGGGAGCAAGATGGGAGCCTGGGGGCCTCTGGGAGGTAGCACAAGTTGCTGCAATCTGGGATGGAATTTCTGTGTGGGGGCTGCTTAGGGCAGAGTTTGTAAGATGTCTTGCTCCTCTTCACAACCTCTCTGGTGGCCTCTGCCATGGCTCCGGCACCCGCCCGGCCCAGCAGTGCTGCCTGGGAGCCAGGGGGAGCCTCCCGGGCTCCAGGCTGGGCCCGCGGCCTCCGCTGCTGGCCCCGGGCCCCCCTGAGCAGAGCCCGGCCCCGGCCTCTCGCACCTCCCTGCAGGGCCGCAGGGACGTGGGGGAGCTCACCCGGAGCCTCCTCCTCTCCAGGCCAAGCAGCCCCAGCTCTCGCAGCCTCTCCTCATGGCAGGGGGGCTCCAGGCCCTTCATCATCTTCATGGCCCTTCATTGGACTCTCCCCAGTATGCCCATGACTCATACTGGGGAGCCCAGAACCGGGCCCAGCACTCCAGCTGTGGCTTCTTCAGTGCTGAACAGAGGGGCAGGATCCTTTCCCTCAACCTGCTGGCAATGCTTTGACACAATCCAGAACACCATTAGGCTTCTTAGTTGCTGACTCGTGTTCTACCAGGTGTCACCAGTACCCCAGGGCCTCCTCTGCAGAGCTGCTTTCCAGCTGGGGTGTCCCAGAGGAGCTCCTGGCTGAGCCTTCCCTGGAAAATACTATTTATTTGTTGGGGAAGTTGGGAAGAGGAAACAGTCTGTATGTGCAGAGAAGGGGGAGCAAAGCTCATGGGGAAATTAATAATTCTGCCTTCAGACTAGGGGTGATACCACAGACGGGAGATAATAGATGGGGCCACGAAGCTTCGGAGAAAACAGGCCCGTGAGCATTTTGTTATCAAGTGGGCACAGGCCAGGCTCTGCACTCAGGGAAGGAGCAGTCTTGTGCTAAAAGGCTGTGGTCTGATCCTGAACCACCATGGGCACAGGCAGGGTCCAAACAGCTTGGGAAGGAACATCTCACACACTGAAACTGTTTGGGTTTGTAGAGGTCCCTAGCATGCATGCAGCCCCAGACTACTAACACCACCCCAGCCTTTTCTGGGTGCGTTCCCCAGGGACTGATCTTTTTGCCACTCTGCAGGGAGAATTTAGCGCTATGGGCATCGACTGCTCTCAGTGCTAGAAAGGAGGCCCTAGTGCAAAGATATAACCCTTAAATCCTAACTTTTGGTGCCTGACCTTGCAACCTTCAGCCTCTTTGCTCTGCAGCATGGGGGTACATGTTTTTTCTGAAGTCTTTAGAAGAGGCTGAAAATCCACCCACTGGCTTCCCCCACAGGTCTGTCCCTTCTTTGTCTAAATTGAGCTGGGGAGCAGAAGCAGGCTGCTCTCTTCACTGTGGATCAGCACCAGGCTTTGCCAGTGTTCAGTGGCTAGAGGGGACTGAGAGAACTGGGATTGCTGGATTCCTCGTTGGCTATGAAGAAGAGCATATGAAGCAGGTGTGGACTCTTCTTAGCCCTATATCCATCAGAAGTGCAAATCATCATGTTCCATCTCCTCTTCTCTCCTTTCACCATCTCTCCTCGTCCATAACCCTCACCTACATCCTTCCAGGTGTCCTTCTTCTCCCCATTTGCCCAGTTGCATTTCCCTCTCTAACCATTCTTTCCGATTTTCTTCCCTGTGCTTCTGAGCACTTTCACAGCCTACTTTTCCACTGGTTTGTGGGCTCTCTTCTGAGAGCAGAATATCACCCTGGGAAAATGATCCTGGTCGATAACTATTGACTGATAAACCAACAATGCATTTCAGTGCAAGCCTGTCGATTGGCGGGATTGATTTATCTGCCCCTCTTTCTCCAAAGGGCCGACTCCTCTGACAGGCCCCTGATTTACAGTCGGGGATGGCCAGGACAGCCAGGATGCTCTCCATCCGTCATGGATTCAGCTGCTGTCATGAATCCAGGGGAGGGGAAGGGCTCAGATGTGCAGCTCCCCCACCCAAGCTCTCCGGTTAGGTTTCTGGTAGCCCCAGGTTAGTTTTCTTCCTCTTTTGGATGGCAAAGAGGGCTGGAGATTTCAAATATGCATTTCCGGAGGGTTACTATCCCATCTTCATGGTGGCCTCAGGTTCCCATCATTTACTACTGGATGTGGCATCACTGGAGGGTGTGGAGTAGCTGCTGTTCCTGGCAATAAGAGCTGCTGTGCTCTCCTTCCAGCAACTGCTTTTCTTCCAGCAATGCGTGGCGAGGACAGATATCCCAACATTCTGTGTTTGACAGGGTGGAAAACCCTCAAACCTGGGACAAGCCATCATAAGAATGTCATGTCCTGGAGAATGGACTTGGATGTCTCTTTGGCTGTCCACATGGACAAACTCTCTGTCCCTTGGCATCCTGGGGGAGAACTTCTGTGGTCTCCAGCTCTGTCTTTAAAGATGCTTTGCATTCCTTTCCTGAAGGGTCACCAACTCCTGGAATTTTTCTTGTAAATCTCTTTGGTAAGAGCTTGTAAAATGCTCTGAAGGATGATGCCAAAATGTCTTAGGGCTCCTGTTCACTTTATGGGCTCCCCATTCTTCCCACCTTACAGACAGTCATGCCCTTCTCACCTCATTGCTTTGGGGAGGTAAGCCCTAAATATTTGGGATCAGTCCTAGGTATTCTCAGATATTTGCTGTCTGTCTGGGTCTTGGGACCCGATGCAATCACGGTGATTCTGGGAGTCACAACCTTCTCTCTGGAGCTGTACCTGCTGGCCAGTCTTTCCTCTCCACCTCTTTGTTTTGCCATGTCCTGTATTTGGGGCTGCTGACCCCTGGGGGATTTGTATTATGCATACGTTGTAGATGGCTTGCACTTCCCAACAGGATATCTTCACTTGCTGTGTGAGTGCCTCAGCAGTCACCTGGACTCAGATGTTTCTCCAGCCGCTTAGGCTGCTGCTGGATTTCATCAAAGTCCTACTTTTTACAGGGGATAGGGCTGTGCATGGTTCCTTATCCTGATGGGATTTTCAGACAGGAGAATGGCAGGTAGATTTTATTAGCTGCATGGAAAGACAGACATGCTTGGAGAGGAGGAAGCCTTGTTTCATCCAGCACCAGGATGGAGCTAATTCCAGAAGGCATCTCTGTGGTGGAACATGAATTCCCCAGTTTAGGATATGGTAAAGTGCAGACAGATCAAGTGCTTCACTGCAAGAGCACAGCCAGGAGGAGACTTTGGGATTCTCAGAATGGCATGCTTGGGCACAAAAACCACATTCTTTTCTTTCATTATTTTTGGAAAAAGATATTGAGACTCACATCCTCCCACTCACACAGTATACATGCTGGTCAGACTGCCTCACAAGGGAATGCAATCCCATCTTAGGAACTCCTCCAAGGTTTTTGTGTGAGCAGGTAATGTTTTGATGTGAAATGCCTACAATGCTAGGTAAGTGAATTGGAAGTCTTTTAAAGTTGGATAGGATTAACTTTGGACTAAATCCCTGAAAAACCACATGCCTGGTGACATTTCAGTTGATCTTTGCTCTCCAGGCAGGGCACGCAAATGTTTCTGCTCCAAAGCTCCATGCTCAGTTGGTTGTGGTGGTAGCTGAGCAGCTGGGGAGAGTCCTACTCTGCATCATCATTATCAAGAATTCTTTGTCTTCTGAACCTTGCCACCTTTATTCCTTCACTTAGAAAATTCTCTTTAAATTGTTACTGAAATACTTGTATAAAAATACTCTTATTACCCATTCGCTCTAAGCAGGGGTTCATCTGGCCTTTTGCTTTGTGACTGGTCTTCTACAACAGCAGAAAGTACAAGAACCAGTGAGGCAAGTACATATGGAGCAACTTGACCATCAGGTGGGATTACAACGCTTTGGGTGTACATTAGAGAACCATGAGTCAGTGCCTGGCTGGGCATACTGAATTATCCTATACATAAAGGGAGCCTGATTTTCTGATGGGTTCATCTGCTGGTGTAATATAGTTACATGATCATGACTGGCATCTGTGAAGTACCTGGCCCAGAGCTATTCAGGGCAGAATGGGTCCTTTCAGCAATCAGGACAGAGTACTTCGTTGACTTCCCAGTATTCTGAGACTGTTTGAACTTGTATGCACCTTTCAGAAGACATTCAGGCATATTTTGAAGATATACAGGTGATTTCTTCTTCCACTGCTTTAGGAAATGTATTCTTCTGGTTAACTGGCCCATCAAGAAAGTGAATCTTCCTTTTGTGTATAAGTATATTATAAACATATGTATACACATATTCACAAAATATATGAAAAGTATGCTTTTTTTATTTATTTAAGTGCTCAGTCTTTGGAGACTGTTTTAAATGTTTAGATTTATTCCTCATTCTTACCCACAGATTGAACAAGATAAGATTTATTTCTTTTCTCAATGCAATTCTGCATAGGAGTGGGTGACCTCATATCTGATGTGAATGATAAACCCCAAATTCACCTAATTAACTTTGCTAACTTTTTTTTTTTTTCTGATGAGCTACGTTTAACAGTGCCCATTGAAATGAATCTTAAGGGCTGTGCTGTTACATCAAATAAAGTTAAAGTGTGAATGGCTATGTTTCACCATTTGCCATGGTAAGTTGCACCTTTTCCAGCCAATGTCTACTTTGGTCACTGTGTCCTCCAAAATCTGTAATGTTCACTGGCATTTTGAGTTATATGTGCTGTGAGCAGATCTCAGAACTGGTGGCAAAGCCAGAAAATTAAGAAGCTTCCCTGTGAACTTTCTCTAGCTTCCTTCCCTTCTAGGGCCGTGTCTGCTTTTCCCAAACTGGAGAAGTTTTTGTAAAACCACATCCAAGTCTCTGATCAGGGAAAAAAAGAGATTTGGATATCACCCATATTCTCAGAGCTGAATGCTGGGGAAGCAGAAAGAAAGCTTTAGTCCCTCAATATTGCAAAAGTCTAACTCAGGCTGTTGCTGCAAGGATGACCTTCAGTGGTGGTAGGAAATCCAGCATGTTGGTGTTCCTTTTCAAGCTTGAAGCATACTTAGCATTAGCAGAGCTAAGTATGTGATTTGATGGTTGTGCCTAAAGATTTGGAGTTGAAGGGTTCCCAGAGGGACTGTAGAAACTGTTCTTATTCTTTAGGTATGGCATTGTAAAATATTCAGTAGACTACTGGCTTCAACACATCGTAGACACCAACGTGCTGATGGCTTTAGCCATTCTTTAGCCCTAGACTTTGCTAATTTTCCCACATACTACCTGCTGAATGAGGCAACAGTTGCAACCCAACACTAGGTTGGATCTAGATGATCTTTAAAGTCCTTTCCAGCCCAAACAATTCAATGGTTCTATGTTTTTATGACTTATGAAATACATTGAATTTAGAACAGTTATTATCATAGCTGTATAATACTAAATGCTGTACAAGGGCTATGAAAAGATACTTCACTCTTCTCAGATAGTTGAGAGTTGCTCCAGTACCTTATCAGAATTAGCCATTTTTGGTGTTATGGTAGGAATACGTTTGCAGAAGAACTCCAAGGCAGGTTTTGGGCAGACTTTGGAGAAGATTGTATGTACACTGTAGTAGCAGATGTATAATGAAGTGTGGGAGAAATGGGAAACTGGCCTGTAAATTTTGGATTTGATGCCCAAATGATAAAGTTCCAGCAAAGATTCAGGAGGACTTTGTTTTATCTCAACAATGTGGAGGTAGAATGAGGGAAGATGCAAAGTGTGCATTTGGGAAGGGAAGAGAGGGGAAGGAAGACAAAAGGTAGAAGAGATGGGAGGATGGAAACTGATAGTTAGCACTGCAAAAGTTGCAGCTAAAATGCAGTCGTATGTGGATTATGGAGATGGGATTTGTCTGTTGCAGTTCCATGAGTCGGGTCTGCGTTGATAGACTTGACATCGTTAAAGCCAAGAGGGAGGATTTTCCTTCTCCAGACTCAGGGACATGAGCAGCTCAGCTAGGAATCAGCTTTATACCTCCATCAAGGCTAGGTGTGGAATATGGCAAGAAGTCAAGAGGAAGGTGAGAGATTGTCCTTCCAGCCATTAGCAGAGACCCCTCACTTGAGTTGAAGATGCAACTAGTTCCTCTGGCAGCCATTACTGATCATCCTTCCAATTCTCCAAGCATTTAATAGCCATTTCAGTATGGAAATGTCATAGAGTCTCACTTGGCAAGAGAAATATGGAGCCTATAAAGACCAAGAAATCAAGATAGGGTTGAAGCTGAAGGCTTCTGTTGCTGGAACGTGGTGGGCTTCTCATGGCAAGCCATCTGTTGGGATTCCCAAAACCACAGCCTTTTTTGCGGAAGCATCATCTGACTAAATGTCACAGAAGGTCTGGAGATGCCCAAAACCTTTGCAAAAAACCTTTGCTTTCAAAGACAATTTCCTCCCAGGTCCTCCCCTCTTTATTGTGGCTACAATGAGGAACTGGGAAGGAGACGAGAAGACATCTCTTCTCTACATGTTTGATTGAAGAACATGTCACAGTGTGGCCATGCAGATCCTTTCTGTTCATCACTTCAGACTCCACTTTTTAATGAGAGAAGAGTGGCCCACTGAGCACTGCTGAGCCTGTCCAGCATAGATCTGTGGAATGTGCAGTCCGGAGAGCAGGAACTGTGAAACTTATCCCACAGTGATGGAGAAGACCTATTAGCTTTTGTGTTTATCACCTTTCCTTACTGGGGAGGGTAGCGCTCAGACCTACATCTTTTCTCATTGTCCATGTCTTTTCGATGTTCTCTTGCTAGGCAAGAATGGACATAACTTTTCAACAGGGACTCAATGCCAGCCAACAACAGATGTCCTCTAAGATCGGTGGTATTTCTAGGGCCAACAGGGCAATTTTAATGTCATGGAAAGCTGATGGTATTACAAGGACAGAAGGCACTGCTCTGTCCCATTTACATCCTGGCTGGGAACTGAAAGGAACCCAGTTTCAAGTGAATTTCCTGCTCTGATAGCCATAGAGCCATAGCAATGGCTCAAGTCTGAACTAATGTGGCTTTGTTTCCTCCCTCCCCTCCCTTGTTTCTCTTCAAAAAGAAAAAAAAATAGAAAAAGAGGGGGGGAGGAGATGAGAGTCTGTCAAGTTGTTTGATCTAATATCCACACGCCACGTTCACCTTGGCAGATGGCAGGAGGGATGATTGCTTAGCGCTGCATGTTTGACATCTCACAGAAATAGCAAGGCTGATGTGGTAGGCCTGTAGCCATTGGCAGCTGCTATGGTACCTATGCTGGGAGAGGGAGGTGAAGGCTTCCTTTCACACCTCCCAATGCAAAAAAAATGCTTTCGGGGAGCAACTCGTGGTACATCTGCTTGCCCCCGCCACCCCCTCTTCCTCTCCCCCGTTGGCTCGTGGTGGTGGTTGGCGGGTTGCGTGCTGTTGCTTGCCTTGTCACCAGCTTGTGTGACAGGTGAGGTGACACGGAGTCTGCAGAGTTGTAAAGGAGGTTGCTCCGGGGCTTTCCCACACTGGGGAGGTGAGCTTGCTCCAGCGGGGGGGCGTGGGGGAGCTAGGTGGGAAAGCAGGCAAACATCTGTTCACTTCTCCACTTTGCAAAGAGAAGAACAAGAAGACGAATGGGGAGGAGGTGGTGGGAGAGGGGTGCATTTCTGGCCAGCAAACCAGGCCATCTAGCCCTCTCCAGATTTCCAAGGGTTAAGGTTGGCCCAAGCAGAGGATGACCTCTCCATCTCCTTTAAATGTGTGGAATAAGGAAATGACCCAAGGACTTCCTTTGCTTGGCAAGTTTGGGCATCCGAATGCTGCAATTGTGCGTGCAGCTGCAAGAGCTGAGCGTTCAGATGACCACCTAGACACACGTCCTGTCCTTTCTCAGAACTGTGACCACTGGTGCAGTCTCGTCCATGAGCCTCCTCCTTGTTTCCTGGCCTTGTTTAATTTGCCATTGTGGAGGATGGATTGCCACGTGTACTGGGAAGCACAAATGCAAGAAAGCCGGAAATTTGGAAGGAAAGTGAAGGTGGCTGAGAGAGAGAGTCATTAGTCTATGGGTTACTCTCCCCACCATGCGAAACTGGAAGGACCACCCTCACACCACCTGTTGCTGCAGGAAAAACTCAAGAAAAGAGTCAGATTCAGAGCCATAAGCTACAAGTGTGCTACAATCAGACTTTCCTCTGTAGGGTAATTTACACCTGGGAAGTTTAAGAAAGTTGGGGTATGAGGAGCAAAACACATACCACCAAGGTCTCTCCTGATAACCACATCCCAGAGATTTCTAACTTTGGAAAGTTAGAACAGCCACAATGGTCAAGAAATACTAACTGTCTTGGATTGAGGATTAGGGAAAGAGCTTGAATCAAAGATGTCTAGTGAGAACTCCTCAGCCCCAACTCAAACAAGCCCCGAGCTGGAGACACTGCACTTGGGTGTCTTAACTAGGGAGGAAAAACACGAAGAACTAGAGAGTATTTCTCTAACTCATCTCAGCTCTTGCCTAAATCCCTCCATTTTCTAGGTTAAAACAATGCTTAGAAGTACAGCAAGGCGTGACTGGAAACCTGCATGACAGAAAGTAAGACAGGATGATGCTGGGTTAAACAGTGCTAATGCGTTGGGTCGTCATGGTCCTCAACTAGCAGAAAAGTATTCATATGTCAGCTTTGGTAAATTGCTCTGGAATTATCCATTTCTCAGGGGCTTCATCCAGCTGGCTAAAGATGGTTCCTACTGGATTCTGAGATATTCTACAGAATGCAAGATGCTTGCTGTCATGGAGAACCCATGGGAGACTGGAGTCATTTTGGATTGGCAACTGAAGGTCAACAAGGATACCCTGAGGTATTTGCAACAGCACCTGTGCACAACTGGATTGAGCTCCTGGTGATAAAAGGCATTGATATTTAGCAGATCCAATGGAAAGAGTGAAATTATCTTCTTTTGTTGAACATAATGTAACTATCGACTCAACAGCTGGAGTACAGGATTTATCAGAGCTTTAGTAGATTTGAATGGATCCACTGAGGTTGAAACCTTTGCTATGTGATGACTTGACCTAAAAACTGGCAAAGATCAGTGCAAGTCCCTAGTATGGCACCCCCTGAATGTTCCCTGTGATGGTAATCTGTATAAAATCAGTACCTCCTTAGCAATCAGAGAGCTCACTTTGAGACAGCAACAAGGTACGTGGCCATGAGAGGGTTGCATGGCTGGTATTTACCACCTCTCAATAACTCAGCACATAATGAAGAGGATGAAAGAAGGATTTGCACCGTGTTGGCCTTCCTCTTTGTCTTTGTGCTACATTAGGCAAATTCCCTTTAAGGTGACTGCTTCCCTCTGTGATTCAAATCCTGCAAAACCCGCTTCTGCACCTTCCCTTCTGAATACTTTGCATTTCAAGAGCCTTAAGTTTGGTGAAAACCACTGTGACACAAAGGCCCCCACCAGCAATCCTGAAGTGCTATCTCTCGGGAGAGCATCACGGAGAGGGCAGAAGGGGGGAAGGATGGTGCTGGGGGGAGGCAGTGTGTTTCACAGCTTGTAGGCTGCGTGCTCTGTCTCTCCAAATGCGGGCCTGGCTGCCACTGATGCTTGCCCTGGTGCTCGGTGGCACCGCTGGCCAGTGTCTGTTTGGAGCCCACCCTGCAAAGGGTCTGAGGTTACTCCGCAGCGCGTGACTCCCAGAGCAGCTGTCAGTGTTATTTTGTTTGGCAGCCTCTTCTTCTCACAGCCGGAAAAACTGAAACATAACCCCTCAATGCACACTTTGTTTTGGAATAAGCTGCTGGAATTGGTGGTTCCTGGGTCCAGCGTGGGATATAAGCTCCTGTCCATCAGGATGATGGGGCTGGGTGACAGCTTGCCTCCCTCGCTTGCACAGGTTGGCAAGGGCTGGAGTGCTGTTGGCCAAGCTCTTTGCTACCTGCGTGGGGAAGGATGGTCGTGGGGCTGAGATGCTGGCTATGGTCGCTAGAGGTCTAGAGCTGATGCAGTCTAATGCAGAACAATTAATCTCCTTGGCTTTATGCAGTGGTCCCACCTTTTCCTTCCCAGAGTGTTTAGATGACAGTCTTATTTTATTTTATTTTATTTTTTTTTACAGGAAGAAGTGGGTTTGGGCAGAGCCAGCGCAGTGGTGCCTGGCCATCTGCAGCCCGTGATCAGTTAGCTGTTACCCACGGGCACTGTATCCTGTTAGGTCGCCTTCACTGTGTACCTCATTGTAAATAACCTTCCACAGCTCTACAAGATCTAGTCCGTGGCTTGATGACTTACTTTTCACATGCTTTGTTAGCACACTGCATCTCACAGCTCCATTTCCAGCTACAATCCTGTTGCGATATAGAAAAGCTTCACACAGTCAGCAAGAATTTGTTTCTTTCCTAATTTAAGGGCATCCTAGAAAGCTTCCTCTGTCTCAGATGCCTTGGCGTCCAAGAAGGCAGATAACATGCTCCTTGAGTTAGCTGCCTGCAAAATCAGCCTGAGTCAATAACTTCAAATTGCCACTGGAAAGTGACTGGCAGTCAGCTAATTGGATATGTGCATAACAGATTAACCCATAGGATGGCTCTGAAAACAGCCACCCCAGTACTCTGCGTGGATTAGCTTCACTGTAGCCATCATGCACGAGACTCATCGTGAGTGCCAGTGGCACAGGGTGAGCCCAGCCCACCCAAGTGCCTCACAAGAACCCGTTCAAAGCCAGCACTTCACAAATCCCTGTGTACAAGCAATGTCTCCCAACTTTGCAGTCTGTAGGTAATGCTTCTTATCTCCCCTCATATTACCATAATTTCCCTCTACTCTTTCACTGAAGCATCAGTATTAATGGCACTGATTTTTTGGACATGAGTCAATGTGATGAAGTATTGACCAGCTAGAACCAAACTTCCCAAATATTCCGAATGTTTTCTCCAAATTGATTTTTTCAGTGGGATGTGGGTGTTAAAAATTTCATTTTCTACCCTTTCGTTTCTTCTCATGCCAACTGGTGCATGGAGCAGGTCTTTTGAGAGCATCCATTGCTTCACATTAATCTTCTCACGTGACTTCAGTTTTTTCAGAAGTTTCATTTAAATGGTTTTAATTTACTCCCCAATCCTGCAATTTATTTAATTTTTTTTTTCTTTTACCTTCCCCACGGTGGTCAGAACCAGAGCTTTAAGGCTGAGATGTGATCTACCTGGGCCTTGTCAAACATTCATCAGGCAGAAGGGGAATGCTCCAAGTCCATTTGCTGGTCTAAAAGGAATATTGATCCCACAAAATTTCTCACTTGAATTTGCAAAATTTACCACTGAGGTAGGCAAGAGTTAGGCAAGAGGTAGGCAATTTACCACTGAGGTGGTAAATTTTGCAGTTCTCTAAGTAATCAGTTTTTGCCACACACCTTCCTTGGACCCTGCATAGCAGGAGCTTGACTCCTCCTGCGTTGTGTCTTGATCCTTTGCAGCTGCACTGCAGTGTCAGCCTATCCTCTCCTTTCTCCTGAGCACTAAGCATTGCTGATGCTCTGAGGTTTGGGGAGGGAGTTAGAGACATATGGATGGCAGTGATATGTGCTTTCTCCATGCTTCTCCCCATAGCCCTTATTTCTTCTTCATGCTTAGTTAAAGTCTCACACCATGTGTGTTTGGACAGCTGCTCTCCGCATGGCTCAGCCGTTCACCCCAATGGCCCAAGGAATTCCTGGGAAATTGCAGAAATTGCTAATTCATTTTTTTTTTCTGAATGCCAGTTTCAAGTAACTTGGGTTTCCTATGCAGTATTCCCACTGAAGAAATCTGTACAGCCTGCAACACACTCGGGACCTGCTGTACATGGGAAAGATTACTTTCACCATCCCTGGGCTTGGCCTGCCCACTTCTGAAGAGCTAAACTGATCAGACAGTAAGTTAAATGCTGTATGACTGCTCTGTACATCGAGAATGATGGACAGTATCCTGCTTTTCCACATTCTGTAATGAAAATATCACCTCCAACCCAACATCAGACCTCTCCGAAGACTTCTCTGTAGTGGAGAGGGTACTGCATCTTCACCAGATGTCTTTGGGGGGACACTGATAACCTGCCGCATAACTGAACTCCAAACTCTCTTTAAGGAATTTTCATTCACTGCCAGTAAGTAAAATCCATGTTCCTTCCCAGATGGCCAGAGGAGTTAGATCCCTTTTCATGTGCTCTAAATTGAAGACACACATCTGGTTCTGTGTGTGTTGATAGCACCCTTACGTTTGCATCTCATTGCAATTACACTGCCAGCCAGCTCTGTCGTGTACCTCTGGACTTGGGGAGCAGGAGTGAAGCTAGTCCAGTGGCTGGGCAGGTGGGATGGCCCAATTTCTTGATAGGGATTCATTCTACTTGACTTTAAGTTTCATGGGAGAGGTGAACTAGGAGGTCTACAACCCTCTACAGCTGGTAGAGAGGTTGATCAATGTAGTGAGAGGAGTTTATGTTCTACACCTTAAACTAAATGCTCTCTCTACATTTACCAAAAGTAGGCATCTATTCGAGGATGAGTTATAAAGATGCTCATAAAGACACTGACTGCATGGAGAGGACAGAGAGTGGGTACGAATGGAGGTGTCTGCACCACAGACATCACCGTGTGGTCCCCTCTATTCATACCCATGGTTTTCCTGGTCTCACGTAAGTGGAAGTCCCCAGTTTCTGGCTGACCTTGTGCCTTCCCCCGATGAGCCAGGTTCATTATGCAGTCAAGTGATCTGTACTCAGATTTTCCCCTTGCTGCCTCATTTCAGACAAGATCTGATTGCACCTTCACCTAGGAAGGAAGAACTCGCCATGACATGTTAAGCTGTCATTAACTCAGCCAGAGCCTATTGCAGATCTCATGGGACATTGAAATTCTCTTGCCCGATGCTATCATAAAACCATGGACGTGTTCTCCTTAACCTGTCCTCAGTGTGGCCCTCAGTGTCAGACTGGGCAGTGCCCTCCGTAACAAAGACCTTGCTGGCATGCACATTGGGTTTTGCTCTTGCTCTCTTCACCTTACCTCTTCTTAGTCCCACCCTGATGGCTCAGAGATTTCCCCCACAAGCTAATCCCTTTGGCCTGCTTCTTCTGATCCCGTAGTCCCTGAGTGAGGGCACCTGGGTGTTGTAGACATCACACTGGTAGTAGCTGTAGCTTGCCATCCCTTTGTCCTGCAGCTTCCTTTCTATTTAGGGCTGCCAGGGGATGCTCTGCTGGCTCTGTCCTGAGCCCTGCGTCATCCTGGAATTACTGATGTGGTGCAGGGGAGGCTGTTGGCTGCTGCGAACGCTGTGCTTTGCCAAAATGGCTGAGGGCTAGGGACAACCCAGCTCGATGGTGCCCCCAGTCTTCCAGCAGTCAGAACTACCTCTGAACGTGTTCTCTCCCTTCGCTTGCGTTGTCTACTACCCTACAAAAACCTTTTGCTGCCAGCAGTTGAAGGCTTCCTGACATATGGATCTTCTACTATTCGTCCCCTGATTTCCTAAGGAGGCTTCTCCCAAACCTCCTGTGAGATGCACAATCCTCTCTTCTCTAAATGAAGTAGAGGAGATGGGAAGGATGTAATGTTGCTTAGTGCCTTATTTTAGGACATCAGGAGAGAGCAAGATTGTAGCCTGAGTGGGATCTGCCCAGCTAGAGGTAAATTGGAGAGTCACAGAGTAGTTTAGTTTGAAGGGAGCTCTGGCATATCTAGTTCAAAACGTTAGTCAGAGCAGGGCCAGCTTCAAAGTTAGACCAGGCTACAAAGGATCTTGTCTAGCCGAAGATGGGGAATGTGCACCCTCAGGAACTCTCTCACAGGGTCTGACCACGCTCAGGGTGAAATTTTCCCTTGCTGCAGCCTGTGATTGTCACCCCTTGTCACAGAATCATAGAATTTAGGTTGGAAAAGACCTCCAAGATCCAGTCCAACAGTTAACCTCACACTGCCAAGTCTACCACTAAACCATGTCCCTAGGCACCACATCCACAGGTGTTTTGAATACCTCCAGGGGTGGCGACTCAGCTCCTTCCCTTGTCCTTTCACAGTGCACCACTGAGAAGATTCTGGCGTTACCTTCTTTACGAACGTCTGCTGGGTAGTGAAGACAGGGACCAGGTCCTCCTTTCACTTTCCAGCTGAGCTCACCCAGGGTGCCCTTGTATTTCATGGGCTCCAGTCTCCAACCCATCTTGGTGGCCCCCATGGGACTTGCTCTAATTTGTGTCTTGTACCAGAACCCCCAAGCCCAACCCAGAATTTCAGATGACCTCATAAATGCCACATCCAAGGCAATAATCACTTCCCTGGCACTGCTGGCTGAGCCCTTGCAAATGCAGTCCAGGATGCTGTTGTCTGTCTTTGCTGAAAGGGATGCTGCTGATGGAGGCAGTACATCCGAAACAGATCCTCATTGTGTCCTTCAAAGGACATCCACAGCCCGAGGCGTGACCTGAGCGTTGCTCATTAACATCTTGATTGGGGAGTCATAGAAATGGATGGGCAATGAAGGCTCAACGCCCTCTTGCCTCATTATCTGCCCCCTATCTCTGGGGGGAGTTCCTCAGGGATGTCTGGGGCCATGAGGATGGGGGATGGAAACAGCACACGTCATATCCATCCTCATACCCTTTGGGTCTTTGGGTCTTTTAAGGGCTGGTGAGGAGCTGTGGTCTCGTAGGTGTTGTACAGTTAGCACTGCTAAAGAGCAGAGGAACTGCTGGGTGATGCTTTTCTCTTCTGTTGGCTTCCATCTTCAAGAGGAGAGGAGCAGGGTGTTTTTAAATGATATTCACTAGCTTGAGGAGAACCCCAAGTTCAGGGCACATCGCATTTCAAAACCTTTTGGGGTGTGATGGTCAAGTGATGGGAAAACCTAGAGGTAAAACAGAAGTTAATACAACACGTGTTTCTGTTTTTTTTTTTTTTTTTTTTTTTTCCCCTTTGTGTATTTACTTCTTTAATTTGATTCAGATTATAAAAAAAGCTTGCATGTCCTTGCAAATAAATAACCCAGTATCATCACACCTTCTTGTGAACTGGACCAAGAAGGCGCAAGGCTGGCCCTGTAACTCAAGCATGGAGAGAAGATGGGCAGTTGTTTTAGGCACCTTAAATTATATATTTTCCTGTGCAGTTGTTTTAACCCAGTTGTGGGAATCTCCCACTCAGAGGACAAAAACATAAAACCTGCAAGCAGCATGGCACAGGCCAGTGCCACAGACATACAGATCCAGGGAAAAGGGGACAAGGAATTGACTCCTGCTGCCTGATCATGAGGGACATGCACAAAATCACCTGCAATGTCAGCGTCTGCAGGAAAAATCCCATCACCTGCTGATGGTGCCTGCAGGGAGCAGGGCAGGTGGGGATTCTCTGCAGGTGGCTGTGCCCTGGGCAGCTTTCCTTCTGCTTTTTTAGGGCAGGACATGGATAGATCCTGCCTGGGACCTCGGGCAGCCCAGGACTGTGCACCTTGCTGGAGATCACCAGTGAGATGTGTTGGACCTTGTTTTTCTTTTCCCTTCTGTGGCTCTTGCTCTGGAGCCCAGGCTGTAAATGAGCATGGAGATGTCCTTGTCACTGAGGCACAATTTAAACAGAGGGAGGAGGAGAAGAGCTTGTATGCAGGAAAACCCCACTGGCTTTGATTTCTCCACCTTTCAGGGCATGTTCTGTCCCCTGGAGACAGAGGAAATATCCTTGGGGATTGCTGATGGGGTCGGTGAGTCAGTAAGGCTTTGCTGACACCCAAGGAACAAAGTTTTGGGGGGTGCTGGGTGAGAAACACACTAAATTCAGAGGGGGATTCCTGGGGGAGGTGATGATAGGTGCTGCCAGATGCGTGAAAATTGGGCTGCTTGTGTCAGGGTGGGACAGAAGATGGTGACAGATGCAATGGGTGGGTGGACAGCAGAAGGAAATCAGAGTAAGAGAATGGCTGACGTTAACCGGGACCTCAGGAGACTGCGTGGCCAACACCACCGCTCAATACAGGGTCAAGCAGGACAGGGTGCTCAGGGCTGTGTCCCATCAGATCTTGTATATCTCAGGACGGAGCCCCCCCAGCCTCTCTGGGCAACCTGTTCCCATGTCTGAGATCCTCACAGCTGGCTTTGGAGGAGAAGCCCTGGCACTGCTGCTGTTGGCACGTTGTCCCCAGGTCACTTGCTGGTTCTGAACTCGTGCGTAAAGACGAAGCTGGACCAGCACAGGATGGGGAGAAGAGTTCCCTGTACATAGACCCTCCTCATCTGCATCACCCTGAGTGACCCGTCTCCTTTCCCACCATCCTCACGGCTTTCCATGTCTGTCTGTCATCATCTGTCTGCCCACTCGCCCTCACACCAACGTTGCTGGGTCCCCTTTGGCTCAGCCCTGTCCCCCCACCTCCCCTGGCACCACAACAGGCTGCTAAAGCCATGCACGAGGGCTACAGCTCCCGTGGCCTTTCCTTTTTAATCTTTCCGTCTACTTTCCATCGTGGAGCTGCTGCCAATTAAGAGCAAGCCATTTGATCATGTCATAATCCCGATGCCAGCAGGCAGACCTGATCGAGCACAGAAAGGTGGGGGGGGGAGAGAGAAGAGAAAAGGGGAATAATAATAAAAATAATAATAATATAGAGGAGGGGAAAAGAATAAAAAGACAGCCTCTTCTTCCATCTCTCCTCTCACAAGGTAAAGAATCAAAAAGTCATTTGATGCATAATTGATTGCTTTGGAGTGACTCGCAAATTGCTAAGGAGCCTTGATTCTCTGGGTAATAAGCGTGTGGAAAACACAGGGACGTTGTGACCGCGGGGTTGTGTAGAGGGGGTGTGCGGGGAGGGAAGAAAAATAAATACAAAAAGCACGCAGCAGCAACTAGCTGTACCCCTGCGCACCGAAAATATTTTAATGAGCATCAAGAACAAGGGATTTCAAGAAGCACGAGCTCAGGACAAAACAATAAATTAGCAAACAAAAAAGGGAAACAAAACAAAAAGGGGATTTTTTTCTTTTTTTTTTCTTTTTTTTCCTCCTTGACAAGAAAAGCACAAAAGCGCTGAGCTGGCGGGGTTGGGATTGCAGGTTTTTCTCCCCATTTCGCATCTCCAGAGTGTGTGGATGGGCAGGGGACAGGAGCTGCCTCCAAGCTCTGCATGGGGCATCCCATCACCCTGCCGGCTCCTTCCCATGCAGTCCCACCACGGATGGCTGCTGGCTTCCCAAACGTGCCGACAGCAGCCCTGGCTCATTGCAGATGTCTCTGGGAATAGTCAGCAGAGGGCTTGTAGGAGGTGTTAGGGCACCCAGAGGTGTAACACTGAAAGGTCCAGTGAGTGCTGTGCCTCCCCAAGCCGTGGGTTGGTACTGACAACACCAGCATCGTGGTCCAAAGAGGATTAAAAACCCTTCATATGGCCACCACCCGGCCCTAAGAGCAGCACACCACCCTCCCTGTGGGTGTTTTGGGGAGGCTGCTACCCCCTCTGCCACCAGCCAGTCCCTGCTGGCTGCTCTCCATGGACATAGTGGTGTTTTTTGCTTGGGATCAATCTCTCCAGAGGTCTCTGACGGAGACTTTTGCACAACAACCTCACACAAAGACCTCAAATCGCCTCTTGGTTTGCAACCTCCAACCCTGCCCACAGCTCAGCCCGGGGCAGCAGATACACTCCGGCCCTCTTTTCCCCCAAAATCGACTCGTGTAAAGCCTGAACCAAGCAGTTTGCAATCCTTTAGGGAGGAAACTTCTTCCCCAGCACACATGAAGAGGACTGGTATCCCTGCAGGAACCGCTGGGCCGAATCCATCTCCGAGGCGTAGATAAGTGCCTTTTCCTGCTTCCTTGCAGTCTCTCATGTTGGCAGGCAATTGCTGGATGCCATTATCCCAGCTGGAGCCTGGCTTCCAGCCTCCGTGCACAGCTCTAAATGTGTTGGCAGTGCTGGGAGGGGGCTGCCCCATGGATTTAGGGGCTTGCTTTGTGCCCCACATGGTGCATCCTCAGGGATGTCCATGACCTGGAGCCACGCACCACCTTGTTCCAGCGATGGAAGGTGCTGCAGACCCCTGGGTAGCTCAGGAGAGCGTTTGGAAGGGGCAAACACGGCTGTGCTTTGGATGCTCTTCCCTGATTTTTCTCGTGAAATCCACTGGATGAGGCGAAGCAGATCCTTCGAGCCAGGCAGAGCCTGAGTGCTCCCAATGGAGAGCTCAGATGTGATTGTGGAAGAGCCTGGAAGAGCTTAATGGGGATGAGGTGGTGGGGTAGGAGAAATAGCTTCTGGAGGACTGCTTTTACAGCTTTATAGCACAGGAGACAACTTCGCCTTTGTAGCATTTTTTAGCTGATATCATTAGTTATTCTCTTGTATTAATAGGACAAATAATAAAGACATTAAAAGCTTGCCTTTATGAACTTGTCAGGCTTTTCCCACTTGCTCCTGGGATCTGTGGGAGCTGCTGCATGGCAAGGGGTGATGATGGGTCCTGACATCTCTCAAACAGCAGCTGCTACAAGCTGAATAAGGACTCGTGCAGGAGCATGTGTCCCCGTGGAAGCTGCCTGATCCCAGGGTGGAGAATGATTGTCCATACCCCATGCAGAGGTAAGAGGCACTCCACTGCCAGCCCCCAGCAGCTTGACCCCCCACCCAGAGGCTGTGCACATCCAGAGATGAGCAGTCCCCTAAATAATGCACTGGGTGTCCTGCAAGCAAACACAGATTATTGTCACCTGCCAGAAGAGTGATGCGTGGTGAGCTCCCAACAAGGGAACACTCCCCAACAACTTCTGGTCTCTCAGTTCTGGTCCTGGAGACAGGCCTGTTAAATATATCCATCACAGAGTGATTCAAGACCAGGAATTATGGAATCATGAGCAATATTTTTTTTTCTAGCTACACTACTGTATTTCCTCAGGTGCTAGCTCTGTAGTGGTCGGTGGGTTGTATCTGCACCTCTTTCCTCCTGCTGTCCCAGGAGACCATTATCCCCTCTGGTCTGCGCTTACAGCTGCCTTTTCCCTGCAGTTTGTCCAGCTGACCAACATAAATCCACTGCACTCAACACATTTTTTTTTTACCAGCCTGAGAATTTCTTCCTCTCTTTCACATCCGAAGAAGAATTTGTGTGCTGAAAATCCACCTGCTATCTGTGCTAAAGGTCTAATAAAGCTATTATCCGTCTCAGCATACTTTGCCAGTCTCAATATCTCTAGTTTTTAAATTCTGCTGCAATGCTCTCATTAGTCATATGAACTGGGGACCTTGGTGTTTTGTGGACTTCTTTGGTTCAAAAACCCATCACCACATTCATTTTATATTTATTTTTATTATTTTATTTATTTTATTTTATTTTATTTTATTTTATTTTATTTTATTTTATTTTATTTTATTTTATTTTATTTTATTTTATTTTATTTTATTTTTATTTTATTTTATTTTATTTTATTTTATTTTATTTTATTTTATTTTATTTTATTTTATTTTATTTTATTTTATTTTATTTTATTTTTATTTTTTCTGTTTCTGTATTCCCTCTCACCTTTGCTGCTACACCTGCCTTTGCATTCTATGAAAAGGCAAACCAGAGCAAAATATCAGTTCTTCTCACCTTGGTCCCTGCATTTGATTCAGCTTTCCAGCAGCTGGCCTGAGGTGTTCCCATGAGGCCCTCAGGATGCTCCTGGAGTGGTGAAAAGCCCCAGAGTCCCTCAAGTGGGACTCAGCTCTCCTGGGATGGGATCTGCATCATGGCTTGGCTGATGTGCCTGGCCAGATCCAATGTGAAAAATCATCAGCTTGTATATATCATTGTAGTTTTGCGTAATATTCTTGTAGCTTTGCGTGAGGTTTCGCTCTCCAGATTTTCTCCAAGACTTTGCTTGTGGTACACCCAACTTTTCCTGGTCATGTAGCTTCTCTGAGCCTCCAACCTACGTCTTCCTTGGGAACGAGTGTGTCAGCTGGTGGAAAAACATGAGCAGCTCATGCATGAGGTTGCTGCAAGACCAGTTCTTGCTCTGGATCCTGCTATTCCTTATAGCACCTCTTCCCTACAATTTCCCGCTTCTCCCAGGGGATGGAATTAATTCAACTCTGAAATAACTCAAATGAGACTCAGCTACCGTCCCCTGCATCCCCACGGCCCCTGCACCCATAGGTGTCTCAGCAATGTTGGAAGGCCTGGAGGGACCCTGTAGAAGGGCAGTGGGTGACAGATGTAACTTGGGACCTTTTGGAGGGCTCGGTGTGTGCCTGTGGATTGGCTTTGGGGCCAATCTTTGCAATCACCCATGCGCTGGATAAACGCCAGTCACTTGACAGCATACAACCACTTTGCTGCTGATTGCCCAAAAAAATGCCTCCGGGCTGCAGGGATGAGGAAAGGAAGCCCAGTGCCACCCAGGGGACAAAGCCCCAGCCACTTTCAGAGGTGACAGAACTGCTCGTGCCTGCTGTAACCACGCTGCCACCCCATGGTTGGGTGATGCCCGATGGAAAGGGGTGACATGGCCACGGTGCACCCCCCCAGATCATAGAATCATAGAATCACCTAGGTTGGAAAAGCTTCAAGATCATCGAATCCAGTCATCCACTTGACCTACTGTGTCCCATCACTAAGCCATGTCCCATCACTAAACCGTGTCCCTTAGTGCCGTGTCCACCTTGTCCACATCTGCTCAGAAGCAGTGTACACGAACTATTATGTTGTGAACTGAAGTATATGACTGAATATATTAGCATTTTGTAAAAATAATTCCCTCTCTCAATTGAGTCTAACTTGCTAGTACCTTACATGTTTTCTTGCTGCAACCATAGAATAAAGACTATCTTCAGAGACTATTGCCAAAAGCCTCATAAACACATTTGCCTTCAAAGTTGTTATTTAGATGAGCAGTTTTATAACAGAAGTAATTCTGCTTTGATTAGATTTATATTCTTTGTAATTTTGTAATGTATGTATAATATATATATATAATGTGGGTATAATATATATATATAATGTAATTTCCTCTAGGGATGGCAACTCAACCACTTCCCTGGGCAGCCCGTTCCAGTGCTTTACCACCCTCTCCATGAAGAAATTCTTCCTGTATCCAATTTTACCATCCCCTGGTGCAACCTGAGACCATTTTCTTGGTCCACCCGCCCTGGCCAAGATGGTTTGGTCTGGCCAACATGGTGCCCAGTGCGGTGGTTGCACATCACCATCCCCATCCCTGGAAGTCCTCGCCACGGGCACCAGCCCCGCTGCACGCACGCCTCTTCCCTGCACACCTCCCCACTGCTGGATGCCGAGCCGCCGGCAGGAGCTCGTTAATATTCCGACAGATCCGATCTCGCTCTCTAAACGAAGGCCGCTCTTAAAGAGGGGTTTCTAATTGGGGCCCCGGCTCCGCCGCGTGTGGCCTCGTCAAGTCGCTGCTCAGCACCACCCCTCTGAGAAGCAGAAAATCGGGAAAAGAAAGGGAAGGGAGGGAAGGAAGGGGAAGGGAAGGGAGGAAGGAAGGGACCCCGAGCTCCCACTTTGAAAGGGAAGCGAAGAGAAGAGACCTGTCAATAGGATCAAGCTGACGGTGGCCGTGAAAAGCCTGGCAGCTCCGCGCGCAGCGGTGCTGGGGAGGGGGAGCGGTGGGGGACCACGGGTCGATCCGCTGAGATGAAGGCGAAATGACAGCCCCCGAGGCTGGCAGGGTTTGAAAGGAGAACACACAGGAGCCAAAACCTGCGGAGAGACACTTGCAACTTTTCACTTATTCCCTTTGACAAGACAATGGAGTTTTCTTTCCTTCTCCCCCACCCCCCCCCCCCCCCCCCCCCGTCGCCCCTCCTCCCCTTGTTTTTTAAAGCGGGTCCCATAGGGAGAAGCGGGGAGTTCTCAAAGGATGAAACAGCCGGCGTGATGGAGAGGGGAGGAGAAACTAGGGGAAGAAAAGAGAGGAGCAAAGCTCGTTTCCACACAGGACTCTGCTTTCCTGGGAGGAGGAGGAGGAAGGAGCCAAGAGGGGCATTTCCCTACCCGTGGCATGGGGTGAATAGGGCCGCCCAGCAGCATTGCTCCTTGGAGTTTGGGGCACAGGGGGGCACACACAGCAAGGTGGGGGGCAAGGAGGGTTTGGAGCCAGAGCGCTGAATTTGGGGTGATGGGGAGCTTCCCACTCCTCCCTGCAGTGGGGCAGGAGCAGGGATGGGGCTGGATAGAAGCAGGAGGCATGGGCAGCCCAGGGAGAATCACACCTCTAAGGCTGCTCCAGGACTTACTTAGGATCCGAGAAACCCCATGTCCCTCTCTTCATCTTGCTGGTCCATCTGCACAGTGCGATTCATCCTGGGAAGGTGGGGGTTGGAATTAGATGATTATTCTAACCCAAGCCATTCTATGATTGTAAGACCTTTGATGAGAGTAAGTGGACCTAATATATATCAATACAAAAGAGCTATGGGGGAAAGTTTTTTCTGTGTATTTCTTCCTTAACCTCATCTCTGTACAAGGGGAGAGCTGAGATTTGCAGGAGCTGGGGCAGAGAAGGACATGGCAAAGGGGAGGGCCCTGGTCAAATTAAGATCAAAGAGCTGCAATCTTGGAGGACATCAAGGAAAAAAATGAGTGTTGGAAGGTTCTGACTGTCCAACATGTAAGGGAAATTTTGGCTTTCCTGAAAGGAAAACAGAAAGGACTCATAATGTGGGGAAAAAAAAAAAAAAAAAAGACAAGAAGCCATTTCTCAATGACTAATTGACTAATTTAGCCACAGAATGACAGAGGCTCCCCTTCCTTCATGAGGTCTCTCCAGGGCCAGTCTTTCTGTTCTGGGACAGGGGTAGACCCTCCCCAAAGAGATCCATCTGCTAACTGAAGGCCATGCCATGCACCCCTTCCATGGGTCCTTATGGATCCCTTGCTTGTGGCACCTGAATGCCACCTGCCCAAACGTGTGTGCGCCAGTTCCTGTGTACAGAAGCTGCCCAGAGGTAGGACCGAAACACTTCTTCACTTTCCAGATGTGACTGCACAAGAAGTGGGACAGTCAGTGGCAGTGAGGAAAGGTTTGTCTGAACAAGGCCCACTTTGGGATGAGATAAATTATATGTAAACTCCACCTTTTGGATTATTTATGGGGCAAAGAGGGAGCCTGGCTCAGGTGAAGAAGCTACAGAAGGGACATCCAATCCACACGGTGGGTGTGAAATGAATTTAATGAAGGAACTTTGGTACTTCTATTACTTTGGTGACTCCAGCAAGGACAGGTCCTTTGCCCTAATATGTCCCCGAGTGTCCCCTTTGCAATGCTCTGTGATCTGACTCATTTTCTGCTTTTTTCTCTTCACCCGGAGCAGAGAAACCAAAAGGCTGATGCAGGATGTAGGTGCTCACTCTACAGCTAGGAGCTGCAAATTTCTCCTTCTGCTTTATTGCTGTTTCTGCTGCGCTGCCTGGCCGTTCATAAATATGTCATCGTGGGCTCACCAGCACATAGCTCCCAGCTCCACTTCTCCAGTTGTGGGTTCATCCTTGAATGTCTCAATGTCATCGATGTCTGTAAATACCCGAAGGGAGGGACCACAGGAGATGGAGCCAGGCTCTTGCCAGTGTTGCCCAGTGTCAGAACCAGAGGCACTGGGCACAAACCGGAGCACTGGAGGCTCCCTCTGAACATCAGGCACCACTTCTGTGCTGTGCAGGTGATGGAGCCCTTTCACAGGTTGCCCAGAGAGGTTGTGGAGTGTCCTCCTTGGAGGTCTTCAAAATCCAGCTGGACTTGATCCTGGACACCCTGCTCTGGGTGTCCCTGCTCGAGCAGGAGTTGGACTAGGAGGACCCAGAGGTGCCTCCAACCTCGACCATTCTGTGAGTCTGTGCCAAGGTGTATAAAGAGGAGATTAGAGGGAAGGATGTTCCCCTTGGATAGATGACACACCAGCCTTCCTCGTGGCCTCATCCACAGCTGAGCAACTGCCCTTGAGCCTTGTCTTTATCTGTAGAGCATCTCAGCAGTCCCAGCACTGGGGGGCATCAGCTGCGTCAGCTCATGTGCTGTGCATGATGTTGCCGTGACACATCCTGCTGGCCGCGAAGCTGACACGAGGAAAGACAAATGCGCAACCCCCCCCGGGCGAGCCACCCGCTCATCAGAGGAGACAGGCAGCACAGTCAGGCTGGCTGGAGGGTGCTTCTTCCCTGGGACAGCGCTGCAGCAGCACAGGGCACTGGGAAGAGATCTCATACCCTCCCAAATGCCCAGGCACTCGCCCGACCCTCTCCTTGGAGACACCTCCTTGGGTGAGCAGGAGCCCAGCAGGGAAGACGGGAAGCATCCTCCATCATAATTCCCATCTTCATTTAGTCTTTCTCCTCTTAGATCCACTCCTTCCCTCTTTGTCCTTGCTTTCTCTCCATCCTCCCCTCCACCTTGCTTTTGCATTCCTCTTTTTCTCCTCTTTTTCTCCCTCTTCTCCCTTTTTCCTGGGCACACCAACACACTCCCTGACACACTTGCACCTTCCCGTGCCGGATAGCACAGAACCACTGGGAGCTTTGGGGCAGCTTCGGGCTCAACGTTACCACAGGCAGTGGGTTAATGGGAGCCGAGTGAAGAACTTTTTGTGTTATTTTCCCCTGATGTGCCTGTGTGAATACCTGGCCCGCAGCGTCACCACGGAAGATTGGAAATGCTCCTGCCATGGACCTTTACACGGCACATTTTAGGATCCCCGCTGTGTTTTCTTTCCAATAAGAAGAAAGACCTGTCAGCATTAAGCAAATCAGCCGCACGTCTCACCTCCCTGAGCTGTGTCACACATGAATATCTGAGGGCTTTTTTCCTCCCCCCCCCACCTTCCTCTTTCCCTTCTTTCCTCTCCTTTCCCATTCCTGTCCTCTTGGTTTTTAACGAAAGAAAAGTTTAATGCGCTCACAAAGGAGAGAGAGAAATATCCATAAAACTCCAATTTAAACCCTTTTAAACCATTCCTCCGCTTTCCCTTTCAACCTGGTAGCACACCCTTTTTTCTTCCTAATAGGAAGGAGGTTTGAATTTCTCAAGCAGCCAGAGGGGGAGAGAGAGGAGGAGGAGTGCGGAGGGGAAAGAAGAGTTTCTGCATGCACACGGCTGCTGTAAGCAGGGTTTGGGGAGGTTTAAGGGAATGGGAAAGCAGGGATGAATTGGGCAGAGATACAAGAGGTGCCATGAGAAGGGCAGGACTTTCTTTTCATTGCATTGTCTTGTCTTGCTGCCTAGGCTTCAGGTTGTCAATGCCCAGGGACTTCAAGCAATGGAGGTGTGGAGCCAGATGCAATAAATAAAAACACAGTATATGAAACATCAGGGACCTTTGCTTTCCCCTGTACCCAGGGACTAAATCTGGGACATTCTATGAAAAACATGACCTGAAACTGCTCCATCTCAGGAGCAGGTAGTACCAGAAACCCAAAAAGCTCCTTGACAAATATACCTAGTTGAAAGTGTTGGAGCTTGTTTATGGGTTGATAAGGGCTATAAAATTTTTCCTCACAAAGCTGTGTGAGATGATATTTCCATCCTGCCCTTGCACATGGGGATCTGCAGCTGCACGGATATTGTCCATGTCCAAGAGCCGAAGGAGCGTCAGGTCAGGCTTGAAAGAGAGAATAATTCTCTTGAATCAACACCAGAGAATCTCCCCTTCCAGGCTCTGGGGCTGCCCATTTGAGTAAATTATCTTCCTTATCTTTTAGTGCTCAGTTGATACAGGGCTCTAATTGACTGCCCTTGAGATTCGCCGTGGCCTCCAAGCCATCCTTGTCCCACAGCCCTCAGGTCAGCACAGCCTCCATCAGCACTGCCTCCTGCTTCCTAATCCCCTTCCTGCACCCTGGGGGTTCTCGACCCCACAAAGGGCTGCGGTATGGGGTCCCCCTTCCCACTGAATCAATGCTGAGGTGGTCTGCTCCCTGCGCATTCCCTCTCCGCCAAGAAGGTGATGGTGGCAACCAGGAAGAAGAAGACTGTTCCTACTTGGCTGGTCAGAAGGTTGGGAGGAGGAAGGGCATCTCCTGAGCAGGGTTCCTCTTGGTTTCCTCTTGATTTTGATCGGACATCTGAATTTTCGCTATAGAAAAAGGCAATTTCAAGGTGTTTATCACTAAGAAATGATGGTGACGATGATGTTTATTATTATTATATATATATATATTTTTTTTTTTTTCCCAGAAGAAATGGGCAATGCTTCCCACACCTGAAGTATTTAGTTAGAAGAATAGCTATGAGTGGAGATGCCCAGGCAGGGTTGTGCACAGCTCAGATTTCAGCTCAGCCTCTTTTGTTTTCCAGGAATAGCCCCTTGCCTGGGATCCTTTTGATCCTCCTAAGGTATGGGGGAAAAAAAAAAAAAAAAAAGATTTCACCGTGGATACTTCTTTTTCATTGAGACTAGCAAGAATTGGACAAGATCTCTCATTTTCTGATGGCTGACACTAATGGGGGAGCTCACTAACCATTTTTTTTACGTCTTTCCTCTGGGAAGCCTTCCCACCTTTGGGGTGTCTTTGACTGGTTGAGCTCTTCCTTTCTCTGATGTCTTGCATGGGACAACCCTCTCTTCATCTGTATAGGTTTTGTCCTCCCTGTTCCGAAGGGGAAAGCCCTGCTGTTAGGAAAGGTTTGTGCAGTGAATGAAGGGCAACACAGACCTGCAGAACAGGCGAGCAGCATGATGCTTCTCACCAGTGTCCTGCCTGTTGGATGTTTAGGGGCCGTGTGTCTCCCACCCAGCCTCAATGGATCTCCCACAGTTTTGGGAGCTGGAATTTCCTGCGTCTTTTTGAACTATAAGCAAAAGAGACAAAAAAGGCACTTCCAGTCTGTGCAAGGGTCTGCCCCACTTTGCTCCATCAGTTGACATCCCTTAAGTACAATCATCCTCAGATTGCTGGGAGTTGCTTGCCAAAGTGGAGGCTTTGACTTTTCATACTTCCAGGGTAGATCAGAAGGATTGACTTTTAGCTTCCCAGGATACATCTCTATTAATAAATTAAACATGTTTTGGAGCAGCCTGTGGCACAGAAGCCACGTGGCAGAGAATGGCCATATTTACCTCATTAAAATTTCTTATCCTTCTTGACACGGTGGTCATATCTAATGGCCTCTTGGGAACAGCCTCTTGGCCCATGATGACTGTGGGCCCGTGCTTGTGAATCATTTGGGAGGCAGCTAATTGGGCTGGTCTCAGGGTGCCCAGGGGCTGCGCTAGTAATTTAATGCTGATTGGATTCCAGGGCCTGAGCACGTTCCCTAGCACTGCCTGATTTCTAAGACGCTCACAGCTCCAGCGACTCGGGGGACTTGGGGAAATTGCTTTCTGCTGGGAGAGCCTGAGACATACCTAAAGGCCTCGCATAAATTCTAGTGAGTGAGTTGCACGCTCAGATGCAAACCCCCAAATGGCTGGGGCTGCATCCTGCCATGCCAGCTTCCCACTGTGCCCTTCCCGACTCCTGGGGACTTAGAGTCTCTTGGTTCTGGTTCATCCACGCTCCAGCTCCTGCTGGCTGCCTACAGCTCTCAGCACACCCATCTGCCCCTGGCAGCCCGCTGGCTTCATCCGTGCCCTGCCTGGGACATGTGCCAGGGCGCGGGGATAACGCATCTCGCCTTCCCCCGGGGGCAGTGCTCCGAATTGCTGAGCTGAGCAGAGCCATACTGAGCGATCAACCTTTTACCTTACGAACCCAGATTTGGTGAAATGAGGGGAAACACTATCAGAGCCGTGCTGCTGTTGAGTTGTGTCAAAGCTAATGCTGCCTTCTTGCATCCCACGATGCTGAGAGCAGATTTCAGGAGCTGTACCAACCCATAACATCCAGAGCAAGCCTGTTGTACACTGATACGGAGGTGGCTTAATGGTCTAGGGACGTGATGCTCCCTTCAAATGCAACAGGTCCCGAAGGATGCCTTGATGAGCCCTGCAGCAGAACAAAATCCTCTAAACCAACAGACAAGCTTATTTATTATTCATATTATTGCACACTTCATTCATCAGCTCCTTACCAGTGCGTAGCATGGCTCTGCAGCCACTCGGGGTGGGAAACGACGTGCTGGCTCCCTCAAGGAGGAAGCACGGGGTCCAGAGGCTGGGACAGCTCTCTGGAAGCCCTGGGCTTTCACCCCAAGCACGGAGGCACCCTGCTGTTTTTCACATCCCATCCAAGCAGTCACTGCCCTCTCACTCCCATGTATTGCTGGTGACAGGAGAGAAACTGAGAAATAAAACAGCCAAAACCCAGTAATGAGAGGGGAAGATCATTGCCTTGTGACAGCTTTGGTTCCCATATCCCTTCTATTTCCCTGTGGACAGAGGTGACACGAAGAGTAGTTGGGGGCTGGCAGCCACAAAGACTATGTCCCTTCTGAGGTTAAACATCCCCAGTTCCTGCTCCCAAGGCCAATGGGCAATGAATGGATGAGTTTGCGTTATCAAACCCTCTTATCCTGCAAAGCAGGGCAACTGTGTCTGCAGTGTTGGTCGGACACCCTTTAATTTACCAGGATGGACAGAGTTTTTGGGGACAGACCTGGGTCTCCCTCGTGGCAAGCTGTGGCCAAGCCTGAGGTCCTACAGCAATGCTGTCTGTCCTGTCCTATAGCAATGCCATCCTGATGTACCATGGGGCCCTAATAACCTACTTGTAAGGTGTCTTCTCACAAACCAGAGAGAGGGAAAGGGTGGTGGGGAAGGACCCAAACCACCCATGGTGCTCCCGAGAGCACCCCCCGAGATGCTCGGTCCCCAGGGTGGGGAGAAATAAATGGGAGGGCGGGCGAAGGGGGCAAAGGGTGGACTTTTGAGCGCTTCCCACAAAGGGTTTTAATGCATCTAAAAGGGGAAGGCTTCACGTCCGATGCTTGTCACGGGTGGCAGGGCTAATCGTCCCGATGCCATTTCCAGGGGGAAGGAAGGGCCCCGGCGGCGGGCGAGGCACTTTGCTCAGAGGGGCTGCTGGCTTTAAGAGGCTTTTATTGCCACGGCGCAGCGGCTCGGCAGAGAGGTGTGCTGTCATTAAAGTGACTCTAAAAGTGCCCGAGGATTAGCGGTGACAGACTGGCTGACCTGTCCCTGTCAAGCTCGGAGAGGAGGAGGCGGAGGTGGGGGGTGAAAAGAGGAGGGAGAAGCAGCTCCCCACCACCGAAAAGTGTGGTTTGGGGTAGGCAATGAAAAGCAGGCAGTGCTGGCATCCAGTCACTTAGATTCTTTTCCGATTATCACCTCAGAGCAGCTCTTACAGGTGGAAAGGAGATTTATAAACCGCTCTGCCAGGGGAAGCTGGCGCAGAGGAGTTCAGTGGTTCCCCTGCCTTCAGCAGGGCTGGGTGAAAATGCTGCCAGCTCTGAAGGTGTCACCAATCCACCTCTTTTCCAGGGTTTTGCGAGGACTTCCGAGGAAAGGCATGGTCTGGGAGTGACTTTGGTGCCTCCGAGTCCCATCAGTGGGGAATCCTCCTCCCAGACTACTGAGCTTTGATTTAAGGGGGTGCTGCTCTTGTCCCTTGCTGGTGAGAGCCAGGAGTGCAAGCAACTAGAGGAGAGCAAACAGTTTGGATAAAATCCTGTCTCTTCTCTCTGCTAATTCCCCAAAATCTAGTCCCCAGAGCTTGAAACAGGAATAGTCCTTGCCCCTGGTCTAGGTTGTAACCCCAACCATGGGGTGAGCCCATCCTGCACCCTGGATGCACACGCAGTGAGAACACATGGAAAGCCAGCTTTTAGTATTTCTAATCATCGTGATTAAATCCCTCCTGCTTAGACCCTCCCCCTTGGTCCCTGCTTTTTGGCCTTGGCCAAGTCTGACCTGGCCAGGACACCCAATTTGCTGCTGCCAGCAGAGTTCCTGGAGCCCCCCCTGTAGCCACCAAACCTCCCGTGCCTGCTCCCCACTGTTACCTGATCCTTCACAATGGGACATTTCCCAGAGACAGCTCCATTATTCCACTGCTGAGATGATTTCTTTTCCTTTTAATTCTTCTTCTGGCAGAAAATATATCTAATTTATTTTCCCTCAGGCCTCCCCTCCTCCTCCTTCCATCTCCTAAGTCCCCTTCCCGCCTGCTCGCAAAGAGAGGTTTCAAGACCAATTTCAAGGTGGATTCAGCACTGGGAGATTGGGAAATTTAACATCAAGAAGTTGTTTGAGGCCGCAGAGTGGTTTGTGCTCCCTCCTGAGATGCAGGAGTCCAATGAGGCCCTTGGAAATGCAGCCTGAGCTAATTAGGCCTGTGGAGAGCCCGAAGGACAGAGGGTTGGGTTCCTGTGCAGGTTTCCTAAAGCACCGCTCTCCAGAAAAAGCAAAGCAGATGAGGGATGAGGGCAGGGGATTTTGGACGTGCCACCCCCCTGATAGCTCCTGCTGTGGGAGTCCCTGCTCATGTCACCTCGCCTCCCTGAGCCTCTGGTATCCCACCTGGGTGATGATGGAGGTGTGGAGCTCCTCTGTAGACACCAGAGACAACCCCCTGCAAATGACAGGGAGGTACAACATATTGGGGTTAGGAGCTGGCTAACAAAGCCAGAAAAAGGCAAAGCTGATGGATGTTGGTGGGACATAGCAAACTCTCCTTTCGAGCTTCTGGATGTGTTTCCGTTCACTTGTGCCCAGAAAGTTGGACGACTCAGCCTTTAGGTACAACTCTGGCAGGTCTTCTTTGCAGTTCCTCACCTATAGGACTCCTCTCATTCTCCAGGGTCCTTTTTCTGGGGAAAATCCTGGCTGAAAAGCTCTGGTCTGTCAGCATCTGGCTGCTCCCCCAAAACCTTGCTGCCCTTGTTTGAAGGGGGTACAGACATCCCCCAAATGGCTCTGCAGAGCAGGTTCCTCTTGTCCATGTTTGCTACAACATGAGGCAGGGTATGAAACTACGTGAGTGCAACTTCTTGCTATGACCTGGGAACTGAGCATCCATAATTTGGTTCTTCTTTTGTCTTCCTTAATTGTATTCTTTTTTATTTTATTTTTCTAATTAAATTATTTTGTAGGCTCACAAGTCCTCTTTGCAACCTGCCAGATTGGACTAAATTGACCCATTTCCTTCCCTGAAATTTAGAGGGGGCCATCAGGTATGACCACCTGGGTCAGGAGTGATCCTTGTTGGGTGGCCCCTAAAGGAGCCTCACACCACAGGATCCCTCCAAGTGCTGGTTTCCTACTGCCCCGGCCATGCTCCAGGGCTTGTTTCCTGCCTTCTCAGCACTGTCTGCAGCTCCATCCACACAGCTGGGCACATCAGTGGTGGCCAGGCAGACCCCCACCCCAGGAAGCGCTCCTGTAGGATGCTGGATTGGCTGCTGTGCATCAGGCCAAAGCTCTTGCCTGGCCAGGGTTTCATCTGTACTTCCCATCTCATTAAGAGAGGCAGATCTGTTAATAGAAGGTTCACAGGGAGGGGAGCTGCTGGGCTATGTGACCAAGCATGGGATGCATCTGGTTGTGTGAGCTCTCAAGGAAATCTTGGGAGATGGACCTTACGACCTGCCTCTGGGACATCGCTGAGGATCAATGTGACTCCGCTGATGCTCCTGCTGCCCCAGGCCTCCTCAGGGTCCCTCCGGCCCAAGGCTCTGCCATTCGCTGTGCCAATGTCCCCTCCTGATTAACTGTCACCCACAAACCTGTGGAGAATGCATCTCCATCCAGGTCACTGGTGAAGATGTTGAACTGCTATCAGCTGTTCTGCCAGCCCCGGGGTGCTTCACAGGGGGACGGTTGGACCATATGATCTTGAAGGTCTTTTCCAACCTTAATGATTTTGTGATTCTATGCTCATACTGAGAAATGAAGGAGCTCATTCCTCACAGTTGGAGATGGGACAGCTCTGCCTGGCTCCATGCAGACCATAGAGGTCCAAGGGATGGAGGTGGTGGGAGCAGCCAATTACCTTCAGCATAAGTGGAAACCACTTAAGTTAAGCTGCCAAAAGGCACCAAAAGAGAGAAAATTGAAAGTTTTGCATAAAAGACATGCTTTTCCGAAGTGAGAGCTTGGGTTTGACATGATGGCTTGGGTTGAGCTGGATGTAGTGGAAAATATTGGGCATTTATTTTACAAGGGGGGCAGCAAGCGAACAAACGTCTTTGGCCAAGGAAGAAAGAGCGATGAATGAATTCCAGGTCACTAACACCGAGTTTGTCTCACTTTTTCTGAAGAGTTGCATCAAACAGCGAAAGCAGTGCGCCACAATCAAAAAGTGACCTATTTATTTCAAGGGATTTAAAGAGCGATGTTTCAATTCAAACCTCTTCATCTGTAAAGCAGCAGTAAAGCACTTCACTGTCAGCCTGCACCTCATTTTACATGGCTGGGTTGGGAGCTGCTCCTCTGTGCGTGGCAAGCACAGCAAATATGATTTGGTGTGGCTGGTGGTCTGCTGCAGACCCTAACATGTGTAGTGGTGGATGCTGATGACTTTTGGGGTGAAAATCACACAATTCCTTAGCAAAACTCTAGCCAGAGGGAGCAGTCCAAGGTTGGACCACAGACCTGTGTAGGTTCCACCCAGCAGCCTTTCTCTGGTTTATGAAGCTCTGGAGCACATGCTGGTGGCTGGGAGAGTGTCATGGAAAGCTTTGTGCTAATTTTACACCTTTTCCTAAACTATCACCTGCACATGGATAGCTGGCCAAACAGCCTGGGACAGTAGGACAGACGTATGCTCTTTCATCTTCCTGTGCCTTATTGCCAGTTCAGTGCATCACAAGAGGAATCCAGACCTTCAGAAAATGCTGAAATTTTGGAAATTGTGTTTAACGAACATTAAAACTGATAACACAGACCAAACTCAGACCATCCAGTTTGCCTGCAAACCTCTGAAAAGTTTTCCCTTGCAAGTGCCGCTCCGCACTGTGTTCCCCAGAAGCGTTTCGAGTTTGCCCAAACAGCATTTTTCTGATGCTCCATGAAAAATATTTGCTCAGCTCTTCTGGTGAGCGTGAGGAAGTCGAAGGCGAAGGATTCACCTTGCCCTGGGCTGCTGCAAACTGCTTTGCTCCACAGCTCCTGGTGGAGATGAGGAGGAGATCAACATGGTCTGGGGCCAGAAATGGTCACGGGGATGCGCAAAGACAGTGGTACCCAGGACACATGTGATTATGGGCAGGAGGCTCCCTCCTGTGCTCTGACCACAGCATCTTTTGCACTAACTCAGTGCTGGAGGGATTTAGGGGATGGAGAGGAGGAAGAAGAGGTGTTTAAGAGACAAGGAATAAAAGGAGAGAATGTGCTCTTGAAATGGCCTCAGACTGTGCCAACAGCGGTGTACTGCTCACCCCTAAAAGGTGGGGACAAATGTTCTTGGGGCACCTTACCTGTTTGTGCTTCCTGCTTGCACAAGTTTTACCTGAACAGTGCCAGCATAGCTACATCTTTAAAAAAAATACAAAACACTGATGCCAGCAGTGCAGAGAGAGCTTGTGAGCCCACAGGATGAGAGGAAATGGTCTGTGTTTTCAGGGTGTACCCCTTGCCAGGCTGCTCTTTCTTGGTGGTCCTCCTCCTCTTGGCAACCTGCACCTTGACTTGAGGCTTCTTCCACCCCATCCCTGGTTGCTTCCCTGCCCAATAAATCTTTCCTAAAAGAGATGCTGGGTCTGGCTAGGAAGACACAAGAGGCCACAAGACAAAGGGTGCCCAGACTGCTGGTTGAAGGTCCTTTTCTGAAAAAAATCATGGAAGTTTTCTCCTTTCCCCAGAGCTGGTGAATGTTGATTTGGGGATACTTGGGATCCATGGGGAAATAGAAGTGAGGCTCTTCTGTTGATAGGCATGAGGAAGGGGCAAGGAAGATTTTCTTGATCCCTTCCCAAGATCTGCAGGATGCTCCCCAGCCCGATGGCTCCTTCTGGGCCATGACGGATGAGCTCTCACATCCATCCTCCTTCCTGGAACTGCTTTGCGATCGGTAGCAGCGGCTCCCAGGGGCTCGGTGAGGAGGGGGGGAACACTGGCAGAGGAAAAGGGCACAAGCAGGGGGGTGTGCTCATGTGCAGGGCTGGTGGATTCAGTTAATGGAGCCCCGTGATTCAGCCACTGCAGAGGAAGCATCAGGGGATGCTTTGCGCCCTGGTACTGCTGGCAGGAACATCCCAGAGGCTCCGCAGCACATAAGTAACTACAACGGGTGATTGCTTAATAATTAAAGATATGTAGCGCTTGGATTGCCTCCCGGAGCCAGAGCAGAACGGGGAGAGCAGGGCACAACGGGAGGAAAACTTCCCGTCTTACAGGAAATCTTCCCCTGCCGAACGTCCCTGCAGCGCCCCAGCCTGCCGGGGGACTTGGCTGGAATCGATTTTCCTCCACTTGCAATTAGAGGAAGCCACTGATTAACTAAGTGACCTTGATGTGCTGTTTCCTTTCCTGGCGTGCCTCAGTTTCCCCTCTCAGAGTCAGGTTGCAGTCTGGAAGTATCAGGGTATCTCATGGGAGAGTTTAGTCCCAGTTGGGCATCCTTTCTTCCATCCATCCGTCCGTCCGTCCGTCCATCCATCCATCCATCATGAGAAATTCTGCATCTCAGCCACATCCTGGGGGAAAATGCTCACTGTTAGGTGCTGGACTGCTGGCTGGCAGGGAAATAGAGCTAAATCCCATCATATTCCCTACAGTGCCCCCTCGCAGGGCAGCTGGGGCTGGTGTGGTCGCTGATGGGGAAATACAGGGTGAATATAGAGGGAAGAAAAATGAAGTCAATCCACTTCTGGGTGTGCTACCCATCCTGAAGGCAAAGTTATAAAGTGTCAGGTTATTTTAGGACCTTTTTTTTGGGGAAAAATCTTTCTCCATCTGAGGAGGAGAATTAAAAATAAAGGATTCCAGGCGCCACTTCATTCTTGGTCCAGCATAAGAGAAGGCAATTTCCACCCTGGAAAAAAAAAGCTGATAGTGACTCTGGGCTGCAGGGTGGGTAGATGGATCTGGATATCCCACCCAGCTCCCCATGGTGAGGATAACACCAGGATGACAACCCCAAACCCAAGGAACCCAGTGGCATGGGCCACTGTGCTTAGTCCCTGCTCCCTGACAGCCCCGCTTTATTCACCAGCCTGATTACAGGCGACACATGAGCGGATTTATTAACTCTGCTCACCCGCGACTCAGAGCCGTGCAGATAAATGGCAGAGCCCGGGGCCAGCGCTAAAACTCCGTCAACATTAAAGTGAAGGATCTGACGGAGCTTCTGCCAGGGCCGAAGGGGAGCGGATGCGCTTTTCTGTGCAGAGTGGTTAGATGCTTGTGGGGCCAGTGGTTTTTTTTTTTCCCCTTCCCCAGGATAAATGCTGCACGATGCGAGGGCAGGATGGGGATGCTGACTCAGCACCCGCTGCTCCACAGGCTGGTGAGATGCTGGGCTGAGGTGTTGCCAGCCCTGGGGTGGGCAGCCTGGCTTGGGACGTTGCCTTTGCCATGCCCATGTGGGTGCCCAGGTGAAGCAAAGTCAGCCCAGAGGGCACAGCTGTGCATTAAAGCCTCGTTTTTATTATTTATTTATTTATTTATCATGCTGACCCTGCATAAATCACGTTAGTTTACTCCGGAGCCAATGATACCACGGATGTGCCGAACTGGTACATGAGGAGAACGAGACCCTTGAGGGGTCTCATCCCTTGCCCCCAAAATTGCGGTTGTCATTTCCCTCTGTGTAATGAGTCCATGCTGCATTGTAACATCCCAGGGTGAAAATGCTGATGTGGTTCTGCTCTGAGGATGGGGAAGAGGCAGAGGAGCTGGGGGATGACTTGCACCATGGGGACCAGCTGGCCTTGACCCAGATTTCCATTCCTACACCCCCCTTTGATTTTTCTCTAGAGCTACCAAACTGTTTTGTCCCTGCCTTAGCTCATGCCCAGCCCTATGCTGCCCAGACTTCCTGACTTTACACAGGGATTTCTGTCTGGGATTAAACCCCTGGAGAAGCAGACACCGTGCCACTGCAAAGTTCCGGCTTGGGGGGCTGAAATGATGCAGCAATGGGGTACTCATTTTACCAGCATCTCTCTCAGGACTGAACCAAAGCCACCTCCTTTTCTTCTGAAGTTTATACTTAATTGAGGTGTAAAAGAAATTCTAGTTCAAGCACATTTGATTTGACAAGGGTGTCGTTCTGTTTCTGCTTTGGGCTGTCTGAAAGCAAGGACTTGCTTGGGTGCTGGAAGAACTGGGGGGGTGGATCCAAGAAGTAGGAATTCATATCAGTGAGGCTCCTGAAAAGTTAAAATGAAACTTTCCAGGGCCTGCATGTCCATTCTCAGAGGGTCCCATGTGAGGCATTTTGGAAAGTTTTTCTGGTGTGCAGGTGGAAGGTTTGCAGCAAAATGGGAAGTGGAAAATACAGGAACTGGCTATGAATGTATGCACAGGAATAAATGTATACGTGGCAGCCATAAATGTGACGTGGAGACCATCTGTAGGTGCATCCAAAATCCCTGCTGAGAGCCTGAGCTACACGGTGAGTCTTAAATGTGCCTGCTCCTTACCTGCAGGACTCTGCCATCCTGCAGCCGATGGAAGAGGATTATTTTGGGACACATGGGGGGATTGGTATGGACAGGAGGAGGGGAGATGCTCTGGATGACTCTACCCCAAAAGACTGCACTATTAAAAGGCTGCTGCTGCTCTTTCTAGTGATTTCTGGAAAATTTTTTCTTTCCCTCGCTTTCTCTCCAGCTCCTTTTCTGCCCTCCAAAATGGGGCTGCATGGGGCCAGTGGAGAAGGGTGCTTTCAGGCAAACCTCTGTACTCCAAAGCACCCTTGGAAAAGTGACCTCTGCCCCTTCTGCTGGAATGCCATGTAGTTATCGTGCAGCCCTGGCTCCACCAAGTCAGATGGTTGAGGGCATAACCAGGAGGCTCTCCCACCCCAGCCCAAATACCCTGGGTTGTCTTCCTCGGTGAATCTGTCAAGGAACCTTGGCAATAGGGAGATGCTTGTGAAGGGATACCTCCTTCAACATCCCTGACATGGGCTGTGTCCAGCCATGGCGTGGAGCAGTGAAGCAGCACCCAGACGTGCAGCTCAGCAGCTCTGGGGTGCTCCATGGTGGCTCCTCTCCGTCCCACTGCATCGTGGAAATGCAGCACTCCTGCCTCTCTGGAGGAAAGGAAAGAAAATCTGAGAGATGACAGCTGTGTGACTCTGCTGAGGCTGATGAATCGAGTGCTAGAAAAGCTGGAAAATCATTTCATCTTCCCGTGCCTCAGTTTCCCCAGCAGCAGAATAGACCCAGCTTCTCCCTTCCCACTCTGAGAGAGAGGAGAGCTGCCTGGGACCTTGCTTTTTCCACCAGAGCTGGGGTTTCTGAGCACTCAGCACTTCCGCAGAGCCGGTCCTTGGTGCTCGCAGCCCGGATACCCGAGCCGGATGGGAGCAGGTCCTGCAGACAGCTATCTCCGCGGACGGGCTGATGCTGCAGGCGTGGGGAAGCGGATCGATAACGCAGATACCGAGAGAGCCGGCCCGGCACGAATAAGCCCAGCTTTGTAAATGAACCCTGCGCTCTCAGGGCTCCCCGGTTAAGGCTGTTATCTCCAGACACTCCGGCTGGCTGGGTCCTTTCACAAAGCAGAGACTTGCCGACCAGGATATGAGTCAGCTAGCAGGGCTCTCTCTCCCTGATCGCTGACTGCGTGCTGGCCCCACTCTGCTTTGCAGCGTTGGCTGCAGGCTGCAGCACACCATCTAGGTGCTCTTCTGGATTTTACAGTAAAAAATGGCCAGGGAAAAGGCATGCAGATGTATTCCTTCTTTGCTAGGGTCTGGGGGTGATGCAAGCAGCAGTTCCCACTTTACAGAACTTCTTGGCTATTCCAGGTTTCTCATACGATAGGGGAAACAACCAAGAACATTCCCAAACTGTTTGGCTTTCACACCAGCTATAAGAACATTGGAAGGAAGGCTGGAAAAAGTATGTGTGTCCACTGGTCACGTCCCCATTCAGGTCTCCTGGCCATGTCCCCCTGCTTCCCAGTGGGTCCAGTTCGGGTGCAGACCCTAGCTCCTTATTTCAAGTCCAAGGCACAGCTTTCTCCTCTCCGGGGCTGGTCAAGCCCAGGGTCTTTCTTCCATGTCCTGCCCCCGACATCTTCCCACAAGGCAAATGCAAGGCAGGATGGACAAGCACAGCATTCCCAGGGTGCTCACCCTTCTGCCAGCAACATGCACCCAGGGACCTCCAGAACCAGAGGTGTTGCCTCTGTATGAATGGGAGTGGGGGATTTTTCATCCCATTATCCACATAAATGCTTAACATCGTGCAGCAAGGTGTCCCTGATATGTCTGATGGTAAGCGTGGTCTGGAAGGAGGCATCTTTGCTATTTCTGGGCTGCACAGACCTGGAAAAGTCTGTTCATGTGTGCATGAAGAGGAGAGAAACACGTTGTGCACAGCAATCCTTTGCAGCGATCCACACAGTGTAAAAAAAATCTTAACCTTAACTCTGCCCCTATGCTTCTACCCTAAAGGTCGGTGTTCAGGGCACTCCGCAAACTGTTTGTTAATAATCTGAAATCTGGTCTGGAGGATCTTTTTGGCACATTAATACAGCCCGATGCACCCCCCTCCCCAGTCCTGTTGCCTCCTTTCTCCCCCCTTCCCATCTCATTTCCTCCTGAGCCAAAGAAATCTGTCTGCCTGATAGATGGCTCCTGACAAGCTGAGCAGCTAAAGATCACATGTCAATAGGGCTATAATTAGGAGAATTGAGCCCTGTCAGGGCCGGACGGATATTTATCTGAAATCAATGGCCAATAGGGTGGAAGGAATGAAGATGTGGGAGTGTTTGCTTTGGAGCTGCCACGGCTCTTTACACCCTGTCTGCACCAGGATCCTGCCGGCCGGGGCTTTCCTGCTGCCTGAAAGGGAGGAGGATTATAGCATTAGCCATGGGGATCTGCCCTGGCCTCCCAGCACCGGCACCCGCTGACCCCTCTGGGGATGTGCATGCACCCCAGGGTGGGCTGGCGGTGGGGAGAAGCGAGACAGGGGTCTGGTGTCAGCCCATTCCTCTTCCTCCCAGCGAGGAAGAGCACGTTAGCAAGGGCTCAGATGCACACAGGGGATGCTGGGCCCGGAGAAGACAAGAGACAAGGGTGTTGTCACCCTCTGCTTCTCCATCATCTCCCATCCCCAGCTGGGATGGGGCTGGGGTCTCGCCTGGACGCTCACACATCTTCCAGGGCAGATGCTGCAACTGTTGGTCTGAGATTTTTTCTTCTTTGTCCTCTCTGGAGGCTGCTGCAGATTGTTGGGGGTCCTGGGTCACGACAAGGATTTTGTTGCAGCCCTCTTCATGACTGCGACAGTTTTCTGAGAGCACAAGGACCTCTCCCGTTCCCCAAATTCCCTGCGATGCTCTGGTGCAGGAGGGGGGTTTGCACCTAGATAAACAGCAGGGCTTGATCTCAGACTGGGGAGCAAATTCTTTTGCAGTAGTGGGGCTTTCATGAAAATAAATTCTTGGAAGGCCTCGGGTCCTGGGAAACACTTAAGCATCCGCTCTAAAGCTTTGTTGGTGCCAGGGTCAATGGCCCAGCCTCAGAGCTGTTCAGCTATGAAAACAGAGGAGGCTGAGGACAGAAATGCTTTGGGCACCGGGCAGGATGCAGGCTGGAGTCCCACAGCCCCCGTCTCAGCGTGGTGTTTCAGCCCCAGGACTGAAACGAGCTGGGGAAATCTTTGTAATTCCAGCCCAGGTCATCTTCCCACTGCTCCAGCTTGAGGTTTGTGGGGGCACACCCCTTCCTTGCCAGCCCTCCACGGACCCCATCCCTGGAGAGCAGCAGGACAACGCTCCGCGGGCGGCGAACTGAGCACAGGAGGCTTTCCTGCCCCGCAAAGCCATGCGAAGTCAAAGCTCTTAAAAATTGCCGGGGATTAGGGGTTAGAATTAGCGAAATCATTGATTCCCACGTGGGCATTAGGGATGAAAAAAGCTCCCCCATATTGCTCTTCTTATGGCAGTGTTCCCGTGTACCGTGCATGGCCCAAATCCCATCTGCTGCCCATTCATCACACCCTGGTGTGTCCTCCAGGCCCCACTTCACTCCCGAAAGCTCCCCAGGCTTGTAGGGAGACCTCAAGCAGCAGAAGGGACCAAAGCCCTCCCCACGGCTCAGACAGGGGGCAGTGGATGCCACGTAGCCTGGTACGCTTCTAATTTATTGCTTCTGTAATTGGGGTTAATTAGTGGTGACCAAATTTATCTTCTCGCCTCTCATTAATCCCAAACACAAAAGAACCCTGTTTGCAATCAATTGCTGTTTAATTACAGCACAATAGCTGCCTCCAGAGATCGAAATCCCTGCTGGCTTGAGGCCTTGACAGCGAGGATGGGAGGGGAAAGATGCAGCATGGAGGAGCTGGAGGAAGAGGAGGAGGATGGGGATGGGGATGAAGATGAGGATGAGGATGAGGATGAGAATGAGGATGGGGATGGGGATGGGGATGGGGATGGGGATGAGGATGAAGATGAGGAAGATGAGGATGAGGATGGGGATGAGGGATGGGGATGAGGATGAGGATGGGGATGGGGATGAGGGATGAGGATGAGGATGAGGGATGAGGATGAGGATGAGGATGAGGATAAGGATGAGGATGAGGATGAGGATGAGAATGGGGATGGGGATGAGGATGAGGATGAAGGTGAGGGTGAGGATGAGGGTGAGGATGAGGATGAGGTTGTGGGTGAGGATGAGGGTGAGGGTGAGGATGGGGTTGAGGATGAGGATGAGGATGCGGATGAGGATGGGGATGGGGATGAGGATGAGGATGGGGATGGGGATGAGGATGAGGATGAAGATGCCAGCTGGGGCTGGCTTGTGCTCCCCCAGGATCACTGAGGCTCACAAGGAGCAGTGTGATGTCTCCTTCCCCTAAAGGATCAGGCAGTGGATTTCAACCCAGGAGAAAGAGCTGATGTTTTCAAACAGTTCCTCATGCAACAGCAGAACAACCTAGTGGACCATGGTGGAGATGCTGGACAGCCCAAGGTTGTCCTTTAACCTGGAGGTTTGCTGCTGGTTATTAAATGGGGTGGCTTGGATGCAGATCTTCCCTCCAAGGTCTTGCTGCTCTGGGCGGGGAGGATATCCTGCCTGAGACCCACGTCCTCCAACAGCATCTCCCATTGATTTATCCTAGATCTCAGAGGCTGCCATGGACCTTATCACAAGCAGAGCAGGGGAATTAAAGCTGCCTGTGAGTTATAAAGGGCTGTGCTAGAACCCAGAAGGGAAATGCAACAGTCAGACAGACAGTTTCCCTGTGAAGTCCCTTTGGGTCAGCTGTTGAGAGAATATTTGGTCCTCTGTCAGCCAGAAGTCAATGGAAACAGAGACTTCTCCAGCCAGGTCCCACCACTGTCCAGGGCTTCGTTGTTCAGACTGTAGGTGTCTGAGATGCCCCAGGGACAGACTTTGCCAAAACAACTAAGGAGGGACTGGGGATGGAAGAGCTGTGCCCCTCTAGTCTATACCCACCTTCAGTGAGGCCACCATGGGATGCAAACAGAGGCTTTATGATCGCCCTAGGGGTGATCTCACCTCCCCCAGCACCCACCAGGGACCCACAGACTTCTTTTTGCCAGGACTTACATCTCCTTGGCAGTGCTACCTGTCCTGCCTCCTCATTTACCCAGATAAATGTATGCTCAGTTAATGCTGTGAGTATTAAATAAACTCCCCGCCTAGTCTGCCCACCTCTCCCTCCCTGCTGGTTAGGTGCCATCAATCTGCAGGATTATTGAGCCTGGTTTTGGAGTTAGTGGTGTGTTGAAAATGCTCCGGTCTTCCCTTTATCACTTTCAGATCTGCTCATTGGATGAGAATCCATCAGGGAAAGTAATGGGAGAGGCTGCGCTGATGTATGGCTCTGTGTCGCCAGATCAATCGGGCTCTCTCCTTCCTTCCAGCACGGGAAATGTGTGGGGCTGGGGCTGGGGCTACTCGGCTTCCTTCTCTCCAAATGCCAGGTTAATCATCAGTTTTCATTCCTGCAAGAATTTTTGTCCTGGCGTGTGCTGGAGATGCCTGAAAGGTGATGAAATACCAGATGCCCGAAACAAGGTCAAGCGATGAACTCCTCTGGGGACATCAGCTGCTTTATCAACCCACCTGCTGGCATTCATTTACTGCTTTTAGTGTTTGGGTGAATTTAGGGGGTTAGAAAGCAGCCAGAAGCAGGATGTTACACTTAAAAACCATCATGTACCGCACAGCAGCTGTTTCTGAGATGGTGCATCCACCACCGGGGCTGGGACTCGGCACCAGGTGCTGCCTTGGAGCACTTTTTCCACCTGGACATCACCAACCACCCTCTCCCCCTACCCTGTGCTGATTCAGAGGGAAGAGCACCACCTACTGAGTCTCCCTCACGTTTCTTCCTTTTATTATTTTTATTTTTAAATATATATGTATTTTATTTGCCTTCTCACATACAAACTCCCCTTGCTTCTGTCTGGGAAGGCAGAGGCACGTTTAGCTCCGAGCAGCCCTCCTGATCTCTCCAGGCATTTTCTGCTTGCATTGTGTTTCTGGCTAATCTGCTTTTGTTAATGAGACTTGCCTTCCTTGGGGTCCTCCTGCTTCCTGCCTTTGTGAGCCTAACTCCAGCCTGACACCTCCCCAGGCACGGGTGGGATTTCTGGGTGCACGTATGGGCAGGGGTGGGAAACGAAATAATTCGTCTAGCTTTTGACTCAAAATCTAAACCAAACCTAAATATGAGGGGGTTTGACTTATGAAGCATGAGCAGATGCAGCAAGATATTTGTACACATGCATGCGTACAAATGTGGCTCTGCCTATGTGCTTTTTGGCACTGGCCAAAGATTTCGGGCATTAGCTAAAGACTTTCACATCTGGGTTCAGCTTCTCTCCCTGACACAACCCTCGCTTTCAGTATTGACTAAGCACTTAAAAAATCCTCGAAAGCAGGCTGGGCGAAACCCAGAGAAATCTCTGGTGTTTCTTGACTGTTTTTAATTGCGAGGCTATTGAACATTTTAGGAGCAAAGCCAGAATCCAGCTTCTGCAGTATTCCCTCAAAGCCCTTCATTTGTAACCAATGAAACCTTGGACTAAACATTAATTGTTCATTTATTGTTTCTCCCTGCTTTGTTTTTCTGTTTGCACCAAGAAAGTGTGAGTGCTTCTTCCGAGGAATAGCACAGGCCATTTTCCAGGGATTTATGGAATATCTCGGGTCCTCACTGAGATGCATCACCTGCCTCCACCCAACCCACCTGTGGTCCTGACCCTGAGGAAGGTCCAGGTGGGATCGAGGGGAGCCAGGTCCTTCTCAGACCATGGTCTTTCCTGTTTTCTTTTCTTGTCCCAGTTCAAACCGAGGGGCACCAGGTCTTTGTCCTGGGGAAAAACAAACAAGCCAAAATTTCCCTGGGGGGCAAACCTGCCAAGAGGTGTCCCTGGCACCTCTCAGGCATGGGTACTTCATCTCCCTTGGGTGACCTCACCCCAGAGGAGAGTCTGGTGTCCCTTGCACCCTTCAAGCATCCCCTGTGCAAGGAAAGGATTCCCCCTGATCAACCCACCGCTGAACCTACCCTTGGAGAAGTGGAAATGTGGACCCACCAAGAAAAAGGAATGTTGGGGAGGCAGAAGGGACCATGCAAGAGCAGCTAAGGGAGGCTGGCAATGAGCTAACCAGCCAAACAAATGCACGTAGGACCTTGGGATTCTGTAGGAAAACTTCCCAAAACCCCAGGGAATATTGCCTATGAGAAAGGGTTGGGAAAACATGAGACTCTTTAGTCCAAAGACTGAAGGGAGATGGGATAATAGCCTGCAATTATGTAAAAGGCTTCTACAAGAAGGGGAGGGACACATGTTTCCGTGTGGATAGGACAAGTAATAAGGAGCTTAAATGCCAGCAAAGGAGATTTAGAACTGTGGGGATAGAGAAGGGCTGGGATTAATTGTTGGGAGGGAGGGGGAGAGGGTGGTGCCACCAATGCTGGAGGTTTGGAGGACAAATGTGTCAAGGAGGGCTTAAAGGGAGTGGATCCTGCCACAAGCAGGGGATGGGGAAGATGCTTTTGCTATGTCCACCCGTCTGTCTTTTCCCACCTGTTTTTTGGCTGACCCGTGCAGCAGTGAGTGCTGGGACATCCATGGGGTGTGGTGGGTTGGGCAGTACTGGGGCTTCTCCTCCGTGTTGCCGTGAGCTCCATCACCTCCCGTATCATGCAGAGCTGCCTCTCTAACTATTTCCCGGTCCATCACGTTGCTCAAGCCCACAGGATCCAAGGCAAAGTGGCAACGTGCCTGTGGGTATTACATCCCCACCCTGCCTGTGCTTCCACCGTTGCCTGCACCTTGGGAGCTGGAGACATCTTTTGGGTAGAAAGCACCCAGCCGAGCAGTGCCGACCCAATCACCCCGAGGAAGCAAAATGTGCTGACGGGGCGCAAGCTGGAAATAAAGCAGAAAAACTTGCGAGAGCTCCTTCTTCCAGTAATTCCCAGGGAAAGGTGTCAGCCAGGATTTCTGGAAGCCACACGCAGCAGAAAGCAAGGGGCTTGCTGGCAGCACTAATGAAGTTACTGCCATCCGGCGATTAGGTTAGGAGATCCTCCGGGACTGGCCTGCGAGGTGATGGACTGAAAGCAGAACGGGAACTAAATTGCATTTCATTTCAATTTGGCCATAAATTTGATGATTTCGTCAGATAAGGAGTAAAGGGGGAAGGGAGGCAGGGGGAGCAGGGGAGAGGGAGGGCTCCGTGCCTTCAGCACGGCCGGGGCAGGGAGGGAGCAGGGGAGAGAGCGCGACACAAGAAATTACATCGTTCTAGTTTGTACCATTGTAGATTATTAATCAGAAGTGTCAAAGGCTTTATGGATAGGATGTACATCACCTGCTTACTACAGACGATTCACTGAAGTAATAAGGGCAGGGGATATGGGTTATCGAACTGCCCTGGGATTTATGGGAGAGGGTGCGGTGGGTGAAGAGAGGAGATGGGCGTTGTTTCCACTTTCATGGGATGCTCCACATGGCTGCAATGTTTTGTGTTCCCCACATCATGCAGAAATGGATTCTGAGACCTCAGAGTGCAGAACGGTTGCAAGATGGAGAGGATGAGCCGGTGGGCATCCCCAGCTCTCACTACCCAAACTCAGGACAAACTCAGCCCCCAGACAAAATAGACCTCATTGTGGAGATTTTGCTTGATAATTGCAAAGACACAGGTAAGGGAACAGACTCAAATGTCTCTCCATCATCACGGTCAGTACTGTGGACTTCAAAGAAATGATCATGGCTCATTCCAGTTTACAGACACCATCTGAACCCAGGCCTGACAAAGATCCCAGATAGTCTCCAGGGGCCAAGAAGCATTGTAATGGCAACATCACTGGGGGCCTTTGCATCAGATCAGCTCATAGTCTTGATGCCAGCGATATTTAGTCATGATATCATTGAGTACTATTTCAGAATGGTGTTGTGGCTGGATAACATCGCTCTCTTATAGCATAGGGCTGTATTTGCATTGCAGGGAAACGTTATGCTGTGTTTTTTTAGCACACTGATGCCTCAGTAGTGAAATGATCCAGTCTCTGATGTACTGAAGTTTCCTTCCATCAGGACATCATGAGGTCTCGGTATGACGTGCCATTTTTCGGCCAAAATCATGACATCTCGTCTCATCACTGCTGTTTCCTTCTGACAGCACATCCTAGCTGGGTGTATTAAGGCTTCTGTCCCAAACTGATGATGTCCTTGCATGGTTTCACTAAGGTTTCAGTCTTCCTATTTTGCTGTGGCAGTGCCTTGCAAGTGGTGACATTTTCATCATGATCAGATAAAACATTGGTGCTTGCTTAGGGATAAGCCCAGGAGTAGTCTTGGTAGGAGGTGTTCATATCTGGCTATGGCAAAACTCATGGTAAAATCACGGAAAGGTGTATGGCTATCATTTCCATGACACAGGCAAATGATGGGTGAACCTTAAAAGAAATAATGGGCTTTATATGAACCTACTTGGTGCCTGGCTCCACTTCAGCATGTCCCCAGTTCAGACATGGGAGGCTGAGCCAACTTCTGCAGGAGCATTTCTCCCTGGCTGCCTCTCCTTTCTTCCAGCTTTTGCTGGCAGATGGAAGTGAGTCTGAGACCCTTCAGATCCCAGGCCTTATTTATTCCAGCACTTCAGCTGCTGAATACAGCCTTCCAGCTCTCTGGGGCTTTATTTTAAAAAATACAGGGCTTTGTTGTGCAGCTTTGGGGGACCTACATGTGAAACCTGTAGAACATCTTCCTCTGTGAAGGACAGAATGTGAAAACCTCTAAAAAAAACCTCTGATATTCCCTGCTCAGAGATGTGTTAAAGATGTCCCAGGTGGATGTAGATGCCAAAATCATCTGGACCAGTACCAAGCCCTGAACTGTGTATCTTGTATCTGCGGTGGCTGTTGGTGGTCTCGTGGGGCACAGCAACAGGTTGGCACGCTCCCCCTGCACCCAGCTGCTGGGGAAGGGACAGAAAGGTTCTCCAGGACCAGCTCTGCTGACCCCAGGAGCTGCTTCGTGCTGGGATAGAAATGCAAAATGTGACGGGAGCTTGGCCTGCCCTTGAGGCCAAAGCTTTTAAACTCACGTGTGAGAGAGAGGGCGAAGATATCGCCCATAAATCTTAACCCAGGTGCAAGGAGTGGAGTTCTGGCTGCAGCATAAGGCAAGTGGCTATCAGACTACTGCAGGAGTCTGGCAGGCAGTTCTGCGATCATAATTAATACATGCACTTGCCAGGAAATCGTGTGCAGTCATGGAAATTTTGCACACAAGGGCTTGTCTGGAGGAGTTGTGTGTCTGACCCCCCCCAGCTCCTGCATGCCTGGTACAGTCAGTGGTGGTGAACGTGAACCTGCATTGCTGCATCCACACTTTATTGCAGTCTCCTCTTCGTGTTCCTGCTTAGAAAATAATCCATGCAAGCAATGTGGCAGAGATGATTTCCAGGAACGCAAAGCCCCTCCAAGTCCTTTGGAAGTTGAAACACGTTTTGGGTGCTCCTCTTCAAAGAGCAGCCGTGAATTTGCTTTAAAGCACAGAGGGAAGGAATCTTTAGTGTAACTTCAACATGTTCAAAATGAGAGATTACAAGTGTTGAGAAAATAATGACCAGGAGGTACAAGGAAAAAAATATGCAGAAATCTATTTCACATGCACAATAATTTACTTTTAGATGTGCAGTAAAGTTTTTATATGCACAATAATTTACTTTTACATGTGCAATGATGTTTTTACATGTGCAATAATTCATTTTTATGTGCAAAAGCTGGCCAATTAAAAGCCTGGGTACTAAACACACCTTTGACCAACCCCAAATGCCTTTGTTTTGACATGCAATTTCACTCATGTCTAACACCAACACGCTCATGCAATAGGTTTATTTTACAGTTGGTTCTGGACAACTCCTGGTTCATTTCCAGTTTGCCCCAGCAGAAAGTTTGAACAGCCCCATGGGCTATGGGGAAGGGACACAAGTGCCAGACAACCTAGGTTAACATCTTTTTTTCTCCACGATCCAACATGGCCAACTACAGGCTTCTGTGGGAAGCATACCAGCCTCAGCAGACAGCTTTGAGAAGATATTTATCCTACTAAAAAACCAGAAAAAATGTTCTTGTTGGCCAGCTGAGATGACACTTGTCTCAGCTATGGCTCTGTCCCCTCTTTGTCCTTCTCACTGTGTTTTGTAAGTCTCCAGCTGGTGGCTTTGTTGGGATGGAGTCTCAGAAACCCTCAGCTGTAGGAGGGTCCTGCATGCTCTTCTCCCATGGTCTTCTGAAGATTGGTGGGATTTTTCAGTCAGTGGAGCTGAGTGATTGCAAAAGCAACTTACTGACCCCCAAACAGGCCCCAAAACTTCAAGAGGGGAACCAGTGAGGAACTCCAAGAGGTGTTGTTGAAAGACCAGTGCAGAAGCTTTCTCTATTCAGAGACCCCAGATCTGCTTTGAAATTCTTTTCCATCACTTGGTTGTCACTTCTGAGTCAGTCAGATGGGGTTTGAGCCTCTCTCCCTCATGTGAGTTTCCTGGATCAGATAGCACAGACTTGGAGTCTGCATTCCCTCACTTCCTTGCTGAATATTTTGTTCTGCAAATAAATCAAACACACTTTGGTGCTCTGCATCTAGGATGGATACATTAACTTCTAGGATGTGCAATAGAAAGGGAAAAGTCTCCTGACTGTCTTTAAGACTTCATCCCCATGGGAAACCATCTGCTGCACTGAACTGGCATAGGTCAGGATGACCTGAAGAAGGAAAGGGACTGAAGATGTACAGAAATGCCTCCCCATATGCTTTTGACTGCAGGTGAAATCTGCTGGCATGCCCCAGATGAAATGCACCAGCTCAGACCAGAGGGTCACCTCCAGGCGTGGCTGTCCTGGTCACACAGAGTCTTTGCCACGTTAGTGGCGACTCAGTTACTTTGAGTGTGAATCTCAAATTACTGCAAGCCTGGCGGATTCAAGGGGAGAAGCAGCAAAATGGGCTAGAAATATAAACAACTGTCACCAGTAACAGGAAAAAAAAAGTTCACATAACCTTTTTATTTTGACTGCTTGGCAGAAGTGGAAAGGAAGAGGAGAGGGTAGGTGGTCAAGTGCAACAAACCAATATAAACTAAAATACTTCCCCTCTGAGAAAAGCTAAACCTGAAAAAATACTTGTTCAGTCTTTGTAAATGGTTATTGAAAAACTAAATGTGCCAGCAGTAAATGGAAATTTTTCTTTTCAACTAAAATTTATATTTATTTTCAAGAAAAAATAAATGCTTCTATAGATCCGTTTCTTGAGGATACTATTCCACCAGCTTTAACCACTTGTATGCTGACATCTCTGGTTGCAAAATATTTCGAGCAAAGTGGAGGGAGAATTGTAAAAGCAGCAAAACAACACTATCTGTTTGCAAGTCATGGGCAACCCAAAGGGAAATGATTGGGAGAAGTTATGGGTCAATATTCTGGCAGGTGGAGCAGGAGATGTGTGCACTGGAGGTGTCTGCACCAAGACATCACCACTCGCCCTATGCAGTGGGCTGAGCAGCTCCTACAGCACTGACCTGCAAGGTGTGGGTGAGAAAGAGAAGCATTAGTCCAGCATTTTAGCTCTACTAGCATGTGCTGGAGGTGTTGGACTGCGAGCCTTGAAATAACCTTGGGATTTTCCAAAAACTGCAGGTGACAATTGCAAATCCAGATCTGGCTGTGGGCAAGCCGTGGAACTCTCGAATGCTCCTTGTCTTAGCATTGCAAAGGAGTGTTGGCTGGCCAGAACACCTATGGCTGGCTTTTGGGTGGCAAAACCCATCCTTGTTTACATCAATCATGGTCAAAGCAGATTAGCTCAGAACAGATCATCCATTATTTTACAAGAGTCAGGTTCACGGAAAATTAAAAATCTCCTGGAAGACAAGTCAGCTGAGGAAAAAAAAAAAGAAAAAATAAAAAAAAGAAAAAATAAAAAAGAAAAAAGAAAAAAGAAAAAAAGAAAAAAAAGAAAAAAGAAAAAAGAAAAAAGAAGAAAATGGAATGGAAAAATGTGAATGATGATAGGGGATAGTTTAAAAAAACAAACAAACAACAAAGTGCCCCCAAAGCAATAATCCCTCCATCAAGAGTGACACTGGCTTGAAAAACTGGCTGGCTTAGAGGCAAAGTGAAAATGGCAAGAGACACATCAAATGAAAAAAATGGGAGTAAAGGACATTGAATTTGCACTAGAAATGCTGTGGAAAATCAGTAAGATGAGCAAAAAGACATGAGATGTCTCTGGCCAGTAGAGCTGAGGATAGCAAAGAGTTTAAATACTTTGGGAACAGAAGGAACTATAATAACCACAGTATTGATTCCTCCTTGGAAGGGAAATGTGCAAAGCATGCATTTTCAATAGATATTTGTTCTGTATTTGGGGGGGAAAAGCTGATTTGTATCTGATTAAAGTGAAGGAATGGTTTGCAGGCCAGCATTAACTGTGGAAGATACAGAATAGACCCTCTTAAAAAAAAAACACAGTTTTTTGAAAACTGGTCTTAACCACATACAAGTGCTGTCTACGAAGTAGCCAAGGAGCAGTACTGCTGGTTTTAGAGACGTATTGGAGGGCTGGGCAATCCAGGGGACTGGAAGAAAACTAATGTCACACTAGTATGTTAAAATGGTGTAAACAGGATGACTTGAATAATTATTGCCTGCCATTGATTCCAGGCAAAATGAAGGAACACCTCACGAGGACTCGATTAATAAAGAATTACAGGAACATGATGCTAATCAGCAGGGGGTTATGGGAAATCGGTCTTGTCAAATTAAGTAGCTTTTATAAACGCAATTACAAGAGTGAGGATAATTAACCACTGGAGGAACTTGCAGAGAGTTGTGGTAGAGTCTCTTGGGTAGATGTTTAAATTAAGAAGTTTCATTTAAAAAAAGTGATTTGTGCAGTGCCCAGAACAATGGGGTCTTTGTCCATTCCTGGAGGGACCAAAATCAAATGTTTTAACCGCAGTCACCATGGCTGCACAGAGCATTCAAGCAGGACAACAATACAGGCTGTGGAAGCCACGACCTTGGACTAGCTGATCACTGTGGTGCTTTTTGGCACTCAAAGCCACATGCTGATGGAGAAATACACTTTAACATGGCTGCTGCTGCCTCCTTATAATGAAGGTTGCGAATGAGGGGAGACTGGGAAGTACACTACACTTTCAAATGAAAAGAAGAAGGGGAAGATGCTTTGTTATTGCAGGGCTACACCTAAGCAAAGGGATAAATTGGCTTGTACAAGTGTTTGCACGGCATCCTTCAGCTAGCTGGTACATAGCATATCCAACAATCCTTATTTCATGTGCACATTTTTTGCAGACATCATACGGTGTGAGAGTTAGAGTTTGCTCTAGGAAAGGCTTCAAACAACTTTACTGTGCCATGTGTAAGAAGAAATATCACTCATGTGAGAGCCCAGGATAAGAAAGTGCATGGCTGGCCTTGGAAAAGCATCACTGCACATAGAAGGTTTGCTCTGAGATCCCAGGGAACTGTTGGCCATGGTCCTCATTTGAGCTATGAAAGTAATCCGGGCTTAGATAGAACATTTTTTTGAGGATTGTATTCCCAGAAAATGGCAAGATGTTTTGGTTTGGGTTTTTAAATTTAAAGAAAGAGATTATGGGATATATCTCATGTTCTCTTGGGGCCTACATTCAGAAGAAGTGGTAACTTGTCTGTAGGAGTTTGCTACTTTGGGCTTCAACTGGAGTGATTTACCCTCTGGTGGTGGGCAACGTCCTCTCAGGCCACCTGAAATGGAAATGACTTCTTTCCCCTGGCTGCCGGATGAGTATACTTCATGCAAGGCTTTCAAAATTTATTTCCAGGACCTTTGTATTTTGACCGTAGTGCAGAAGAGGATGCTGAACATGCTGCCTCGTTACTCTGGAGTTGGCTGTGATCACTGGACTACATCCTATGGGCTGAGACTGAAGAAGCCATCAGGAGTGTCAGGCTATGCCACTGATTTCTTATCGACCTGCTTGATATGCGCTCACATTTCCATGCATCTTCCCCTCCTGCACTCCATAAAATGCAACATGAAATGTCTCCTCTCAATTGAGATGCTCTGTTTTATTTGGGCTGAGAAATCCACTTAAACCTTTTTAATTTGTCTTGTTTGGATATGGGCATAATTTTGGTTGTGTTTTATGGGCGCCCGGTTCATTTTACTTCCTGTAAATCGTCCCTTTAGTTACTAGGGCTTCTGGGAAGTTGTAAATTCTCCCTCCTATTTTCTCTGTAGAGTTTACGTTGTTTTACAGTTTCATTAATAGGTTCTCTTCCAGCTAGGTTGATGAAAGTTATTGACCTAATCATAACCTATTAATTATGACAGTAAATTCCACTCTTGGAAATGTTTTACTGAGCAAATGTTACTTGGAAAATCTGCAGGTTAAACTGGAGATCTAAGAACTTTATATCTACTGTTCAGTGCCCCAGTCACGGAGCCTTGAGTCCTCCTTTGGTAAAGCTCGTGCAGCGCTGCTGCCTTGGGATTGAGGGGAACCCCAAAATGCCTCCACTCCATCGATTGCAAATGATGAGAAGGACTGCTGTGACATTCAACTTCATAAAAAAAAAAAAAAAAAGGAATTTCAGGAAAACATGCAGGGAGTACAGAGGTTTCCTTAATCCTGGCTCTACGTGTTTGGGTATAGACTGGAAACTAGGATGCATTTGAGTTTCTTCTCATGGCTGCTAGAAGGAGGAAAACACAAGAAATAGGCAACACAGTGACTTGCTTTCCGTGTCTGCCAGCCCATCAAAGGTAGGGACACATTCCCAGTGTTTTCTATAAGCACCTTCAGCATCCAGCACTGGTTCTGTGTTGGATGAACATAGCTCCTAGAGACGTGATACTCGTTTAAAGCCAGGCAGGGATTCCCTAATGCCAGGGCAAGATTTCTGATCCCCAAATATCTTCCCTAGAGAAAAAATTTCAGCCCCATAGACCCTGTTGCAAGTTCCCCGTAAGGCAAGACTCCCTGTAGCACAGCTGCTGAGCGAGCAGCTCCCTTCTGCATCCGCAAACCTCTCGGGACAGCCACTTTGCTGATGAGGCAGAGGGAGGGCTCCCAGGGGCCCAAGGACTTGCATCAGCCTTTCTGAGTAGCCATCCGTGTTGGAACCGCAGGAGGTCTCAGCTGGGTTTGGGGCCCAGCTTAAATAAGCATTATACATTCCCACTTAAGTACATATGTATTATATGGAGAGACACACATGGGTGTATATTCATGCAGATACCTCCAGGGATACCTGCATGTATGTATCTACACTTGCCCTCACGTGTACACACACAAAGAGTACATGCCCTAAACATACAGTCAAAGACAATGAAAATGCTGCTGTTTGTTTCTTGTTCGGGACCCCAGACTCCCTGAGGATCACCCCATTGCTGTGATGCAGACGGGTGAGAAGGGTGGAGGTGCCAGCAGTAAAGAGACAATTGCTGCCCCATAGTCATTTCAAGCCCACAGCAGCACTGAGATGTTTGAAGCAAAATTATATGGTCATAGGCTCCAGTAGATGCAGCCTTCAGCAGTCAGCCCTGATTCACCCCATAAAACAGCAAAAAGGGGAAGATAAGGAAAGAAAGACGAGAAAGACCACATGCAGGGGAAGATGGTGGGATGAAAATGAGAAGCTCTTTGCCAGGGCTGTTTGAAACGAAGCTGAACATGTAGGCACGGAGAGGACATGAGTGTCATCCCCTTGGCAGAGCTGTGCTCTAGCTGCCTGCTGCATTTAGGAGTTTTAAGACTAATTAAATAGCTAAGAGGAAAGCGAATCCTGCAAAGGAGCCAAAATTTCACTGCAAAGGGACTCTGCATCTGGCACATCTGCAAGAACCCACCTTGCAAAGAGGTTCTCAGGGATGGAAACTAATGCACTGGCAGAGAGGGCTGGTCAGGGATAGGATGGATTGCTGGGAATTTCAGCCCTTCATGTCTTCCTTTGCCTTGAAACACTGAATCTCTTTTGGGAGTTTCAAAATTAGCTTTCACAGGCTGTAAATCTGGAAAGTATCCTGGTGATCCTCTGCCCTCACTGCAAGGATTATTATTATTTTTTTCATTTTTAAACAGTTTTGAATTTTTCCCTAAGGATTGCGATATTTTTAATTGCCTCCTGGAATGACAAATTCCTAGCATGGCCGCAGCAATTCAGATCCTCTCGCCTCTTGATGCAATCTGACTCCTGTTCCTGCCATATCATCCTTGTTCCCAGTGATCCTGTGATGCAAGAATCAGATTCAGCTGCACATCTTCAATCGCCCATACAATTCCCCTCCCTAACTTGCAGTGAAGGCCCCAAGAATATTTTTTTTGGCAACTGACTGCTGCCGACACTGAACTCTTTGCTCTTTGTTGGACTTGTCTTTTGTTTTGTGCACTGTAGCTCCTTACCAGCCTCCAAACACATTCCTGTAGATTTAAGATCTGTTCCCATTATTGCAGTTTGAATAACTGAACTTGCACACTTTCTGACTTTGATATATCGCAGCCACGCTGCAATTTGCATACAAAGCACGAGGCGCTTGTATCAACCTGTAGGCACCCTCTTTACTTAAAGCTGTATTTTCTGCATGTTCAGTGCAATGGGTCTCAGGGAGTGAGACCTTGTCAGACACAATAACAAAAGCTATTTTCAGTAAAAACCTTGGGTAGGATTCATCATGTTGAGTGGAGGAGGCAACAGTGAAGTCATCCACGTTTGAGCTGTACATCCAGGCTCCTGTTATGCAAACCCACTTGATATTGCCAGTGGAGTTTGGAGCACATATTTCTAACCCAGCATAGGTATCTGTTTTCAAATGAGGGAATCGCTCCCTACATTTCACCCACCCTACTGATCAATCCTCCAGAGGCATTTCATCCTGCCCTCCCAATATTTTTATTGTTCTTGGAAGAGCGAAGGCTTCAGATGTTGCTGTTGTGTTCCACGATCTTCAGAGCTTTTGTGGAGATATGGGGGATGTTGGATGCTCCATGAGTGCAATACCAACATTAAAAAATCCCAAAACATTCAAGCAACAGTAGACTGAAGAGTAGAAACCGTGCTGGTTTTTCTCTTCTGACTACCACATGGCTCATTTTTCCTTGAGGGGACATTGGTCTGATTATTGGAAGTATCTGCCATGGCTCTGCCTGGGCTGGCTACCTTGGGCTCTTTCTGGAGTCAATGCAGACTGAGCCAGGAGCTGGAGTTCAGGACACAGCTCGCCTCACTCCTGCTTGTTCAGCTGAATCAGCTCCATGCTGGCTCCCTAAGGGGGAGAAAATGGTGTAGGGTTGCAGAATTAAAGACAGATGCAAACTCTCCGAAGAGGTTAGGTGTCCTGTTGGCTTGTGACCGTCCCCTCTCTCTGCGGAAAAGTCCCAGATATGGGCGCTGAAATGGAAAATAACAGCTTTAATATTTTGCTTAGGTAGTACATAAGGTTTTCTGTTTCTCTGTCCTGCTGAAAGAGGTGAGGAGGCTTCTTCCTCACACAGGACCTCGAGGCTAGAGGAGAAGGTCAGCCGTTGTGACCTGCAGGAACCCTTGGAGGTCAGCCTGCCTCCTCCCAAACCAAGCTCCAAAGCCACGACTAACCTCACTGGCAGGAGTGCTTACCATGGGGCGAAGAGAAGCATCAGAGATTTGGGCACCCTCCAAGCTGTAGAGAAAGCTGAGTTTTGGGGGAAATTGCTCTTGCTCCTTAGAGATAACTCCCAATCCCAACTCCCAGCTCCCTCCCAGTCCATATTCATTACCCTTTCATTGATTAAAATATACTTTTATTTTTAAAATAATAGTAACCCTCAAATAGATGAATCGCTGTCAAGTTTTAGCAAATGTTACAATTCTTTTCTGAGCTTCCTCATCTTTTTCCCACTTTTCACCAAGAGGTGAAAACAAAATACACACGTCTGGAAATCTCACAGCAGTGGCAAGGGCAGGATTTGACCCCGGCACACCACAAATGCCACTACATATTTCAGATTCTTCATTGCTAGAGATGGGTAGAGGGAAAAGCAAACCCTCACTGGGAGAGGATCCACTCTTTAGGAGCACAATGTCAGTCTGTAGAGTCCATGGCTGGGAAGAAAGGGACAAAGTGAGAGAAGAAATAGGACAAGGCTGATGAGGCTGGGTAATAAGACACAAGTGAAGACGCTGGGCTCTGCCCTTTTTCCTCTACTCAGGCTGAGACCTATGCAGCTCATGGCACTTAGATCACTAAAAGGTGACTGGGTGGCACTGGGATGAAGAAAAGTCTTGGTGGATCCGTAGGTGAACACATTTTCAGTGCCTACGACAGCAAGAAGCCATTCTCCTGGCCTCCCCAGCATGGGACGTCTCCAACCAGTTCTATACCTGCTCAGAGGCAAATCTCCTCCTCCTCCCTCTGCCCGAGTGGATGCATCTGGAGGTCGCAGCAGATCTCGGTGCTGACGTTGTGCAGACAAAAACCCACCGGCTGTCCCCATGGGACACGTCCCTGCCGGAAGCGGGGCCGGTCGGCGCAGCCAAGCGCCAGGGCTGTCGAGAGATGAAATCAGAGCTGCTCCGGCTTGGGTTGCAGGGATGGCTTTCTTTTCCGATTAATAATTCAGGGTTCCCCCGGGGGTGGGAAGATGACATCATATCCCACCCCTTTCCCACTGCCACCCTGCCTTTTCCTTCCCTATTTCTCGTCATTGTGCTGCACTCGAGTCTTCATGCAGCAGGAGGGTTGGGGACACCTTGGTACTGAATTGTGTGTCCCTCTAAGACCATGTTGGGTAGACGCAGACTTCCCAGCCCTCTTTAGCTGTTCCCCTTCATTCATCCAGAGAACAAAAAAAGAAAAAAGAAAAAGGCATCATTTTGTGTCCCTGACCTCTCCTCAGTGATTTTTTTTTCATCCAGTGATGGTCTTGCTCAGCTGGTGAGACCAGCTTGGTACTGCATCTTCTTGGAATGGATTGTAGAGCAAAAACAAGTGAAGGTCCCAGCAAGCTTCATGGTAGAAGGCAAGGCCTGAGTCTCATAGTCTGAAGACAGAAGGTTAGTGAGGATCCTGCTGTGTGTGGAGCAGTGCTGGAAGTTTTTCCTGGGGGTCCTGCTGGGGATATAGCTTATAAAAGAGGTTACGGAGTTGCAGGTTGCCCCCAAGGAGAACGCAGGTAAGTCCAGGTGCCCCAAGGAGGCTTGCAGTGTGGCTCTCACCAGTGAATGAACCATTTGTACAGGTCATCCAGCTGCTGCCCAGTGTCACCTCCAGCTTGTGCGGACCAAACACCACCAGTCTTGGAGTTCAGCCACCCTCAGGTCATACAACCAAGTCTTCGGGAACATCATTTGCTCAGGGGAAGATGAGGGCTGACCCAGCTGCTCTGGAGCTGCCCTGAAGTCTACAGCTCAGTGCTGTCCTGTGTCTTGGAGAGGTGGTTGATGAGCTAGCTGATCTGGATTTGGATAAGAGCTTGGACCCGTCTGTAAACAGACCCTCATCCTTTCCTTCCCCAAAGCCCTTCCTTTGCAGCTTTACTGAAGAGCATTTGCTAGCCCTCTGCAATGAAGACCCTTTGGCTCATCATTCTGTGGAGCCCAGAGATAAATCCCTGCAGCCTCCAAAACAGCAGGACAGCCCCAGTCACCTCTTCTCTTATGTTTTTCCACTCTTTAATGCCTGCCAGTATAGCCTATGGCTTTACAGCACCAGAATCAGGTCCTGTATAGGTCAACTGTGTTGCCTATTCAATTTCTCCATCTGAAATCCCCCTTGGCAGGGGATTTCAAGTGTTAACATAACGAAGCCCTGGATGAGCTGCCTGATTTATCCATCTCCTAACCTTGACTTTATTTCATGGTCACGATTCTAACTGCTAATGTTACGTTACTAGTTTAACTGTCTGATTTATCCACGCTCACCTCACACATTACTTCATGGTACGGGTTTTAAATGTTAATTTTAATAATAAAAGTTTTACGCCCCTGGCGCTTCCTGCGTGCGGTGCACGAACGCGGGGACATTATTTCATAGTACGAGGGTTTTAAAAGCTAATGTCATAATGCTAGTTTAATTGTCGGATTTATTCCTGGTAAGAAGCAGAAGCAGCCACGTGTGGGTGGGAGGAAATTGGTGGCCGGTGTCGATGTCTCGCTTGGTGTCGGTGGGAAGAGCAGGGTCACAGATTCCCAGAGATGGGAAGGGACCTCTAGGTCCATCTGGTCCAACCCTGCTCAAGCAGGGACATCCAGAGCAGAGTGCCCAGGACCAAGTCCGGGTAGTTTTGCCTCCAAGGAGAGAGACTACAACCTCTCTGGGCAACCTGTGCCATTGCTAATGGAACAACACCTGGTATGAAGCAAAGAGCAGCTTGATCCTGCACCTGGTATAAAAGTGCTGGCTACACTAAGGAGGGATCTGAGGCTTCACTACACAAAATGATCTAACGCAGGGTGAACCAGCCCAGCCCCGAGGGTGTCAGCTGCTGGCTTCGTCTTGCAAAGTGATGTCTGCGGACAGGAATGTCCCTTCTCCTCCTGCCCCGCCTCTGCCCCGTGGGGAGCTGGAGAACAAAGGTCCCACAGTGTGCCAAAACAGAGGTGGGGCGGATGTCAGAAGCATGTGAGGGATGCAAGGGGATGCTTGCATGTGCTTGTGGGATGGCATTTGCTCACCATGAGCGTGGTAGCAGCAAGGCTGCCCCCCACCCCCCGTGACCGCATACCAGCGAGGGGGAGGCAGGAGAGCAGGGGCAGGGTCCTCCGGGGACAGCAGATGCTGCGTGGCTGAGCTGGGGTGGGGAAGCGGGTGGGCAGCTTGCCCGGAGGGAGATATGCAAAGCATTCGTGTCCAGCTGGGGAAATGGAGGGTCTTTCCCAGATCTGCCAGCATGGGGTTTAGGAGGTGGAGGCAGCATCTGGTCCGCAGGGGCAGGGCCATGGAAAAGGAGGGACCAGCCCATGCAGGCAGGACCTGGAAGGGTCTGGTCTTTCTGCGATGTGGGTAGGAATAGGGGTTGCTGGATATTCTGCCCTGCCAAAACGTTAGAAAGGAAATGTGAGGATGAGAAGCCAAGTAGAAAGCCCACGTCCAGTAGCTGTCCAGCTGCACATCACTCTCTGTCCGTCTAGACCCACAGCCCTGCATGTTGAGGGATAAACACGGGGTTCAACGGAGGCAGCACTGGAGGGGTGAGCTGCTGGCACCAAGGCACGTTCACCCATAGTGGCTTGACCCAAGAGTCTTCCCCTGAATCGCTGGACATGCTACTTGCTGGAAGAACTTTCCTGGCCTCTTTTATTTGCAGCTGGATGTGTCCTTCCATCACCACTCTTCTGGTGGCACAGCTGGGCCTGATGCTGAAGGCACCCACCTGGGTATCAACACATGCAAGAACACAGCAAGACTGAGCAGAGCCCTTTGCCTTTCTGTGACCTCCGTGTATTTGCTGTCAGCATCAGAAACAGGCAGCTTTGCTTTGGATCCTGTTTCTCTTTTTCTCTGTTTTCCTTCAGATTACGAAATTCTCCCATTACCGAAGCCACTTAATGTACAGGAGAAAGTAAGTGAAAATTCAACTGAATAAACAGCGTGGGCACTTCTTTCTCACTGTCCCTCATAAAAAGCAGCCCACCAAGGCAGAAACAGAGGAGCCAGAGTAGGAGTAGTGAAAGTTCAATAGAATAAATACCAATAACACTCATTTTCATCCTTCTTTTTGGCTGTTCTGGCTTATGGTGCAGAGATAGTGAAAATTCAATTGAATTTTAATAACAATGGGCCCCATTACCAAAAATACAACCAAAAGGCAAGAAAGAGACCCTGACTTAAAATCAATGGCAGGAAAGATAGGCGACATCATCAAAATTATATTAGCCTTAACAGTCAATCAATTAATTAGATCTCCTGGTTATTAAAGAAAAAAAAAAAAAAAAAAAGAACTTGAAAGAACTTGGAGGTTTTTCTTTTTCTTCTGATGAAGTTTTCCAGCAGGATTTGAAAGCTTCTCATCCCACCCGTGGCCGTGGCTCTCCCCCAGCTCCCACCCACCGTTTAGGGGCCGTTTATCGAAGTGACAGTCGCCTTTATACCGAAGTGATGGGGAGCCGCGGAGAGGCGGCTGCAGAGTGCTGAGGCCACTGGAAATGAAATGTTGCATAGATATGAATTTTGATAGCTAGTCAATACCCTCTGTCCGTTTCAATTAAAAAAGAGCAGCGTGCACCGAGGGCAGATGGGCAACATTTCAGAGCCCATAAAATCAAACGGGGGGATAGAGGAGAGGTCCGGCCGGACTTCAATCTCCTCTCCCTCTCCTTCTCCAGCTCTTGCTGAATGCGTTTCACCAGGATCCTTTCTCTTAACACTTTGCCTGCTGGTACATCCCTCCTCCTCCATCTGGGATGCTCTTCTTCTCCTGTTGCAGGAGGGTTCTGGGGGAGTGGTGTACAGCTGGGCTGCATTGTTCCCAGCCATCCTGGGGACCTCCAGCCCGACCCCAGCCCCGTGGGGATAACCCTGGTGGGTACCACACTTGTGTGAGCACGGAGCTAAGTCACCGCTTCGCCAGGAGCTGGCCCACCTTTGGTTATCTGTGCACTGCTCTGCTCTGGCTCAGCGTACCCAGATCCCCTTAAGGCCAGTGTAAAGCTAGGTGCTGATTCCCAGAAAAGGATTTAACCCTTGTCTAGCCCAGATTTCAAACTGCTGGGGAAATGCCAACCACAGGTCAGCGGCAGGGCATAAATGGCCGGAGGTTATCTGACTGCCATGGATGCCACCTTCACCCTCCCAGCCCTCTGCACTGCTCCTCACCCCCCTCCTCCCCCAGCAGAAATCCTATCTGTCCTCCTCGGTGTCACCTGAAAGCGGGGATCTGCTTTCAGCCCCATCCCTCCACCCCGCTCTGTTACCGACAGCGGCATGTGCGCACTGTCTCTGCTGCCCTGCCCAAATCCTCAGCGGGATTGCTGGCTCAGGGAGCTGCTCCCGGGGACACAGAGGCGATGATGACCACAGGGTTAACTCTTTGAGGTCCTTCCCACCAGGTCCTGCTCCTGAAGCAGGGGTACAGGGGGAGCTGACACGGGGATGTGGTGGACAAGCTGGAGTGGTGGTTGCAAGAGGTGGGGAAATACCCCATGGACAGGAATTTTCCATCCTGAGGCACATTAGAGAGGGGAGAAGACCCCAAAACCAAGGATGGAGGTGGGACAGAGTTTTCATGGAGTGATGGAGACAAGAAAATGAAGTTTGAGAAAGAAAAAGCTCTGGGAGAAGAAGGAAAGCTCTGGGGGAGAAAGAAAACATCCAGGAGAAGACATAGCAGGGAGGTGAAGGGATTGTGCCTTGCTTGGCACAACAGAACAATGACTTTAGCTGTTTGGGAAAAGCCTCCATGAGGCTGTGAGGTGCATCATTCATGGGTTCCTGAGGGTTTCCTTTTCCCTTGGACTGGAACAAGAATTGCATGGCTTCATCCAAGGACTCCAGTTAACCCAGGGCACCCTGCAAGTAGAGGTTGAAGTGGGAATCCCAAAGCAGGACTGGAGCCCATCTTCTTGCAGATGAGGTAGGAGCCTCAGTCAGAATCCACTACAAAAAAAAATGATCCTAACTAGGCAAATGAGTGAAATCTTTAGGAAGTCACAATGCAAGGCACCTGGATGACCATGAGGGAGTCACCTTAGGGTAGCACGTCTCTTGCCACCCTTTCCACACCATGCACATGGTCTCCGAGCCCAGGTTCACTAACCTTTCTGAAACAACTTTACCCTGAGGAACAAACCAAGAAGGCTTGTGTATGTGTCTGGGCTGTCTCTGCCAAGGACATGACCTGATTAGCCCGAGGTTTTTAATTCAGACGTATGGAACTCAATCTCCATATCCACCCAATCATGGGGAAAGTGTAAAGAGCTTGTCACTCACATCTTGTAAGTGAAAAAATGGACAGCTGTCAAGGTCTATTGAAGATCCTTCTCACTGTCAGATCAGCTCTTAGGTAGATTTTCAGTGGTTCGTGAACTTGGTATTCCTCACTCTGCCAAGACATCTTTCAACATTCATATTAACATATTCTGAATGTCCCTCGGTGTTCATTGCAACCTTCAAAACATTGTATGTGCTTATTGCAAGCTGGTAGCTATCCCTGTGAGAGTCGGATGCAGAGCAACTGTGTGTGGTGGAAATTTTCATTCTGGTTTAAAGTTATAACACTTCCAGTTGGAGGGAGAGAATGAAGAAAGAGCTTCAAAGATGGTTGTGCTGTCCAGCAGCCAGTGAGAACGGACTCCTAGAGGTGCAGGTCATTTGTGTCCAGGTGGTTTTACATATCCCCAGAAGTAATGTTCAGCATTATCTGCTAAACCTGGGCTCCTGGCCCTTCGTTTCCCCGTTTGAGAGATGTGCCAGCTTCTAACACTTAGGCTTGTGGCTCGAGAGTAGGGTGAAGGCAAGGTGCAGAGAAGGAGAGGTTAACGTTGGGTTTCACCCTACAAAAAAGGTGGGGCCAGGCAATAGCTATGTGACCAGGCTGGAAGCATTCGCATGTATCAGAGATTAGAAATAACTAACTGATGATCCCAGGTGCTGTCTGGAAGGTGGAAAACAACTCCGAAGCAGCAAGAAGCCATAGATATTACAGTCCTGCTGAGAACAGCATGCAGATTTTGCATAGAGGATGCAGGAGCTGATGCCTCTTTCTTTGTTCAAGGGGTTGTGTTGCGAAAAAGAGTTTTTGTGGATATTTCTACTTGTTTTGATCCATGGAGTGATGGAGGTGTGGGGGTAAGGAAGCTCAGCCTGAACCAGGCAGCTGCAGTGCTCATTCTGCAGCCTTTTGCAAACCAAATACTGCAAGGGTAGGAGGGAAACCACTTCTGCAATGATCTGCCTTGGCTTTTGGCCTGGAAATGAGGAGGAACATTAACTTGGATGTGTTCGAGGTGGGGGCACAAGGAATTTTGTTAAGTAGTTAATGGATGCAGAATCTGGTCAGCACGGCGGCACCGAATCTTGCTAACTCTGTGCTTTTAGCAGCCCTGCGGGATGCAGGTTTGGATGGAAGCGGTCTGAAAGCAGGATTGTCTGTCTCTACTCTGGGATTGTTTTGGGGAAATCTGGCTGCTGGAGGGATCTGAGATCAGAGACACCTATGGCAGCACCATGGCTGTTAGCATCCCTTGCTCCACCATCCTCTGCTCCTGCGGCATCCTTGGCTGGCATCCCTCTGATTTTAGTCTGGGAGATCTAAAGAGATCACAGCCCTTGCTGAGGGCCTGATAACAAGCAAGTAATTCCTCGCTTCCCAGCTCAGCAGCGGTTGGTGTCACTGGGTGAGTGACATGGTGTGAAGAAAACCCCCTCTGTGGCCAAGATCTTCAAGGATTCCCCTGCCCTGCTTTCCCCTCCCTCCTTATCGCACACACTGCCTTGTTCTGCTCCGAGATTTCCGACGCGGAGCAGCTGGGGAATAAAAATGTGAACCTTTCTGATTCGGTCTCGCAGGCTCTGCTGGAGGCTAAGTGAGGTTAATAACCGAACACGCCGGGAGGTATTGAGGAAAGAGACGGGGGAAAAAGCTCCGTCCCTGATCTGATAGTGATAAACGATTGGAGATAGGATATCTGATTTCTTCTCTCTGGTGGTCCCTACAGTAACAGCTTCCAGGCGAGCACGTCAGCCATTCATTAAAGGGAAACGGCGAAGATTATCGCTAATATCTCGAAGATTAGTTAGATAAATACACACTGCAGAGGAATATGCAGAGAGCCAGGTCTGTGGCTGCTGCAGACCGAGTTCACTGACTGAGCCGAAGCAATTTGCATCCAGTGCTGCGCGGCGTTCATAAAGCCGATCCGTGGCGGCTGGGTGTTTGTAAACACACAGCGTGCGTGCCCTTAATGCACATCCGCTGCCTCCCTCTGTGGTTAGGAGCACAGAAAGTGCTGTTGGGGGATCAGACCGCAAACACAAGCACCTTTGCTAAATAATCCCTAGCAAACTCCGAGCATGATTTAAGAACTGTTCGGGTGACCGTATGAGCTGCTAAGTCCACAGGCAGCGCAGAGCTGGGGTTTGCCAACAAAAACTCTCACCTGGCTAATGTCTGGGTGGTTGGAAATAGTTGGGATGCTTCCAAAGATACAAAGCAAAAGAGAAAGAATTTTTTTGCACTGAAAATTTTATCATTTTCACAAGGAAAATCCAAGCAAATCTCAGCTGGCCCCTGTGTCAGCAGGAGTGCTGACGCAGATTTAGAGGTCCCATCCCACTCAAGCCACTCCTGTAACTGCGAACAGGAAGCTTTGCTTTCCGAGCAGCTTTCTGAAAGAAAGGGATACCCAGCACTCAGTGCCAAATGTTGTTTTGTTTCCTTTTTAAAAACCAGCAAGCAGAAACACTCGTGGTGCTAAGTCTAAATGAGGCAAAAACTGTTGTTTCATATTGACGCAAGTGTCAGCTCTCGTTTCTCTTCTTTTACACTTGAAAGCCAAAGTCACATTTTAAGTCAAAACAGAGGAGAAATGCAAGGGCTGCTGGAAGGAAACCAGCGTTTGGAACCACCATTTTGCTGCACAAGGAGAAAGCAGGGGGAAAAACTCCAGCCCTGGCTCCATCCTTTGGCTTGGTTTGCCGTGGGCAGGGGATGAGCACAGCCAACACGTTCAAGGGCAGGCTGGGTTTGGGGTGCCACCTCCACTCTTGAGTGAACCAAGATATTTTGACCCCTGTGCATCCTTCTGGCCACCGAGGGATGTCCATGAGAAGGTGAGACACTGCTGTTGTCATTTTGACCTAGACTAGAGCTTCTAAATGGTGGCTGGTTTGTGTATTTTTATTTCATTTCCTTTCATGTATTATTATTTCCTTTAAATTCCTTTTTATTTCATTTCCTTATGTTTGCCTTTTTGTTAGCATTTTAAGGGGTCCTTTCTCCCTGATTTATTTGGTTTCTCCCCTGGCCCTCCCCTTGCTGGAGCACCACTGAGCAATCAGTGTGGCTGGAGAGCCCCGGACCATGGGAGCATCAAGAGGGGTGCAGGGACCTGGGCTGCCCCCACATCTACGTGGTCACTTCACCCTTCTATGTTGCCATTTCCCCCTTCTGGGTTATGATTTGGGCTGGCGAAACCTGTTAAGAAGCCAGAGGAAACCACAGAGGTCCGTGCTTTATGTCTGGCCAACCTTCTCCCCCAGCTGTCCTTAAATACTCTAGAAAAATTCGACACATTGCTTGTTTGCTATCAAATCCACCAAAGGGGTGGATGCTGCAGGGCAGAATGCTATTTTTGCAAGGTTTGCAAAAAAAGGGGCTTCTCGGGACAGGGGAACTCGAGACTTGAGCACCTCTGGTGTCTCTCACTGGGCTCTGGCAGCCTCCTGGGCACCGAACCTGCTCCTGTGCTTGCACAAAACCAAGGGATCCCAGCACAGCTGTAACAGGAAAAAACGCCTTTCCACAGCAGGAATTTCCACTGGAGCAGGCAGGATTGAAAGTAATGGGACAGATAAGAGAAAAAAAATAAATAGTGGTAAGATTTGCATGAGATGTGGTAGTTTTTAACCTTTTCTCTCCCTCTTTTCCCTCCACATCATCTCCTTGCTCCCCAGTTTTCTTTTTCCCTGCAAGAGCAGCAGCCTTCCCTTCACTGTGCAATAAACAGAGACAGCTGGAAAACAAAGAACCGGCTTTTTAATTTTTTTTTTTTGCCACCTCTGCATTCAGCTGGAGGTGGGATGCTCTGTGGATATGTGTGTGTGTGTGCGTGTGTGCGTGTGTGTGTGTGATGAAATTCAGGCCAAGCCGGCAGCGCGCAGAATTCCGCCGCCCTCAGCAGTAAATAGTAGCAGGAGCAGCAGGATTGCAAGGGCTGGCGGAGATGAGAAAAGAAGGGATGTGCGTAATTGCACACTCCAAATGCCACCTTCAATTGCGGCTGCAGATAAGCCAGCCCGCTCCCTGCCGCAGCCCCGCAGAGGGCTGCCAGGGTGCTGCCGATTCCCTGGCATCATCCTGCATCAAGGTACAGCAGCTTCAAAACATGCATAACAAAATCAGCACTCATATTCTGACCTTTGTTTTACTTTCGGAGACAGCTCCAGCTCAGGAAATCTTGGGACTGTGTTTTACTCTCACTGTCTTGCCTCTGTTTCTCATTACCCTCATAGCCAGCAGGAAAATAGTTTGTGAGATTTGGTGGCAAGTGTCAGGAGTGCAGAGAGTCAGTGAACTTTTTACCTAATTTATTTCCTTTTCTTTCTTTCTTTATTCATTTTCTGGTGAATCGGGCGATCTCATCAGACCACAAACTGCAACAGCTCTCCACAAACTGACTGTTTATATGCACACTTGCATTATTCTGGGTTCTTCTGGGCTCCCTTCAAGAAGCAGAAAGCCATCGTGCCTTCTGCCTTCAGCAGAGCCTTGCAATGCAACACTGCTGTTCCCTTGCTTTTGCCACCACAAATTCAGACACAGCCTTTTTGCACTTGAGCACACATTGCATTACCAAAACAAAGAGCAGGAGGGAAACTGAGGCAGCTCTGCAGCACAAATGTCATGCAGACTCCACATCATGCAGGACAGTTCCCTTCACATGGTGAGGATGGAGTCATTTTTCTCCTAGATTTTAGCTTCAGTAGCTCCTCCTTTATTTTAGGACAGGTTTCATAATGCTACTCACCCCCAGCCCAAGTTCCATCGCAGGTAATTCCCCCCCAAAAAAACAAAACCCGGAGAAAAACCTCGCAGTCCACAGAGCTGCAGCTCACACCCGTCTCGGTGTTATTTGAAGCTGCGCCTCTGCGATAATGCCACAAAATGCTGGTCAACACTTTTTGATAGTGGAATTTTCTACCAGAAAACACATTCTTGTCAAAATCATCTCGGGATCAGGCTGATTGCAGTGATGTGGTTTTTTTTATATTAAAAATATTGAAATGAGTTGTTTCAACTGTCTTGCTTCACTTTCAAAGCAACAAAATATTTTGTAGTGCTGGGAGAAAACATACTGCTTCAGCTCTGCCGAGGCATCCGGGTTTCCTCGAGTGTTTATAGTTAAACCTTGGATTTAACTATATATTGGATTATAAAGTTGAGATTTTTACCTTATTTTGTTGCTAGTGAGAAGGAACATTTTTTTTTCTTTTTTTTGACTGAGCTAAAACACCGGAACATCAGAACAAAATATTTCCAGGTGGACTTTGTTCTGGGGATAAATCTCAAATTCCTATATGTATTTTTGGCTTCTGAATGCAAACTCATTTGCAGGTGTCAGGATTTTCGAGCAGAATAAGATACCATTTCCCAGCACAACAATGTGCTGAACACTTAGACAACTGCTCAAAAATTATTCCAGGTTTCCCCTGTGGGTTTTCCCTAGTTTTCTCTTAGCCTATTTATTTAAGACATTACACTTTTTAACGTATCCATGTGTAAATAGGATCAAGGATCAGCAAATGGGTTGGTCAGGTAGAAATGTGTCCCTGCATCTCGGGCATCTCTGTCGGTGCAGCCTTGGGCATAACACAAGGAACAAACACTAAAAGCTGTGGCTGCAAGGACTTCACATGGTGCAAAACCCCTCTACCTTACTAAAAGAAACCAAGCCTTTACTATTTCTTCAAGAGAGTTGTCAGTGGTTTTCTGCCTGGTGCTATCTATAGCCTTGGAGCTTTCCAGCTTGCGTCCTGTGCTAACCAAGGGCATCAGAGCCACAGAAACAGCCCAGTACTCAGCAAGAGCTGAGCTGAGAAAATAACGCCTGCTCCAAGGATGTTGCCACCTGAATGAAGAGACGGGGGCTGAGAGCTTAAAGAGCCAGGAGATGACATGAGACGTGTGTCTTGCCTTGTGTCATAAACCCCAAACACTTGTGCTGGGTGTGCTGTTATTCCCCTTGCTGGAGCGAATCTCCTGAAGCCAAAACTGCTGGAGGAATAGAAAAGAAGAGCAGGACCCGACCTCAAAACCCAATAATCGATTTGCTCTGTAATTATTTGCCTCCTTGGCAGAACAAAACCAAAGTCCCTTCCCAGGAGGGTGGTGGGGTGGGAGAGGATCCGGGTGGGTTCAACAAAACGAGCCCTGAGCACCAAATCAGGGTGTTATTTGAGTGTTGGCAGGAGCTGAACAGAAAATCCTTCAGAAAAGGCTGGCTGCAGTCAAATACTGGAGGGCAGACAGGCTTCCCTTTCAGGAAAAAAGAAGTGCAAATTTATTCTTGTGGCAGCTCCTAACATTATTATTATTTCAGGGTGTGGACCAGGTCTTCTTCTGCCTTTTCTCCTTGGGAACAAGGAAAAGACATAGAGCAGATCTTCCTCTACCTCTGATGCACAGGGTTTATTTTACATTTTCACATGCATGTTGATTATAGAATGCATGGATATGTGTGTAAAAGGAAAAACAGGCTTTCTCGGCAAGAATTGTGTATCCTTATTAGAGGTACCTTATATCTCCTTACATTATCCTCCCGTGACAGCCCCGAGTTTAAAGGAAACCCTTTTTCTGGAGGGATGGCAATGAAGTCCCTGTGTGTATGAACACTGAAGAACAAGTGTGGCTTTGATTGAACTGCGAAGCGAAGCGGTAGCATTTTACAGCCACTTCTCATTCATTTTTTCCCCAGCCACAGAATATCTCAAGATGTATAAAGGCAAGAGAGGCTGGAGCCCTGAATGTCTGTGTGAGACACACACGTGCCTGTTTATAGGTCCCAGCCTAGTCAGAGACACCCAGCTCTGCTGCTGTAAAACCAGGAACAAATCCATCAACGTCAGCACTTTTTCATTGGCATAAAGGTGAGCCGGCCAAGATGCAGCCCCTCTCTCCTGCTCCGCCTGGATGTGCCCCACAGATATACAAAGGAGCCAGAAATTTAAATCATTTAAAAATCAAACGTATTTATTGCACTCAGCAGCTCCATCTCAGTGTTCAAAAGGCATTTGGATAATGCCCTTAATAATACGGTTACCCCCAAAGTGGTCAGGCAGTGGACTCGATCTTTGTAGGTCCCTTCCAAGTGAACTTTCTATTCTATTCTATTCTATTCTATTCTATTCTATTCTATTCTATTCTATTCTATTCTATTCTATTCTATTCTATTCTATTCTATTCTATTCTATTCTATTCTATTCTATTCTATTCTATTCTATTCTATTCTATTCTATTCTACTCTACTCTACTCTACTCTACTCTACTCTACTCTACTCTACTCTATGTAGATATATAGATATATTTTCTGTTCTATATAGAATATAGAATATTCTCTATATATTCTATATTCTATATAGAATAGAACATATCTATTATCTATATATATTATATAGATATATATTCTATTCTATATAGAATAGAATAGAATTTCCATTCTAAATATCTCATACAGACCCAAATTACCCCTTTAAAGATCCAAAGTCCCTAACAAGTTTTATTTAAAGACGTGCAACGGGAGCTTTCACCCGGGTGTCCGCAGCCTCGGCTCCTGTCTCCAGCCCCGCATCCCCGTTGATGCGCTGATCAATGGCTCATCAAACCTTAATGTGTGCTTTAACTCAGCTGTGGCATCTTAATCAGGGCGCTGAGTGCCGAGTGTCAGCCCCATCGACTTGTGGGGGGGGAGCCGGGACAAATGAAGCCATCGACTGCCGGGGAGGAAGGAGCATTTCCACGGGCCTGACCTGCCGTCTAGTGGCTGCAGGAGAAGAGGACAAACGGAGATGTGTGCGCGGGGTGGGAGGGCTGGGGGAGCCTCTCTGCAAGGTTGGGGTGCTGCTGGGCGAGCGAGGCTTCTTTAGGGTGCCATCGTCACCCGTTGGTCCCCCTTGGGAGCGGGTTTGGGGCGAGGGGGCTTCCCACCAGGTTGTCTTCGTGGGGAGCATCAACAGAGCTTGGGGGTGGAGAGGGAGCGTGTAGGGCTTTGCACGCCCGCTGGCACGTCTGCACACATCTGTGGGGCTGGAGCAGCCGGCGTGCAGGGGGGGTGGCAGCACGGGGTGCATGCTGGAGGAAATTCGGGTGCACAGGGCGGCCGAGCAGTTTATTTGGCAATGGGGTGCTCGTGCGTGATGTCTGCAGGCTGGAGGAGAAATTGCTGTGTGCATGTACCTGCTTGAGCACGTATGCGTCCGTGCACACGTGTGTGTGAGCAGAGGCTCCCCATAGGCATGCCCATGACTCCATGTGCAGTGGTAGAGGTCTGTGGGATCCCAAGAGAGGAGGACCCCGTTAGAGGAACCATCCAGGGCATTAGGGCAAGAGGTAGGGCTGCACATGAGTGGTGGAGAGCACGTGCTGAGCTATCCCGGAGCGCAAGCTCTGCGCCGTGGGGCCACGGGGCTGAGAGCCCATAGCTGGCCCCAGCAAAGCAACCAGCCTTTTTCGGGCCAGTCCCTGCTATGTCTTGCAAGCCCTGTATTTCTTTTTATTTGATTTTTTTTTTTTTTTCAATAGCATCAATTGGAAAAGCTGCTTAAAGGAACAACAAAGAAAAAGCTGACACAGACCTGAGCGGGAGGGAGAGAGCAGGTCAGGCAGCACTCCTCTGGGGTGGCAGTGATTTCTGCATCTCAGCTTGCGTCTTATTTTAACAAGCCCCGTGCCCTCCGGAGACCTCTCCTCCAGACCCGAAGGAGACCTGGGGAACACTTTTAGGGGGAGAGGGGCTATAGGGGGACAGGTCCAGCCCATCCGAAGGGGCTGAGAGCTCGCCCTATAACCAAAGGGAAGCATCAGGCTGTGCTGGCTCTCTGCCGGACTCTATTCACTGGGTAGAGAATTAGCTGAGGGCAAAAATAATTTCAAGTCAGGTACTTCAGTTAAGTGCCGACAAGCAGGAGGGATGTGTCTGGGTTTCTGGGGTATGTAATGCCTGGAAGAAGGATTATTTTTTTAAGGCTAAGCTGATCCCGGTGGGATGCTCTGGGGAGATCACAAGGGCTATGCAGATGCTGTTCTGGGTTTTGTGAGGTTGGGACGGCACCGTACGAGCGTTGCTGTCTCCTATCTTAGCCAAGCTGTCCCTGCACGAGGTTTCTTCCCGTTCTTATAGCTGTTCCCAGCCCATGTCAGCAGTGTGATGTCCTTGTGCCTCTGGACACTCCATTCACAGCTGGTAGGTAGCTGTCTTACTCATTACGCTTATTTCTTCATTTATTTTGCAACCAAACTGAAGATCCTGACCAGGACTAAGGTGTCCCCAGTGCCGTGCAAACACCTCCCATCCCAAATCACCCCCTTGTCTTCCCCAGCACCCAGGAGAGACTCGGGGACTGGGGATGTCAATCCTAACATTGCTTTTGCACCCACCTGCTTCCTCCTGGCCACAAAGCAGCCCTGAGAAAATCAAATAACACATTCGTCACTGGTTTAAGCCATCCTGTGAGACCTTACCTGGTGCCACCGAGGGAAAGGTGGCAGCAGCTGGCTCGCAAGGATGCCAGATGTAGATTTGGGAGGGCAGAAAAGAGATAAAGCATCAGGATCCATCTCTGAGGCAGGCAGGGAACACCTGCAGAGGGGAATGAGGTGAATTTGGGGCCCACCCTGAGCACAGGCAGCAGGGGCTGAGCACTTCAGGTGAGACCAGAGCCTGGTGGGACGCCCTGTGCTGGGTCCCTTGAGCTCAAGGGTGTCCCTGTGCACAGAGAGGGGAGGGGATAGGGAGCCTTGTGAAGCTCTGCAGACCACCATTTAACAAACATTTTCTGTGGTCTTGCCATCAAAGGGCTTACAGGCAAAGAACGAAGCACAGGAGGTCATAGCTGGAGCCTGGAGCTTATAGAAAAACAAAATAATTCCTCCTTTGACAACTTGCTTTATTGCTTGAACAAGATCGACATCTTTTGGCGTTGCTGACTCATATTTCCAACACTTAAATCTGAGGCATTGTGACCCTTTTTAAAAAAAAAACAGCTTTACGGGTGGAAGATGACATGAGTGTCAGTAGGGCCAAAGTCACTCCTGAGATTCATCCCAAGTCCTACAACATCATTGATTCAGGAGAGCAGAGGAAAGGTTCTGTCCTGGCCAGGGCTCTCTCTCCAACGGTGGCTTTAAGCAGGGTCTTTCAATGGAAAAAGTAAGGGGACAAACCTGATACCTCTTCTAACAACCTCCCAGGCTCCAGCTGTTCTTAGCTCAGGGGATTTCCTGAGTCTGTTGTCATTTGTATGTTCAGTAACCCCCAACAGATCTCTTTTCCGAGCCTGTGTGCAGCCTCCTCAGTCATTAACTGAATCCATGACACCCCCTGGCAAGGCGTCCCGCAGCTTGAAGACCTGCTATGTTAGGAGTTTTTTTAGGAGTTAGGAGCCTTTTGTTCAAACACCAGCTTCTAGATTGTGTTCATAGGCTTTTTTTTTTTTTTTAAATAAGGTTTTGTTCTAGACCTAATTGTGAATAAACACATAAAGATATGGATCTTGCAGACTCAAAGGCAGGTAATCAATCAATCAAACAAACAAACAAAATCATTTTTGAAAATATTGTTATTCTTTTTGGTAGATTTGGTAGATCTGGTGGATTTGGAGGGTTCAGTCACTGCTTTGAGGACCCTTGGTAGGGACTGCAGGAGACTGCATGGTGACAAAGCTTCATCCCAAGCCACTATCATTTATAGCCCCATCAAACTGGCTAACTGCACATGATGCCAATTCAGGATTTAAGTGAGCAGGGTGAGAAGGAGCCGTCAGTCAATGTAGTGTCATCTGAAGGAAATGTAAAGAACAGCTCTCAGTCTTCCAGGTTTGGAAATACTTTTATTGAACAGGATCTGCTGCACTGCCAATACATCTCTCCAGCCTCTCTGGGCACCCCTGGTGTAGGAACAGGGACTTATCCCTGTGTTACAAGCACAGGGGCAGCATCTGAAGTCCTCTCCACCAACACCTGCTAACGTGGTGGAAAGGCTCTCAAGGAATGGCCATAACGTCACCTGGGTTCTCCATGGCTGCAAGCCGCAGCAAGGAAATTACATTTAGATATAAAGCAAACAAAAAGATTGGTTAAGCAATGAAAAAATTGCTCTGAGAGGTGGTGGAGCCTCCTTCTCTGGGAAACGAACTGCCCAGGTCTGCATGGATTTTCAGCCTCCCTTGAACCTCATTTTGCTTCTTGCTGGAATATGTGGGCTCAGGAGGAAACTCTCCAATTTTCTTCCAATGATCATAGAATCATAGAATGGTTTGGGTTGGAAGGGACCTTAAAAATCATTTAATTCCAACCCCTTGCCACAGGCAGGGGCACCTCCTACCAGACCACGGTGCCCAAAGCCCCATCCAGACTGACCTGGAACACCTCCAGGGATGAGGCATCCACAGCTTCTCTGGGCAGCCTGTGCCAGTGCCTCACCACCCTCTGAGTAAATAATTTCCAATTTTTTAGATATCTAATCTGTATCTAATCTGCTTTATATCTAATCTTTGTGCCTGGTGACATCAAGAAAACATCTCGTTTTTGGAAGGATTTCAGTCCTCCCTGGTGGGCTGCTAAGGAGTCCCTTCTGCTGGGAGGGGGTGAGATGCTGCTGAAAATCTGGGGAGAAAAATGGGGAAATGACAGAGGAGTCTGTTCCCTGAGAGACAGTCCATGCAGAGTGGAGATGCAGTGATTTCTCTGCTGTAGGGGCTGCCCCTGTTCAAAACAGAAAGGGCAGAGGAAGGAAGACAAATCACACAAGGGTGAACTGTCCCCTTACAGCACCACGTAGCTCCCTTGGTAAAGGCAGCCCTCAGACTCTGCTTGACCACAGATGTGCAGGCAGCTGAACATTTCCCAGCCCCAAAGAACTAATCTCCTCTTTTTATAGCTCCTGTGACAGCGAAGGACAAGAGCACACAGCTGGGTCCCAAGCTGCAGGGGGGGCACTCAGGGTGGCCCCTTAGGAAAGCAGCAGTGGCTTTGGGAAGAGTCCAAGTGGCCAACATGGAAAAGCCTTTCCTCATGGGAATGGACCTGTGCTCCTCAACCATCCCCACCCGAGAAAATGTCCTTGCTCCCAGGCTGTGGGAGTCGGAAAGCAGTCAAGGCAAGGGCTGGTGAAATTCTGACATAAGGACCTGTGAAGCTGAGCTACCCATACCCCTACAAATGATAAGGTTTAACCAACCATGGCTTTTTAGTTGCCTTTTTATGCCCTTCCCTCCTGTCCCCATGCCCAAGGGCCTTGTTGTGGCCGAGGGAGACCAGCAGAAGATTCTGATCTTGGTCATGAAAGGGAGATGCAATACACACCATGGCATGGGTCACCATCCTGGGTGTCCTCGTGTTCTTGCCTGCAGCATAGATGAGCATGGAAGATTCTGCAAGCCTTTTGTATAAGATATCCCCTGTTTTTTCTTCTAGCCAAATTGATTAAGCTGACATCACATCGCCCAAATCTCTGTCCAAACCCGAGCCTAGGATGCCAAGCATCACAGAGAATTTGTAGCAGAGCAGGTAAAAGGTTTCCAAATGTTGGTCTTTTGCAGACCATGAGGTACCCAATCTGTCTAGTCTCCACGTCTTTTTTGTTTTTTGTTTTGTTTTTTACAGGTGGAACAGTGAGTGAGGGGTATTGCTTTGCAGATTCGGTCAGATAAATGCCTGCTTTGCACCGGTATAAATAGTTTTATGCATGGCAGTGGGAAATTGGGACTCCAAGGGAAGTGTGGAGATGGGCTGTCATTCCGCAGAGAGTTCAAAAGCGTCTTGTTCCTGTAAAAAATGCATGGTTTCTGCTTTCTCGCTTTTGCAAGGAAATTTCAATTTCCTCCTCTCTGTTCAGGTGTTTTCCTTTCACCTAGGCTGAAAGTCTCTTGGATTCACAGAACAAGCCTGCCGGGTCTGGACAAACACTGTGCTGGAAGCTCCAGAGGTGCAATAAATTATCAGACCTTGTTCATTCATACATTGGCTGCCTCAGTGAGTCTGCAGGCTTTCTCTCGTGGTTTTCCCTTAGTATCCATCAAGCTCACTCCCTGGACTGATGGTAATCTGAATGTGTCCTCCTGTTTGCTTTACCCATTGGTGACACTAGATTCTCCCCCTTCACATTGCTCATCCTCCTTTTTTGGCTATTTTAGGCAGTTCATCGAATCGAACAGGCCAGAGGGACTTTATGGGTGGAATTTCAGCAGCAGCAACGTTCGCGAGGTGTTGGTTATTCCCAAATCCATCTCCTTGCAGGTAGAGCACCAATTTCAGCAGCAGAGGCTTGAGGAGCTCACACCGGCGCACGCACCCACGTGCCCACACGGATGCACACTCAAACCTTCAAGCTGCCGCAATTAACAGGACAGCTTTTAATTGGCAATTACAATTCCATTAAGCTGGGTCTGGCAGATCATTTGCTCTGTCAGGAAAGCCCTCAGGCAGGGAAGATTAGTGGCTGGCAGGATCCGGGCTCCCGCGCTGGAGCTGTGGAGGAAAAGACAGGTAACAGCTGTGCTTTCTCAGCCGGGGAAAGTGGGAGGGAGAATTGCAGTTGCATGAAGCCCACTTTGTCTTCCCTGCCCAGGGGGAACGCATCCCACCGCAGCTGTCAGGAGGAGAGCTCAGCAGGTCCAGGAAGGGGGAGGCACTGATCAGACCAGGGAGCATGAAGCAGAATGAGCTTCGCTCCCAGGAAAACAAAGCTTGGTGGTTCCTGTCGGAGGGGAAAAGCACAGGGGGACAGCAGCGCTGTGGCTCCAAGGGGAGTCCATTGCTTGAAGGTTTGTGAGGTCTGGATACAACATTTGGGCACTGCTGTGCCACCTTCGGGCCATAGACAGTTAATCAGAGGTTGCTCAGGAACTTCCTGATTCTGATCTTGGCTCTCAGCAGACCGTGGGTCTGGCATCGAACCTCTCTGTGCAGAAACCTTCACTGGGAGAGTTTTAACCCTCAGTTTGCAGACATCTATGCGATGCCGGTGTGCCACAGTTCCCAAACCAGAGTTTGCGCACCCATCCCAACACTGGTCCTGCCTTGCTCCTCTGATCTCTCTGAGCTTTCTGCCACATGGACTCCTACCTCCCCATCCTCTGCTGGCCAAAGGGCCACTGCCTCTCCCTTGCCAGCTGGAAAAATGTTGTGCTGCTGGCACGTGCCAAGTTGTGTGTCAGGTACCATGGTCTCCGGGTACCATGAAAGGCTGACTTGGAGTCTGGTTCAAAATCCTCTAGGTTTCTCTGTAATGAGAAGTATTCATGCTCTTATATCTATGTATTAGCCAGATTTCATTGGTTAAGAGTTTTTTTTTTTTAATATATATTTATTTATTTTTTTCCTACTAACTGCCTGTAAAAAGCCAACCCTTATAACTTTATAACATGCTGGATGAATACTCCCTGTGCAACCATCACCAGAACTTGGGGAAGGCCAGAGGGCAACCCCAACCCAGTTACATCTTACCAGGCAAAGCATGGATTTAAAGGAGAGATCAGCAAGCAAAACAGTACTTTGAGCTGGGCTTTGGGGTTTTCAGGACAAAGATCATGTTATTGTGGTGATTCAAAATGGTTCATGGCATGACCAGAAGAAGGGAGATGTTTCAGTCCCAGATGAAGTCATCGCAGACAGAAACCTGTTCTTTGTGTGTGTCCCTGTGTTTATTTGTCTGCCTGTTGAATGTCCCCAGCCCCTGCAAGCTCATAATTCCCATGCCACTTTTGATCAGGTTCAACAGAAAAAGAGGGCTTTTTCTATTGAAATAATTCATTTCCTGCAAACTTTGTGAAAACATATAAAAGAGTCCTCAGTGCCTCCATGGAGGTAAAAGCTGCACAGCCTCCGTGCAAGGAAGACGAGGCTGGAAGGCACAAGGGGATTACCCCATGGGCACTGTGTCCTTCAGGCTCCTAAGAATCCCATCAGGATGCAAGAGGCCAGAGGAGACTTTGGCCACAGTTTGGTCCTGGAGCCTCTGGGCACACAGTTTGCTAGCTTGCGTGCAGTGCTGCTTTGGCACATTGGAGATCCATTTGGAGCATCAAATATCTGTCTCCTCTGTCTGAGCTCTTAGCAGTCTGTCTCCGTCCTGCCTCTCATCTCTCGTTCACAGCCAGAAGACCAGTTCTCATCTCCGATCAACAGAAAAGTGCAGCTGCTATTGCTCCCCCAGCAGATTTTCATGCAGACACATCGGTGGGTTCCCTGACTTGGAAGAAACCTCCCAAGAACTTCTACAAAGTGCCTTCTTCCTTCTCCTTCCAGTCCCAGCATAAAATTCTCATTTGGTGAGATATTTAGAGACTTCTTTGATTACTTTCAAGATATATAATCTCTACACTCTCTGCTTTTATGCCACTGGTTTGAACTGCTCCACTTGCCCACGCCCAATGAAGCTTTTTAGGGTCAGGCCCATCCACATATCCTCTACTTCTCCTTATTTCTTAGCACACATATTTGTCTGTGATGGGATACCCACCATTTGTATATGGTTATCTGCAAATAAATAACATAAACAATGATTTTCTCTACTGCTGGCAGATCTAACTCTACAGATGGATGGGAAGGAGAGCTATTGAGCAAGGATTCCATTTTAATACCTCATTCAATAGTTTTGGATGTCTCTTGCTCTTCCTCACCTCTCAGACACACAATTGTATGTTACCAACCCTCTGACAATATAAGAATATGCAGATACTATTGACTTCTGCTAAGGTCAGTTTCAAGATTTATTGACCTGGGAAGGGAATATTGACCTGAGATGAAACTGAGGTCAATGTGTGGATCTCAGGGGACCATAAATTTCAAAATTGACCCACCAAACAGAAGTCAATAAATGAATGGTTAATATAAACATTGTCTTACAAAAATTAATTCTCGGTGACATGGGTTCACAAGCAATTTTTATTGTGAAATATGGAGGGCAATATTGGTTACCATGTCTGAAGAATGTGAGTCGGTGTCTGATTATGGAGAGTAATGAAACTGCTGGGAATGGGGGAAAAGGAATTGGATGTGATTATAATTTAATCTCCAGTCAGCAATGGAACAGCCTCTTGTTAACCAGAGCAGGGTTATGAAGATAACTCCTGAACGAGCTAGGCAGGATAATGTTTAAGCCTCAGGGAGAAAGTTTACAGAAGGTGGTGGCTCATGACTTCAGCTCTCCTGTGCTGGGGCTCTTCAGAAATCTCAACAAGCTGATGGGGGATTCTCTGCTTCTTTCAGTGGAGTAGGACTCACTCTCTCAGTTGCAATCCAGTGCTTGTCAACTTATGTAGTCTTCAGTCAAGACACTAAGAGGTGGGCTATGGGCTAAAAATGTGCTTCAGGTCTCATGATGTGTGGGGATGTACAGAGTGGAGGTGTCAGGATCCAGGTATGCTACCGAAGTCCTTTGTTCCTAGCCATGAACGCCCTCCACACACAAATACATCCTGAGTTTTAAGCGATTTCCACCTGGAGGTTCCATGTAGGCATTTGCAAGTGGTTTTTGTTGTTTGCAAGTGACTTGAGAATTTTGGAAGCGTGTAACAGCATCTGCAGTGGGAGAGTGACAGACTTTATTTCTTTTCTTCTTCTTCCACTTCACCAAACCGTGGGCTGGTACCTCTGCCTGTGTGTTGGTAGATTTTCAGCCCATGCCATAGAGAACAAAATGATACTGCAGTTTGGGAACTCATGTGTGACCTTCTTTTGGAGTTCTTGAATAAGGATAAATAGGTTTGGTTAGAAAGGGCAGCTTTCGGAGCATTTGAAAAAGACCCTAGGGTGGCAAATGACTTTCACAATCTTCTTTTTTGGGATTTCTTTAGGGTGATCACTTCATTGTCGTTAGTTATACCCTGGTATTGTCTACAGCCAACAGGTTTTGAATCTCATGGTGCTGGGACTTATTTGCCTCAGATCAAAAATAAAATGAGCAAGAATAAACAACAGTGTGTAGAAAAGAACAGAGATCAGGGCAGAGGGCAATTTCTGTAAAGATTAGGGCTCGTGAGACAGAAAGCAATAGTGATGCTGATCTGCTTGGGTACTGAGGATTGGTTTAATACAACCAGTCGAGATTCTTACAGATGGCATCTATTTCAGATGTTTGCTTCAAAACTAATTTGTCTCCTCTCTCTTCAGTTAGTGGAGAGAAAACTAGCCCTTTGAAGGCATGGCTCATCCCACTTGAATGTTCAAATAAATCACACCCAAGCTGTGCCTGTTTCTGAACCACTAAAGCCATTCTGATTTGCAAAACCACAAAGTCATTTTTCACAGCAGAGAAAGCTGAGAGATAGAGAACACTCTCATTTGGATCCAAATCTCCCTGCCATCAGAGGTGTCTCTCCATGGACAGATCTGAGGCTGGACTGCAACGAAAACTAGTAATCCTGCCTTCTAGTCTCATCTTTATCCAGTCTGGAGTTGTCCTGGCAATGTATTTGCATCCCACTCCACACTTGGCCATCCGCATAATTACTGTTTCATATTGACATCTCTGGAGACGCTCAGTGCAAAGAGATGTCAGGTCCTTGGCCTTTCAGGTACTGTGCCAGTCTACAGTGCACAGCCAAATTGAACTCAGCTATCTTGGCTTTAAATCACTGTCCAGATTGAACTTCTTTCAAATGTTTAAACCACTCCAAGGATTTGAATTGCAGGGCATATTTAAGAGTAGCTTAAATTATTAAAGCCCTTAATGTTTGTTGTTTTTTTTTAAGATGCATTTTGGAGCTGTCAAGCGAACAATCTTAAATGACAGATTGATGAATTCATTGTCCCTTACCACATCTCCAGGTGGAGAGAGGAGCATGGCTCCCAGTGAAACCAGCTTTTCTAACAGAGTTACAAGTTGCTTTCTGCTCCTTGACCTCTTGGGTCATAAGCATCCTTCTGCTGGCTGCAAAGGCGACATACCAGGGATGATGTTGGCCACAGACTCTCTATTTCAACCCACTGATGATGAGGACTGATACCCCGTGTAGGGATCATCTTCTGCTGATAGGGATGCTGCTTAAAACAAACAGTTCTTAATTCCAGCAGGGAACGTCTAGTCCTCCAGGCAAGCAGCTCTGTGCTATCATTGTAAAACCGTGTCCAAATCCACACATAAACATCATATGCTCAGACCTTGTCTTGATTTTCATGAGTTGCTCCTCCTGTGTGTAAGAGACTGGCCACACACTAAAAGAAGGAGTTGTGTAGTGCCTGTAGACTGAACAATTGGCCTGGGTTGGACACTTTCTCCTGTGAGCAAACTAAAATGTGTTGGGAATATTCCCCATTCTCCTTTATGGGTGGGAAGTGCAAGGGATAAAGTCACTGGGACCATGCTGATACTGGTAAATTTGTGTTTGAGCATGTTCCTGGCACTGGGACTCTACTGTTAAACTGGTTGGCTGTTAGAACTGTCCTGGAAATATTAATGATCCAGGATAATTAATCCTTTTTCTAACATTTCCCAGGAATCAGGAATCATGACCAGCCACAGGCTATTGTCAGCACACTGGTGGACATCTTATTTGAAGGTTAAAGGGAGTTTAAAAGCACGGCTGTGTGCTGTTCAGCGCCGGCTATCCTCAGGGGCAGAGGACTGTCCAGGCACATTTAATGTATAAGAGTAGTCTTGGAGTCTGGGCAAAGCCCCTGTTTATTTGTTTTTTCTGCAAATCTCAGCTCCCAGTCAAGAAGCCACTTCATGAGCAGAGCCGCCTTCGGCAGCCTTCTGGAAATAACGAACAGCAGAAAGATCAAAAATCCCGGAGGGATGGCGGGCTTCGACGTTAATGTATATGGAAAGTTGTGCTCATTTCTGGGCTTCTTCTTACCAGACAGATATTGTCAAATGGTAGGGAGTTCATATAAGAACAACCGACAAATGACTGAGGGCTGGACGGATTGATTTACAAGGGCAAGATGAAAAGAGCTGAATCAGTACAGCAGTGATCAAGACATGATGTGACATCTCCCTAAGTATCTGAAGGGCGTAAACACTGAGAGGCAGTGTCTTTGTGGGAAATGTCTTGTGTCTGCTTAACAGGCCACTTCGTTGGGATGTAGCAGGCTACTTACTGTCTATTAAAGACGTGCCACTTGATCATTATCAGTGTATTTATGGAGGGTCTAATGGCTTTAATAAAGTGAGAATTACAAAGGTAAAGAGCAGAGGAATCAAAGCCATGTCCCTCCCAGGTGAAAGAAACACAGAATCTTTTTCTTTTTTCCGTTTTTTTTTTTTTTTCTTTTCTTTTTTTTTTTTTGTTTCCCCACAGATCTGTGCTCTGGGAGGAAGTCATATGCCTGCAAGCAGGTTAGTTAACAGAGAACTGAAGAAAAGCTGTCTGGTATGTGGTATGCCCTTCATTCTTCTAATTATCTGTAAAAGCCAAATTTTACCTTTTGTACTCCAAAAGCAGGGACGTGTCCATAGGAACTTGTTAGGTCCCAGCTGAGACTGCTTGCCTTCTAACTGGGCCCAGGGGTGGGGAGGTGGAACAGCAGTTAGCCTTTCCTGATGTTAGGTGCCTATCAGTCCATTAACACATCGCTGGTTCAGGTCCTCAGTAGGCTGAAGGGTCAGTTGTCTCACCCTAGAACAGATGCCTGCTTGGGTCAGAGCATATTTCACTGCCTATCCTGGGAGTTCAGACACCTGTCTTATACATAGGCATTTATACATAGGAGCTCTTCAAATTAGGAAAGGCTCACCCCACCCTTTGTCCACACACAAGGAGAAGGGATTTTGTCCAGCAGAAGAAACTACTCTTTTAGATGGATCACGTAGCTCGTGCTCTGAAAGCCTTGACTCAAACCTCCCTCTAGTGCATCCTCACTTGTCTTCCCCTGCAGCACGGGGAATTGTTATGGACTGTGCCGGGAGCTAATGCTGGCCGCTGCGAGAAGGGGTGGTGCTGGGGTTGTGCCATCTGACATGCCCATGGATTGTGCTGGATCCTTTAATAGCATGCAGAGGGTGCTAATTCCCTCTGGAGGTGAAGCTCATCTCTCTATTTTTCCTCCTCTATCCTTAGCTCGCCCCCGGGCTTTAAAGAGAAGCCACCTGGCTGTGCTCCTCTCTTGCACCTGCTTTCCCCTGGATTACATATCGGCCGGAGCCGAGACACTAGTAACTTAAGAATGTTCCCTGGTGGAGACTGTGCTGCCCTTATCTCCTCATGGCAGAGGCAGGCGAGTGTGTGAAACGTAACCCCCTGCTTGCCGCCAGCACGGACCCTTCGTGCTTGCATGGAGCTGGGCTTGTGTCGGACGGCCAGAAGGACACTGCTGACAGATGCAAGAGCCAAGGGCATCCCGATTTGGAGCAGTCTTCAGCTTTTAAAGGACCGGGAGCTGGCGGCAGCTCCCTCAGGCTCGTATCGCAGGGAGATGAAGGCTTCTGTTACTTCTGCCCCGAGCTATGTTCCAACCCACAAGCTCTCCCAGAGGACGCCCAGCTCACTGCTGAGATAATCCATTGATGTTGCAAGTCCAGCTGCGTGCTAGCTCAGAGAACTCATGGGCCTGAGAACTCACACCCTGATATACTTTGTAAGAAAGTCTATAGAGAGTTTTCTATGCTACAAAGCACTGCTTCCTAACTTGACTTGTCCATCTTTCCGTACATCAACACAATTTGGACCAAAAGTCTCTTCACCTAGTCCTGAGACTGCAGGAATAATGACCTGAAGCCAGACCAGGAGTCCAGAGACTTGAGATTTCTGCTGTTACACGCGTTATGTGACTGCAGGCTTGCCGTGTGTATTACTACGCTTCAGTTTTTTAGTGACATGGGGAATTATCCCTTGAACACTGTATTACTTACTCCTGTAGGAACTGTGAAGATCAGTTCATTGTTCAACCATGATTTATTTAAAAAAAAAAAAAAAAGAAAAAAGAAAAAAGAAAGAAAACACCAAAAACCTGTAGCTCCACGCACTAAAAAGCTGGTCTCAAACACTAAAGGTGATTGAAGAGTCTCAGTGGCTGAACTGAGGTTCAAACCAAGACTTAGGAAAGGCTTAGGAAAGGCTTAGGAAAGGCTTAGGAAAGACTTAGGTGGGCTTCTACAAGCCTATTCCTGAAAGGCAGGTGAACTGCACTCATTTGATGAGTTCCCTCCCCTTACTCTCCCTGCCACCAAGCACACTGCGACATTATTACTGTTTGCACTCCAGTGATGGACCCCTTGTATTCTGCACCCTGGAGGTGCAGAGAGGTGCTCTGAAAATCCCCAGATTTGGCGATCTATTGTCATCCTGCCATGTCAGAGGTGACATTCTAGGCTTTCCCTGAAACTGTGCTGGACAGCTAAATGACCCACGAACAGACAAAGTGGAAGGATGCCTTCCCTTGAACAAACCATCTCTGGTGCTGCCCAGATCTCCTGCAAACCACGGCTGGTTTGGAGGGTGCTGGAAGCTTTGGGAGCAGAGGTGTCTTCTCCTGAACCTGTGTGCAATGTAATGAATTGATCTGCCCAAACCCAGGGTCTGTTCATGGGTGCTCAGAGGGGTGGGACCCCCCGGATAGGACCCCCTAGGGGCAGGGAGCAGAGCTCAGCACCACGGACAGAGGTGGGATCAGCCCCAGGGGCAACACCAAGCCCTGGGATGGGGGCAAGGGCAGAGACCCCAAAGTGGTCCTGCGAGGTGAAGGGCGCTGGGGGGAAGCATCTGAACCTGGACATGCAGCCAGGGTGGGAGATCATCCTCCCATCTGCATGAATGGTTTATTTTGGGATGCTGAAGAATGAGCAGAAAGCCTGTGTGAGCAGCAAGGGGGAAGGCTGGAGGTAGAGGGCTGATTCGTGGAGGTTCAGCTCTGAGCAGCTCATACATTTCAGAGAAAGGATGAGGCTTCATGCTGAGATCTCACTGATTCTGCCTATCCATCCTCCCTGTCCCCATCCATCCGTGCCCCTATCCATCTATCCATCACCACAGATCACCTAATGTTCTCTCTATCCATTCCTCATTAACTCACGAGCTTGCCTTTGCAGAAGCTGTTTTTAGAGCAAGTCAGCACTGACCTCAGCCCTGGTACACTCACCCTGTTACTATAACACAAACCATACACAAAAAACAAACTCTTCTTAGCTGGTCTCCAGGACTTTGCTGCCACTCCGAGGCCTGTGCCTTCTTCTAATTGTCCCATTTTACCCTCAGTCTTTGTTCAGCCTTTTAATCCACCAAAGACCTCAGAGTATTTTCTCTTCTTTGACCCCATTTCTTCCTCCTGCCCACCCTCATCCCCTTCTCTTGCTGTCTCTGAGGCAGCTGAGTGTGAGGAGTGGGAGGGATGCTGAGGAAGGGCAGAAGAAGGCAGAAAAGCTCAATTTCTCAATTTCTCTACACACCAGAACTCTTCAGAACCACATTTCTGGTCTTTGTACAGATTTCTCCTGTTAATTCTTCTGCAAGCAGGGCGGCTGCGGCCCTGTTCATGCGGGGGGAAGTTGCACCGCCAGCACCTGTCGAACACCAGCCCAGCACTGGTTCATAATTTAATGGTCACTGTGGGGAGAAAGGTACAGGCTTCCCCCCACCCCCTTTTCCCTTTAACGGAACATTATCTAAACAAACGCACTCCAAAACTGCTGAAGCGCAGGCAAATAACGACACGGGAGCAGGAGCCAGGCATTAAAAATTCATGTTGTCGAATATTAAAACTTTTTACTTCATCATGTCAAGGCACCAGGCAAATGCAAACAAATGAGACCCACTGAGCGCTGCCTGCATGGGCCAAGACAGAGACGAGCCACTCACGCTGCCGGGGAGAGACCTGCATTGCGGTCCCTGTCTCTCCTGAGATGTCAGGCTCAGAGGGGGACGGGGGAGCCGACGGGGTAGTTAATTGCTCGGTGTCTCTAAACGAGCTCTGCAAGCTGACAACCCTGCGGAAGGCAGCTCGCTGCCTGAGCCGTGGGGCAGGTACGTGGTGGCCGGGAGCAGCCCCATCCCTCCCCACATGCTGTGCTGTCACGGATCCTGAAATGGGGGAACGTCTGGGAGGGAGCGTGATGCCAACCCCCTTGTTTATTCGGTCCCGTCTTTGCTAATTAAGGCACCAGCCCCTGTCTGCTGCTTGCTGTGCCGCTGACAACAGGCTCATTCAGCAGGGATTGCAATGAGTCCCAGCAAACTCAAATCACGGAGCTCTCCCTGATGCCTCGCAGGAGACAGCCCCATGGGCTGGTGGTTGCCACCAGGGCATGGTTTGAGTCCCTACCTGGAAGGGATTATGCTGAAGAAGGGTAAATTTCCCAGAAAGGTGAGCACAACCACCCCAACCCTAAGGTTTGTCCCCAGGATCTGAGCATTTGGGTGCCTTGCTGCAGATATAAGAGCACTGCTTGACCCCTGTCCTCTGCTATTTATGGCCCAGGTCACTTTCACGGAGCCAAATATTTTTCCCCGTGTCCTCTCGGGTGCTGGTGGAAGGATGTTCCAACTCCAAGCTGCTCTGCAGAGGCAGCGTAACGTGAAAGCAACCTCCCTCAAGCCAAGTGGTGATTTCACTGGCCACATTTCCAGGGTGAGGCACGAGTCAGGCAGAGTAAAGTTGAAGGAAAAAGCTCCTCAATTAATCTGTTCCAGCATCATCTATCACTAATTGGGTAATTTTCCCCGTTATGCGGCACACACTTTTAATGCACCCTGTTTACTTAATGACTCCTGTGATCCCCTAACACAATTACCGGTAATAAGCAACTGATGGAGAAAAGGATTAGGCCAGTAATCTTCTCGCTGTACGATGCTTTATTGGAAGTGCACCGAGCATCACATTTTGATTTTTAATAGATAACTTCTCTAAGTAATTGATTAATCATAAACTCACAGACTGCAAGAGCCAGAGATAATTTTATGGCACCTAAAAAAGGGAAAGGATCTAGATGATGTAATAACTAGCAATCTAGAGGCAAATAAAGGAGGGGAATGTTTGATTAAACATTCAATATACTTTTATCGCTTTGTGTGTTATGGAACTATCTTCATTGGTTTATCGTGTGGGAAGAAACATCATAATAACAACCAAGGCGGGTGTCCACGGAGCCAGACGCAGGGTGCAGGGCTGGCAGGATGGACAGAGGAGCAATTACGAGGATTATTTTAAATCACTTTGTCTCTGCAGCCCAGATAAGCTGTGAAAAACAAAGCCTACAGCAGGATTTTGAGGATGTGGTGCTGTGTCACACCACAGGTAGAATTTCAATGCCTGGCTCCTCCAGTGGTGCTCCCAGCCCAGAGCTACGTGACGAGGTGACCTGCAGAGTGTCCTAGCCCAGGTTGCCTGAAAATTGAGCAATGAGCATTAAATATTAGAGGTGAAGTGGCCCTGCTTTGAAATGTAACACTAAATTGTGATAGACCTGATAGAAGTGCTTGGACCTTTTCAGCTCAGACTGATGAAGGTTGAAGGACTCCTAGACCTTTCCAGAAGCACAACGTGAACTATTTGGAGAACATCAATACCAAAAATTGTGATGTCTCCTGAAAGTAGGTTTCTTCTAGGCCAGGCAGGTGCAGGGCTAGGGTTTGGAGACTATCGATGTAATTTTTTCAAGGCTCTAATTCAAACCTTTCAAGCAATGTAGAACCTCCTACCAACTTTAATGGGCCACAAGGAAATCTTTCTCCATGACTATATGGGTGTCCCACAGAATAAATAAATATATAAATAAATAAATAAATAATAAAGCATTACAGGGTTATGTAGTGAAAGGTAGTGCTAGAAATGGGAGAGAGGCTGCAACTGTGAGCTCTGCCACATGAAACGGCTTGCCGCACATCAGTTCTGGTAATTGGTCATGCATATACTCTTAGTGAATTTAAATGGGCTTTAATATTTTAAGACCAAGCTGCACAGGACATGGAAAAGTGTTGTTGGGCCAACAGCCCTGCCCTTCACCTCTGCCAGCTGCTGCTGCTGGCTTGGACCATGGGTCTGCAGTGACCACGGCTGGGGGCAGCATTGTTTGGGTGGTGATGGTGGTATCGTGGAGGCCCTAAATATGTTATTTCCCTCCTAATTTGCTGTGCTCTCAATCCAGCAGGACTGTCCATTTCCAGCCTAAGAAGGCTTTGAACCCAAACCTTTGTCTCACCACAGCTTCTCTCCTGGCACTCAGGTGGGCTGCTGTGAGCAGGCAGCCCTTTGCCAGGCTGTACGGTTTGCTGGATTGCCAGCACAGTTTGGGAGGTCTGCTTTGTGGGTGGATGGTTTCTGGTCCCTGTTGTGGTGGCAGGGTACCTCACCATGTTTGCACAGGACTGATGAGATCTGGAGACAAAGAAAAAAAAGTCCAGGGGAAAGCAGGAGTTACTGCTTGAGAATAAGTCAGGAGGGGCCTGTAAGACTATAAGACACCTAGTGCTGCCTCTCATGGTGGGAAGAGCTTTGTGCTGTGCCTAGACCTTCTCTGAAGCAAACTCCACACCATGCCATCTCCTCTGGCCCCCAGGGAGTATTCTGTGGGCTCTTTAGCCTGGCTGGTAGCTTCTTGGTGCTCCCTGCTCTCTCCATCTTCTAGGAGGACCATCCTCAGGTGTCTCCATCTTCAGCTCGGTGGTGGGGATCCCCTCTGCAGACCCATGATATCCTTCAGCAATTAATGCAGTGTCACGTGCATTTTCTTCTCTTGTACCAAAACCAAACAACTTCTTTGGAGCCTGCTCTGTGCTTGTAAAGGCACTCGAGAGCCAGGGTTGGGCACGAAGAAGGTCCCAGAGCAATCTCATCTCCCTAACCTTGCACTGAGGCTCCCACATCCCACGGGCACCATCAACTTTGCTTCTGAGCCCTTGAGACATGTTGTCTCCCACCTGGGAACACGAACAACAAGAGGTGCTCTTTTCCTGGGTTTTTCTTTCCTCCTGCCATACTTCTTGCTGGGAGATGCCTGTCACAGGTGTAAAATAATGCATTTGGTTTTTTGCGACGTTCATATCAAAACATGGCTGAAATTGTGGAGGTTGAATCCTCGCTTGTTTTTCCCTGACTGAGGCAGTCCTGGGAGTCTAATTCAGCCCTAGACAAAAGCCAAGGCTCACAAAGAGTCACGGGTAGGAAAAGAACCTGAAGCAGAGGAAGAAGAGTTAATGACCGGGGTGCAGGAGAAGGGAAGAAGGGGCTTGGATTACAGCACAAATAATAGATAAATCAAGCAGCAGGAGAGAGCGTCTTCGGTGCCAGTTTATTTATCACTGTTTTCTCTGGGCGCTGACAGGCCGAGGAAGGTGGGGTGGGCAAACAACATCATCTGGCTTGATGGATGAGGCGTGGAGAGGGAAGGAGCCTCTGCCAGGCCTTGGAGAGGCAGGAGGCAGGCTGTGAAGGGATGCACTGATGAAGCAGGGGGTGCCAAGCACTTGGCATTGGGGACCACCACTTCCTAATCTTAAGCACCCCCTCAGGGAAGGGAGCAGACAAAACTGAGACCAGGCAGCAGGTACCTGGGGTTTCGGGAGACCTCTTGCAGAGTCATGGCCAAGATCAAAGCATCCCCAGAACCAGGAGCAACATCCTTGCTCCCTACTGCTGTGAAACTGGGCTTTACTTAGCTCTTTGCTGGACCCCAGAGCTCTTTAGCCACTAATTTTCCTTTCTTCCTATTTTTATTTATTTTTTGGATGTTCCAGGCAAAACTCTGCTGTATTCTCTGTATTTTGTCTTCTGGGTTCTGTTTTCTTCAGGGAAAACGCATGAGCAAAAGATCTCTTACAATTCCTAAGTCACCTGTGCCTTTTTTTTATAGAAGGTCCTCCTATTCAAGCTCTTCCAGTGCAGATGGAAGAGCCACTGTTTGACCCTAGAAATGTTTAAATACACAGGTGTTTAGGGTATTTTCCATTTCTCTACGGGTCTTTTGCAAAGCCTCCCAACACACTCACTTGCTGCTGAGCTGCTTAAAGACGTGGCTCAGCTAAAAGCTTTGGAGGTCCCAACTCTACATACTCAGTAGGGATGGGACATTGGCTTCATCTGGCTTAAAAGTGGTCTTGTGCTAAAACCAGGAGCATGCAACCACAAAGTTAAACATGGGAGCAGGGGGTGAAGGAAGGAAGGAGGGAAAGGAAAAAGCACCTGGCTGTAGCTGCAAGGATCCTGTTTATTTAAATGGCTATCCCAGGAGAAAGGCTTGGGATGCCTACAGGTCTGGCTGTGAAAGGTCACAGTGATTTACCCCATCACCTACTGATGTAGAGTTAACACCGACAAAATAAACCCGCAAGACTGTGGCTCTTACTCGAAAAAAACCCTCGCTTGGTCAGCGTTACTCTTGGCTTTCTCCTCTGTCAGGCGTTTGTATTTTCTCCCTTGACCCTTCTGCTCGATGCCTGAGTGCTGGCTGGTTTAGCTGGCCCCTTTCCAAAGGCCCCTCATCAAGGCTGAGCATCCTGAGCAGGAGGCATTTAATGGCTTCTCATTGCCACGTCAAACAAAGCAAGAAGGCAATGCAGCGCTGTTGGCCATGCTCCAGTCCCCATGGATGAGGTGTTTCCAACTTGCCTGTCTTGGTTTCAGCTCATGCTCAAGACTCTGTTAGGATGGGATTGTATTTTATTTATCCGTGCCCATGATCACCTGCCCACACCTCTCTGGGACAAGTATGTCCAGGCTCTTCTCCTCAAGCTGTCGAGCTCTGGATCCTGGGATTCTCTGCTGGAGGCATTCCCTGGGCAGGAACATCTGCCAGAAAGCCTCACAAGTCAGCAAGGAGAACATCTCCATCCTCTACTGGCAGGCTAAGTCCACCTAGGCTTCTCAAGGCAAGGCATAAGAATGCTAAGTTTATCCATCAGGGAGTGTAATGGGAGTGCGAGTCCCTACAAAGATGCTTCCCCAAGCTGAAAGAAATAGGGTTACTTCCTTCACAGTATCAAAAGAAAGCAAAAAGGGTGTAGCCAGCTGGGTAGCTTGGTAGAAAATGAGCTGATACTCACCGAGTGGGACTCCTTTCTGCTCGCTGTGGACCAGGCTGGATCTACTTCCCCTAAACATGGAGGTGAAAAGCCATGACTGTGGACACGAGTCCCTGGAGCTCACAGCTCCCTGCGTCAGCTTGGGCAGACAAAGCCTCTGTCACTTTATAAACAGTGCCAGATTTGGTTCAGGTTCCAGAATTTTGTCACTTTCTTCCGGTTTTCTTCTGACCACAAATGATATCTGCAGGGTACAAGGGGTAGGGATGGGATGGGAGCTGTAGCAGTCTCACAGCCAAGCTCCCAGGCTCCTCCAGAGCTGTTGGAGGCTCTTATTTCTTTAGAGAAATTCCCTTTTTCCATAGCAGCACCTTCCCCATGCAGACCCCAATTATGCATCACCCGGCCGTTTTCTCCTTTCCCCATCACTGGGAGCCAAGCGAATCAATGCAGTCCCTTGGCGGAATCGAAAATAATGGAGAACTTTCTTTTAATGTCCCATTAAAGACCAAGGCAACACTGCCTGGCTGAATCCTTTTTAAAAAAAATGTATTTTTTTTCTGCTTTTTGGTTGTCTGCAAGGAAGCTTTCGGAGCGAGGAGGGATTTCAATAATTACCTTCCGATTCCGCCCCCGATACGGTACCCTATCCCCAAAGCGCAGGCCCTGCACGCCTGCCCTTCATCTGAAACTCCAAGGGAAGCAGTTTAACATGAAGCCACATTGATATTCAAATAGATTATCATGCAGGCAAATGGAGGTAGCATTCCAGCCAGCAGCGTGTGAAAGAGCAACTAATGGATTAGTATTTATGGTCGAGTATAATCCACATTTTAGGATACTGCATCTGGAAGGGACATATGATGATCTCTTTTTTTCTTTTTTTTTTTTTTTCCCAGCCTCCCCCCCATCCCCACCTCACCCACCCCATCCCTCCATCTTCTCCGCAGATCCCTCCTCCTCTCTGGACAGGATACAGCAGCCTCCTGGCACCGCTGAGCTTGGCAAAATTGATGACAGGACTTTAGGATCCATTAGAAAAACAAATTCTTAAACAGTGTCTTCTAAAATCAATCACTTTTACCTTTAGTGGGATTTATCGCTGGCTTGCCTGCCCCTTGTTGCAGAGATTCATGTCTCCCAAGAAGAAAAAATGACCGAGTGGCTACATTAAAGGCTGGAGGCACTGGCCTCTCTTCTTCCTCCCACAGAGGTGTTTTTGGGTACATGAAGGGGTTTTTGAGGGTCAGTAGCTCTGGCTTGGTAGGGCCTAATCCAGCCCAGGGCACATCCCTCAGCTGAGCTCATGGGTCTGGGGATGGTGAGCTGCAGTGCTCAGGAATGGGGTGCGACCTGGTGCAAGGGTGATCAGACAGAGATGGGGACATAGCCACCGAACATTAGGGTGGATGATTAAGAACATTTATTCCAGTGTAATGGGTTTCCCGAATTAATCCCTGCTTGCACCAGGGCTCTTTTACGTCAAACATCTCCTGATGTGGAATTTGCTGATGTCTGCCAGAGATGCACGGCACAACAGGACAAACCCATGGGGAAGAAAACCAACCAGTTAACCGGAGCAGGAAGGGTCCTAGGAGCAAGAAGGGGCTTCATGACACTGGGTGCCACGTGCCATGCACAGAGTGGAGAGTTTCCCAAACACAGTAGAGGGGAATAATCTCCCCAGGGATGGACTTTAGCAGCATGGGGAGCAGCCCTGCCTGGATGAGTGGCTGCAATTGAACAGTTGATCACATCCAGCATCCCGTGTGGTGGGTGCATTGCCTTAGGTTGTGGCTCTTATTTCACATTTATGTGGGCTGTACTGGCACTGGCATGTGTGGAGATCTGCGGCAAGAACGGAAAATGCAGCCACCTAACAACAAGGCAGCCAAGCCAGCAGGAAAAGCATTTTCTGAGGTACTTCTTCCAGCTGAGTATTGCAAAAGGTTTGAGATTTCCCATCCCTGGGGAGGGAGAAGGTTTTATTGGAGCACTATCATGGCTTCTCCCCCTAAACCACGTCATTTAATGATCAGAGAAGCAATCTCTCTCTCTAATGACCTTTATTTAACAAAATACATAAAACTTACCAAAAGCATGATTTATGCTTGCAAGTTTTAAGGGTCTGGGCTGGCTCCAGGGGTTGCTGGATTGCTTTTTACATTGGACTCACTGGTAGGAGAAATGATACTCACTGGTGGCTTTTCCCCAGGTCTCCAGGCATCAAAGCCAAGCTGGCAGAGGTGAGAGGTGAATCCAGCCCCTGGTTTTAACCTCAGGATGCTTCAAGGGTCTTTCCTCCTCACCTTGATCTGGTCCAGCCTGGCTGAGCTTGTTGGATGGAAGCGGAGGAAGCAGGAGAAGTATAAGCAGTGAAGAAGATGGGTAGCGATGGGAGAGGAAAGTCAGAGCCTTCTGAGCACCCTCCCTGCCCCAGCTTCAGGGATGGGAGGGGATGATGCCAGAACATTAGTAAATTCAGAGAGAAGCTCATAATTCCTATCGATTCTCAACCAGCCAGGGCGAGGTGTATAAAAATGCTTGTTCTATCATTTAGAAAAATGGCAATGTTATGATAGAACTGATTGATTTTCCTCTTTAGGAATATTCATAAACACTGGTTCCAAGAACTGATAAATCTCGCTTCCCCTGCGCAGAGTAAATCACTCCCCAGTGCTTCCCAGAGCGCCGGGGGCAAGGGAGGTTGTTATTTCTAATTCCCTTCAAGCTGCTGCAGATGGGGAGAGTCCTGGGGCATGGGGGCTTGGCGGCCAGATCCCACACAGTCCATCATGGCCAGACCCTCTTCCTGTGGGCACTCCTAAAGCTCTTCTCTCTCATTATCCCCCTGGCTGGGGTAGGCTGATGATAGAGAATCAAGAGCTCCCTCCTCCGTGGACCTCAGCTGTAAAGAACTTCTTGCTCGTGCTTAATTACATGCGTGCATTTTTGTTTTGGCTGAGATTTCCAGTTTGCCCCCCTCCCCACGCCGACATGCTCATTTGAACTCCAGCTGGGATGCAAACCCTCCTTCCTCAAGGTTTCCACCAAGACGAGCCTGCCCTGGGGAGAATGTCATCTTATCGTGGGCTGTGTTCCTACAGACACGGGACACATTAGCTGTTCTCAGCAATAGGACACTGCTGCTTGCAGGTCTGCTTTGAGCCGCTCTGGAAATCCATATCTGCTGCTCAGAAAATACTGCTGCAAATAGTGCTCAGCTCCAGGAGAGCCTCCCCAGGACCTTGCAGAGGATACCAGGCACAGCTCCCACTCCTTGCCCAGGACAGGGTGGGTAGCTCTTCCACTCCACGGGGCTCTACAGGCCACTTACAGGTAGCTGCCCCCATCCAAGACCCGGCATGGGGCCCCTGGGGTGGAAAAGACACGGTGGAGCCAAGCTGAAGATGCATTCCCAGCTAAGCCTCGTCCCGTCTTAGGGGAGTGCTGCCTGGGAACTCCCCGTGAAGAATTCGTTCCAACCCAACCCTGGAAATGCCTGGTCCTGCTGGACAAGGTCTGGTGTCCTAAATAAAATGCCTCCAGCTGTGTGTCCATCCTCTTCCCATGTTTCCTGGGCTTGAGGTGGCATTGGCCAGGCAGCTGGTCTCCTGCCTGATGACATCTCAGGTATCTCTGGACGTGATGGCTGGGTGCACAGGCAGCTCTTTCAGGTTGGCAGGGGACCATGAGCCAACACGAGTCACCACGTTTGTGCTGCTTGCCATTCTTGTGGTTGAGCACCTGTGGTTACCAGACACCGAGTGGCATTCCTTGCAAGCCCTGGAGGTTGCCCCACAGGACACGTTTCTCATGGAAAGGAGGAAAAAACAGTGGGGAGAATGCAAACTTCTTGCATCTTTTCTATTGAGGTATTGGAGAAGTAATAGCTTTTCTAAAGCTAGTGAATATGAAAAAAAAAAAAAAAAACAGGAACGTTTTCAGGTTCGTGATGTCTCTCCCTAGAAATGCAGCCTTGCTTATAAGCTTTAGTTCTTCTCAGCTGCAGTCACATCACTACATCGCCGATATAAATTACTAGAAATGCAAAAAGAGTAAAAGTAAACACATTTCCACTTGCCCAGGTCACTCCTAACATCTTGCCTAGAGAGTAATACAAAAAAGTGAGGATTTTTCACTTGCAAGCTGGATATTTTGATATCCAAAGAGGAGCTTTTCCCGCTGAGATATGAAGTGGGGGAAAAAAAAGGAAAATACATGCATGTCCTGGTAAAAAATATTGGCAATTTTTATTACCTTTTAGATTTTACATCTGCAGTAATCTATTTTAATGAGGTCAGCCTGCCTGGCACCAGGTACCCAGTCTAAGTGGAGTAGTTTAATGTCAGGATCAGGGAGGAGAGGAGCACCGAGGGGGTGGGGGCTGGCCGCCCAAGACACCGGGGTCCTATATCACACAAACTTACGGTGTAAAAATTGACTCGGTTTGCACATTTTTAACTGTATTTGAAATCGACAAAAAGTGTAATTATAAAAAGGGATATATCTGCTGGGATAGGTGGGGAATTTGATGAAGCCACTTTGAAAGCATTGGGGTTTTATTTTCGGTAGGAAAAAAATACGCTTATTAGTGCACAGTGAAAATTTATTAGATGATATGATTATTTATTATAATATCAGCTCTGGTGAAGGGACTCTATTATCTATATATTTCCTCCATTATAGTTGTAGGTGGTCAATATTAATATCCCTGCAATTTAGGGTTAGATTTTAGAAAACCGCTTTTAGCCATGGTGTTCCCATCCTTCAGGAGCAGTTATGCATTGCAGTCAAAGATGGAAACTTAAGGAAAACCTCCCTCCTCCTCTTCAAAGCTGTGAATCTACACCAAGAAGGTCTCTCCTGTTGGAGACAGGGCTTGGTGCTCAGCCCCATGCTCACCAGGTCTGTGCTACTTGCCTGGGGGACGTGGAGGAGAGAGGGAGGCTGACGGACATAAAATCTGATAGAAAAATTGATAGAGATCTATAGTGGAGATGGGCAAATGGCTGGAGGGAGATTTGAGAACAGATAAATATGCTTGGGAGATAGACTTGGATGGATACTACCTGTCTCAGAGATCAATATATCTATATCTACTTTACACCCATCGGTTTGCCATCGGCGGCTACCTGACTTATTTTATATTTTCTCTTTTGCATGCCAAAGAGACATTTTACCTGTGTCCACACACCTGTGAAGGAAAGCCAGAGCATTAGACACCCACGAGACATGCTCCAGAAGCCCTGGGCTAGGTACTTACCCTCTCTCCGGCATGCCCCGCTCCCCATCTCTTTGCTGACAACCCAGTGCTGACACCCATGAAGGTCTTCCAGCAGAGAGGTGCCTAAAGCCTAGGACATTGGGGCTGAGAAGATGGGATCCAGAAGACGTGATGCGATATTTTATCCAGAACTCTCAACCCTGGCAGCACCAAGTCTCGCTATAGCTCTAAAGTCCAATAAACCCAGGGAATTCTGCAACAAATTGCTTAACTTGCTGCTTCCACTCCATCCCCTCCCTCCTTTTCTCCCACCTCCATCCCCATATAAATGAGGCTCACCCTTGGCTTGGCTGCTTATTTCCAGGGGAACTGGTTACAGAGCTGAACCCTTCGGGACGCTTCCCTCCTCCTCCTCCCCTCTGCCCCCATCTCTTCCCAAGGAGTGCTCCCCTCACTTTCTCCAGCCCTTGCCAGCTCCCTCACCCCTTCCCTCCCCACCTCCCTCCGGTGCTGGTGAGCCCGGCCAATTCATCACCCTGTCAGACCCGTGTGACAGCCCTTCATAAATGCACCACAATGAGCCGAAATAAGCAACGGAGCAGCCCTCAGCCCAGCCAATTTAGCAAAGCAGGCAACATCTGAGAGGCTGAGTCCCAGCGTGCCGGCGATTGAAATTGGGAAATTGGTTCTACTCCTCTTTGGCAGCGCAGATTTTTTTATTTTTTTTTTTAATGTACCTATATACTCCCCCCCTGTATAGATATATATTTAAGGTAATTCTCTCCCACTTAAATCTCCAGTGCTTATTGCACACGGACACCGTGGCCCAGTTGCTCTCTCTCTCTCTCTCTCTCTCTCTTCCCTGAACAGTGGTAGATTATGAGAGGGTTTTATTGGTAAACTTGCTTAGTCTGCAGAAACGTGCTGGCTTCAGCAGATTGAGGCTGTAAGCAGGGCTGGGCTCCTCCTGCCACGCTGAGCTCTCAGGCAGCGGGGAGGCAGGTCGCTCACCCCCCCCCCGGCTTCTCCTTCTGGATGCTGGCAATCACGCACGGCCGCTTCCCCCGGCGTTGCTGACCCTTGCAGGAACGGCCCATGTCATCCCTTATTCCCACCCGGAGGGCAGAGGATGAAGCTAATGCACATCCTCTAAGCTGTCTACAGCGGAGGCACGTACAGCTGACCTCGCTCTGGGACCTCTCTGTAGTCAAAGGGCAGCGACTCAGTGGAGATCATGTCATCCCGAAGCACGGTGTCTGCACTGCTCGGATAAATAATGTCCTGAACCCCCATTGACTCCATCGCCATCAACCATAATGGGTTCAGAGATGCCTGCTGTGGATGGATGTACCCGTCCTGTAGGCACTTAGGGGAGACAAATCCCACGTGCAGTTTGAATCGAGAGCTTTTGAGCTCAGAGGCGACCTTGTCGGAGCGTGTTTGTTCAGTGCTCTGCAGGAGGGGACTCTTGGTGCTGCCTTCTGGTTCCTTGCTGGTGGGTAAGGTAGAGCTGATGAGTTTCGTGGTCGCTAGATCCAAGCTGGCAGATGTACCTGGTGCGTGGCACGCAAGGGATGCAGACATTTGTTCTGAGTTAGCAGAAAGATGAGCTATCAAGGGTGAGTTCACAGCAATGCTCTGATTCCAGCCTTGCAGGATCAAGATTTACCCTGACACTTTTCCCCACCTGGCCTGGAGGAGGTGGATGAGGAGCAACCTGCCCATGGGCTCTTCCAGTGGAAGGTCTATGGGACACTGCGTGAAATCAGAAGGTAGCAGGGTCAAAACAAAACAGAAAAGCAGAGGTGGCTCCCCCAACTGCACATAGTCGAGCTGTAGAAATATCTGTCATGGGATGTTGTGGGTGCTACACCTTCACAGGGATTTAAAAAAGAAAAAAGAAGAATTGAGCAGGATACGCAGGGAAAAATCTATGAAAAAGCTGCATGGCAATGCCATCACATGTCAAATGTGTGCAAACCTTCACTATAGTACTCAAAACAATGCTGGGTGCCTGCTCCTCAGCCAGACAGGGTGCAAGACATCATTGACCTGTGTTCAAAACAGAAGCTAACATGCCTGGAAAAGGCTCAGTCTATCCAACTACACTTCCAGATGCCTGGCACCACATAAATGAAAAATGAAACCATTGACTTTGCACTTCATTCCGTGGGGCTGACCTCCCACCAGCTTGGAGTGCTGACTTGGTTCACACTATGGCTTGGATGACAACTACATAAAGATTTCCCAAATATGCATCAACCTACATGAGGCATGGGTGGTTTTCAAAGCTTATAGTGACCTGAGGTCCTTACCAAAAGTGGTGTCATGCAAGGAAGCTCCTCACCAAAACTGCAGAATGTACCTTGTTCACCTCTTGCCATTTCAGCTATAAGAAAATCAGCTTCCCTAAGAGCCCAATGGCCTCTCCTTGGTGATCATTTATCCCAGCAAATTGTTAAGAGGCAGATAATTAATTGTTGCGAGTCACTAAAAAAATGATCATTCTTTTCAGAAAATTACCATGATGTTCTGCAGAAATGTTAATGCTTGCAGCCATAAAACGAATGGTGAGCTACAGCACCAGCTGCCAGGAGAGCTGTGAGTTATAATCCCACAATTGGATGCAAATGGGCAGAGCTTCCAGACGTTTCTGAAGAGAGGAAAAGCTCATTCACTGCTTAGCAGTTCAGTTTTATGATTTTTTTTCCTGCCCCAGAGTTGACTACAATAGACTGTTAATGCCTGAAGCAGGGATAGGAACTGTTTGATGATACCAGCTAGGCATGACGATAGTCTTCAGTTTTATTTTCCGTCTGACTACTGGGATTTTTCCTGAACCAGTTGGAAAAGAGGACTTGCAAAGACACAGCTATGCTGAGCAGCCTATCTGGGCTGTATTTCCCTGCCTCCCAGGGCTAAATAGCTGAGTTCAAGAACGGCAGAGAGAGAAAAGTTCAGAGTGACCAAGTCTGAGAGTTAATTACTGAGATTTGCCAAGTGTTGGCATGTATTCCAACCAACGTCTAGCTGAGGCAACTAGAAAGGTAGTCTGAACGCAGTCATTGTCCTCATATTCCAATAAATCTAGCCCAAAGAGGCTTAGGGAGCAAATCTGGTAGGTCTCCAAAGATTTGGTTTTGGAGTCAGGATGACTCCTGACTTTGCATCCAACAGAGTTCTCGTCATTCACAACGCTAATACTGCTTATTCAAGAACCTGGCTGAAGTGGGCAGGTGTAAAGAAGGACACAGGGTGGTTTTGGAAGGCATTTTTTTCATCCCTCCGCTAGATAAGACCTGACATATTTATTGATTTCCATTTGCTATGGACTAGCATTTGCATCACTTAGTGTTACTCCACAAATGGACTAAGGAGATGACTCAGGTCACAGCTGGTTTCCCAAATATGGGTTGTTTTTCTGCTCAAGAAATGTGAAGTTTCCAAATGACTAGCTCTTTTGGCCTTCTCCTTCGTGCCTGTATTCCAGTGACTTCACCTCCCAGCAATGGGGTGGGTTTCCTGGCCGTCAGACCACTTGCCTGCAGGGAAGCCTGCAAGTCATGCAGTCACCTCCTCCCTTCTCTGCCAGGCAGGGGTTTCTTTTCCCTGGTTTTCACGTAGATAGTGCGAGAAGGAACTGGACTAACACCACTCTTGCAGTGGGAGTCCAAGACCCAACGTATCTTTGTCACGTGCCAAGGAAAGCCACCGGTCAGGATATGTTGTAGGCTAGATGAAATTTGCTGAGTGGAGGTTGAAATTGCATTTTTATGCCTGGGGTGAGAAAAGCACAGAGAGTAGCAGTGTATCTGGTTTAGAAGAACATTTCCAGGTAGGAGTTTCTCTCCCTTACACCTGTCTCCAGCATCATCTGCCATCCTTCTGGCCACATGGGCACACCACTGCTCAGGGTGCTGGTGGAGCCTCCAGTCTGGGGCTGGGGTGGTGAGTGCAGAGCAGCCAGGATGCTCAGAGAGCTACAGGATGGGAACTACAGGAAAAGATGGAAAGAACGATTTTATTTTATTTTTTTTATTATTTTTTCTTGCTAAGAGAAGAAAGACTGCCCTCAAATCAAATAAACAAAGCAGCAAGAGGGAGGGAATACTTTGGTCTCTGTGTCCCTGGTGGGCAGGTTTAGAAGAGGACAGAGGAAGAAAGATTTTGGGCTAGACATGAGGAAAAGCTCCCTGACTGGAAAGAGTGAAGCAATGTCTGGGGAGGAGGGGGATCTCAGGCACTGCAGAGTTCAAGACCAGGTCAGGAGAAAGATCAACATGGGTCTTGCTGCTTCTACCTTGCAGAGAGGTGACCTCCTGTCCCCCAGTGCCAGCCCAGCCCTGTTTTCCACGGATTATATTTCCAGGTAACCAGAACCTCAGCTGGAAAACAGCCGTCTCACAGCCAGACCTTTGGTGTCTCCTGATCAAAGCCAGCCTCAGAGGACTGATTGAGAGCTCACTGGCTCAGGGGCTGATCACCCTTCAATGCTTTCAGCTTTAATGAGCTGTCTGTGAGGAGGAAAGGGAGACATAAAGGTGCTCTGCCACATCGAGGTGACACAAACCTGTCACTGATACCTCCTTTGATGGCCTCTTTCTTGGGGAACGTGCTGCAGGGAAGCCCAGCTTGTTTGGGGCTGGCGTTCTCTGCCCCTTATCATTATCAGCCTTTGACAGGTGACAGCAACAGGTATCACTGGGGGAAACAGAGATCATGCAAAGCCACACCAGCAAAGGAGGCGAGGATAAATGCAGCAGGAAGCCCGGGGCTGCCACACAAGAAGGACTCGTCTGCAAGCCATCCACCTCCGCTCGGCGCAGGCAGGTGGAAGATGAAGATGAAGAGCGGTGGCAGGGCTGGCAGAGCAGGCAGAAACCCTCTGAGATGGAGACATCGGCCATCAGCACTAATTATATCAGATCCAATGGAAGGGAGCTTCTTGATGTATGCTGGTCTTCTCCAGAGGTGGCAGCCTGCAGGTCCCAGGACTGTCTCTTCCACAACACGCCTAGATCTCTTCTCTGATGCAGAGACGATCCATGCAGACGTTATATTCCTCTCTACGTGCACAGATTTACCAATATTTTCAGTAATTTCCAATCCTGGACTCAGAGTGGCTGTTCCAGGCAGCCTAAGGAAAGACAGGGAGATCGCGGGGAGCTGAGGCCACCTCTCCCATGAAGTCCAGGAGAGATGTCACTTTGTTTTCCATCAGAACCCACCCAAGGAATACGGCATGAAACGCCACCTGTGCACCTAAGGCACGTTGGGATCAGCTACCCTCCAGGCAGAGTCCTGGAAGAGCTGCCGTAAGAAGCAGCACAAGCTGAGTCGCAGGATTGCGAGCCTGAGTGGAACCATTTGATTGGAAACTGGCAGATGAAGTTGCTGGCTTAAGAATAAGCTAAATTGGGCAATTACAAGGCTGTTAGCCTGGTCTCAGGGGCATGCAAGGAGCCTTTTATTGAAGGCTTGGAGCAAATGATAAATGAAAGGAAGTACATTTATTAAAGATAGGTAGTGTCCTTCTCTCCTGAGCTCTCCCTTGGATAACAGATTTTCTAGGAAGAGCTGAATGCACCTCTCTGGATTTAGCAAAGCATGTGATGTGGCACCTCATAGATAATTAGAGATGAAGCTGGGCGAGATAGGATCTGTATGAGAACTGTGAGATGGGGAAAGAAGTTGCAGACAGTGAGAGGACAGTGGCTGAGAGGGGAAATATGAGGCTGGAGGGAAGTGAACGAGTGGAGTTCCTTAAAGTTTGCCTTTGGGACCACTTTTATTTCAGAATTTCATGCATGAGCTCGTTTCAAAGAGGGGAAGTCTGCCGATGAAATCTGCTGATGATATGAGGGTAGGAGGCAGTACCCATGTCCAAGAAAGTGCCAGATGACCTTGAGAGACTGGAAAAAGTGAAATGGGATGAGACGTAGTTAGGTAAAGCACAAGGCCACGCATATACAGACTTAAAACAAGATTCTCTGCTATAACTTGGAAAAAGGAAACAAACCCAACCAACCAACCAACCAAAAACCAAGAAAGCTGAAATTAGTCACTGACTGCATGCTATGAGAAGTCACTATTGACCATGAAGAAAGGTGAACGTGACTGTAAGATACACCAAGACAGGGATTTTTCTTAGAATTGGTGAAGAAAGAGGCCACAAGGGCAGGGCTGATTTTCAGCTGGGACAGAAGGATGAGGTGGGGCTAGAGGAATGGACAACACAGCTTGTGGGGGCGAACTAGAAGATTTTGGCTTGGTTAGTCATCAGAGGGTGATCTGAGACAAGTCATGGGTGATTGCTATAAATGGGGACAAACACCAGGAAGTGAAGGAATGGTTTGGGTTTAACACAGTAAGTAATGTAAAGAAATGAATATAAACTGTCCAGAGAAGGGGTCCAGATTCTTCTCAGAGGTGCACTGTGACAGAGACAGTGGACAGATGTTGTAATAGAGAAATTTTGACTTGATATTTCAATATAAATGTGTGCATGAGGGTTACAAACATTAGCACTTAGACCAAAGAAAGTGTGGGATCTCCACCCTCGGAGGTACCCAGACCTCAGCTAGAGAAGGCCCTGAGCATCCCGCTCCAACTTTGAAGTTGAGTTTACCTTCAACATTGACACCCCTTAAGCAGAATTCTGGAGGTCGCCAGAGTTCCCTTCCAGATTCTATGGTTCCAAAAAAGATGCCTGAAAATTCAAAGTAGGCTTTAAGTAGTCAGATTAATGAAGATCTTGAATACTGCTCCTTCGCGTGTATCCTGCCTTGGCTTCCCTACCCCAGGTTAAAACACGTTTCCAAAGTGCCTGCCCACCTCGAAGTGTGATTCTGTTAATCAGTTTGCATTTCCTCAGGATGCAATCACATCTTATTAATTTTAAATTGCAGGGATAGTCATTACCCTTGTAATTGTCTGCTTAGTAAATACAGTGATCCCCAAGGGCTTATTGAGGCTTATCTATTCCTAGGTGATCCGTGTGGGTATTGATTATTTGCTTGTTAGTCTTCATTAAAAATGTTTTTTAATAAACAATTGGAAGATAATCAAGAAGCAAGCAGAAGCTTTTCTTGGGAAACATTGCAAAGCTACCTTAGATGGACCATCTGAATAAACAATCATGCTTTATGCAATTCTTCAAGGGAAAAAGGGCTGAATCCTGGATTTCATTTCCTGCCTTTCTTATGACCTGGGATTATTTCTGGGCAGATTCACTGTTGTGGGACTGGAATGGTCTGGATGGGTAATTAGCATCCCCTTACTCTACAGGACACAGATGCAATAGTAGTGTGGGATGTGATCTGGGAGGGGTGAACTCAGCTCCTGCCTCTGGCTTTCCTCCCCAGGGCACTTCTCCTTTTCCACCCAGGTGTCACACCTTATGGACTCAATCAGAAACACAAGGCATCATGTGTCATCTGGGTTCCCTCCAGAACTCGGGGACACCCTCCTGAGGCTGGTAGGTGTTGTAGAGGACCTATAGGAAATGCGTTTGACCCTCTTTGGACCAGCAGCTGGAAGCTGAGCTGACCACCCTGGAGAATGCAAATGTATGGACACCCACGAGCCCTGTCTTGGCCACCCCTTTTCCTCTTGTCCCTCCTGGTCCTACCATCATGTGCAGCTGTCCTACAGGCCAGCCCAGCCATAAATGCATGCACCCCCCCAAGGAGGAGGCTTTGCACTTGGGGTGCACTTAGCATGTGAAAGCACAAAGGGCTGACACCAAGGTTTTTGGAGATGCGTAGGTTGTGCAAAGCAGGTGTCAGGACTGGGAGTGTGTGCTCGTGGCTGGAGGGCACACAAGGGTGTAGAGGTCTCTGGGCATCTTGCTTCACACCCGTGTTGTGAATAAAGCAGGGAGAGGAGATGGTTTTATGCCACCAGTGGAGCTGTGGCCTCTTGTTAGAGCATCACTGAGCAAGGGTTGCGTGGGGTTTGCTACCTGGAGGAGGGAAAAGGTGTGAGGGGAGAATGGCTGCATGGACATGAGTTGGTGGGGGGCTCCTGCTCCCTATCACAAGCACTCAAGGCTGCAAGCCCATTTCCCTGCTGCCCCAGGGGACAGCAAGCACGGAGCGAAGCAAGGGGAGATTTACAAATATTCGTTTTCTACCTCTTCTTTCCCCCTGGGAGGCACTGACTTGCCTTGTTGTTCAGGGGTGCACACAAAGACTGAGTTACAAAAGGAGCAGGGGGTGGAGATTTCCCTCTTTTGGGGGGCCAAATTAATGAAAAATCAATCCGGCCTCAGGAATCCATTAACGGCGATAATGCACTGATTGCGTGGCAGGAGCGAGAGCTGCAGCGAAATCCAATAGCGTGAGTTAAAGCGGGCCTCTCACACCTCCCCGCAGCCGCAGTAATTTGTGGGGGATCGCGCAGGGGGCAGCAGATGCAGAAGAGATTTGGCTCCTTTTAGGATGCCTCGAGCCCCGTCCCTGCCCTGCAGGGTTTGGGGATGTTTAAGGGAACGGGAAAGCAGGGATGAAGTGGGCACAGACACAGGGGCTGCCATGAGAAGGGCAGGAATTTTTTTTCATTGCATTGTCTCATCTTGCTGCCCAGGCTGCAAGCTGTCAATGCCCAGGGACCTCAAGCAATGGAGATGTGGAGCTAGATGCAAATAAAGAAAAACATGTTATATGAAAAGGAAATCTTTGCTTTCCCCTGTACCCAGGGACTAAATCTGGGACATTCCATGAAAAACATGATCTGAAATTGCTCCATCTCAGGAGCAGGTAGTACCAGACACCCAAAAGGCTCCTTGACAAAGATACCTAGTTGAAAGTGATGGAGCTTGGTTATGGGTTCGTAAGGGCAGTGAAATTTGTCCTCACAAGGCTGCATCAGATGATGTTTCCATCCTGCCCTTGCACATGGGGATCTGCAGCTGCACGGATACTGTGAGCGAGGATCCCTCATGGATATTTATTTGCTCTGCAGGGCTTTGATCCTTTGTCACCAGCTGGATCTTTGCTGTCCCAAAGTCCTAGGATGTCCCAGACACCCCCAGAGAAACAGGTCCAGATCTCTGGCTTCTCCTCGCCCTCCTGGGATTAGAATACGACTTTTGGAAGGAACACACCTTGGATGAGAGCTGCCCTTCTGCAAAGTGTTTGGGATCATAATAGGAAAAGTCACGAATCTTTGATCCTCCAACACACACCTTTACCTGGGAGGCCCTGGGCAGAACACAGCTCAGTGCCCAGAACAGCACCTTGCACGGGGTGCATGGTTTTGGGACAACACTCACCAGCCGAGCCACACGTGTGGGGTCCCAGAGCACTGTCCTACATACAGACATGCGAGAACAAGGCTTGGGGAGACAACGTTGGCTCTGGAGCCCACGCTTGGATGTCCACCAGCCCCCACAACCCCCTACCCTCCATCCTCCCACCATTATTGATGGAGCTTTCTGGCTGTGCACACGATGAGAGCTGTCTGGCAGCTCCATCCGGACCCAAGGAGGTTTCCCCCTCGCCACCCCTTCCCCCAGCCCAGCTCGCTCCCCGCTCCCCTCCTCACCGGATCACGGAGATTTATGAGCCAGACTTGCATTATGAGGTGAGTGACTTATCGGTCTGTCAGGGGGAGCGTTTTAAGACAGAATTATATGGGAGAGGGAAAAGATTTTTACCAAATTAATGAAAAATCAATCCAGCCTCAAAAATCCATTAATGGTCATAATGCACTGGTTACAGATAGAGAGATACCGCAGAATCCAATAGTGCCTGTTAAATACCTCTCCTGGAATGGAGCGTCTGGGATATAACTCATTCATTAGGCTGCGTATGTTTACTTTTTAAAGTGACACCAAGCCCTGTCCCTGCAGGACTCCATGCAGCATTTATAAGCCACCTCCCCCAGCGCCCATCTCGGGGGCCAGCCTGGAGGAATTGATTCTCTGCTGCCTTTTCTCCCCCTTCCCTGGGACAATCCCTGCTGAGGCGGTGCTGGGCTGACTCGGTTCCGACGGCTGATGCCTTCCAGCCTTCCCCAGTTTCACCCCAAACAGCTCTCCGGAGGCTCGACCTGCAGCTGAGTGTGTCTGCTCTCCACTTTCCAGGTCTTAGCTTGGTGCCTGACTCAATCTCTCCCTGCTCCAGCCTTGCCGGCAGCTGCAATGCTGCTGGTCCTGGGGACCGACCCTGCTCCCAGCCCAGCATCCTCCAGATGTGGACAGAGGTGGTGGCTGTGGGGACAAGCAGTTATCTCCTGCTTGGGATCTGTTTGGTGGCTCTCTGGGACAAACCGTTATCTCCTGCTTGGGAACCCTTACCGGCATTCCCCCTCTCTCTCAGATCAAGCTCCTCATCTCTCAGACACAAAAACAACTTGATATCTGGTTTGAAGGGTCAACGCTGGCCGTCTTGTCCCTTTTAGAGCATCCCCTGCTTCTTCTCCCCTTGTTTCTGTGATTTTTTGTGTGCCTTTGCCCCGCTCTGCCCCACACTTCAGTCCTTGTACCCCAGTTCTCCCAGTCCCCATGGAGCTGGTGGGTCTGGCTGCCCAGCATCCCACATTTTGGCACCCCAGACCACCCCTGCAGGTGGATCTCAGGTGGCTTCTGATGAGAGCCACCCTCTCTACATGTGTCCAGCCGCTGCCCACAGCCGTCGTTCACTGGGTGGCAAATTGATCAGGGAGGAAAACTGCACAGCGCATCCGGGCTGCATCCAAACTGGGAACTGCAGGTATCTGCAGGACACTGCAACCTCACTGACATGAGCTCCCAACAAAGCGGTGAACCTAATTGTCTAAAACACCTTAACAATAGGTACCTTGAAAGAATGGGTCACACCAGGCACATCCCTTCCTCTGCCAGTAACATCTCCATGGGGTGGTCCCATCACCTGATTATGGTTCAGGAAGGATGCAAGTGCTGAGCAAAGTGAAGGCAGACGAGGGATTTCAAATCTACAGCCTCAAAATGAAAACATTTCCTTTGATGGGGTGTCTCAGTTGTGTCTTGACCCTTGATCATGCTATAAGCTTCCTCAGAGGCCACTGGATAAATGCGTCCAGCTCCAGCTGTGTGCTGACGTGCCCGCGTGCAGCTCTGTGTGTTGGATGTGTAGTGCATGTGCATGGCTATTTTTTATCAGGACTGGAAAAGTCTCCTCCTGCTGTCACGGGAAGGTGCAAAACGCTGGATTTTGGCTTGACTACAACCCAGCGGTGAGCTGTGCACGGGGTGATCCTCTGACCTCAGCTGCCTTCGCTCTGCAGCCCTGGGCTACCTGCAGCTGCCACTGATTTATGCTGGTCCGAGCGAGGGTGGGATCAGGACCCAGCGTGTTCCAGTGCAATGCCTGGATAGAGTCAGATACACATATCGACCCTGCTAAATGTCATAATGCACCAGGGTTTTGTTTCCTTTAAATCTTTTAAAAAGCAATAAAAGGACCCAGAATACTCCAAGCACCAAACATCTAGCAAAGTGACAGGCTGTCAAAGCTGCCTCACCAAGAAACCCTGGGCCCAGCAAATTTTAAGCAGGAAAATTTATTCCTGTGTCGCTCATCTCTCCGAGTGAAAAATGGCCAGGGCTCCTCTTTTGCATGAAGTCTTGAAACCACCACAGTGCTCAAACAAGCGGATCGGCCTGAAACAGAACCATTCATCATCTGGAACAGGCGGCCGCGACAAGCACCACCACCACCACGAACTAAAAAAAAAAAAATAAAAAAAATTAAGTTGTGGGTTTTATCCAAGCTTAAATGATCCTGCCCATTAATATGACACGACAGGGCTGCAGAGCATGCTTCCTTGCCTTGGCTGGTAAATGGCTTCACCGGTACCTAGCAGAGGTCTCTAAGAGAGCTGCTCTATTAGCCGGGCACCTTTTCTGCCGTGTATCTCTGGGGTTTCCCAATTCCATCTCCCCCCTCCCCGGGATTATTATTATTATTTTTTTTTTTTCTAGAGGATTTCGGTGACGGATGCCTGCTGCCCAAGGTTTGCGCTGAGTTTGCGTTGTGCTGATTGCTGGGATGATGCTCAGAGCACGGGGGCAGGCTGGGGAGTGGGGAAGGAGAAGCCGTGGATGGACCACTTGCTGAGCAAAGCTTTCCACTTGTGGGAGATTGGCTGGGGATGGATTTTACTGGATGATGGCTTTGAGTAAGCAGGTTGACTCCAGACCGGCTATAATTATTTTGTACTGCCCGTGCCAGACTTCCAGCCTGACTTTTTCTTGACTTGCCTGCACTTCGGCGTGGAGCACTCTTCAGCTTCGAGGGGGTGATCCTGGTAAAAACTACCAGCTCTCCTGGACCCCTCTTCTTTCTGGGGATGTGTCCCATGGGATCCTTCCAAGCAGTCCTAGGTCTGCTCTCCAGATGCTGAGGGCTCTGGTCCTGCTTTTTTCTTGCTCCCTTCCCTCCAGGTCCTGAACTTCACCATCTCATGGTCACCGCAGCCAAAGGAAAAACACTCTCCAGCTCCCTCTAGAGAAGAGCCACTTGCTCAGAGGCTGTCCATCCACCGAGCCTGAAACTTTGTCCTAGTTCAGGAAGGTGGAGACCAAACCAAACAGCTTTTGTCTCAAGCTGAGCCTCCAAAAATCCTGCCTAGGCACTGGTGGGTGGCTGAACTGGTGATCCCACTCTCACCCCAGCCCTAAGCCCGGGTGAAGGTTGCAAATCTGTATTTGAGGTGAGGACGCCACATGTGGACATTATCAGGAGGTGACACTGGTGGAGCCAGGTGCTCACAGCTGCAGCCTGACCTTCGCTTGGGGCAGGACGGGCTGGGACCATGCCAGGTCCTCGCCCTCGGACCCGTCACGTGGAGCACCACCGTGCCCCTTGCAAGGCAGCTCCACGGGTAGAGGCGGACGGGGATCAGGTTTTAATCTAGAAATGCTGACAGGTAAGGAGCTTAGATCCAGCATCATGGGCAGGTGTACCTTGTGGGTCTTAATTCCCCCGGCAGTTTTGAATGCAAAAAAAAAAAAATAAAAATCAAAATAAAACAAAACAGCGTAGCAGAAACTTTCACTTTCTTCCCTAAGTCCCCTGCTCCCATGGCTGTATTTAAAATGATTGTGTTGGGTTAAAACCTTTATTTAAATGACAGACTCCCCAAAATATGCTATTGGCCCACCCAGAGGCAGTCACCCAAGGTGAAAGGTTTCTCCTTTTGCATTTTGCTATGTTCTCCACCTTTGTTTGTGCGAGGAGCCCTTGGTCTGGAGGCAGGAGGCAGCCGAGCAGATGGGTGACTCCCGTTGCATCCCATCTCCCGGTGCCATTCCCACCCAGCCCAGGCTGTGCAAGAGCTCAGCTGAGACCCCAACGCTTCCTCCTGGCCTCAAAATCTGTTCCCCTGTCAGCATTATTTCTCTCCTAACACAAGCGCCCTGCTAAAATCAGATCCCAGCCGTGCCTGACGTTGTGTCCTGGACCTGTGCGTGGTCAGGGAGCCTGGTGGTGGTGGTGCCGGGGGGGGTTTTGTCTTCTGCAGAGCTCCGTGCAGAGGATCCGAGGTGACGTTGGGCTGCCTAGGGTAAGTCTGTGGGGACACCTTGTCCCCCAGCCTCTCGGGGCTGTCCCATGTTTGCAGCCCCATGTGCAGCCTCGCTCCTCCTCTGCAGCCCCACGTGCGGGTAAGCTGCTCTTAGGGACCTGCGCAAAGCTGGGAAGCCCCAGAGGGATTTGAGAACAATTTTTCCCTTTGTGATACACCACACGGATGCAGACATTCACCCACCACCCCAAGCACGCAGCTTTGGCTCTTCCTTAAGCTAGGGGACACCTTTGAGGGGGGGTCACGCATCCCCGCCGTGCACACGGGTAGAAACACCCCAGGCTTTGACATCTGCAGGGCAGATCTCCCCCTCCCCTTCCCCAAGGGCTTTGCAGTTCAAACAGGGGTAGTATCCTGCCAGACCTCTTCACTTTTCACCCTTTTCCTCCTCTGTCCCCCTTTTTGCGAACACAAGGCTTGCAATTTCTTTTCGGCGGGGTGGAAATGCTGCGGGGAGAGGTTGACGGGGAGCATCAGCACTTGGAACGGCCTCGGCTTGGGATTGCTTTTATAGTGCTCTTCTGCTGTGTTAAAGCACATAACTAAAAAACAGTCCAACCTTTTATTTTAAAACAAAAATCTATACGTTGGGCTTAGCCAGCCCTGAGAGCGCCTCTTAATTTTTCTTTAAATAACACGTTGAGCGCTTGCCAAGACAAGAGGAGGAGAAAAGGGAAAAAAATCAAAAGCATCTTCCTAACATGTTTGGGAAGCCGAGAAGTCCCCTATTACACAGTCATGGTATCAAACAGCCTTTTTCCCCATGCAGATAAAATAATTCCCTAGATCTAATTTTAGACGATTTGCCGTTTTGTGTGGAAGCTTAAAAAAAAAAATTTAACTGGTGTCTCATGAAAGTCAAATCAAGTTGGGCCTTTTTATTTTTCTTTCTTTCTTTTTTTTTTTTTCTCCCTTAAAGATGATTTTTTTTTCCCTTTAGATTTTAATACATCTTGGTGCTCTCGCTAAGCAAAGCTGCGAACAAAGTCCTTCAGCACAAACTGAGCTCCTGCTCGGCTGCTTTCATGCTGTGCTCATATGTGAGAAGGGAATGCATATACATATAAATATATGTGTGCATGTGTGTGAGAGGGAGATACTTAAGAGAGCACTTTTCTCAAATATTAATCTTAACCTGACCCACCTCTATTCATTCTGCCCACTTTAGAGATGGGGAAACCAAGGGACACCACCGGCTGTACCCACATTTTGGGGGACCTGCTTGCTCAGCTGGTAGCCTGGGATCTTTTGGGGCTGGATCCGGGTCTCAAAGCTCTCTTGTCACGATGAACATCCTCTGATGGAGACGTGTGTGCCCAGGCACCTGGGGATTGTCACGAGGCAGAACGGCTCGATGACACTGGCCCCACGCGGGCAGGTCCCCATGGCTCCCGAAGTAATTTGGAAGCAATTGCTGACCAGCCAAGCATTTAAATACCTCGCAGGCTCAATTAAAATGTTGAGGGGTGGATGCTGGATTTTTTTTTTTTTGGGGGGTGTGTGTGTCTGTTTTCTTTTCCTAAAAGCCTTCTAAATACCAATAAAAAAGTCTTTATTCATTTCTGCTAGCGTGATTGGCAGAGCAAGGATGCTGAGAGCCTGGGGTCATTCGGTGAGCCATTAATCCTGCTGGACATGAGCTTTGTTAGCAATATTACCTCCTCCAGCTGGGTGAGATCCGGCTGTCACCGAGAGCCTGCTGGAGGCAGACCCACCTTTGCTCTCCAGCTGGGGCAGCAAGCGTTAAGGTCATCGGCACATCACGGCCAAGCCGGGCACATCTTTATCTCCCCCTGTGAAAAGCAGCATGGAGCTGAGACACGAGGGTGTTGTGACAGCACTTCCTCCTGGCTGGGCTTTTTCTGCTCTCTTCTAGCTCTCTGTTTGGGAAAGCTGCCCTTTTTTGCCCTCTCCGTTTGGGAAAACACAGATACCAGGGCAAGATGCTTTGGAGAGCCCTGAAGAAGGACGGGGCTCTTCCAGTTGCTGGTCTAGCAGACCCATGGTTTTAGGGCTTTCAAGTGACTGCTTCATTTTTCCTCCAGACTGATAAATTCGCCAACCTCAGGGACACTTCATCTGCAACACCACATGTATTTCACCCTGCCTTGATCCCCCTGACTCCACGGGAGCTGAAAACCAAAGCGCTGAGGCTCTGCAGCATCTCAGCGGCTGCTTACCACAGGCAGGACACGCCGTGGGATGGCTCACGCCGCTGAGGTCCTCCCCAAGGGCAAGAGGTTCTTGGCTGGCCAACCACCCCGTGGAGAGGACGGCGATGGCTCCCCAGCTCCCTGCCAACCCGCCCCGGCGAGCGAGGTTGCTCCTCCGCCATCCCCTGGGATCCGTCGGTCGCTGAGCCAAGCGGTGGGAGGATGCCCTGAGCTCACCTTCGCTCCCTCTCCGCCACATCGTATTTCCCACTTGGTTTCTTGCTCTTCTGGCAGCTTTGGAGCATCTTTAGGAAAGGCAAAGCTTGCTCTTTCCCCTCCGCCACCCTCCACCACCTCTGTCATCCCAGTCAATCCGAGATGCTGCCCATAGCAATACTCGTCATTGTCAATCCTGCCTTTGACGGCCAGGTTCACCAGGGTCAATATGGTCAGAATTCGCCCCAGAATATTTCACGGTGGCTGTTACAGATAAAATCAATCAATCCATGAAAGACTCGTTCCCAACAAGGCCTGGGCCTTCTGCATTCCATTTCAGTGCGAGATTGATGGATAAATTCCTGTTGCCTTTTTCTTGCCCCATTAATTCGAACGCTCGTATTTCCCACCCAAAGCCTTGGAAGGTGCCTCTAATGAGCCAGCTGGGCTCCATAAGCTCTTAAGCAGCTCTGGACAGGCCCACGTCACAGCAGCCACCACTGCGATAGCAGAGGCGAGCAGGACAGATTTTCCAGAGGGGCTCATCTTCCACCGAGATGCTCCGAGACTTGGGCAGACGTTGGATTAGGTGTTTATTATCCTCCCCCAGTTATAGCAACGTATAATCCAGGGATGATGCCTCTGACAGGTGGAGATGAGCGAGGGGCCCATCCCTGCTGCCACTAAGGCGCTTCCAGCAGCCCCGTAGCTCTCCGTCACCCATGGGTGATGCTGTCCTGACTCTCAGCATCCTCCCACCCGAGGTCCTCTGCACCCTTGCTGCTGCTGGAGCATCTCCCTGTCCTATAATAAGCCCCTTTGAACCCACCATCAGCTTGGTGAAGGTGTTTCCAGTGGGACAGGAGGGTTTCCAGCAGGAGGGGTCTCATCTCCTTTATGTCTCCCTCATCCCTGGGGATGGTGGCTCTGGGACACAGCAGCAGCCCAGCAGCTCCTCGGATTTTTCCTCTAGTGCAGCAACTGACTTGGCACTTTTTTGCATCTGTGTACTAACGAAGCAGTGATTAATTTCTCTGGGCCACACTGGGATCTTATTAAAGAGAGAGCAAGCACATCCCAAACCTGTCCCCGGCTCCCCTGCAGCCGGGCTGCGCTCTCTCCTCTCCCCCTCCTTGCTTTTCCACTCTGCCTTCTCTCTCCCACTAAATTAATCTCCATTGCTCCAAAGGTCTCTCTCGCACACACCGCTGACCCAAGCTCAAATTGATTTTTTTCCCTTACCCCTCACCCCCTGCTGTTTTCTGCCAGCAAAGCAGAGAGAGGATTTTTTTTTCCGCCGGTATTATTTTTATTTTTTATTTTTGGAGGTACTAAACTTTGACCTTCTGGACTTTGGAAAAAAAATAAGTTAGAAGTGAAAACTAATTATTTCAATGCAGGAATGTGCAGAAGGAGCCTGGAGGGCGGGGGCTCTCTTTAATGCCTGCTTAAGAGGTAAAGTTATCAAGCCAGCTGCTGGAGTTTCATTCTTTCCTGGTTGCTCCCTGCCTGCCCCCATTTAGCTGTGGGTTTGGGCCATTTATTTGTTATACTTTGGACAGCCTGGGACTGCGGCTCCTGTCCTGTGGCTCCAAGATGCTGTAATGGTTCCGGTTTGGGTAAGCCCTCCCAAATCACCCTCTTTGGGTGATACGGGGCAATAAAAACTGGGTTTTGAGCAGGGGAGCTAAGCGTGGTGCTCTGAGTTATAATGATGCTGATTGCAGAGCCGCGGGAAAGAACCTGCCTCTCCCCACCTCTCGTTAGCAAAGAGAGCCCTTGCACCGAGGTCATCAGCCAGGGAATTGGGGACCTACCCTGCTCCCATCTTGGAGATACCTGGAAGAAGTGGCTGCAGACTCCTGGCACTGTTTGCAATCCCTGCTCGGGTCTGTCGGTTGTCTCAGGGGAGCTCACGTCTTACCAGGTGCCTCCTTAGCATCCCATTTCACAGGGGGCTTCCTGATGCAGCAAGCAGGGAAACGAGCCCTGCCGCAAAGCTCCCTTCAAGTGGAGCTGCCTGCAAATTGCCCTTCAAATCCTCTCGCTGACAAAAAGGAGGTTACCCCAGCGAGCGCCTGCTTTTGATGAAGCTTTTCAGGTCTTCGTAAAGAGCCAGCGTTGGAAATGTTTCCTGCAAGAGGAAACAAGAAGTTTGCATGTCTTTTTGAGAAAGACAGTAGAAGTTTTCTATAAAAGAGAAGAAGAAATCTTCATGCTGATATGCATCAGGACAGTGGGGATATGGGATGGTCAGTGTCTACCTTCAATGGCTCCTTTGGAGAGGGGAGAATTCCCCGGTGGAGGTGGCAAATGTCTGCATGAAGGAGAAGGAAATATAATTAGTAGCCCTGCCCGATTAGTTATGGCAGAATTAGGCAAATAGCAAGCTTTTGGTGTTTAAGAAAGCCCACAGGTGAGAGAGAAGAACTGGGTATGGGAATTTTTTCTCCTGGGAAGCTGGAGAGGGATGAGGGAATGGATGGAGCAGCTCGGGTCACTTGGTGCTCCCAAAACATCTCTCGGCCAAGATGGGCCGTGAAGAGGGTGGCCAGGGCTCTCGTGGGGACACCTGATGGACTACAGAGTCAGTGTGGCCACCAGAGACCTGATGAGAAGGTATGATGGAGCCTGTAAGATGTCATGAGGGGATTGTTCGCAGCCCTGTGCCTGGCACTCACTGTGGGCAAACAACAGAGGAAAACACGTGCCCATCTCTACTGGCCCTACGGGTCTTTATTTGTGCTCCAGGGCTTGGGCGAGGAGATGGTCATGCTGTTGGCAGATGCAGAAGGCAGTGTTAGCTGAACCCCATCACAAAATGTTTTGCACACCATGAGGGTCTTTCTGCTCTTGCTTGGTGCAGGTGAGTCTGAAAAAAGGCTGGGTCATGCCACAGACAAGAGCTCTGGAGGCACCATCCCTGCTGTCTGCACAAAAACTCCTGCCTGGCAGGGCCAGGACGGCCAGCCTCCTTCCAAGGGTCAGCCTGGTGTTGGATTTCAGCTCCGGGGCCCAGGTGGGGAATCTGGCCCCAAAACGCCTCCCCGTGTGAGCGCAGCCAACGCACCAAGTCAGCAGCTTGGGATCTGGCTCCTCAGCAGCTGCTGGGGGACATCCCAAGGACGATGCTCCCGCAGAGGCCACATGGGGCCACAACATCTTGGACAACACGGAGCAGCCAGTGCATGGCAAGGGTGGAGGGCAAGGAAGGCGATAAAAAATAAGTGCAGTTTGGGGTGGATTAATCCCTGAATCAGGTATAGAAACAGAGCTGGGATTGGTGGGTACTGGGCAAGTGTCCTCTCTTCAAGGGTCTTGGGTCCGTCTGTCCAGCAGAACACTTCCCTTCCCACTGAGGACTGCCTTAGGCAGGGATTGAGGTGGTCGGGAAATCCCTTACCGTGTCCCTAAAGAGGACTTCTGGGACCAGTCCTGCTCGGGGACAGCCTCTGCTTCAGGATCTCCCAAGGCTTTTTTCAAAGGCAGAGGGAGACACAGCCTTCAGGAGGGAGACCAAAGTGACCGACCCATCACAGGAGGTCCCTGAGGCTCCAGGGGACATCACGCATGGATGAAGAGGAGAACAAGTCTGGACTTTCTAAATATCTAAAACAGCCCCAATTCCTTCCTCTCCCTTAGAGACATCCAAAAAGATTTTTCTCTATGCCCAGTGAAAAAAAATGAACCTGGATTTCCTGATTTCTGTGGACACCAGCAGTGAAATCCATAGCTTCACCATCCTTCCTCCTCCAAAGAAAGTCCCACGTATTCTGGAAGGGGTTTGCTTCTCACACCTCGCCAGGAACATCTCCCAACCACCTCCACTTTGTGGCATCTGTTGATCAGCCCACGAGTGGGTACAAAAAGCCAGGGATGAGAGCAGGAGGGATTTGGGAGCAGCAGGGATAGGGCCAGCTGTCCCCTGAGCTGTGTGAAGGTTCTTGCTCGGTGCTGGAAGAACCCAGCTCCTTCTCTGCACTTCTTTACCATTGGCACGTCACAGCCTGGAGGTTGGTGGTGTCAGAAAAGGCTTGAAGATCCAGAAAGAAAACGCTTTGGGGGCTTGTCTGCAGGGTGAAACAGATCCAAGCGGTTATGTCGCGTCCTCAGAGGCCGCTCAGGTTTCTTCTGCTTTGCTGTGCAAAACAGCCCGGCGTTGGATGGCAGGGGAAGGGAGAGGCGGTGGATGGGGAGGATGTCTCCCAGCATTGCTGCTGGGGGCACATCCCAGGTGCTGAGAAATATGGGGCTAAAAATGTTCCTGTATTGCTGGATGGCAAATGTGGGGAGGCAGCAGGGGGGTCTACAGGGCAAGACGGAGGCCACGAGCCTCCCGTGGGCACAGTGGGGCTGGGAGAGGAGGTGTTATGGTTGGTAGCATCAGATCTCTTTGGATGTGTTCTGTCACAGCCATGTTTTCCACTGTGGACAATGCCCATCTACCTTGGACTGGTGCAAAAATAAGGGCAAAACTTTGCCAGAGCTATTGGAGAGGCTGGGAGAAGGTGGGAAGGCTCGGTCTGGGTTGATGGATGCGCTCAGTTGCCCGCAGAGTGTGCAGAAAGGAGAAACTGGAAAAGGAAAGGAAAGGAAAGAAAGGAAAGGAAAGGAAAGGAAAGGAAAGGAAAGGAAAGGAAAGGAAAGGAAAGAAAGGAAAGGAAAGGAAAGGAAAGGAAAGGAAAGGAAAGGAAAGGAAAGGAAAGGAAAAGGAAAGGAAAGGAAAGGAAAGGAGAAAGGAAAGGAAAGGAAAGGAAAGGAAAGGAAAGGAAAGGAAAGGAAAGGAAAGGAAAGGAAAGGAAAAGAAGGAAAGGAAAGGAAAGGAAAGGAAAGGAAAGGAAAGGAAAGGAAAGGAAAGGAAAGGAAGGAAAGGAAAGGAAAGGAAAGGAAAGGAAAGGAAAGGAAAGGAAAGGAAAGAAAGAAAGGAAAGGAAAGGAAAGGAAAGGAAAGGAAAGGAAAGGAAAGGAAAGGAAAGGAAAGGAAAGGAAGGAAAGGAAAGGAAAGGAAAGGAAAGGAAAGGAAAGAAAGAAGAAAGAAAAGAAAAGAAAAGAAAAGAAAAGAAAAGAAAAGAAAAGAAAAGAAAAGAAAAGAAAAGAAAAGAAAAGAAAAGAAAAGAAAAGAAAAGAAAAGAAAAGAAAAAACCAACCACTAAACAAAAAAACACACCCGACAACACAACGTTTACCCAGATGAAACATTTATACGCCCATTTGATCTTGGAAATGTAATTACTGCCGCTTGCCCATTGATCGCAGCGAGGCGTATTGACCAGCCCCGGAGCTCGTGGAGTCCTCATCCCGCTGCCAAGCGATGGATCACCGAGGCCGAGCTCAGAGCCAGCTCTCCCCATGCCTCCTGCCCCTTACGGTAACCCCACCTTGATGTGCATCACCCTAGGAATAGCAAAGAGATTTCTGCTCTCAGAAATGAGCTATTCTAGGGCACAGAGGTTTCTTTCTTCCATCGCCAGCTTGGAAGCCCGCAATTCATAAAAGCTGGGACCACTGGGAACCTGTGCTTTCCAACCAAGAGGAGATTCCCATTGCTCTGGTCCCAGGGATTTCAGGCAACAGCAGCTTTTCTGAAGGGCTTCCCATGCACATGCAGCGTCCTCACACTCCCATGGGGATCCCACGCATGGGGATGTGAGTAGGGTGGCACCCAGTGGCTCAGTTTTGGGGAGCCAGGCTTTGGTGCAAGCCCAGGGATGTGTGCGCCTCCAGCTCCCAGCCACCCATGGGTTCAGGAGCTTATCCACGAGCTGGGCTGGTCACACTCACAGCTGTGTATCAGCACATTGAGCAGCAAGCTCCAAAGGATACCACGGGTGTGAGCAGAAGATGATCCTCCCTGGACATTTGTGCATCCCTTCCCATGGGTTTAGGATGGAAAAACCCAGCATGAAATCACAAAAAACGCCCCTGCACTGAGGCAGCCATCCCTTCTGCACCAAATTCAGGGGTGAATATGATGACAAGTGCATGAAAATCTGTGGCTTTATTGCAAGTGGCATTTTCTCTCATTTCAGTTCATTTCTGGTGAAATTCTCCGTGTTTTCAATGAGAAAATGAAAGTGGAAAATGCTCATCTTCCGTATTTCTGATAAATGAAAACACTTTTTAAAAAGCAACCAGGAGAAAACAACCTGAGAGCTTTTAATAAACATACCTAAATGATACCTTGAAGCACCACTGGGATTCGCACTTTTAAAGCAGACCATCCAAACACCGCCGAAATGATCTTTTTCTGGGAATTTTTCATAAGCAGCAAAGTCCATTTCCCAACTTCTTCTCCAGACGTAGGTTTATGCGAGCTCCGGGCGGCTTTCATCTTCCTTCCCCTTTTCACTCTCTCTCCTCTTTGTTTTATAACAAAATAATAATCTTTTCATTTCATATATCTGGAGGAACGCTACCCCATGCTGATACCGTTAATCTGTCCAAATGCCTCACGTAAGGGCTGCCCGGTGCGCAGTGGCAGCCGTCTACCTTACAGCAATAACACCACAAATGGGTCCCCGAGGGGAGGTGAAAATGCTGATATACATCGGCCGCGAATCCCCTTCGGCAGAGATGTAACCACTTTACAACCAGGTAGGATCGTGGAGGAAGACGGAGAGCAAATTGGGAAGTGATGAGCGCTGGGATGAGCACGTCACCGCCCCATAAATATGGGGTTGGAAGGGTTTGGGGCGGGCGCCGGGGCACCTCTGGTGCAGGAATACGAGCGGTGGCACTTATAGGGTGACACTGGGGGACACCATCCAGTCTGTGTCTCTCCCAGCTTAAATCCAATGAAAATCTGTTCATGCCACAAAAATCCCTCCTGGTGTCCACCGGTGAGCCCCGGATTAAGCAGGGATGGGCACAAGGCTCAGAGGGGATGGCTAACTGGGAGAGGGCAGGATGCTGGGGTCTGTTTCCCCCCCTGAAAACAGACCCTCTTCTGCTTCGGGATGCTCTGGGAAATGGGATTCACCTCCACCCTCCTGCAGAAGGGGCTTCGGACCCCTGGTGCCGCAGGACGTGGAGGTGCTCTGCTGACACCTCCAGGCTCTGAAGTCCTGAATCCGTCCCCTCCGCGCTGCTCCCAAAGCAAGGCAGCCCCGTGGGAAGCGCAGCGGGGAGCTCCAGGGGTGTGCAAGGACCGTTCGTGATCACCACCACGCTGCTGAGCTGCGCCTATTTGGAGAGAAGGAAAATGAGTTTCGCACGGGCACTTTACGCTCTCAGGATGCAGGAGGAGGAGGAAGGGGTTAAGAAGAAGGAAGGCTGCCAGGCTGGCAGCCCCCCACCGTGGTCTCCGGGCGGAGAGGGGGGGTGTGTGCTGCGGGTTAAGGACACCTCGGGGAAGGCTGCCTCGCATGCAGCCCATTTCTGCAGGCTTTTTCCAAGCTGTGCTTTATTTACCTGCTCAATATCCGCGAGCAATTCCCACTGCAGCCTTAACACTGCACGCTGCAAAGTGCTAACGCCGCGAAACGCGGCGGCCTCTTAGAGGAGGATGCGCTGTAACGCCCTGCACACCGCCGGCCTGCTGGGCGCCCGTGCACCCAAAAAAACACCCAACGAGGGGCCCGCAGGACCCCTGCGCACATCTGCACGTGGACCTGCACCTTCCCACTTGCACACAAGGAGTCTGCATGCATTTGCACGCTCGGAGATGGGCGGCAGCCACGCATGCATGCCTGCAGCAACGCTCGGCGTGCCGCGTGCTTGCAAAACTGTGCTGTGCACGCACACACATGGGGCTGCAGGGGAATTTGCTCAGATGCTGCCGGGATGGGGATGCCTTTGTGCTCATCCCGTGCCCGTCTGGTGCTGTACCTGTCCCTTGGAAGACCTCCAGGGAGGTGCAGAGAGAGCAGCCCGCTGCAGCAGCGGCAGAGGACAGCGCACGAAGGGGTGAGGAGAGGCGTCCCGAAGCTCTCTGTGCTGTGATTTATTTTTTTATAGTAGGGTTTGGGTGACCTCCAGGGAGAAATGGTCCCAGAAAACACTTCCAGGACAAGAAGGTGCTACAGAGGGGAAAGTCCCAAGAAGCACCTCACCACCACATGTGCCTGTGACCCACGAGGGAGAGAAACATCCCCCAAAAAACTTGCTCAACCTTTGGGTGCCGTATCCCCAGGGGAAGCTCAGGAGCTCCCAGGTCACTGGAAGAACCTATTTGCATCGTGACACCCCTGTCCCTCCCTGTCCCAACGCCTCACTGCAGACCCTTCCCCTGAATTTTTAGGGTGCCAGGCAGGTTCTGGAGCCCCCCTTGCCTCCCAGTGACAGATGGGCTCATCTGCTGGTGCCTCAAGCTGCCCGTGCCTCCCCTCCTCGTGCCGGGGTGATAAATGGATTTACCCTGCGTGAAATTGCTGGCAGCAGCTCGGCCAATCCATCAGCTGCTCCTTGCTCACCACTTTTCGGTTCCCCAGGTGAGCTTTGGACCCACAGCCCTTCCCTGAGGCTTGAAAACCTTGGGGACAGGGATGGGGACAGGAGGAGCTGGGATTTTGGGGAGCAGAGACATCCTGGTGGGGTACACCCTCAAGGACCCTCCAGGTGTGATTTCAGTGCTTGCAAACCAGCCAGAAAGCAGCTTCACGTCCATATTTTTCATTCTAAAATTCAATTTAATGGAATTTATAATTTGAAACTCTACCCAGTTACCACCCCAGCCGTGGGTCCCTTGCCCCCTTGGGGAACCTGATCTGGGGGGATTAGCTCTGGGCTGGGAGAGAAGCTGTAGGGTAGCAGGGACGGATGGTGGGGCTGGGGGAAGGGGCTGGAGAGGGAACCACTCTGGGGAACGTCTTCCTGCCTTGAGCCCGTCCCCGACTCCACGGAGCCCGAGGATTAATGCTTGTCCTTGCACTCCCGATGGAAATCCATGTGCTCCGGGGGAGCCAGCTTGCCTGGAGCTTCTCCTGCAGAAACCTGGGTGCTGAGGCAAGGAAAAGCCTCCCTAGGAGGGTGTTCAGGATGATGGGGAAGGTTTGGGGCTCCAGACGAGCCTGGTCTTGGGTTGGTGGTGCAGTGTTGGGCCATCCATTCAAAGGGATGGACAGGGTGGGTTGGCTGGCGAAGCCTGCAGGTGTGGCCAGGAGAAGCACCAAATAATGCAGGTGCTAATAATAATAATATACAATGCTGCCAAATCATGGGTGCCCGAACCCCCGGCTGGGACTGGGGGTATTATAAATGCCTCCCCCAAGGGGATGGGTTAGTTTACTTCCATCGTGAAGACTTTTCCCATCTCCTTTGCCCTACGTGTGTGCTCAGATGGTGCCTGCAAGGACCGGGAGCCATTTCTTTCTCACCTGAAGCAGCTGCAGAAGGAGGAAGAGCAAGGAGAGGGCAAGAGGAAGGTTGCAACCCGTGCACCAAGCACAAAATCCCAGCTCATCCCTGAGCAAACCTCTCCTGATCTCCAGTGGGTGAGGTTTAAAGGAGGTCTGGGGATGGTGTGGCATCTCGTGAGGAGCATCTCAGTGTCCCCAGCAAGGTTCCCCAGGGTCTGGCCCACGCAGGCACCGACTGTCATCATTTTATCGTGGCGTTGGGGCTCAATCGATAGGTCTGGAAATAAAGAGCCACAGCAGCAGCGGCGGCAGCGTGGGCTCGGGGAAGGTAATGGATGGGAAAAGCCAGTTCATCGAGAGGAAGGGAAGCAAAAAAAAAAAAAAAAAATCAGAAAGCAAAAAAAATCAATGGGCAGGATTGGGATGACATCATATCGCCATTATTATATCATCAGCCCCGTGCTGCTGATTTATCGCTCGGGTAATCACTCTCCTCCCGCGCCCGCAGCTCAGTGTCGCCTGCCTGGTTTGCACCGGAGCTCTAAAAAGGCAGCTTTTGGGTTAAAAAGTCAGCTCTTGGGTTAAAAAGGCAGGAAAATGGGGCTGGGGACACCAGGGACTGGTGACACCAGCCTCCTTGTCCTCTGTATGTGTCCCCGGAGGGATTTGGGGAAAACGATGCCATCGGTTCGCCGCTGTTTGCCTTTTCGCCAGGTGCATCGTTTGGGGATGAGCCTTTGCTCGAAGGCTCCCTGAGCTGTGCTAATCTCTTGGCTGTAATCATATTTTCATCATTTGCCTTTCTTGCTTGGAGGAAAACACGTTAAGGAGAGTCCAGCCCCCTTTGTACAGCCCAGTCCTCAGTGGGGGTTCGAAACCCTTCTTAATTCCCCATCTGATGCATCGTCTGCTCTAGTTGTCCTAGGACCTGGGCAGAAATTCAGCTCGCTGCCTTCCCCATCCCTTTCTGTTGGGTTTTTGGTGCAGGTACCAGCAGCACGACCCAACACCTGCAGCCCCTCGCTGTGGCTATGGGCACAGTGACGATGCCACCTCCGGCTGCAGTTTTCTTCCAGATCACAGAAATATAAAATAAAATAAAATAAAATAAAATAAAATAAATAAAATAAAATAAAATAAAAGGCAGGAGAAAGTAAACACACCCCAAATCGGGTAATTAAGAAGTTCAAGTCTCTGTAGCAACATTAACTCGGGAGCATTACAGACGTATGGCAATTTTTAATGGCTGCTCCAGCACTTTAATATGCACTTTAATATATCTGTGCTCCCCAGCACGCGGGCGCCCGGGCAGGGAGGCTGATTTCGGCTCAGCGAGGATTAAGCGATTTGGTTCTGTCACATAAGCAGCTGAGGAAACGTCACCTCCCAGCCCACAACCTGGCGATTAGAGGAGGTAAGGGGCAGCAGCGGAGCTGGCCGAGCCTGCGTGCCTCAGTTTCCCCTCTCCATCAACCAAACCCGTGACGAGATTTGGGGTTTCCATCTAGAAATCCAAGCCAGCAAGACACAGAAAAGCCAAATTTTTGTTGCAGGGAGAACTGAGCCTAGGAAAAGCCCATTCATTACAAGCAGGTTTAAGCCTTGTAAACTTCACGCTGCTTTTTGTAGAGCCAAGAGGCACATTCCAGCCATTCCTGCCCCACATCCCTGCCCCTGCCATGAATTTTTGAGTTTTGCCAGGTCCAAAGCACCAGTTTCGCTTTCATCCTGCAGCCACCGCTTTCTCACCACTGCTAGGTTTGTTGCCTTGCTAACGATAACACAAAGCTGCGGCAATCACGTTTGTGTTGGCAGGATGGATTCCCAGGAAGCCCCTTGGCCTTTTTTACTGCTCTGGTCCCATTAGGGGAACAGCCCCTTCCTCACCGTTAAGCCTGGTTTCCTTATCTGGAACTGGATTTATTCAGGGCTGCAGAAGTGCTGAGGCCACGCAGTCTTGTGACATGTGTCCCAGCATCCAGCTGTGCAGGATTCAGTCTCCAGCTGTGCAGGATTCAGCATCCAGCTGTGCGGGGCTCAGCACCGGGCTGCTTTGGGGCACCGTGGCCATGCAGGGGACCTTCTCGAGGTGTTTATAGGACTTCCCCACCACGGCAGAGATGATTCACGTCCAGCGTCTGGCAGCAGGAACTCGCTCCAGGGAAAGGGCAGGGAACGTTGTGGCAGAATGGAAAGGTTTCGTCACCAAAAAAAGAAATCGTCGGGCTGAGATCTTTCCTCGGGGGACTTGTTTTTTAACAAAACATTTCCAGTGAGCGTTTCCACATCTGAAAGAGTTACCTGTGTGTTACGGGATGGGAGGGCTGGGCGTGGGTGAAGAGGGATGCAGTTCGGTTTGCTTTCCAAAAGTCTGGGACTACAAGTCCCTGGGTGGATGCAAAAAGCACTGCGCATCAATGTTTTCATCGGTCCTGGTAGCAACTTCTGTATTTCTCCTCTTGGCACCTCGCAGCATCACCACGGGGTTATGGCAGGGATGCAGGGGAGGCAGGAGGGACCTTTGAAGCCCCTCCACCTCCTGCACCAGCACCAGCAGCCCGGCGCTGGTGGCCAGAGGTGGCAGATGCCACCACCCTGCCCTGCTGCGTGGCGCTGGAGGTGACAATTTCCCCAGGGCCCGGCAGCACAAGGTTATGGACTCTGATTTTTAATTAATGCAATTGACTCGGTGCGTGTTGGGAAAGGGGAGGGCTGGGGACGGGAAATTGTCCCTTCGAGGGACAAACCCTGACAACCTTGTCATCCCCAATTAGCGGGTAATTACCTCAATGACGTACATCTTTATTAATCCAATTAATAGAGAGGGTGGCGTGACCTCGGCAGATCTGCTGACTCAGGGTGATGCTCGCCAGGAGGGGACGAGGGAAGGGGGTGGAGGAAGGAATGAATTCCTCCTCTCCCATTGCCCCTTCTTCATCACTAATTAGAGCTGCTGTTCGCCAGCCCACACACTGGCATGATGCGAACAGACAGGGACATCTCCCAGCCCCATCCCAACTCTTTCCTCTTTCATTCCTCCTTTTCCTACCCGTCATCCATCCGTCTTCTTGTCTGTTTGTCCCCTTATTTATCCACCTTCCAAAGGGCACTTTTCCGGGGTGAAATAACCCTGTTTCAGGACATCTTGTCCCAAATGGTGGTGATCCAGACCATGGGGATGCCTCCCAGTCTGGCACGCTGGGCTCATCCCAGGTGATTTCTTTATGGGGTCACAGAGGTCTCAAGGCACCGAGCTTCCCTGGATGGAGGAAAGCTGGGTGACAGGAGAGATGGAGAGAGAGGCAGATGGCCAGAAGGATCAATGGGTGGATAGAGAGATGGTTAGATATATGGACAGGGAGATAGATAGATGGACAGAGAGATGAACGGCTAGATGGATGGGTAGGTAGATGGAAAGATAGGTGGATAGATGGATGGGTGGATGGATGGATAGATAGATGGATAGATAGATAGATGGATAGATGGATAGATGGATGGATAGATAGATAGATAGATAGACAGACAGACAGACAGACAGATAGATAGATGTGTAGAATGATAGAGATGGATGGATGGATGGATGGATGGATGGATGGATGGATGGATGGATGGATGGAGCTGGGGAAATGGATTGATGATGCAGGTACATATATGTATAAATATATTTGTGTATCATAGAATCATCTAAGTTGGAAAAGACCTTCAAGATCATCTAGTCCAAAGTGTACGTATACATAGGTACAAGTATGCCTACTTTTATGTGGGACCAGTTGCCTGGAAGCTTGCAGGGATAGTTGGACAGACTGATGGATTTCTGGAGAGCCACGTGTGGGTTAGATGGGGGGGGGGAAGGCAAACAGATCAACCATGCTGTGATACCTCTGGCCAGGCCACCGTGGGACACAGGCAGAGGATGGCAGCGCTGCCTGCACATGCTGGTGGTCCCCATGGACCAGAGCCACTTGGCCCTACTGATTGCAGAGAGGCAGCCTGTGGGAATGCATCAGAAGTGGGGCTGCCCCTTCCCTCTGCAGCAGGTGCTCCTGGGGGGCTGGTGCTCTCCCCCAGGGAGGGGGTGCTGTGGAGGTCCCATGTCCCCGGGGCCACCAGCTGGGGTGGGATTTGCTGCCAGGCACCAAGCAGCCAGGGCAGGAGAGGGGGGAAAGGCGGAGGTGGAGGAGGAGAGAGATCTTTTTTCATGGCTCTCTTGTGGAGCGACCTCTCCTCCTTCTTTCTCCACAGATGGAGCCTCAATTAAATTCGGAAATACATTTTTTAATAGGACTTTCACCTCAGCTCCCTCCCGGGCTATTAAAGCCATTATGGCAGAGTTAAGTAAAGAACTAGCGGCCAGGCAATAAGCTTGAGAGCCTCTGTTGCTGTCATCATATGTTTATGACCCAAGCAATGTTTGCTTTATTAAAGATTCAGAAGCCATTTCCGAACGGCTCGGTTCTGTCCTTCCCATTAAAGACGGGGCCCTGCTGAAAGAGGGAGGGAGGCCCTGCGTGAGTGCGGGGAAAAAGAGGGGGACTGTTCCTGAGACCGGACCAAGTGGGATGAGCTCGTTGGGAGCAGACGGGGTAAAGGTAAATGGACAGAAAGCAGCCCGATAGCAGACTTGGGTGCCCTCGGCTCATTTATCAACCGGTAGGCAGCTGTGCTGGCATCGCTGCCCCGTGTTGCTCCATGCAGAGGAGGGAGATGCCCCCCTCCCAGGGCTGCTTTGCATTTATTGCCCCTGGGTGCTGCAGGGAAGGACTCTGAGTGCCTTAGCACCTTGATCCATAGCATTACCCTATTGCCCCGTAGCACGACCCTCTTGCCTCCTAGCAAGACCCACTTGTCCCATAGCATGTTCACCTTGCCCCAGAGCATGACCCGTTTGCCTCCTAACATGACCCTCTTCCTCCATAGCATGACCCGTTGTTATCACAGCATGTCCTCCTTGCCCCATAGCATGTCCGCGTTCCAAAATCATTGAACCTGCTTCAGTACAGCACGGTTTCCTTGCCCCATAACATGGCCCTCAGGACCTCACTGCATGGTGTAGCCCCAGCCTGGTCAACCAAGCTCATCCTACAGCTGACAAAGGCCCTGTATCCCATTTTTCCGTGCCAGCAGAAGGGCAAAAATTCTGTCAAAAAATTTTTGTCTGGGGCAAAAATCTTGCAAATCAAAGTAAAGAAGGGTGGGTTGTGGGAATTCTGTCAACTTATAAAAGGTGATCCATAACACTCCAGGGCTTGTCTAGATTAATCTGATAGAGGACCAGCTTCCTCCTGCATCCTCCTTTGGAGCACAGACCCTTCAGAACCACTCATCCCATGGAAAATAATAACGTTGAAGGATGTCCCCTCTCCAACCCTGCTCCGTGGCCGGCCCAGCTCCACCCTGGGCCAGGTCTAAGCAGATCCCACATGGGATCTGCTGGCTCCCAGGCATGAGGAGGTGACGGAGCCCTCCCTCGGGACCACAGAGGGCTGGAGGTGTCCCCCAGGCACTGCTGGTTTTGGGGAGCAGGACTGACGTGTGCTGACTCTGCCCTCTAGTGCAACACAGTCGGCTCACATCGCCGGCTCCTGAGCCTGCTGGCCCCAGCATCCAAGCCCCGATCCCAAGCATGGCCTTCACCCCCTGCTTTTCCCTGACATGACCCCCTTCTTGTGGCCTCGCATCCAGCAGGCTCCCAGCATGATTTTTGGCCACACAGGAGGGCTTTCGCATCTCTGAGCTTCCAGGGACAAGAGGGGACCTTGCAAAGCTCAGCGAGCACCTCGCCAAAACTTTTTGCATCAGCCCAGGGGAACAAGACCCCCCTGCAGCCAAGGCAGTGGCCCCCAGTGCTCCCAGTAGAACATCACCCCTTCTGTTATGGGGTGGATGGAGCTCACTATGAGCTCGGGGAGCTCTGCTTAGGAGGCAGCCACACTACAGTGCTTGGCTTTACTTCTTGCACTCTTCCCCTGTAGGAATGTAGGGTTTTAAACTGCTTTTAATGCCATGCTTTGAAATTCACTGGTCTCCAAAGAACCTCAGGGACACCCCGGTTCTCCCTTGGGTGGCAGCGTGGGCCGAGGGGTGCCGGGCTGACACTGGGTGCTGGTGCTCAGTCAGCGGGTGCATCGGGCAGGGTGCTGCTGCCCTCCAGTGGGCTCAGGCTGGAAAGGAAGGTGGTAGAAGGCACCCAGCGCCCAGCAGGGTGCTCAGGGCACTGGGGAGGCTGCAACTGGAGGGCTGGGCCCAGTGCTGGGCCTCCAGTACTGCAGAGCCCTGGGCAAACTGGGGAGAGCCCTGGGCAGGCCGTGAGGAGAGGCTGCGAGAGCTGGGGCTGCTCGGCCTGGAGAGGAGGAGGCTCCGGGGGAGCTCCCCCACGTCCCTGCGGCCCTGCAGGGAGGTGCGAGAGGCCGGGGCCTGGCTCTGCTCAAGGGGGGGCCCGGGGCCAGCAGCGGAGGCCGTGGGCCCAGCCTGGAGCCCGGGAGGCTCCCCCTGGCCCCCAGGCAGCACTGCTGGGCCGGGCGGGTGCCGGAGCCCTGGCACCGGGAGCAGGGGGGCTGGGGGCTCCTCTTTGGGGGTCTTCAAACCCATCTGGACAAGGTCCAACCTGCTCTGGGTGTCCCTGCTTGAGCAGGGGTTGACCAGATGGCCCCGAGGTGCCTCCAGCCTCAGCCATTCTGTGATTCTGTGGTGATGCCTGCTGTGGGACGGAGCGAGTTGCAAATTCAGCATAGGGAGCAGGTAGCGAGAGCGCCTTGCCTGGGTGCAACATCCCAGCACCGAACCGCATTGGAACTGAGGACCGTCAGACCAGAAGCTCTTCTCCCTCATTTTTTTTTTTCCCCCAGAACGTGCAGGGGCATTAAGTCATTATCCCAGGAATCCTACAAGTTAGACCATAACCTGTACGCAGCTTGGAGAAGAGGAAAAATTAGCCCCCAAGGCAGGAAACTGTCGAAACCCTGTGGGTTTCCAAGACTGTAGGCACCACTGTTTTCTGCCTCAAGGCTCCTAGAAATCAAGAAGGGATTAAAACCCCTCGCTGCTGGCCATAAGATGCTCCTAGGAGACGTGTTAGCTGGTCCCAAAACATAATATTCAGACCAAGGAGTGTTGCGCATGGCCTGGGCTCCTGAGCCCACCTGGAGCTTTTCTCTGCAGAGATAGAGGTTGGAGAGACCTCAGGTTCTTAAAGCTATTTTTCCAACATTTCTTTTATTTCCCGCCCATGTTCTTCCCCCAGCCAAGATCCTACAGGACCCCTTCATCTCCCGGTCCAGATGGAGAAGACAAGCATGGTGAGATCCAGCTCCCTAGCAGCTCAGCAGGGAGCACCAAGCTCTTGCTGATGGAGCGTGTCTCATCCGAAAAGCTGTCGCCAGAGGAGGAGGTGAGCCTGCCTACAGCATCACGAATTTCCCACATCCACTTGGGTGGTAGGTGGGAAGGGGATCTACTGCGGCAAAATGACTTACCGTGGGTGGCTTTAAAAACCTGGTGGAGCTTCGTGGTTTGGCAAACTGGTAGGGCTTCATGGTTGAAAACCCTGGTAGGACTTGGAGGTTGGTGCTGGGCACAGAAAACCTGACCAAAGGAGAAACAAGTCCTAGGTGTATATATGGCCAAAAAAAATGTCAAAAGAAGTCAGGTGCTGTTTTAATCCTGGCTTGGTAGATGGGAGAAGCTGAGCCCAAGCAAAGAAGCTCTCCACCACCCTTTTAGATGTTACTCTGATGTTGAAAGCACTGACCTTGGTTCATTCCTATCTCAGGGGGCTTTAGCCCACCTCTGTGTCTCAGAAGAGGAGTTAGTCCATCCTTCCACCTCCCATGGGGTGCGTTGGGGTGAATGCTCCTTGAGGGACTTGGCTGTGGTACTGGACCGAGCTTGGTGGCCCTCCAGTGACCTCCTCCTCCATCGGGGAGGTGGGGACCAGTGAAATAGAGACATCCAAGGGAAAATGGGGTGTACGGGCAGGAGTGGGATGTGTCCCACATCAAGGGTTTGCTGTTTACCAGCTACCAGAGAGGCACATTGGCTCCTCCAGCACGAGTGATGCCTTCATCCCCACTGACGTGCTCTTCCAAAACCAGGAAGACGGGCTTTGAAGCAAAGATGATTTTCTTGAACTATGACTTTCTTCCATTTTGATTCAGGAGAAAAGCCCCCAAGGGATCCAGCCTGAGCCCCACTCCCCAGCTCCTGCTTTAATTCTGTGAAATAACTTGTGTGACAAAGCCATCGGCCACCACTACAGCATGCTGGAGATGGAGATGATGGCTCACCAAGGGCTGCTGGACTGATCTGGATGCTTCATAGCTTGGTTTGCCTTGGATCAGGTCATACTAGAGCCCAACAACCTCTCCCAACCTCAACAGCTCCAGATTTACACAAAAGTGACTCGAACCCACTCACAAGCCCAACTCAGGGCTTATCCCCCCACCACAGCCGGTGCACCCAGTCCACCTAAAATCAGCAACAGAGATACACGCTGTGAAGTGCTTTCAAAGCAGTGCTTTTTAATCCATAAAAGGTGAGAGTCCACGTACAAATTAAAAACCAAAACACTGGCGTTAGGAAAAAGATCCAGCTCGCACGAAACGCAACCCCTCCGGCAACGCCGACGGAAGGGTCGGGTGATGCAGGAGGACCCGCGATGCCCGCAGCCACTGCGTGTGCACACTTTTTTTTTTAAATAAATACACCTCTAGCTCCAAGACGTTTAGGATCAGTGGTGTTGCTGCCGGGATGTGTTCATGGCAAGGCCCTTGCCTGTGAGTCTCACCGCCCCGCGCCGAGCAGCTGGCAAGATTAGGCAGAAAATCTGACTGCAGCAGATGGCCTCGCGGTGGCAGCCAGAGCCGTAATCCCGTCTGACGGCGTCTAGGTCTCGCATCGCGCAAGCGGAGAGGCTTCTAGGCAAGGAAGGCAGAGCTAGAAGCCCTCCTCCAGTTCTCCTGAAATAAAACCGGGGCCGAAAGCTTGGCACGTGGGCACCGGGCCACCAAGAAGCGGACGTGCGACCCCGAGCAGTGTCCTGCTGCCAGCCCGAAGGCACCCACGTGCTCAGCTCATTTCATTAAGCTCCCGCTACGAATTTGTCACGACTTAAAAAGTACAAAAATACAATTGCATCTCTGAAGGGTATTTTATACCTAACCAAGATCATCCAAGCACTCAAGACCAGACAGCTCTTTAGCTTTCAGAAAAATAATGCACAAGGCAGAAATGGGATTGAGAAAATTTTGCCAATCTATCTCGTGCGTATGCGGAGTCTCCCTGCATTTCCAGTACAATTACCAAGATGCATGTATCCATCAGGCCAGCTCTGGTACGAATGCTGACAGCACAGTGTTAGGGTATTAGCAACGTGTGCAAGATCCAATACTAGCACAAATTTAGTAGTTTAATAATCTGGAGGAGCTATCTTCCTGGAATTTTAATCTCATACCAAGTAAGAAACAAGGCTCTTAGCTATTAATCTACTCACATATTTAGGGCAATCCACCTCTACTGATTAAAAAAGCGAGACAACAAATGCACGTTAAGTCTTTCCCTTTTCTTCCAAAGAAGCAGGCTGTGCAGCCAGGCTGGGTTTGCTGGGCAAAGCTGGGTGCCCGTTAAAAAAAACCCTGCACGGGAGCCCTAATTCAGCACTGCACAAGCCTGTGCTCGTGTTTCTTCCATGTGAGCTCGCTTAGATGTGACCAAACATATGCTATTTGCAAAACTCACGGGAACATGCAGCCCACGAGCTGCCTCCTTGCTGATGATGATGGAGGACCTGACACGCTGCCACCTGGTGATGGGGACATGTCGACCACATCCTAGATTTAACAGCTTGCTAGGACACCCCTTGGTGTCACGGCAAGGATGCACAGCTCGGTGCTGCCGAACCACCCGGGCAGATCTGTCCCAGACCCTGTGACACTGTCATCGGTGCCCGAGCTAAACTCTCCCCAAAACTGGGAATTCGAACGTGATCTCCACGTGCAGCCTGCCCCGATGGGCTTTGTTAACCTGGGGCTTGCAAAACTGAAACCCTCTGCACCTTCCTCCAGCGGTGCCGCTGGGCAGGAGCTCCTGAACGACTTGGCTCTGCCGGCAGCGAGCGGCACGGTGGCGGTGCTGCCTTCCACCTTGCAGAGAAAGCCTACGAGACGCTAGAAAAGGTTACAGCTTTTGCTTTAATGGCTGGGCTTGGTTTGGCTGCTCCTTGCACCGAGCAGAAGGCACAAACCAGGCCCTGCTTTATACCAAAGCACAGCTCCCAGACCCCTTAAAAGAAGAAATAATAATAATAAACCAGTGTTTTCCCCCCGTTGTTTAGCCGAGGACCGTTTTAACGCAGGAGACGGAGGAGTCCGGCGATCAGCAGCGCCAGGGGCTGTGCATCACTCGCCTCCTCGGAGAGGGTCCGACCAGCGGCACGTCCCCGGGGGGGTCCCGGCATCCTCCAGGGGTGCTCCATGCAGCCACGACGCCAGCGCAGCCCGGAGAGGCCACCAGTGCTTGTGAGGGTCGACGAGCAGCCAGCCCCAGAGCTCGTGGGACACAACCTAGCCCGGCAGGCGCCTCAGTACATGGCCTCGTTGTCTCCCACGGCGGTGAAGGGGACGCTGTAAGTGCTGTTCTTGCTCCGCTTGCTCTTCTTGTTCCAGATCAGCAGCGTGCTGGCGCTCTTGCTGTTCATCAGGCTCTTCCGGCTGTTCTCCTTGTTGCTCTTCAGCAGCCCGCTGCCCGAGGACATCGCCGCAGCCTTCTTCTCCGCCTGTTTGGGGAGCAGAGACTGGCGTGAAGCCAGGGAAGCACCGAGCTGGGGGTGCGAACGCTGATGGCTTGGCCTCAGCCCTGCCCCGGGACAGTGGGAAACCTCTGTCCCCTGCAGAGCAGCTTGCTTCGGCGCCTAGCTCGAGGCTAAGAGTGAAACGACAAAGCTTGCCATCCCCGCAAGCTGCTGCCTGCTTTATATTTCCTAGGCCAGCTGCAAATGAACTTGCTGCGCTGGAGAGGGAGCGGAGCCTGGTTTATGCAGCCCGTAGCTCCCTCCAGAGCTGCAGTTTCCCCCCCCCCAAAAAGGCTTGGGACGTGACTTACAGCTCTCGGCCCCTCCGAGCCCTGCAGAGTTATCACGCCGATCTCCACACCCTCCTCGCCAGTGCTCTTCAGCAGCTGCACCACCTCGGCGTGCTTGGACCACTTGCAGTCCTTGCCGCTCACCGAGATGATGTAGTCGCCCTCCTTCAGCCCGGCTTCCTGTGGGGGGGAAAAGAGAGGGTGCACTCATTTTTGCTCATAGATGCTGCAGCATCAGGTCTGCTCGCTTTCCTCCCCCCCCCACAGCAGGTCCCAATCCTGCAGAGAGATGAGCCGTGGGGATGGTGGGGGTCTGCCCTCAGCCGACAGCCAAAGCCTCATCATCCTAATGGTCTTACAGCTGCTTTGCTGTAGGGAAAATGCCCACGGGCTAAGGATTTCTTTTGCAGCTGCCACATCCAGCACACAATAAACTCCCAGCCCTGCGACAAGAGCACGTCCGACTCTGACTCACCGATAGGAGTTGAACGCTACAGGTCTCCAGAAAACAAAAATCAGCACCCGCAAGCCTTGAGCCTTGGGAAAACAGAGCAGGCTTAGCGAGGTCTTACGCACCCGTTTCATGTGTCAGGATTGAACAAGGCTCTTGAAATGCTTAAGGCAAAGCTAGGACTATTGGGACATTACAGCCAGGAGCAACCCCGAGCCAGGACACGCTGGCCCAGATGAAGTGGAGGTTTGGAAACTTGTCCCTGTGGCCACATTTCGGTGTCTATCCGGAGTGCAATCCCACCCCAGCTCAGTGCAACGAGCGTTAGCGGCCTGGTGGACACGCTGAGGGCTCAGATCTTCTTTAAGAAGCTTTTAGGCTCCCCAAAAGGGACGTGATCCTGCTGCTAAGGAGCCTGTTGTTGTGGAGATGCTGAGCTTCGGCGGCACAGTTGGTGCTGTGCAGCGCCCAGAGAGTGGGGGACCGCTCGGGCATCCCACCAGGATGCTCCACTGAGCCTCTGGTAGAAAACAAGGTCACTCCTGATACATCACACACTGAGTTTTCACGGAGATAATTCGTGTTTCGGGCTTGCCATCTTGTTCCATCCAACATCACATCCCCAAACTGGGGGGTCCCCCACCTCCAGCATCCCCCGGGTACTCACAGCAGCACAGCCCCCTGGGATGACGCCGGCGATGAGGACGGGGGAGTCTCCCCGCAGCGTGAACCCAAAGCCGTTCTCTCCTCTCCTCAGGTGGACTCTCCGCACCGGGTACCACTTGTTTTTGGCCGAGAAAACCGAGAGGGGCCCCTGGGGTCAAAGCAGAAACAGGGAAAGCACCTTTCGGTGCAAGAGCAACGCCCCGGGGACATGCAGCCTTTGCCATCGAGGAGGCAGGGCAAGAAAGCCTGGCTTTTGCTTTTCTTTGGGGATGAAGTTTTGAGCCTGCCCAGCCTTTTAATCTTCCTGCATATCAAAACCACCAGATTTATGCACTATAAAGTGAGAACTGCTAGGAGTGCTCGTCAGAGGGTGGCTTTGTGAGCAGCAATGCAGACTTGTGCAGGTTGGAAAGGATCGCAGGAGGTCTCTGCTCCAACCCTTCAGCCGGCTTGGGTCGGGACATCCTCCTTGCAAGGCAGGAGGAGGGGGTCTCACCGAGGTCAAGGAGCCAGAATCATTTTAGACATTGCAATCCTGGAGCAAACAAAACAGAAAGCTACGGTGCAGAGCAGGACCCTTAGTTCCCCCCTTCTGGAAATAAAACTCATCACCAAAGCGGGGATGAAGGGGTGAGGTTTTCACCCCAGCCTGGCTCTGGGAGATGCAGCAGGGCGCACGGCATTGGGGTGGGTCGCCTCTTCGGGGTCAGACCACTCCAAAAACCTTTCCTGTTCTCTCAGGAGCAGGATATACCCGCCTGCCCTACACTCGGGTTGTCCAAGAGCAGAGATCCTGGTTACATCCCAACCAGCCCAGCCTCTTCCCAGGGTGCTGTGTGTCCTTGGGGCACCTGAGGGACAGGGACAGCACAGCCACAGCAGCCCCAAAGCTCAGCCCTGCTCCCCAGGACCCCATAAGCCCTAGGAAGGGATGGATAAATACCCCATGGGATTCTCCCAGTGCTTCCCAGCTGGTGCTGGTCACATACCTAAGACAGAGCAGTGTTTACCCCAAGGGCAACTCTATCCTCAACCTGTTCTGCTCCCAAAAAAGCTTCCACGAAACAGTCCCTTCGGTCCTGCTTGGACCAAAGCCCACCCAAAGTGCCCGTGCCTGCTTCCCGTGCACCAGAGGAGCTTCACATCACAGCGCAAGGAAGATTTTTCGGGGAATGTAATGAGTTTTGACCCATTTAGTCTTGCACAGACAGATCCGCGCCCTTCCACCCTTCCTCCTGCCTGGGTCCTGTGTGCAAGGAGACGGCTCGTCCTGCTCGGAGAGCAGCTGCACGGGGAGGAAGGGGAGCAGGAAAGCAGAGCATTCAGGGGAGGAGGTGACACCTGGTCCTGCGGGGCCACCCGGTCTCGCAGCCGTACGTACCAGCCTGTGGAAGAGGTCGGTCACCTTCACCTGGGAGAAGTTGGGCGGTTTGATCTCTGGCTTCTGATGCGTTTTGGCTAGCGGTAAGGAGAGGAGAGCACAAACACCCCGTCAGGCAGGAGCGAAGCGGCAGCTGCTGCCTCCGCATCCCGCTCCCCGAGCGGGGCTGGTGCAAGCCATAAAATCCCGCAGCCCTCACTCCCACCAGCAAGGAAAAAAAAAAATAATAAAAATACACTTACGGAGAATATCTGGAGCATCCCCAGTTTCAAAGAAGTCCTCCTCGTGGTCAATTTCAGAGTATTTGCTCAGCGAGCGCTTGTGGGCGAAGGAGAGGACCTCCTGGAGGATGTCCATCTTCCGCAGGATCTTGCACAAGCCGTGGATCCTCATGGCCTCCTCGTGCTTCATGATGGCTTTCTTCAGGTGAGCTTTGCCTGCGGGAAGCGGAGGGGATGCAGAGCCCGGATGCGGACCGGCGGTGCTCTCGCTCGCTCGGCTGCCCACGGACGAAGGCAGCCTCCGTGGCTGTGTCACCCGCCGTGACTCAGGGACGGCCCCGTCACGTTCGCAGCCTGCCAACGGGCTCTAAATGGGGTAGGTCCCAGCCGTCAGCTCGAGCCCCCCGACGGAGGGCCGGGAAGGGACCTTGAAGGGTGACCTACTTCGCTCCCCCGGCGCCGGAGACGGGGGCTGGCAGATGTTCCCAAAAAACCTCCGGCGAAGGAGCGAGAGGGAGGCTGGCACCGGGCTCCGCCGCCCCCGAAGTTCCTCCTATCGCTTAACCTAAATCTCCGCAAATTAACTTCTCTCCCTCACCTTGTATCCCCCGGGGGTACAAAGGACAATCGAGCCCCGTCCTCCCGGTGACAGCGTTTTAGCTTCGGGAAGATCTGCTGCAGCTCCCTCTTTTCTAGGCTAAGCACACTCTTCGCCCTGCCCTGCAGGTCCTTTCCACCCTCTCCGGTGCCCTCTTCTCACTTCCTTCCTCTCCACCAGCCTTCAAGGTGCTTCCACCCTCGCGAAAACAAATTGTGAAGAGAGTGCGGCCAAAACACGACCAGAATCGATGAAATCCCAAAGCCTCGCGAATAAATGACCTACGAGTATCCTACAAACATCCCCTTTGCGAGAGACTGAGACGAAGGCACCCGTACCCAACGCTTCTAAATGCTAGAGAAAAGGATAAATATATTTAGATAGATGGATGTATCATCGAAACACGTGTGCCTGTAGCATTTCCAGATTTAGGACACACGGTGGCAACATAAGGCAGGGAAAATGATGGTGTTTGCTCCAGAGCCACGGGGACCAGAGCCCATCAGGCTGCTTTGTGCAAGATGTCGCAATCGAGGGAACATTTCGAGGCTGGATGAAAAACAGGGAGGAAACGACTCTCCCCAAAATAATCTCATCTCACGCATCAATCATGTTCTATCCAAGCACCCCCAGCCAGCCCCACTCGTGGGCAAGAAAACGCTACGGCAAGGAGGTTTTAATGGCTTATCGCTAACTGCTGCTATTTACACTGATAATGAAGAGATAAGATAGCAAGAGATTACCGAAATACAGGTCAGGCACAGAAGTTGTGCAAGCTGCTGGCTCCAGCTTATTGAAGATGGTGGAATAAAGCATGGTGTTATAAAACTATAAGGCAAGGGAAGGGGAAAAGATATCCTTCCAGGGACATGGTTTTAATGCTGCAAGTATCCTCCCTCCCTCCAGATTCAAACCAGAGCTGAGCCTGGGACCTGCACACGTTCATTTTTTCACACGCTGAATGGAGATTGTTTGGAAAAAGAAGCCCAAGAGGCAGCTTGTGGAGGAGGCGAGCAGAAGCTGACGCCCCAGAAGCAGGGCACTGAGCTCGCTCTCGCTCCTGCCTCTTCGGGAGGGCTGCTAAAACACGACTTCAGCTGAATAAGCAATGCTCTGTCTCTTCCCTGAAGCTGAAAATCCGCGTGGGAGGAAGCTCTCGTCTCCCAAGCCTTTTGACGCAGCTAAAAAAACCACCCCCAGCCGTCACTGCTTCTCCTTGTCAAGTCAAGGCAGCTGCAAGCCCAAGCCAGGCTTCTTCCAGGAGCTCCAGGTCCCAACAGATTTCTCTGTGCTGCGTTGGGTGATGTTACCTGGCTCAGGATACCTCGGTGCCCGGGGTTTTACTGTCACATTTGGCCAGATGGGTCAACACAAGCACATCGGGCTGTCCCCAGCACCTTAACAGGGAACCGTGATGCTTTCCTGCCTCTCCAGGAGAGGCTCTTTTCAAAGAAAACCCAATAAAAGTTGTCTTTGCATAGACAGATCCCCCAAAACCTCGTGGCGCCTTTATGAATCCTGTTCCTATAGGGATTCGGGCTTTCATCACCCAGACCTGTGCTCTGCCCCAGGGATAGATGTACTTACCTAGCTTCCTTCTTTCTTCAGGATCCTGCAGCAGGACACGGAGCGACGGCCCCTCCGGCATGGTGATGTGGAACTGGATAAAAGCCTTCTTGTGCTCCGGCAGCTCAGCATCAGATGCCGCTGGGAGACACAAAGGGGAGGAGGACACAGGGAAAAGTCAGGGCATTTTGTTCCAAGCACCGCTCCGGGTCCTGTGCGCATGACTTTTACACCATTATTTCCATCCAGAGCTGTTCCCCATCTCCTTGGGCTCGCAGGGAGCTCAGGGTTACGTGGCAGCCTCCTCTCCTGGGCACAAGCAACCAAGAAATCCCCATGGACTTGCTGGTCCTAGCTACAGGAGATGCCAAAGCGCAGGGAGCATCCCTGGCATCGGCACCCAGCAGCTCCAAGCAATTAAACTTCAGCATAAGGAGTTAATTGCCAGCCAGTTACGGGGGCAAAGGATTCGTTATTCTCAACAACGGGGCCCGAGCACGCTTGGAGAGGCAGTGAGTGGGCACAGGAGATCTCAACAGGGTGCTGGTGCAAAACAAACCCCCCAGATTAGGGATCTCCTGCAGATTTGTGCTTCCCCCCAGTGCCTGATGGTATTCAAAGAGCTTCAGAGTTTCAGGGGAGAGGTCTGCCCCATCCCTTGGACCCACCACTATCCTCTGCCGCTTGTCTCCATCCCCAGGTGCCCCACCATCTCTCCCCCAGCAGCTCTGCTCGCTCACCCCTGCTTCTGCAATGCACAAGCCTCGGTGGTTTCGAGCCCGGCACCCCTCCCAGGCTCACGGAGACGAAGATGGCCAAAAAGATGAACCTACCTTAGAAGACGACCTCGAGAAGCCCTCCAGCCTGCTCGTCCCCAGCCACCCCACCACACGGTGGCTCGATGCCGCAGGTCGCTGCGTGCATCAGCTGCCCGCCCCCAAACCCTCAGCCTGACCCAAAATCGCTCGTATGGGCGGTGGTGACAGAGCAGATGGAGATTATGGGTCGCATCCTGCTCCAGCTGGCTCCCCGGAGCCACGTCACCCAGCTCGGGTACAGGCACGCTGCACACAGACACCCAGGGCAGCCAGCCACAAGCTGGCAATTTAATTCAAGTAGTTCAGCAATTTCCTGGTATGGGAGAGCTTATTTTTATGTTTTTGAAGCCCCTGGCTGGCCTTCCACGTGGACCAGGTGGCTCTGAAAGCTGCCCGGCTGAGGACACCCACCCAGCCCCAAAGGGCACAGGGGGTGACATCCCTACAGCACCTTTTTGTTGGCTTTTTTGGAAGGACTTTGCAAGCACTGTGCAAGCCAGAAGGAGAAATATGGGGGACAGCTGCTCTGCGCATGAATCACTGCATCAGTCAACGTGATCAGCAGCTCAGAGCATCCCAAAAACTCTAGGTTTGGCATCCTGGTCTTCTACAGAAGCCCTTTTTCCCCTCTTTCTGCCAATGCCAGGCTGCTACGAGAAGACACAGCACTCACCGGGGCAGTCGCAGAGGGCAGTGGCAGAGAAGTAGTGGGAGAGGGCCTTGAAATGCTCCGACTTGACCTGGACCATGGTGGTCCAAGAGAAGGGCACGTAATCCTTCACGTGGGCCTGGGTCATTGTCTGGTGCACCAGCGAGTAGGCGTCTTCCACCTGCGGGAGTCAAAACCCAAGTTGATGACCCAAAGGTTGGAATCCAGCTCATCTGTTGTGTGGCAGTGACAGCAGGTTGTCACCCCTGGGCTTTTTAAAGGGTTCTGTGGGGTGTCCTTACCCTGGCTGCCTCTTGGGCGAGCTGCAACCACGTCAGAAAGTCCTTCTGGGCACGCAGCAAGGTCACCTTCTCGAAGACGCACTCCTGGACCTGGGCGATCATCAGCCGCACCAGCATGGTGAGGGAAGCCGCGCTCATGTCCAGGCTGGGAGCGTTGGAGAAGTTTTCCTTCAAGTAGTTAAAGGCACCTGCACAAGGGGAGAAGCTGCAGGGAGCTCTCGGGCTTACAAGCGCGGAGGGTTCGGAGCATGAAGGTTTCTCTACGAGCAATGGCAGGGGTTGCTCAGACGGGGTTGTGGAGTCTCAAATCCCTGGAGATCTTCCAAAAGCCACCAGGACGCGGTGGTGGGCACCCTGCTGGAGGTGGCGTTGATCCAGATGGACCCAGAGGTCCCTTCCCACCTCGACCAGGAGAAAAGCCACGAAGATGCTCACTGAGCTCAAACCTCTCACTGCAACTGGCGATGCTACTCCAGGGAAAAACTCCAAGGGGTGCTACCTTGCCACCTAACCCACCCTCGGACCTGCAGCTTTTCTCCTCAAAAGCCCCAGATGCAGTCCCTTGGAGACTCCCCCATCCCTCTTTGCCCAACAGCTCCACTTCTTGACGTTATTCCTGCCCCGGGGAAATGTCAGCTCCGCCAAGGGGATAGGGAAGGGGAGCCCACCTACCGGCCGCCTTCTGGAAGGCATCGATAGCCTGGTTGAGCCCCGGCAGGGTGGCACGGTCCTGCCGTGCCCCGATCTGGGTGTGCAGGGCTCCGATATTGAAGAGGACGCTGCCCTTCTCGAAGGCCAGCGCCCGCTGGTGGGACGGGACCCCCGTCAGGGAGTCGTACCTGGGGAAGGGAAGAGTCAACACGGGGACGAGGGCATCACGGCCGTCCCTCACACTGCTCCCACTTGAGGACGAGCTTTTGAGCCTTGCCTCCTTCAACCCATCCACCCAAGGCAACGTCATCGAGCCGAAAGCAAGAAGGAAACCCAGCTCTTCACGTTGGTGATGGAGCTCAGGAGGACCTGCCCGAGACGAAGACCCCGGCACGGTGGGGAGGGAGCCTGGCCGCGCTTCCCTCCCTGCTCAACCCCGAGTTAGCAGGGGCTGGATGGGAAAAGCTGCACCAACCAGTGGAAGAAGACCCCCAGGCTTTTGCTGGGGGGGAAGAAGCGGCTGTCGAGGAAGTAGAGCTGGTTGTAATACTCCATGAGGAGCTCGAGCCCGGCCTCGTTCCGGCTGGGGGTGCGCATCGCCTGCGGGGACGGGAGAGGGGGAAGAGACACGTCAGGGGGGGAAGAGAGGAGAACAGGAGGGAAAGATGAGATTCAGGGAGCTGTACATGCTGGGAAACCCTATGAACTACAGCTCGGGTGGGAAAAATGCGACCCAAAGGGGTGCAAGATTGAAGGGGATGGGGGAACAGCCTGGAGCTGAGCCCGTCCGGACCCCCCTAACACAAGCAGGCAAGGGGCGGGATTGTATTAACGCTGAAAAAGAAGCCCTTTTCCTGTGGCTTCCCTGCTTTTCGGCAGGTTGAAAGGAGACAGCCTGACTGCTGGCACGGGAAAGGCTGGGGGGGACACCGGGTTGGGGCACCCAGACCGGAGCCAGCAGCCCGGGAGCAGGGCACGATCCAGCCGTGCTCACCTAAACCGAGCTGGGATTTGCCTTTTTTTTTTTTAAAGGCACAAACTCATGCAAAGTCTGATGGAATTAACGCTAGGGAAGAAATACGATTTCATAATAGGAAAGCGTTTGGGCTTTTGACTCGACACGGGGAGGCGTGCCAGAGCTCTCCTAGGTTCAGTCACGAGCCTTTCCCCAGCTTGTGCCTTTCCAGGGCACCCCTCCCGCAGCCCAGCGAGCAGGATTGGGACCTCCACAAAGCCTGGGAAAGCTTTTCCTTTCCGCTCTTAAGATCAAAGCTGGACGGCAAGGCAAAACTGAGGTTACTTAGGAGAGCTGCTTTGTAGGAGAGGATAAAGTTCACCTTTACCGGATTGCTCTACATTTCCTCTTCTCCAAGCGCTATGCTGCGTGTTAGCTGGAGAGAGAGCAGTCATTTAGCCTTGCCGGGGGTGAACTATTCATCAAACATTAATAATGGACGGCACTGTATTTTTATTGCTGTTCGTTCTAGGTTATCAGGTCATTAAAGGACTCACTCACAGGGACAGCAAACAATTACTGAAACGTCTGTACTATTTTGCAATCTATGAACCGAAGCCGGGGTGCTCAGCGCATGCCGCAGGCTTCCAGCACCCCCGAGACGCGAGGACAAGCGTGCAGTTTGGAGGGAGCACGAGGGGACCCAGAGCAAAACACAGCACCTCCAACGAGCATTCCTCAACAAGCCAAAGCAAGACTCTGCACGCCGAGGGACACCGACCTGCCGCAGCTCCATGAACTCTTTGATTTCCTTTTCGAACAAGGTCCCCTCCTCTCCGTAGTGCTCGCTGATGAAATCCTGGATGGGGACAGAAAATCCTGAATCAACTCTTGAAAAAGGATATTCAAGATTTAAAGGGTGACTTCTGGCGATTCTGTATAAGCGACTTGCCGGCTTTTCCTGCAAGAAAAAAGGGATCTCCTCTCCGCCCAGCTCCTGCTCTCCAGCCCAGGCAAAACACATTGACTTGTCCGTTGCTCCAGACCCTGTAACCCTTTTTCCACCGTTTTAAGTCCTCCTCATCCCCCTAAGTATGGAACCGTTCCAAAAAGGAAAACGTTTGCAGCCGCTGCAGCATCTCCTCTACAGCTCCCCATCATGCCCACGTGCAGAAACATCTCCGAAGTGCAAGTCTGCTTCCCTTCATCAGCCGTCATTGCAAAGCCTGATGCTCACCTTTAGTGGCAGCAGCAAATCCAGCTCCTTCGTCTCCTTCAGGCCCAAGGGAATCATAGGGACGCTGATGGACTCACTGGAAGAAGAAAACAACCTCTTTGGTGGCTGGTTTTTTGAAGGGCAAAACTAGACGAGAACCCAATTCTGCACAGCAGAAGGACGCGCTTTGCAAGGAAAAAGCATGCTAATAACCCCAAATCTACCATATTGCTTTACTTTCTGCTTTTATTTTATACAAGAGCAATCAAATAGGCTGCGGTGACGTAGCTGCTTTAATTAACAGCCCTTGGGAAACGGGTGTGATGCGAGCACAGGTCACGGATTCATGAGCTCCTACGTGCTAATCTGGGCTCTGTCGCTGATAAGGACAGGCTCAGGAGCGCAGCTCCGCCTGATATTGAAATTTGCTATTAAAAGCAGCCGTCTAATAATAGCTCTTATCGGGCAGACAGGTCGATACTGTAAAACACTGAAGATTAGGATGACATTGGTAACACCCAGCTGGGAGTGGTTTGTTTTCCACCGTTAAAACGGGGAATTTGTGCCAAACCGAGGAAGGAATGCTACACAGCGGCAGGATGACAACCAGGAAGGACCATCTTTTGTGGGCTTTAGCTGATATTTTGATGTTTTTGCTGCCAAAAAGTAAAGAAATGGTCTTCGAGGCTCTTGAATGTGCAGAAAATTACAGCATTATTGCTCTGCAAAGAGCTCCACAGCTGGTCCCATCATCTGGCTGCTGTATACGGACGGCAGGCGAGAACCCTTGATGGTATCCACAGCTCGCACTGGGCTCTCTGAAGGCAAGACGAGAGGCAGGTCGGGCAGGATCAGGCCCTCACCAGCCCAGGTTTGCACAACAGGCCCATCTCGTTATCTGCAGAAACTGCACATTAGCAGAAACGTGCATTAGCACATCACAGGCCACGGAGGGCAAAAACTGGGGAGCAGGGCAGAGGTTGCACCCACATTCTGGTCTATTCATACTCCCCGAATAAACAGCTTCGAGAGCTATAATTAGTGCTGAAAAGCCATTATCACTCATTCTCTAACAAGATTTCCGCTCGAACCCAATGCCCAGAGCAAAGAAAGGAGCTTTTGTTTGGCCTGGGCAGGGTTTTGGGGTTGCTGCTGCTATTTTGTTTTTAAACCACAGCAAACAAACACGTGGAAGGCTGCAAAAGCTGAGCATCCCCGGAGTCCAAACCCAACAACCCCACATCACCAGCCCATTGCTGGGGAAGATGAAAACCATCCAGGGTCACGTTCAGAGACTGCAGAAGCCCCTCTGGGTGCAGCAAGCACCCAAGGGTGCTGGAGATACAGGATCCTCGATCTTTCTTAGGGTCAGAGTGGTTGAGTTTGGAGGCACCTCTGATCTCCCCCCTTGACCTGCTGGAAATGCATTTCCCAGTGCATCCCAGGGTATTTTCTCTATAGTAAAGGCAGCTCTTGCTCTCTGCGACCCTAAAGCATCAATCACACCTCCAGACTGCCCTCGTCCTGCATTGCAGCAAGCAGGATGGAGCCACTGATGCCCTCCGCACCTCCTTCTGCCCCTAGCAGCAGAGCAATGCTCCCCAGGGAGGACCAGGCACTGGGCAAATCACACGGATATACCAGGAGGAATATCCGTGGCTCCACGTTGCTGCAGCATCCCTGGGCTTTAATGCCTGGGGGATTTCTGCTTTTTTAACCCCACAAATCACTGCTGAGTGTGCTGGGATTACCCAAGTCAGGCACAAGGCGGCTGGGTGAGCATTTCAAGGCGACAGCAAGGTCTAATTGCAGAAAGAGGGGGAAGAAACTCCTACCCTTGATGGGAAAATAAACCATCCCAGGAGAAGCCAAAGTGTTAATTGCTATTAAATCCCCTACTGGAAGACATCGTGCTGTGGGGGATGCTTAGGTCAGCTGGACAAGGTAAGGGATGATGGTTGTTTCTGATCTATTTTTCCTGCTTTTGGGACATCTGCATCCAAAGGACACACCATAAATATCCAAACACCTGCTTTAAGGATCTTTTGGGAAAAGCTCTTGAGGTTGGTCTCCTGGAAGCTTTGTAGATGAAATGTGGATGTTCCCAGGTTGAAAAACTGTTCCTGGCCAGTCTGTCCCATGCCCCAGCCCTCTCTTGTTCCCCAGCCACCAGTGCACGAAGCGCCTACCTGTCGTTCTGGTAGACATCCATGCAGCTATTCAGCTCCTCCAGCTCCTCCTTCAGCAGCTGGAGGTTGGAGTTGACGTAGCTCAGCTCCAAGGCAACTGTCTCCTTGACCTTGTGGTTACTGGTGGCTCTGCAGGACAACACAGCACGGATCAAACCTCCCCGTAAAAGCCTGGCTGCGTCGATAAACGGGGATAAAGTTACCCAAAGGGACGACACCATCGCCTCTTCCCTGCCACGCGCATCCACCCAAACCATCCCAGAGGGCTGGGCCTTCACAACCAGCTACTTCCATCCAACCCTTTGTGACGCAGAGAAAAATTTGGGGTCTTTGGGTGTTTTTTTCTTGGGGGGTGCCCGCTCTCATTTCACCCAGCCCCTCCGTGAGCCCCATCCAGGCTCCCACCTCCAGCGCAGCTTCAGGTTTGGTTACGAGCGCTCAGCGTTGGCCTCCCACACCAAATAAAATCCACGTTTTTATGGTTAGACCAGAGGAAGAACTTTGTTTTGGGTGGAAATAACCATTCTGCAAGAGCCAGGCTTGCTGTGCTCGCCCATTAGCAGCGTGGGACCTGCCCTCCCTCCCTCTGCACAGCAGGAGTTGTAAACACCGAGGATTGATTTCAGCTGCAGCGAGCTGCCTGCTCCCAGCAAGCCAAACTCCCAGGCTGATTATACCCTCCTTATCAGCTCCCAAGGAAAGCAGGGAGAGATAACCCAGCAGCCACGCAGCCAGCAACGTGCAGTTGTTGGCCGAAAGGGGCTCTGGCTGCCCGCCCTAAATCACGGCAAGCCCCCAAGGGACGCAGTAAAAACACCAGGGCTTTTACACCGCAGTAAAAACACACCACAATGCTTTTTTCCCCCCAGCTTTTCCAGAGCACGTTGCTTTTGATTTATTTTTAATCGACAGCGTCCTTCAGGGGCCTCGCCCTGACCCGGCCATAAAGAGCTCTGCTGCTTTTCTTTAGGGTGATAGCACTTTAGAGTCTCCTCCCCTGTACCTCCCTTGCTGGGATTCCCCAAGACCGATGGATTTTTTATTATTTTAAACAAACAAAGCAGAGGCAGAGCAGGTCCAAAGATCTCCGCAGCCACTTCCGTTTAAACATCCTTTGGCATTTCTGCAGTCCCCCGTACCGCATCTGCACAGCAAGCCCCCTCTTCCCCTATACATCGGCACTGCGCCATCGTTTCAGTCCTCCACGCATCCCACCTCCTCCAGGACCGAGGTGCAGTGCTGCTGTCACTACAATTTTCCTCCAGATAGTTGAACACTTTCCTATTCTTGCTCTCGGTTGGCACCAGATTTATTTTTCCCCCTTCAGTTACAACAGCTGATTTTTGCTGACTCGCAGCCCGGTGACACCGAGGTGACGTTTGCACGCACACGACGGATTTCTGAATGCTGCTTCACTCCTGCTCTGCAGGAAAAAAAAGAAAAAAGGACTTCGCAGCCTGCAAAGCCTGACTTTACACACACGTGTGAGCTTCTCCAGGACAGTTTTGCTTGGTTCACGTTCAGAGCGAGCAGCTGAAAGCCTGGTGTTGCTTTGGGGCACTTCTCTTTGCACTCCGCAGGTGCTGTTTGGAGCAACGCAGAGCACGGCACCTCTCCGAGAGGCAATTTTGGGAACAAGCAATTGTTTGCCAGGAGCAAACTTGTGCTGACGGAGGCTTTGGTATTCCCTGGAGCAAGCGCTGATCTCCCTACGGGCACGCAGAGCCCAGATCTTGCTCAACCTCAGTGCAGTCATCACCTGTTTGCTCAGCTAACATTGAGCAAAGATTTTTGAGTTATTTGGAAAAAATGGGTTTACTGGCGACACCTTTATCTTCCTGATTGCTTTGCCGTGCCCCAGTATTTGGGCAAGAAAAGGGAAGGGTTTCCCCTGCCTCTGTGCCCATGCATTTATCCAGCAAACAAACCCCTCGTGCTGCTGAGCAAACACCACGTGCATTTTTCCAATGCACCATTCGTGGCGGCCTCTCAGGAAAGGGGACTGACAGGCTGAGCAAAACAGCTGAGAAAATTATTTTCTTTAAAGCATTGAGGGTGTTTTTTTATTTTTTTATTTAAGTTGGAAGTGCAGAGGCAAAGCTGCAAACGCTGCTCCGGGCTGGGCACATCACTGACCTAGTAGATAGATATCAAGGAAATTTCTCAGTGCAACTCAACAGCTTTTGAGCAATAATCTTTTTAAACTTATAATCCTCCTCTCCTGGCTTTTAATTTCAGGCACAAACTTGATTTTTTCCCCCGATTCCCCAAGATCCCCAGATTTTGAAAGCCAGAGCACCCCCAAATCCAACCCTTACTCAGCTGCAAAACAGACTTGAGGGAGGGAAGGAGGAAACATCATTACCACCGAAGGACACTCAAATTGCTGATCCAGCCAAAAAAAAAGGGCCCCATCAGTGCATTCTGCCTCTGCCCTGGCAGAGAACGATCCCTCCCCTCCCTGGACAAGTAATTAAGATGGGTTTTGCATCACATTTTTGCTCGCTTCCCGGCGAGGGAGGAAGCAGAGCAGCTCTGATGCACGCTCTTCGCACCAAAACCCAGGCGCGATCCTGCTGAGGCAGCACATTTCCAGGGCTTTTTTATTATTATTATTATTATAACAAAGGGGAGTTGCATGGAGTGGCACACACGGGGATGTCAAGGCCTTTTTAATTAGATGAATTACGGTCCCTAACAGCCAGCCTGGCTAAAGCAGAGGGATAACGGGGCTTGAACCTCGCCATCCTCCAGGGTATCCCTGCTGTCCTATAAAACCCCGTTACTTGCTGTAGCTCGGCAGAGCACCAGTAACTTTTCTTTCAGGTACAACAGGCACAGACTGACATTCAATTATTCAAATTCAAAACAAGTTTTATTTTATTGCTGGGGGTGGGGAGAGAAATCAACACCAAAGTTGCAAAATAAGCAGGAAAAAAAAAAAAGAGAAGGATATTTTCTTATATTAAGAAGTCTGCCCACCTTGCACCACAGGAACTTGATACTTAGTTCCACACAAAGCTATAAAAAAAGGTCATGGGCAGGTTAAAGAAATACATATAATTCTACAGAACTCTTGTCTAAGTTACATATATACAAAATAAAAATGGGGGTAGCGTATCATGGTTTCATCACGACCACTCTCTGGGGATGGCAGCGATGCGCTGGCTCTACTTGTGCTGGACCAGTTGAAGCCTAAAAGCCCTGCACAGGGACTGGTTTTTGCACCATGCCATAAATGCATCCTGCCAGCGGCAGGGAGAGCTGCTGGGCTGTATCAATATGCAACAAGGTGTGAGTTTTCAGACAGATTCTGCTCAGGAGGAATTACTGAAACAGCTTTTTTTTTTTTTTTTAAAATGAAGCTGGATTTGACCCACTTACTGGGGGTGTCACGCAGGATGCCTGCACTCAGAACTCAATCCCAGTCCAACATCTGTCCCCTTCCTTGCACCCTGCCTCGTAACAGGCTTCCAGGGCTTTAAATCACCACTTTTCATTAAGCATCAGCACCGCGCTGAGCAGAGGGCAGGCGTTTCCAGGGCGAGAGCTGCAAAGCCAAGGGGAAGACTAAGCAAACCCCAAGCAGGGTATGGCCAGAACGAGCCTCCCCAGGGCGGAAAGCAGCCATTCAGGGACTGATCCACACTTGCAGACGGGTTTAAAGAAAAAAAAAAGCCTTGTCCTAAAAGCCTTGGACTTGCCTCGTAGCGGGGAGGGGAAAAACAAACAGCTGACAATCCAGAAACATCCCTTGGAGCAAGCGGCCTGCAGGTGCTTCCTGGACACGCAATGGGTCGCGGCAGTGAGACAGAGGTGGATAAAAGAGCTGCAAGCCCTCCCCTGCGCAGTGACACGGCACTGCCACCACCTCCAGCCAAGCCCCAGGGCCGGAGGGATGCTCCGGGGACTCACCTGAAGAGGTTTTCTGCCCCGGCGCGCATCCGCATCTCCTTGTTGATCTGCTGGTTGATCCGCGCCCGGCGGTGCTGCAGCTTGCTGCGCTGGGTCTGGGCGAAGGGGTCGCAGCCCTGCTGAGAGAGAGGGACACGGGCTCTACACCACGGCACGGTGGCAGCTGTTCCCATCCCACCTCCATCTCCAGATGCCCCCCTCCAGCACGCTCCCGCATCGCCCCACCAGCCCTGCTGCACGCAGAGGCTCTGGGTTCGTCCAGGACTGATGCTTTTCGACAGGAAAAAAAAAAAATCAGATTTGTTATACGGGATAATACGCATCATTGCTACACCTGGGGACAGGCAGCAGAGCCACTCGAAAAAATATTTTATTATCTAATAAAACCCGTTGCTTACGGTGTTTTTCCCCCCCTAAGTTATTCAGCAGAGGCTTCAAGTACAACAGAGAAGGGATAGAGGAATGAAGCAGCTCCTCGCCAGGGTCTGGCCGTGTGGACGCAACCCAGGAGTGAAACCAGATGTCCTGGGGGGGGGTGCAGACAAGCTGAAATACCCCTCGAGCTCACAGACAGACGTGACGCTGTGTCTGCCGGAGCTCCCACCTCCCGCCGGCTGCAGGGGACGGAGGGGAAGCAAGTCAAAAGTTCGCAGGCCGGAGACACGAGCTGCACACAGCAGCGAATTAATCCCATCCCTGCCTCCTTCCTCAGGCTTCCCTCGGACGTTTAATCTCCGGGTTCAGGAGCTAGCAGATGGCAGCATCCCTGCGCCCCACGGGGGCAGGAGGGATGCCCCGAGGAGCATAGCCCCACGTCCAGCACCACAAAAATCTGCCCGGAGGTGGCTTTTATTACGCGAGAAGAATGAAACTAAGAGATGCCTGGGTGCAAATTATATACACCTAACAGAAAAAGGGCACGAGGCTGGGCAGTTTAAGAGGATGGAGGCTCCAGAGCCAGCATAAAGCATGGGGATGCGGCAGCTTCCCTCCATCCTGCTGCAGGACCCACCTCTCGCAGCAGGCAGATTCCTCCAAGACCAGCTGAGACCCACTGTAGCACCAAAAGAAATCTCTCAGAGCCACCGCTTCACCCCCTGAATTTAGAAAACCTCTCCCTTTGCTGTAGCCTTATCCTGCTGCCCTGTGCTTTACCTGCGCCACCACTGCTGGGGGCCCCCTTGTCCCTACACCAGGATTTTGCCACCCTAGGGACTCAACAGAGCCCCAACGCTACCTGCTCCCCTCCTGCCCCCAAACTCTCAGATCATTTTTTTTCCCCCACGTAGCCAAAATCCTGGGGGGCTTCCCCAGGTCTCACCCCATCCTCCAGGATGGGTTGCAGCAGTCTTTAATCCAGCAAGCCAGGACGATGCTTGCTAAGACCTCCAAAAAACACTCTAAGTCTTCCCTAGGTAACACTAACCTATTTCCAAAGTATTTATTCAAATTATTTTTCTGGGATGCTTTATTCAAATTATTTTTCTGGGATGCTTTATTCAAATTATTTTTCTGGGACGCCAGAAAGGCGTGGAAGAGGGGGAACAGTACAAGAGCAGCTTCGACCAGCAAGCAGGGAATGAAAAACTTTGCATTTTCATGGATTTCAGCTTTCTGGGAACTCATTTCTCATATTTGACATCCAATAACAGGTGCCCAGCTTGAAAAGGGCCTGGGATTAACATCGCCTCTGTCGTTTAAGTGAAAGATTTGAGCTCCTAATTGATACATCGGAGACCGAGGAATCAGAGGCGCTCCATCTGGTCCGTAAATCTGCAGGCTTAGTCCTTTACAGTAATCCACAAATTTGCCCAAGTTGAAGGGCCGGCCCGAAAGCACGAAGCCACGATTATTCTGCAAAAGCAATTACGGGGGATGTTAAAGGAAAACAGCTGCACAAATCCCAGGTCTGAGACGCTCAGGGGCAAAACACAAGAGGTTGCTCTGAAAGGGCCACCTCCGGGTTCTCCCCGGGGGAAGTTCTCTCCACCCGTCCTGCAAAATAAGCGAAAACTCCTCAAATCTGAGCACCCAGAGGCTCTCAGAGCAAAGGAGACGGCACCAAACTCTCTGCTGGGAAATAGCTGCTTGTGCAGACAAAGTCCAAGATAATTCATGAGTCCTGGTGTTATTTGTTCAGTTTTTTTTTATTTGTTCATTTTGTTTTGTTTTTTAAATCATTTAAGGGCTGATTGCAAACATCATGCCTCCGGTATTGGGCTCGATGATCCTCGTGCATCCCTTCCAGCTCAGGATATTTTATGATTCTGGGAATGTTGCTTCTCCAGACAGCACGAGACACTACCCTGTGTATCGGATGTCCCGGAAAAAAAAAAAGCATTAAAGGAAAGGTGGTGCTTAAGATTTTCAACAGCCCCTTGGGTTTCCAGATGAGAGCTGCATACGCTTGTTGCACCGAAAGCATTAGTAAATATTTCCAAATACACGCTGGTGAGCAGGTTCCCTCTGTTTTAAGCCTCTAAAGCCATAAAAACCCACCCAAAACCCAAACAGCCTTGGCAGCAGGTGACAAAGAACCAGGGCTGAGCATCCTGTCCTGTCCTGCGTGTGGGAGGGAGGCGGAAAGCATCTCGCCCCTGCCTCGAGCTCTTCCTCCTCCAGGAGCTTCCATCACCTTCGAGATGCCCTCACCTCCTGCAAAGGTTTGGCTGAAATTAGCCAGAGGCTTTTCAGATGGTGCTGGGGGAAAAGAGGAGCAAGGACTGCGTGAATTACATGGGCAGGAGGCCAGAGGAGCTGAGAAAGGATGGAAGAAGCACTAGGACCACTCAAAAACCTTGCAGAAGGGACACCTCGTCTGGAGGCAAGATGAGAAGAAATTAGGGAAAAACAAGTAGTGAGACGTGGCATGGTATAAGGAGATGCTAGGAGGGCTCTACAGGACATTCAGAAATTGAAAATGTAATTATGGGGGTGTAACTAATCGGCTTGGCAGCTCCCCACTTCTCCCAGGTCAAGCTTGAGACAACCCCACAGGACAAAATTCAGGTCACCGCCGTGTCAAAGCTCGGGACACCGAAGCTGATGAACGAGACCTTCCTCAAGCCTGCAGACACAGCAGCAAACCCTGACAGTCATCGATCATTTTTGGCTTTCCACCCAGGAACAAAGGAGCTCTCCAGGAACTCCCGCAAGCCCTGATGTGGCCGGGGAGCGAACACGCTCCGACGGCGGCCAGGATGTCAGGATTTGCCCAGACTTCTCCCCAAGCGAGATACGGAGCCGTTTGTACAGCCACAAGGGTTTTTTTTTTTTGGTTTCTTTTTTTTTTCCCCACCTGAACGCTGTCTCCTCGATCGGATTTAGCGAGATGGTTATCGGTTCCCATCCGGGCTCCTCTCCAGCTGCAGAAAGGTACAGGAAAGGCAGGTACCGGCGCCCCTGTCGTAACACCCAAGCCTCACGCGGATGTCAAGTCAGGATCCCGAGACTCGCCGCCCTCAGGGACTTCATCTGGTCTCCCCGTGCCTTGCTTTCCTTCCTCACCCTTTGCGAATTTGGCGCGAGGAGCCACAGCTGGCCTTCAGAGCCGTGCCTGCCCTCTTCAAGCTGCACCCGAAGGCTTAAAACCGGAGTTCCTAAATAAGTCGGGATGGATTTAAGAATGCCTTACATAAGAGGGCATGCAAAGAGAAACCCAAAACCCGCTGTTAAGTCACAAAAAGGATTTTCCTCGCTTAATTCCTTGCGCAAGCTCTTGAGATCGACCCTTTCAAGGTCGGAAGCAAGAGGGGGTGTTTCGGTTATCCTCTTGGGCGCACCCAGGGACATCAACGCCGGAGCAAAGTTGGGTGCCTACGAGGGGGCCAGGCCGAACGTGGGATTTCTCAGCCTTTCTCTGTGAAAGCTTGAAACTAGGGAAAGCCAGCACACAGCTCTTCCAACGAGGGGCCATAAATCACAGAGCAGCCCGGGAAGGGCACAGCCTGCGGGCGCAGAGAGCGCGGCGCTCGTTGCGAAAGCCCTGAAAGCGAGCGAGGTGCGTGCCACCGAATTACCCAGGCTGTGTCCCGCTCCAAAGATCACTGCCCATGACAAAGCAGGATTATGGGCAGAATTATTGCAATAATAATAAGCAAGGGCATTTTATGCCCCGAAGTCATCGGCCAAATAACGTTACGTTCAACCTTCAGCATGCAAAGGTGGCAGAGAGCGCTCGACCCGCGCCTCCTAACGCGAAGGCAAAGACAAAACTCCCCCCAGAGGGACATCAAAGTTTTTGGGAACGTGTAGGGGTGGTGTAAAGGTGCCAGCAACTCCTCCTTTCAGCTCAGGAGCACCCATTCGGGGTGTTAAATAGGGCAATTACGCGGTTAGGCTGCCTCCTCCCAGCAAGTCCTTCGGGAAAGTTTGTTTGGAGGTGATCATCTGGTGCACTTTGCTCCTCGTGGCTCCAATAAACGCGGGGAGATGAAGCCTGGATGTGTCCCTGGATGACGGGGCACACCTAGAGCTTTGTTTCCTGACCTGGGTGCAAAACCAGGGCTATTGCCTCCCAGCTTTGTTCCGGACAGTTACAGGCAACGCCAAGCACTTGTGGGAAGAGGTGGAGGCCAGCAAGTCCAAAGAACAAAGGCGTGTGCTAAAGTACTAATTTCTCTTTTCTCTTTCATTTCGGGTAGAAGAACGGGAGCCTGGTAGCTAGAAGTGACTGGGGAAGAACAAAAAGAGCACATGAAGCGATCAAAGGACACTGTCAGAAAGGAAAAAGACAGCCCTAGGATGTGCTGGTACCGTTACGAGCAAGAAAAAAGGAAAGGCAGATCCTGCTGCATCCCCGTCCAGAGGAGCTCAGAGCACGGTGACACAAGCCAGGAGTGGATCTGGCAAAAAGAGAAGCGGGAACGGGGTCTGCGGCCGCGAGTTTAGGTACAGCCCCAACAGGAACCGCAGCAACAGCTCCCAGGAGAGCTTGGCTGGATCACAAGAGGCTCTCCACGGACCAGGGAACAGCAGGAAAAAGCTGAAAGTATTTTAAAACAAGTTTAAAAATGAGCAGCACGTCCCTGCTGCAGTCACAGTACTCAGAGGCAGGTAACACAGGCTCAGATCCACCCCTTCACTGCAGGGCGATGCCGTTGGCAGGCATACGACTGAGGATCCTGGACCCAGGGCAGGATTAGGCCCTTCCACTGCTTAAACCGAGGCAGGGGATGTCAAATACCAGGAACACAGAAAGCCCAGCCCCGCTGCAGTTAGCAAAGCGACCCGTGATGCACAACCTGCTCCGCTACATGCCCTGAGGTCTCGGCTGCCTTCAGCATTTTCGTTACCCCAGACTGCCGCATACGTTCCTTAAAGCCTTAAGTTTCTTTATTTTATAAATTATCCCTCCCAGGGAACTGATTATACGTTTAAGGGAGGAAGCCAGAAGGCACCAGGAGCGTTACCGCTCGACCCTTCCCCAGGGGAGCAGCAGGACAGGGTTTGACTTCTGCTGGGTGATCCGTGGTGATTTCACCGGGATGATCCGCGGAGATTTCAATCCCTTGACCTCTCCAGTGCCGTTTCTATTCCCTCCCTGCACCAAATTCTCCTTGAGGATAAGGCTCAGGGTGTAAGCGCCAGGAGCCTGGCTCTCCGTGACCCACCTTCATCTCACCGCCTCCTACTCAAAAAAGCCACCCGGGGCTCTACTTCCGCACGCACCAAGAACTGTAGGGTCAGAATTAAAAGGGCAGGGTCAGAATAAAAGAAACAAAAAGCATTTCAGAGCCAAAGCCAAGCAAGGCTCCAAAACAAGACTGTGATATCGTGGCCTGACACCCGACAGCCACGAGAGGCACGCTCCAGATAGCTCACGACGCCTTGCTGCGCTTCTGTCCCCTCGTCCAAAGGGGGATGCCTCCGGGCAGGACCAGGATTCGTAGGCAGTACCGAAGCCACGCCGGTGCTGGGCTTGCCTTATTGCTGACCCCAAAGAGCTGTTTTGGGAGCATGGAGCAAGCAGGGGGGTGACCCCGTGCGAGTTATCGAGTGTAAAGCTGCCTCCCTGCTGGAGGTGTGCCCAGCCAACTCGCCCAGCTCGCCTTACGGCGCGCTGCAGGATTTGCTCGGGAGTAGGAACCGGAGCCAGGTACCTGCACACAAACCGAATTGCCAAAAAAACCAAGCAACCGAATCCTACAGACATTCAGGCCGAGGCGCCCAGGGCTGTGACCCCAACCCTGCACGCCGGGCACACAGCACGGTCTCAAGCCGCTCTCATCCTCGGAGTTTTCTCCGGCACACAAACAGGGCAGGCACCAACTTCCACCCGCTCCCGGGAGCAATATCCTCTCCTGCCATACCCACGCACACAGGCTCGTCCCTAAAAAGAGGCTCGTCCCTAAAAAGAGGCGTTTCTGCGCGGCCCAGCAGCCACGAAGCTCGCTGGGGGAATAGGGCAAGCTCTGTTTAACTTCCAAAATAACTCTGAGCCGCCGTGCGAAAGCCCTGCTATTCCACTGGAGGCAGAGCTGCCAGCCAGCAGTATTTTTCCCCCCTATTTCCTTTTCCTGCCGGCTAAAAGTCATTTCAGAAAGCATGGGCTGCTAGAGCACGGCGACAGGTAGGGCCCTTCCCAGGTTTTTGCTCCCTTCTGGCCTATTTATACCAAAAAAAGTCCTTATCACGGAATTAATCTCATGAAGCACTCCGGCCGAAAGCTGTTTTTCTGTGGGAGACTAAAACCCCTAAAACCTTTGTTGGGAAGATGGTTACATCACACGGCCTTTAAAAAAAAAAAGAGCAGAGGATTAAGGTTTTAAACTTCCCCGAGTGCCCCGACCGTCGGCTAATGGGGAAAAAACAGGGGAAATGGGGCGCTAGGTTTTTTTTAAAGGGCTTAACCCCCACAAACCTGACCCAAAGCTTGTATTTTTGGGAAGGTGCAGCCGCGGCGAGGCTGCCTGTGTGCCCCGGGAGCCGGGGCAGGGAGCCAGCAGGAAACAGATGTGTGAAACCTCCGGCCCCACGACGCCAACCCCAGCAAACGCGGGCACCGCCGCGGCGCCTCTGATCCCCCAAAAGCGAGGATAAACACGCGGGGCCGCATCCACGGCCTCCCACGCGGCCAGAGTGAAACAAAACGGCTGGAAAAAGGCTACGCTGAGAGTTTCTTGTTAAACAGAAATTGAGAGAAGCGATAGGGAACCCAGCCGGGTCGGCGGTTTTCACAAGGAGCTGTGTAATCGCAGATCACGCACGTCCTCTGCTAGTTTTGCCCACCTTGGTAAAGCTTCGTGACGCTTTCCTGTCTTACCCTCTCCCGTCCTACCACCCGACGGACGGAAAAAGAATAAACCGAGGGCTCACAGACGGAAAATTCGGGTGAGAAACCAGGAAAAGGGAGCCCTGCAAGCGGCACCTGCCAGCGGGGTAAGCGCAGCCCGGTTTAGGGTTGCAGCCTGGCACAGCTCGGGGTCAGCTCGGCACCGGGTGCAGTTTCAATCCCTGCTGACGAAAAGCCACCTCCAGATCCTGGCTCAGCTTTTCTTTTTCTTATTATTATTTTTATATATTTTTTATTTTAAGAGAAAGGCAGCGGCTCCCTGCCGAAGAACAGGTTTGGGAGATCGCCTCCTCGGACGGAGGCTGCGGTTGCAGGGCAAAAGTCGCTGCTGGTCCGTCAAGCTGGCTCCCAGGGGACGGACCTAACGGGAGAGGCGCTTAAAAACTCCCCCCCCCCAAAAAAAAAAAGTTTTTTGGGGAGTTTTTAATCACTGCTGTGCCCCCCCCCCCCCCAAAGCCAGGAGGGTGCGAGCCCAGCTGGGCACCCGAGGGGTGATGTGGCACCCATGGGTGGTCCCTGCTGGGTGCACCCCTTATTACCCATTAATTAAGGGGTGCCAGTGGGGTCATCGCTCCCCATTTTGGGGGGGTACAAGGATTTTTGGGGGGGCACCGAGCCGATGGGTGATATGGGGGGGGGGAGCACCCAGCTGATGCCTTGCTGGACCCGCTCCCACAAGTGGCATGGGTAAAATGGGGGGGGGGGGGGGAATGGGGGTTAAAAGCCTCACAGGCATCCAGGGGGTGACAAACAGCGGGGAGACAGCTGGGGGGGACCCCAAAAAACCAAGACACCCCCCCCACATCACCAAGACCCCCCCCCAAAAAAAAGGCTGGGGTCCATACAGACCCCCCCCCATACACCCCATCCCCACAGCGCAGACCCCTGCAGGACCCCAACCCCAAACCCCACCGGGCACCGCTTTTTGAGGGAGACCCCCCCCAAAATCCCCCCCCCCCCCCCCAAATCTCCCCCCCAAAATCCCCCCCCCGTAACCTCACCTTCCTGGCGCTGCCGCAGCTGGGGGCTCGCAGGAGGACGAAGCCCCCAGACCCCTCCCCAGCCCCGGCCGGGCTCCTCTCGTCGTCCTCAGGGGGCACCATGTTGGGGGACCCCCCCCCCCCCCACAGCCCCGGCAGCGAGCGCGGAGCCGGGCCCCGGGAGCGGCGCGGGGCATAAGCAGGGCGGCGGGGCGGGGCGGAGAGGGCTCCTAGCCAATGGGAAAGGGGAACGGCGCGGACGGGCGTGGGGTTTAACCAATGGGAGAGCGGTAGAGTGGGAGGGGGGGAGAACGGGGAGGGGAGGGGGGGTTGTCGCCCGTGGCAACGGTGCGGATTAGAACGCGGTGATGTCACCGGGAGGGGCGTGGCCTCGCTGGAAGCCACGCCCCCTCCACATCTGGGAGCCCCCCCCCAAAATATACAAATAATAATAATAAAAACTAAATACAAATAATAATAATACTAAATAATAAAAACTAAAATAATAAATAATAAAATATATAATAATAATAATAAAATAAATAATAATGATAAAAACTAAAATACATAAAAAACAAATAAATAAATAAAAATGTATAAAAATATTTCTTAAAAAAAAAAAAAATTGAGAAATACCCCCAAAAATACCCTGAAAAATAACCCTAAAAGCCACTTTTTGACTTTTTTTGGGGGCAAATCCCGCCCTGCCCTCGCCCCCCTGAGCCATCCTGTTGAGCCCCGGTGGGGTCTGGCTTTTAGGATTTCTCCCCAGATAGGAGCCGGGTGGAAGTTTGGGGGGAATTTCCAGGCAATTTCCATCCTGAAAAAGAATAAAAGTGCCCAGGGGTGGGCAGACACAGGTTCCCTGGGTGCCTGTGGGATCCCTGGGGTGCGGTGCCCACGTAGGGATGCTGAGCTGGTTGGCACCGCGTGGGTCACCCCAGAACGGGGCTGGGGTCTGCCCCAGGGTCTGGCTTTGATCCTATAATGAGGCTGATGAAGCCGCTCCTGTGCACCGTAACTCCTACGGGTATCAATAGGGTCCTGGACCATCGCCGGACCACGCAGGACCCCGTTTATTGTGTGGGTTTCCCATTTGTAGAGTCTCATACGGGGCCGTCCTGCTCCCACCTTGCAAAGAGCTTCGGTGCCCAGAAAGGGGAAAGATGTAAAACCCGCCACGATTATTAAGGTTTTTAACCCAGGCTGGGTTTGGATGGGATGTACGTGCAAACCGAAGCGAGTTTGGGTAGGGACAGGCTTTTCCCAGTGCAAAACCCCGTCCTTCCCCAGCAGGGACAACCCTCACCAGCGCCGGGGCTGAACAAACCCACACGGGACTGCCACGAAAACCCCAAAGAAACCCGATATACTCCGGTCCCTGACCCGGCAGGAGAGCAGGAGAGCAAACAAGGCCGGGCACGCCGCCGTCTCCTGCTCCCTGCCCCGGGGCCGGCTCCCACCCCTTGACGACTTCTTTATTTTATTTTATTTTTTTTCTCATCCAGCCAGAAAGGTGGCTTGGGCGCCTCTTCCCCGGGTGGCGCAACGGGGATCAAAGAGGTTCTCCCCGAGCCAGCCCTGCCTCGGGGGGTTTCCGCTCCGGCACCTTCCCAAGGGAACACGTGGCCCCGCTAACTCGCCCCAAACGCGGGGCGATGCCTCAAAATTCCCTCAAAAGCCAAAGTTGTTTGTTTTTTTTTTTTTGGGAAAAAGGGGTTTTTTCTTCCAATTAAGCAAAGCTCCCCTGGCGGACGGGGCTCTGCAGCAGGTGCGGCCCCTTTGCGCCGGCCCCGGTGCTGCTGCAGGGCAGCTGGTTAGGGTCAAGAGACCCTCCTGAGGCTCAGCTGGGAAAGTTTTGATGGGGACAAGGGCAGGTGAAAGCAATGGGCTCGCCTGCATGAATAGGGCTGGTAGAGGGGTGGGATGGGGGAGTGCTGTAGGGGGGGAGAGCCATGGGGGGCAGCATTATTTGGGATCCAGCCTCTGCACCCCTCCCCCCTGGGCTTAAGGACCCCTCCGAACCCAGCTACGGGGCTCTGATGGGGTAGAAGAAGGTGAGAAAGGTGAGATTTGGGGTTTTATTTTATCATTTGACTATAGGGGTGGTGTCCCCTGGGAGGGAGATGTTTGTACGGCGTTATTTTTGAAGCAACGCAGCTGAGCGACGCAAGGGGGTTTTGTCCCCTCTAGCAAAATCCCCTCGCCAAAATTATGAGTTTTTTTTTTTTTTTCCTGAAACTCAGATCTGGGGCTAAAACTTCATTTCCCAGGGCCCACCTTGGGCTGGGGGCCTCCAATCAGCACCGAGGGAGGCTTTAAAGGAGGCTGCCTGCTGGAGGACGTTTCCCCTGGGGAGGCAGAGAGGTCTTCTCCAGCTTGGGGTGGCTCTGAGCACGTCACCCCATGCTGGGTGAGCGTGGTCCCATTGCCAGCTGGTAAAACACTGAAATTTTCAACGTGTTTCTCATTCCCTGCGAAGTTTGTGGGGGTATCTCATGGTGCTTTGCAGCTTGCCCTTCGATCCTTGGAAATCCCCCTGGTTCCCTTGGTGGGGAAGGACCTTTATGGATGAGGACTGTGGTGGTGCTTAAATCTGAGCTTTATTGCTTGTGTCCTCTCGGACATTGAGTTTTTTTTTGGGGCGATTCGGAGTGATTTTGGGGAAGGGTCTGTCTGTCCCAGCCCTGAGCAGGAGGGGAGGGGACTGCTGCATGATGGTGGCCTAGCTGCGTGCTTTGGGGGGAGTCAAATTCTCAGTTTTACTATTACTTATTTGTTGTGATCTAGTGGTGTTTTTTTTTTTTCATTATGCTCATTTTCAGGGTGTAGTAAGGGCCTTGGGTAGCGCATAACCCACCCAGGCTGCTTTGAGGGTGCAAGCCCACCCCAGCACAAAGCCCTCATCTACCCATATGGGTCTGTGGATTCTGACGTTTGGGGGTCCCTTTTATTTTAGGACAGCCTTATTTTCACTATGTTAACAGCATTTTAGGTGCTGAGCTCAACGCTTTGCACCCAGTGCTCCTTTTGGGCTCTTGCAGAAGCTGAGCTTGCTCCCATGAATTGCTCCAGACCTCAGGGCTGAGCTGTGGGGGTTTCCCCCAGGGTGCTGCCACCCATCTCCGTCTCGTTGCAGTGCCTGACCTCAGGACCACTGCCGTAACCCCGCGTCCCCTCCTGCAGAGCCGGCGGGTGACAAAGCCATGGGGGTCTCGAGGGCCCGCGGGGCGAAGGACAGCAGCAACCGGTGGGCACCATGGGGGGTAGGAAGGTTGGGGACCCCCTGGCTTTATGGTGCTGCTGGTGGCTCTGTTGGGCAGCACATCCCTAAAAGAATCAGCAGGGGAAACCCTTCAAATCTCCTTTTCGGAGAGATTTTGGTGATTTTTTTTTGGTGCTGCTGGGCATAAAGATTATGTAGTATACCTTATTTTTTTTATTTTTTTTTTTTTACCACCAAGGGGGCTGCAGGGGTTTTGCCTGCTTGGCCTTGGTGGGATGAACTTGCTGTTGTCCCCAGGAAGCGAAAGAGGGAGGCAGAGAAGGGGCAGGAGGTGCTGAAGGCACCCCAGGGAAAGGAGCCAGAGGAAACTCCGTGCACGGCGCAGGTACCATCAGCCCTCTTCCAGTTTGGGCTCTGGAGATGATCCTTGTGCCTGCCTTGGTGTTTTGTGGCCATCAAACCCATTGCACAAGCTTTCTTCTCTTCCCTTCTCCTGGCACGAAGCCCCCTGGGCTGAAAGGGAAGAAGAAATCTGCAAAAGTCAAGGAGAAACCACTGCAGGAGAACATCATCAGCAGGTAACTACCCAACGGGATGGGAGGGCTGGAGGTGGCTGTGGGGAGGAGATGGGAGCTGCAGGGCTTTGCCCACCTCCTATTGGGGTTCTTGTTATTGAAAGGGTTTTTACTGATGGGAAAACCATGCCTTTTTCTCTCCTTTTTGGCCGGGAAGCTCCCTAAAGCACGAGGCTGTGGAAGGCAAAGGTCTCAGCCCAAGCCAGTGGGATGGGATCCGAGCGAAGGAGGCAGCTGCGTCTGGGTTGGTAGGTGGTGGTCTCTGTGCCAAGGGATTTAGGAGTCCTTGCATGGTTTGCTCTCAAGGGAGGTGTGGGGGTGGTGTCCTACAGCTTGGTGTGAGCCCGTAAAAGGGATCCTTTGGGCATCTGGAATTAAATTAAAGAACAAACTAACTGAGGCTTGGGTGCCCTGCTAGTGGGTGGGGGTGGCGTTGGGGTTGAATCCAACATATTTGGTGCTGGACCAAGAGCATGAGCTAGCTTGGGTGGGAAGGGACTTTAAGGATCATCTAACTCCAACCCCCTGCCATAGGCAGGGATGTCACCCACCAGATCAGGCTGGCCAAGGCCCCATCCAGCCTGGTCTTGAGCACCTCCAGGGATGGGGCATCCACAGCTTGTCTTGGCAACCTGTTCCCATGCCTCACCACCCTCACTGTGAAGAATTTCCTCCTAATGCCTGGTCTAAATCTATCCTCTTTTAATTAAAGACCATTCTCCCTTGTCCTATCATTATCTACCCAAGCAAAGAGTCCTTCTCTGTCTTTTTTATAAGACCCCTTTAAGTACTGAAAGGTCTCAAAGAAGTCTCCCCAGAGCCTTCTCTTCTCCAGGCTGAACATCCCCAGCTTTCAGCCTTTCCTCCTAGGAGAGGTGACTGTCCAATCCATCCTTCTTGGAAATGCTGCTGGAAACGTCAGCGATCTCTCCCGATGCGATCAGAGCTGAACTGCAGCCGTGAAACCCCCAGAGGGCATTGTGGCTGGTGCCCTGGTAGTGCCACCATTCCTGGTGGCATTTGCGTGCGGGAAGAATGTGGCTCCTGAATGGCCCCTCCTGACTGCTGACAGCAGCTGAAGGATTGTGAACCTGAGAGCAGGAGTATTCCCAGGGAACGAAAGTGCGCATTGCCATAGCCAACCTATAATTAACTCAGGCTTTTTTTTTTTCCACTTAATGAGTTAACCCAGCTGCTTCTCATGAGCAGCTTTCAAGAAAAATCCCTGTGTGGTTTTGGCCTCCCTTGAAAGCCTTGGAAAGAGAAACTCGGGGAGTCAGAATTTGTTAACGAGAGAGCCTCAATGCTAGGTGAAAGCTGGAGGAGGCTGGGATGGGTTTCAGGGCACTGCAGGGTTGGTTGGAAACTTTTGGGGTCTCTGTTCAAATCCCATCTCAGCTCACTTTCTTCCACATCCTGTCCCCATTTTCCCTACTTCTTGCTCTTTTTCCTTCTCTTTCTTCCCTGCTGTTTCTTGTTGTATTTCCCACCGATGGCTTTGCCTCCTTCCTCTTTCCCTCTTGCCATCTGCTCCAATGGCCGTTTAATCTCCCGTGGAATAAACTGGCCTGGATGCACATGAGTTGTGATTAGAAGCATCTTTTTGGAGCCCTCTTGTCCTTTTGGCATCCTGGCCCCATGTCCCCAATAACAGCAGCATACCTAATGAGCAGGTGGCTGAGGGGGGTGATGTATTTTGTAGAACAAATCCACAAAAACTTTTTTTGGTGTTGATGAAATAAGATATGGGTTTCTGAACCCCATAAAACTTTAAAGCTTCCTCCATGGCTGGGGAAGTCAGGCTAGTATAGGCCTGCTGTTTTGAGCTCCTGGTTTCCTCATGGCTGAGGAAGGGGAGGGTGATGCTGTTGGGATGCAGGGACCGTGACCTGGCTGGGTGATTGCCTGGGGGTGATGCTGCTGTTGGGGTACCCGTGCCAGCTCTGCTTTTTGAACTTCTGCATCAATGCCATGAATCTCTTTCAGGAGGAGACTGAATCCAGCCTTCACCAAGGGTCGTCAGCAGGGCTGGAGGACTCTTCCAGGTAAGTCAAGCCACTTTCTTGATGGCTTTTTCTGCCTAAAGAACTGGAATTTTATACTTTTTTCTTGCTGTGGGGTCGTGCAGCCCCTCATTTATCACTGAGACCATCCCCCTGTTGATGCCTTTATGGGGCTTGGCCATGTCTTGGTGCCTTTGGTGACCCTGAAAGCTTGCCAGAAAACATCACAAGTGGGATTTGAGCCTTTATCCTGGGCTTTGGGTGGGTGAGGAAGGCTCCTGGCCTGATCCAACCTCCCCAAGCACAGAAGGATGCTCGAGTCAGCAAGGTGCAATCGTTTGGCCGCACATACCTACATAAATGCAGAGGTAGGCGGTGGGGAAATGCTAGGGGGGACAACCAGCCTCACAAAGCTTGGGAAAAGGGTGTTTCTCTCCCTCGCCCTGTGCTAGATCTGGGCAGAGATAGAAGCCTGAATTCATTATGCTGGCCTTTAGCAGGATAATCCTCTCCACCTCATAGAGGCAGGGGCTTTCATGTCCAGCGAGAAGCCTCTAATAAGACCTTTTGGGGAAGGAGCCGGTCCGAAAAGGCTGCAGGACTTTGCCTTCTGAGTCACAAATCTACTGGCTCCTAATGAGATTGGAGCGTGTTTTGCCAAGCTATTTGCACTAATGAGTTTAGTGGAAATTGTGCAATGCTCGCTCCAAAAAAGCATCCGGTCTCAGCCATCTCCCTGGCATTATTTCCTCAAAGCTGCTTTGGGGCTTGGGCTGTGGGAAAATGGGCTCTTTCCTAGGGATTTGTTACACCGCAAAGCCGTACTCCAACTTGGCTCAAGTCTGATCCTCACCCATGGAGGAGCCTGGTGGGACATGCAGGGGCCATTTAGAAGTTTAATAGGGCTTGAGAGCCATGGGGAGCTTCTGGTGAAGAGCTGGGACTGATGACTCTGCATAGGGGTCTGAAAATAGGGCCACATCTGATGGCTCAATGTGATGGTGAACTGTTGATGCCAGCAACCAGGGCTTGCTATGAATGGACAAGGCTGTTCCTGCTTGGTGCTGAATGGGCTCTCAGTGCTGGTCCCTGAGCTGCTCCTTTTTGGGGAATCTGCTCCTCCATCCTGAGCAAGTTTGAAGGTTCCATGCTTGTGTTGCTCTCAAGTCCTGCAGCCCAGCAATTGAGCATCATCCTTTTAGAAAGGGATGGAAAAACTCTCTTTTCCTTACTGAAACATTGTCTTGGAGGAAACCTTGGGTAAAAGTGATTTTACAGGGGAAGGTTGGTGCTTTATGGTGTTGGCACAAGCCACAAAGCTCCCCAGAATTCACCTGACCTCTTTGACAGGGGAAATATTCATGTTTTCCCCACCAATGTTGCTGCCAGTGGTGGCTACAAATCTGGATGTTTCTGGTCCCTGCGGCCTTTTGTGATAAAGGGGCTGCATCGTTCCCCAACGTGCTGAATCTCAGGTCCCCTATTTGTGAGGGGAGTGAGGGTGCCTGTCCCCAAATCCACAGAGTCCCAGGAGACATGTCTCATCCAAAGACTGCCTCTTCATCCATGTCCATGATGCTCAGCCTGATGCCACCTCCATATCCTGCTGTTAATCACCAAACCCTGCGAGCCTCTCCTGTTCTCTGGGCAGGAATGTCCCTGGGGATGTTTCCTTGAGGCCTCCCACCTTTGATCTGGAGACCTTGTGGTCCTGCTTATTTGAGCTTTGTCATGCCATGAGCTGCAGCCTGGGACCACCGCGTTTCTACAGGGGCTGCTTTGGGATATTTCCGTCTGCTGCAGCAGGGGGTCCTGCTGTGCTTGAAGGGAAATGTAGACTGATTCAGGAGCAGTCCCCTGTTTTTTGCATGTAAGAGGTGGAGGTTGCTGCTTGCCAATGTTCTGGGCCCCCAGTACCAGAGGGACCTGGGTGTACTGGGGAGAGCCCAGCACAGGGCCATGAGGGGCGGCAGGGCCTGGAGCCCCCCTGCCGTGAGGAGAGGCTGTGAGAGCTGGGGCTGCTCGGCCTGGAGAGGAGGAGGCTCTGGGGGAGTTCCCCCATGTCCCTGCGGCCCTGCAGGGAGGTGTGAGAGGTCGGGCTCTGCTCAGGGGGCCCGGGGCCAGCAGCGGAGGCTGCGGGCCCAGCCTGGAGCCCAGGAGGCTCCCCCTGGCCCCCAGGCAGCGCTGCTGGTGCTGGAGCCCTGGCACAGGCTGCCCAGAGGTTGTAGAGTTTCCCTCCCTGGAGATCTTCGAAAGACACAGACCCACGTGAACCATCAAGTCCAACTCCTGGCTGCACCCAGGACCACACAAAAACCAGGCCCCGTGTCTGAAAGCTCTGTCCAAACACTTCTTGAACTCCAGCAGCTCGGTGCCATGACCATGTCCCTGGGGAGCCTGTCCCAGTGCCCGACCACCTCTGGGTGCAGAACCTTTCCCTCACACCCAGCCTGACCCTCCCCTGTCCCAGCTCCATGCCGTTCCCTCGGGTCCTGTCGCTGTCCCCAGAGAGCAGAGCTCAGCGCCTGCCCCTCCGCTCCCCTCGTGAGGGAGCTGCAGGCCGCCATGAGGCCTCCCCTCGGCCTGCTCTGCTTGGGGTTGAACTAACCGAGGGACCTCAGCTGCTCCTCATACATATTGCCCTCCAGACCCTTCACCAACTTTATAGCCTTTCTTTGGACACTCTTTAATAGTTTTTAAGTCCTTGTTACACTGGTGCCCCAAACTGCACACAGAGCTTGAGGCGAGGCCACACCGGAGCAGGACTGTCACTTCCCTTGACTGGCTCACAGTGCCGTATTTAATGCACCCCAGGATATGGTTGTCGCGGGACTTATCTTCAACTTGCTGCCAACCAGAACCCCCAGATCTCTTTTTATGGGGCTGCTTTTCGACCTCTTGTTCCATGTGGTCCTGAGCAGCCTGCTCTGGGTGGCCCTGCTTCAGCAGGGGACTGGACCAGGTGGCCTCCAGAAGTGCCTCCAACCTCGGCCGTTCTGTGATGAGAATTGTCTGTGCATTTGTTACAGGTCACAGCCCAAAATCTGGAGCGAGGGACCTGCAGTGGGACAGCAGCTCTTGGAGACCAAAGACAGAGTTGGGGTAGGAAACCTAGGGGATACCGTTGGCTCCCAACACACAGTCTTCAATGGGATGCGTCCCTTAGCATCTCCTCTGTGTGCCTGGACTTTAGGATAATTGCCCTCCTTTCCTAATATCAACCTTTTTTCCCTTCTCATTGCTTCCTACAGCTCCTGAGACCAAGCGGTGGTGTTGCTGGCATGGCTGCATCCCTTTCTGGAGAGCCTGGGGGTTCAGGGTTATTTCTGGGGGTCACTGCTGTGAGGGAGGAGGTGGAGAAGGAGCTGGACCCCTCTGTCCCACAGCAGAAGGGGGATGCCCGAGACCTGAAGAGGAAAAAAGAGAGAGAGAAGAAGCAAGAGCAAAGGAAGCAGAGGGAGAAGGGGTTGCTGAGAAAAGGAGGGAGCAAGATGGATGAATTTGAGGAAGATCTTGGGGGTATGATGGAGGGATTCAAGGATGAGGATGGTGCTGATGGGAATGGAGACTGGGGAGTGGGACAGGGAAGAGCCAAGAGAGGGGGCAGCAGCTGTGCCCAGGGGAGGAGCAATGAGAAGGAAAAGCAGGAGAAGGGGAAAGCAGAGAAACGCAAGAAGGTGAAAACGGAGGGGGAGGAGAAAATGGGGAGGAAGAAAATAAAAAAGGAAAAAATGCTGGAAGAGGAGCAAAAGTTGGAAAGGACAAATGAGGAATTAGAAGCGGGAGATGAACCAGGAGGGATGGAGGGGAGAGATGTGGTGGGAAAGGAAAGTGAAGATGGGAAAGGAATAAAGGAGGAGGAGGTGGATGAGCAAGGGGATGAGGGATGGGGACAGGCTGAGAGCATGGAGATTGGGCTGGAGGTGAAGGAGGAAGATGAGGCAGGGAAGGGAGATGGGCCAGGGAAAGGGAAAAAGCAGAAAACCAAGGAGAAAAAGCCAAAAGAGAAAAAGGAGAGGGGGAAGAAAAGTGAAGAGAAGAGCGAAAATGAGGAGATCCCAGAGAAAACCCGGAAAAGAAAATCTAAGGAGGAAGGAGAGGAGAAGAAAAACAAAAAGGCTAAAAAGGAGGAAAAAGAGAAAGAAAAGAAAGAGGCAGAAAAGAAGTGGAAATGGTAAATGTCTTGCACGTGTTTGGCCTGTGGGCAGGTTTAAGTTGAATGTAACTGGGGTTTTTTAATTTTATTTCTTAGGATAAAACTGTAAAAACTCTATTTTTATTAATCCTTTTATTAACTGCTTGGTGTATTTTCCTAAGCCCTGAACTTAGCTGAGCACTCTGAGCAGGAGGAGGGAGTGGGGTGAGAGAATGGGAGGTCCCAAATACAAAATAGTATTTATATGGTATTTTTATGATGTGTGCTGTTATAAGAGTATATATTCCTCCTCAACTGACTTTGCTGGTGTCCAGCCAGGCAAGTGATGTGCTCACGGCTGGTGGAAGGAGATAACCCACAAAACCCTGTGCAATAAAACCACTGCCATATCAGTGGGAGCCATGTTAAGGAGGTCGTAAAGGGGCTGCAGTTTTTTCTCTTTGCAGTGTTTTTTGGATGTTCCAGGCAAGATTTTTGGTTAGGAGACCATCAGAAAAGAGCACACGGATGGGGCTGATAGATGCTGTCCCTTTGCTGTATTTTTTCAAGGTGGAGACCGGTGGCTTTAGCCACCTGGTGTCGCCGCGTCCCAGAGCACCCCCAATACCTGAGGCAGGGAAGGGGCATTTGGGGGGGGGGGGGCTGGATGCTTTGCAGCCTGTCACAAACCCCAGAGCCTGGGCAGCAGGGGGGTGCTGGGCATTATCCCAATTATCCCAGATTGGGATGCTTATGGGCATCATCCACATCCTGGACCTTTGGGACAGCTTTTTTGGGGCATAGGGTCCTTTGAAAATAGAAGAGTTTTTTTGTTGTTGTTGTATTTTTTGTTTTGTTTTTTAAGCAAAGCTGCTACATAAACTTGATTTGTGGTAGAATTGCCTCGAAACACACGTAGGACTACACTTCCCATAAGGCTACGCAGCCCTGACACGTGGGGAGTGCCACAACCTGGACCTTTTTGAATAGGGTGCTGGTGACTTTCCCTGGTGATGCTTTGGGCAATGCCACCCTGCCCCGGCGGGTAGCGGGGTGCTGGGGTGGGATGCTGGGGGGCCAACCGTGGCACCCACCGGCCTCGCCAGCTCCGGGGGCACAGGGTGGCATGTCCTGGCGTCTCACCACCTCGCTGCTTGGTCGGGGGGTCCCTCGCCCCCGGATTGTCCCCCCCGGCCTCCGTGCAGGCTCGGGGATGTGCAGCAGGTAAGTGCAGGTGGTGCTGGGGCGGAGGATTGCATGGATTTGGGAGGAGAGATGGAGACCTTGCCCGTGCTCCGTACATCATAAATCACTCTTGTAGATGCCTGCTTTTCAGAGGTGCTTCCAGCTATGTTTTCTGCAGTCTGTTGCATTTTATAAAATAATACGTATTTATATTTTCCTAAATATCTTTTTTTTAAATATATTTTTCCTAGTGCAATGCCTTTCTTGATGCAATCTACCCACCTTTTGATGCAACCTCCTCCTGCGGGGAGGAGACAGCTCTGAAATACTTCCGGGGCACTGCTGAATGAGAAACACGTTTATTTATCTTTTTTCCCCCCGGGGTAAAATTTTGCTGTTTCTCTTGCAATCCCCATTTTCCTGGAGATGCTGGGTTTAACAGGCTGGGTCCTGCTGCTGCCCACCCAGCTGGTGCTGAGCCGTGGGGTGCGGATCCCCTGCCTGTCCCCAAATGCTCCTCCAGACGACTTCTTCCTCTGCCGCAGACAGTCCTCTCTTTTAATTTCATGCTTAAAGCGTTAATGTTTTTAAATGCTCTTCAGGGTGGGTACCTTGATTTTTTTTTTTTAATTCATTTTTTAAATCCTTATTTTGCAGCCGAGGTCTGTGGTGCCTTTAAAACCCTATTCGCTCTGTGGGGTGTGGGGAGAGGTCTTTAAGATCTTATTTGCATTAAGATTGCAGGACAGGGTGGTGGATGCCCCTGAGCCCTTTTTTTTTTTTTTTTGTGCCTTTTAAAGGAGGCAGTGAGGGCTGGGGTGTGTTTTAACCCTTGCAGCCTCTTTAGTACAAACTGAGCAGCCTTTGTGGGCCGGGGTGGGATCTTGGTGGCTGTCCCCATGGGTTTGGCTGATGGCTCCATCCCTTTGCTCTCCCCCTGAGTCCCTCCACATCCCACCGAGCACATCCCTTCCCTCCTTAGGATGCTTTTCCCTTGGTTAGGTCGTTGTTTTCCGTGTTCGAAAGAGATGGGGAAACTGAGGCAGTGACAAAGGTGGCGGAATTTCACTTGAGTTTTGTGGCAGCGCTCAGGAGAAGGTCTCAAACCCTGAAGCAGAGACGCTCTCGTGGGTCTGCGTGCCTCTCATGGGTCTGCGTGCTTCTGTCCCAGGTGGGAAGAGGAGAAGACAGCCGACGGGGTGAAGTGGACGCAGCTGGAGCACCGAGGACCCTACTTCGCCCCCCTCTACGAGCCGCTGCCTGACGATGTTCAGTTTTATTACGATGGTACGTCCACCCTGGGAGGAGGCACGTGGAGTTGCCCTCTGCACGGCCAAGGAGATGGTTATCTCCTCTTATATAAGGGGGGCATACTGCAGAGCATGAATTATTAAATGCTGAAATATTGCAATATCCTCAGCCGTGGCTGAGGCTTGCTCCTCTGCTCACAGCTTTTTCTGGGGCGGGGTGTGCAGCCGTGGACCCTGAGTTTCTCAAGGGGAAGCAATGCATCTCGATGCCATCACCTGAAGACCTCGTGTACATTTTGTGAACATATATATATATATTTTTTCCCTCCCAGCCTATGTATAGCATTTTCTCCTGATTAACATACTTTCTGGGTTTGAGCTTTAAGTCAGCTCACGCACTATTTCTCTGCACACGGGGGAAGAAGTGTTTTTGCTTTTGATGAGAGCTGCAGCTTCGCTGTCCCATGGTCTCAGTGACATGTCACTCGCCCTCCGGGACACTTCAGGATCTGGCCAGGCTGCTCTGAGCTCCTGGTCACGGCTCCTTGTGTTGTCCCCAAAGCCACCACGTTTCATCTTACTGCAACCCAGCGCCTCGTTGACGGGCTGAGAGGTTGGCAGGATGGATCCAGGCTTCTGCTGTCCTTCCTGGGTTTCTCATTGAGGTTGTTGGACTCTTTTCTTCCCCACTCTTGTCTCCAGCCCCAAACTGTTCCCTCTGGAGTGGGGGAAGGAGGCAAGAAGGACCATGAGACTCAACCAAGGGATGCTGGAGATGGGAAGGGACCACAGTCCGATGGAGTCTTGGTCCGTCTCAGCCTCTCCCAAGGGTTCCTATTCCTTGTGTTGTGTTTTTTTTTTTTTAATTAATTTTTATTTTTTTATACATAGTGGGTGAGAAAAGGCCAATTTGGGAAAATGAGGTGTGTGGCAACACTGTCAGCAGAGGGCACTGCTGGGATATTGGTGGGGCTGTTGGAGACCTGTGGTTTTCTGGCTCAGTGAGGAGGAATCTTGTCAGCTGCGTGTAGTTTGTGTAGGGTTTAGACCTCCTCTGTGGCCTCCGCTCCTTTGCAGACCTGTCTGTGTTGTGTGCGCCCAGGCTGGTGGCTTTGGCTGGGCAGCTGGGGAGCCGTGGGCTCGGTTGCTGGAAGGTGTCACCGTTCCTGGAAGAAAACCCGTGTTTGTGCCCAGGCAACAGCCCCGAGTAGGAAGGGAGCTGGTGCACGTAGGCTGCTGTGAGGCTGTGACTCACCGTGCTCTGCAGTGCAGGTGGAGGTCAAAACCCCGAAATCAGCGCCTGGCGTGGGCAGGATCGAACCATCCCTGGAGCTCTGAAGGGCATTTTTCCTGTGGCTTGCCTAGAAAAGCTGTTTTGAAGGTTGTGCTTCCCAGGAAGAACCAGGATGTTCCCTGGCTTCTTTGGACTTTGTTGCTGCAGCCAAGGAGCTCAGGAGAGGCTGGTGGTGGCTTTGCCACCTCCAAGAAATGATCCAAAACTCACTGGACAACCACGAGAGGATCTTGCACCTGTATCCGTTTCATGCATATTTTCTTTGAGCTTCCCACGATTGCTCCATCTGCATAGGAAATGCTTTGAGATGAAACTGCCGTGAGTAGGATCCTGACTATTCAGCATGGTCCTGGAAGTGATCACGGTTGGAAAACAAACCTTTGCGTTGCCTTGTTAAGCCGGGAATCTGGGACTTGTTGTTGCACAACAGCTGCCGAAAGCCTCACGGCTCAGTGACCTCGGTGTAAACCGGGCTCTCACGGAGAACAAAATGAAATGTGATTGCAAATTAGTCTTGGCAGCCTCCTGCTGTGCTGAGTGCTCAGGGGATTGATCCACAGGCAAGACTGCTTGGTGTATGGAGGTGCCGCTGTCCATTCTCAGCCCGTGTCCCTTTTTGGCACAATGTTGAGCATTGGGGACTGACCAAGTGACCTCCTGGGGCTGCGGTGTGGGGCTGTCCCCAAAACTGACGCTAATGTTCCTCTCTTTTCCCAGGCAAACCCCTGAAGCTGAGCCTGGCCACGGAGGAGATTGCTACCTTCTATGCCAAAATGCTTGATCACGAGTACACCACCAAGGAGATCTTCCAGAACAACTTTTTTAATGACTGGAGGAAGGTACCTTCCCTGCAGGGGGGCTTCCTTGCTGTCCATCCTTTACATTAAACCCCCCAGCATTAAAACTGTCACCTGCAGGCATAGCATGGGAGGAAGGGGATGTTTTTTGGAGGTTTAGCTCTTTATTTCCATGCTTCTTGTGGGTTTGGGCTAGGGCTTGCTGTCTACAGGAATCCTTGAGCACTTCACGTTGGCACTTGAGCTCCCTTTAAGCGATGCATCTAGCAAAGTAGTCACGGGTTCTACCAAACAGCCTTGCAAACTTTTGGGGGCGTGCCTTTCTCTGAAGAATTAACGTCAAGATCCTGCAGCACCATGGCTCGGTCCCCTTGCACAAGCAAGACCCCTCCTAGCGCTTACCTCACCTTTCAGTGCCCCTTTTTCAGACCCTGACATCTGCGTGCAGTCACTTTTGGGACTGTTTGTTCCTGCAGCAGAGGTTTGAGGCTGCCCCACCCCAAAGCTGGCTGTGTTTTGCTTCTCAGCTCAGGTGTCCAGGGCAGCCTGGCCTCCTGCTGGGGCAGTTTTATCTACCCTTGGGTGGATGTGGCTGGTGTGGCTGTTTCCCTACGATTTTTCTGAAGAACTGGTGTGCAGCTCTGTATTTCCTGTTCTCTGGGGTGGGACGTAGCCAACAGAACTGTGCAGAGCTGTTTTTGCCAACTGTCTTTACCCAGTCCCTGTCATCTCTCCCTCAGGAGATGACCACTCAGGAGCAGAAGATAATCAAGCACCTGGACAAGTGTGACTTCAGAGAGATCCACAAGTACTTTGTAGACAAAAACGAGGCACGGAAAGCACTCCCCAAAGAGGAGAAGCAGGTGAGAACTGTTTCCTGTGATATCTGGAGCTGGCTGATATGCTTTGGGACCAGCTTGAGGTGTCCTAGCTCCTGCTGGCCTCTTTTTTTTTGTGGGTTATGTCCTCATGTGGGACCTCTTTGGTATTTGACTGACTCCATCTCTCCAGGGCCATCACACCCTTCTTCATTGAGCTTTTCTGCAGATAGTGCATGCTTCCTGGCTTTGAAAAGTGCCTGTCATCCTCAGGTCATGGTTTGGGGTCCTGCCCTAAGGAGGGAGGTGGTGGACCCTTGCTATATGGTACTAATGAAACCCAAGGTTTGTTTCATCAGCATCTCGTGCTGGGACAGCATCATGATGAGGGTTTGCAAAGTGGGTGGAGATGATCTGTGTGTTTGGAGTGAACTTGGGCTTGTTCTTGCCTCTTCTCCAGTCCTTTGAGCTCTGTCTTTCCTGCCTTGCTCTCCTCAGGGAGAGGATGGTGGGCAAGCACAAGTCACGGGGTTTCAGCTATGTCTTGTGGGATGATGGTGGCCTGGTGCTCGTTTCAGAAACTGAAGGAGGCGGCAGACAAGATCCAGGAAGAGTACGGGTACTGCATCCTCGATGGGCACCGGGAGAAGATAGGCAACTTTAAAACTGAGCCTCCGGGGCTTTTCCGTGGCCGTGGTGACCACCCCAAAATGGGCATGCTCAAGAAGAGGATCATGCCAGAGGATGTGGTCATCAACTGCAGCAAGTGAGTTGCCAAGAGAAGAGCTGAGGTTTGGGGGGCTGCTTTTGGGACTGGGATAAACAGCACATCTCCTCTACATGGAGCTGCCATGGGATTTTGCTGTCTGCTGCAACTGGAGCCCTCCTATAACCTCCTGGGACCTCCAGACATCCGCTTTGCAGTCAGGTCTGACTTAGTCTCTCTGTGGATGTACGGTGGCTAGGGAGGCTGGTCAGCAGTCCCATCTCTCATTGGTGCCAGCACCTTTAGCAGGGTATCAGCTGCAAGCCCAGCAGTGCTTCTGTGGTCTCTTTGAAGATGGGACAACCGTGTATTGCTTCTGATATGCTTCTTTTAAAAAAAAAGTGTCATTCTTCCTGACTTCACGGATCCTTTTTGCTGGCTGGAAGCATCGGGGTCATTCTCACTGGAGGGAGGAAGAGTAGCAATCAGTTAAGAGTGTATTTGCTATAGATGATGTTGGTTGGGTTGGTCTTAATGTGCACCCCCAGGAAGACCTCGTGGCCTTGATTCAAATCAGTCCCCACCAGCCCAGCAAGTTCTCCTGTTGTCCTCAGCATCCAAAGGCTACAGACCGATTGTGTTATCGAGCAATTTGGGGCAGGCTGTGTGCTTTCTGTAAGCAGTGCTGCAGCTTCTTGACCATCCTTTGCTTGCCGTGAGGAAATGGTTGAGATGCTGACCCGTTTCTTCTCCTTCGTGGTCTCTCTGGTATGAGGGCTCTATTCTTGCTCTGTCCCCAGGGACTCCAAGATCCCCGAGCCGCCTGCGGGCCACAAATGGAAGGAGGTGCGCTTTGACAACACGGTCACCTGGCTGGCCTCGTGGACCGAAAACATCCAGAACTCCCTAAAGTACATCATGCTGAACCCCAGCTCCAAGCTGAAGGTCAGTGAGGTGCTGCCGTTTGTGCAGGGCTGTTGTCTTGTGGGCCACGGGCCTTTTGCCAGGTGGAAAGGCTAGGGTAAAAGAGATGTGGCATGTCAACAAAAACATACTTTCCTTTCCAAGAAAAAGGAGGTAAACTAGATTAATTAAACTAGATTAATTGGGATGCCCTTGGTTGTGGTTGGGGGGGGAAAAAGGATAAATTTTTTTTAAGCATTGAGCCTGTTTTTAGGGACAGATTGCTGCTGGCAGAACTGTCCCTGTGCCATGCTGCTCGTGTGCATCCTGGGAAGGCTGTTGAAAGCCGGGCAGGGGCAGAGGGGATCCACAGGGTACAAGAGCCCATGGGGTTTGGTCCATTTGTGCCAGCAAACGGAGCACGGGTGGAGGTGGGATCACCATCTGTAGCCCTGTGGGAGGGCAGGAGTGAACACAGCGGGGAGAGAAAGGTGACCTAAAGCTATTTCCAGTCCTCAAAGCAAATAAGGAAACCGCATGCAAGTTGGGCACAGCCAAGCAAGCACGTCGTGCCAGTCAGGGCTAGTGGTGTGCAAGCGTCAGTGGCCATGGCTCTGCAGTGCTGGACTAGTTGGCTCCTTGCCTGCCCTGTGCTGGCCACAAGCTGGTGGAAGACTCATCCAGACTATGAACAGCTCAGATTTTTGTGAGGATCCTGAGACCAGTGCAGCCAGCAGAGGGCACAGAAACCCCAGCTGAGCTGTTTCTGCTTTAATTATTTTTCATTTCATGGATTTTTCTCAAGAAAGCACTGGGTTTTGAGTGATATTTAGACCCTGGAGGTTGTGTTTTCTACAGCGGGGTCTGGCTGGTGGAGATGGAAATAAGATGGGGTACTGAGTGGGAATGCCTTGGCCTCTTTTTCCAGGGGGAAAAGGACTGGCAGAAGTACGAGGTAGCCCAGAAGTTAAAGGACGTCGTCCACAAAATCCGTGCTGAGTACCAGGCCGACTGGAAGTCCAAGGAGATGAAGAAGCGACAAAGAGCAGTGGCCCTCTACTTCATTGATAAGGTACCTGTGGCCTCACCCTGGCCCCCCACTGCTGTTGAGGCAAGGGTTTAGCTCACCTGATCCACCCAACTCTTTTCTTGGTGTCTTCTGGTCACTACTAGCTGGAGTTGTTCCATGCAAGGAATCTGGCAATGATCAAGGAGGACGATGACTACCAATACCTGCAGATGTTTGGGTGAGGACACAGCTGTGTGGCAGTGCAGGAGCTGTGCTGTCCTCCCTGGGCTTGACCAGTGTTCTCTGGATGCTGACAAGGCCCTCATGAGAGCTGGATGGCTTCATTTTGGGGAGATATCTTAGGGTTTAATAGAATAAGAAAACAACCTCCTGCTGGAGAGAAAACCACTGCTTGGTTTCCACCAGGGTCCCAGCAGCTGTTCAGTGAGACACTGTCTGAGAAAGTGGTGTGGTTTCTTTTTGGTTTGTCTTTCTTCCTGACGTCCATGCCCACCTTAGAAAGGGGCGTTGTGGTGGTTCGGAGTGGGTGACTCACGGTCTCCTGTGGCTCCTTCCAGCTGGCCCTGCGAGCTGGCAACGAGAAAGAGGAAGGGGAGACTGCGGACACAGTTGGCTGCTGCTCCCTGCGCGTGGAGCACATCAAGCTGCACCCCGAGCTGGACGGGCAGGAGCACGTGGTGGAGTTTGACTTCCTTGGGAAAGACTCCATCCGCTACTACAACAAAGTGTCGGTGGAGAAGCCGGTGAGCGTGGCAGAGATGGGTGTCATGGCCGTTGTGGCGGTGTGGCGCAAGGGGGCCTTGGTTCACTTGGTGGTCGTCAGTCCCAAATTTGCATCTGAACCGTGTGTTTCAACCCCACTGTGACAGCACGTGCAGGAGATGCAAGGGTGCTGTGGGATGAGGACACGCATGTTGCTCCTAGCCTAGAGGGGGCAGTAGAAACTTTGGGGTAGGGGTTTCAGGGCTGTTTTAGCCCATGAACTATGAGAGAAGTCCTGCCTCCTGCTGGAGTGCATCCTCAGTTGACCGAGTGGGAATTAAGGCTTAAAAGTGTCCCCACTGCTTTTGGTTTTGCCTGTGAGATAACGTTAATGCTGTTTGTGGGGAAAGTGGAGTGCCGGGGATAGCAGGGATGGAGAGAACAGTCTGTGGCACCAGTGTTTGAGGTCTCGTTGGAAGTTCTTGAAATTGAGCAGGTTGGCGCTATGGTAGGATGCATACTCCATGAGTACGAATCAGTGTACCTGGATAAGGGGATGAGGAGACAGATGAAGACGAGGGAGGTGTCTGAGAGAAGTTTGCTCCTAATCCCTGACCAGGACCATCCCTTCCTCCTTTCTAGGTGTTCAAAAACCTGCAGCTGTTCATGAAGAACAAGGACCCAGGAGATGACCTCTTTGACAGGCTCACTGTAAGTTGTCACCTCTCTTCTCTTGAACCCCACTGATAGAAAAAAAAAAAAGTCACAACATCCAAACTTCTCAGCATTGGCAACATCGCTCCTTTCCCAAATGCAGGCTCGTCTGTCTGCCTGTGCCCACGGCTAACCCATATCCCTGCTAAGGAGGTGTTTTTCTGCTGCTTCCCTCCTGGAACTGATCTGCTTGGGTTTTTTTTAGCCTGGGAAGACCTGCCCACGTGCATGTTGCCCAGGGCATTACTGGAGGCGTCAAATCTCAGCTGCTTGACATTTCCATGCCTTGCTGGGGCTCAACAAAAAAGGGAGAGAGACTGCTGGAGCATAGGGGTGCTGGAGAGATGTGCTGCAGCCTTCTCCTCCCAGGCAACCCTCTTAGAAAAATTTCTACCTCCTCTTTAGCATGAAATATGGGCTGCTGCCCCCTGTGCTCCCCTTCTGTCACATGCCCACAAACCCACTCGTCCATCTTGCTTCTAAAGAAGCTGCTCCTATACGGTTATGTGGGCTTTCTCCTTCCAAGGAAGGCTTCCTCCAAACCCCAAATGAGTCATTTTAGCATCTTCTGTTTCTGCTCTGACTGCAGCCCTGTGTGCTCTGTAGAATAAAGATATCGGATTTGATATATGTGAGATGTGATATTGAATGTGAAATGTGTCCTCTTGGACATAAATAGGCAGAAATTGTTGAATTTGAGGGAAGTTCTTTGTGAATTTCAGTGTTGTTTGTCCTGATCTTCAATAGTTGAAGGCCTGACCCAATAGGTAGATCTGCAAGTTACGGAAGATCTGTGTGGGTTTTTTGAGTTTTTTTCTAAATGCCTAATGGGTTTGTTTAGGTTTGTTTATGATGGTCTGAGAAGTGATTTATTGTCCTGGCTTCTGCTTGTTCTCTTCCTTCCTTTTTTTCTTCACTTTGTCCTCTCCTCCCTCCTCCAGACGGTCATCTTGAACAAACACCTCCAGAATCTGATGAATGGTTTGACTGCCAAAGTGTTCAGGACCTACAACGCTTCCATCACACTGCAGGAGCAGCTCAAGGCCCTCACTAACCGTGAGTTTTTAAGAGTTTGTGTTGCTCCCAGCTGCCCTGTGGGGGCAGTGGGCTCAGATGTCCATCCATTGCCTTGCCGTCCTCATAACTGCCTGCTCCTCCTTGTCTGGTCATGCACCATGTTGTAGGGTGGTATGTAGCTTATGGGTTCATGCAGCAGGTTAGGAGCCATGCCAAGTGACAAAATTAAATTACCTGCTCAATGGTAGTCCGACAGGCAAGATAGGATTGTATTTTTTCCCCTTCTTTGTGTTGTTTGTGTTTATTTCTGTCCTGCCTTCTAGTGATGAGATGCACTTTCAAATTTGTTGCTTCTCAGGTGTCCTTTACCAATTTCTACAGCCAGTATTTCTCTCTCCTGAGAAAGGATGGGGAAAGACAAACATCTTGCTGTTGTTCTGGGCTGCTCTCTGTCTTTTCCAACTCCCAGAGAGGAGACAAATAATGATCCTGCACTTGATTTCCAGCTGAAGACAGCATTGCAGGAAAGCTGCTCTCCTACAACCGAGCTAACCGAGCTGTGGCCATCCTGTGCAACCATCAGAGGTCCACGCCAAAAACCTTTGAGAAGTCAATGCAAAACCTCCAGAGTAAGGTGAGAAGTATCAAACTGAGAGCCCTTACCCTGCTCCCACCTCACTGATCTCTTTCTTGGATGTGGAGAAGGGAGGGTGAATAACCTGATGCCTAAAGAGATTGCACTGATCAAGTGTGGCATCTAGGAAATGTACCAGAAGTAGTGGTGGTGTGGAGACCTCCACAACCTAGGAGAGGGGTGGAATAAGCTCAAATGCTGGTTGGAGCACATGTGGCACTGAGGTCTTCTCACTGATTGGTGTCTTCAGACCAAGCTGGGTGCCTTTAGTGATGCCACAGCTCAGGACTATGGAAATGAGTTTTCCTATTTGCCTATTTGGTTGTTTGTAGGAGAATCAGCTGAAATTTAATGGGTCTCCTATGGAAATTCCACAAACTGACTTTTAATTGTCCTCAGATCTTTTGTTCACGCTCTACCACTGAGCTTGAGACTTTGCAGTAGGGTCCCAATATTGTAACGAGCCAGTCAACCTCAGACGTGCACAACATGAAAAAGAGCTGTGAGTTTTTCTGGCATTGCAGAACCATTTGCGTTGGAAAAGATCTCTAAGATCAGAAAGTCCAACCTTTATCCTAGCACTGCCAAGTTCACTGTTAAACCATGTCCCTGAGCTCTACATCTACATGTGTCTCAGGCAGTTGTTAGGTCTGGATCAGGGCTGATGAGAAGCTGAGGAGCAATTTGGTATGGTAAGGGAGAGGCAGCTGAAATCTCTAGGGAGGACAGGAGCATTGGCTCACTCTGTGTTTGCGTTCACAGATTGATGCCAAGAAGCAACAGCTGGAGGAGGCCGAAAAAGAGCTGAAAAAAGCTGAAGATGAGTTTGAAGAGACGAAAGATGCCAAAGCAGAGGCGTGAGTGAATCTTCCTTACAATTCCTGTTTGCAGAGGGGTCTGTCTGGGACCTGTGGGTGGGAATGGTGTGGTCCAGCACCCTACGTGTAGCTCATGGGAACTGAATTGGGTACTGGGTGCCTCCTGTCCCATGGGAGTCTAGTGGATGGGTGGAGGTCTTGTGGTTGTCTGCAACAGTAGGACCGCAAAGAGTTCCTTGGGGGGGGGGCATTTCTGTGTGATAGGGCCCATCTCTCTGAATACTTAGACTTCAGCCCAAGCTGCTGGGTTGTCCTACAAATGCCGTGGTGCATAGGATGTCTGACTTGGGGTTGAAGCTGGCCATAATGCAAGTTTTCTTGTGAGACTTTTGGGTGGAGGATTGTCACACATCTGATTTCTGCAGCAGTCATTGCATGGGGACTGTCTAAATTTACTCCCCTTCCCGGAGCCCAAATGTGACTTTCTGCCTAGAGACAGAGGGCAGCTGGTGAAGAGAAATGAGGCTCATATTTTATGTTGTACTGTGGAGTTCCTTGTCCTTCTGCCTTTGGCTTGTGCTGCTAAGGTGCAGAGCAGGCTGCCTGAGATGGTCGTTGCTCACGGAGTCTGGATCTGAGGAGGTGGTCTCTGCTGGCTGCAGGCTTTTGTGCTTGCACAACTTTAGTACTAATAATTAAGATGTGATTTTTATTTTCCCTCAAGTACTCTCACCTGATAGGTTAGTACTACATAGCATCTTCCACTTTGCCATTCTGGAGCTATTTCTAGGCTCAGGACTTGGAGTGAATTTAGAGACTGCTCTGAGCTGAAGCTCCTTAGCTTCCTATCATGCTCCCAGGCAGCATCAAACCAGGAGAACTGCTGTGTTTTGCCTCTGCTGCTTCTTTTTCCCTTTAACTTGCTGTGTTGCTCTTCCTCTGCCCTCAGCAATATACAGAAGAAGAAAAAGCTGCTGGAGCGTCTAAAAGAGCAGCTGGCCAAGCTGAATGTCCAGGCCACAGACAAGGAGGAGAACAAGCAGATAGCTCTGGGCACGTCCAAGCTGAATTACCTGGACCCCAGGATTAGCATAGCCTGGTAAGCCTTGGGCGTGCTCCTATAGAGAGATGTGCACAAAATATGCTTGTTGGGGAACAAACACGGGGCTGAGCCTTTGCGGTAAAGGAATAAACTTTGTCTCTAGCTGGCCAGAGAGACCTGTCCAAACTCTGGAGATGCTGGAGCGAAGTCCAAAGCTGCAGCCTCCCTGCAAACAGTTATTTGCAGGATGTCCCTTCTGGGTTTAGGGCAAGAAAGACTTTGCATGTCTTTATCAACAGTGGCAAGGTGAAAAGGTAATTAGGGAAGCTAAGGAGTTTGCACAGGTGAACAGGGAGGGCTACCATGGTGGGAGCCAGGTAGGATGGGTTGTGCAGCCCCTGGGATGTCCCCTCATTGCCTTGTGCTCTCTGTAGGTGTAAGAAGTTTGGTGTGCCCATTGAGAAGATCTACAACAAGACACAAAGGGAGAAGTTTGCCTGGGCGATCGACATGGCCGATGAGGACTTTGAATTCTGAGAAAGCGCCTTTCCTGTTACCTCATGCTCATTTGGTGCTGTTTGATAACTTTTTTACATGCTGCAGCAGTTGTTGCAGATGTGGGGTGCTTGCCTAAAGGGACTTTGATCTATGTATTTCATATTGTTTTTTGTATAACAATTAGAAACTAGATGTTTAAAACTACTGACTTGTGACACTCATTCTGAGTGCAGCTACTTTGCTGTGAACTTTTAATTCCTCTCCAGAGCTGCCAAGTGCTCTGGATCTCTTCTTTCCTCCTCCTTGAGAGTCTGGGAAGAAGATTGAGAGCCTTGACAGTGCCAATAAATGAGATTACAGCGTCTAATCCCATCTCCTTGCTGTAATGGAGATGTGCTGCACTTTTAGCTACTCTGAATTAGCCTGATGGGGAAATATGAGGCAATGACAGCACTGAAGCAGGCAGCTGCAGTATAAGACCTGGGCTTGGGTCAGGGGGTACACTGGGAGGAAAAGGAAAAATCTGAGGGTGTTTTGTGCCATTTTGCCCTCAGGATGTGAGAGAATTGTGCGATTGCACCGACATAATCAAAAGAGAGACACTTTGTGTGAGGGAGCCAATGTTGCTGTAGGAGGAGTTCCATCTTTGAGAGGAAGGGACGGGAAGTGCTGGGCCAGAAGGTGGGTTTCATGGTAGAGAGCTAAAAATCCCCTTGGCATGAGCAACATCTACCTTAACCCACTCCTGTGTGGTCAAACCTTGGTCTGTGAGAGAAGGTCTCATTTGGGTCTAGAAATAAGCTGTGTTCAGCCATTAACTTCACACTGGGAAGGGGTGATGCTGGCTGTGGGGCTGGACCAGGCGATGGTGGGACACGGGTGTGCTGGGGAGCAGCACCAGTCCTGCTGGAGCTGTGCCTGTGTGGGGTGACATCTCCACCACGGGGCTGCTTCCTTCCCATGGACGTGGAGAAGGCAGGGACCAGCTCCATAAAATGCTGGTGCTTGCTCAGTTGGCCGCTTTTCACAGGAGGAAAAAAATAGGTGAGATCTGCATGTACCTGGCAACAACTAACCTAGGTGCCAGTAAATCTCAGGCGTAAGTAAGCTGTTGCATTGGCAGCACAATCTTCTTGCATCTCAGGGCTGATGTTCAGGTTGCGGTAGTCCAAAGCAGTCAAGTGCATCCCATGTGTTCACTTCCAGCCACTTGTTCTTGTTTTAAATTATTATTTCAGTTGGGAGTCATTAAAACTGGAGGTGATCTGTCCGAATATGGGAGACTGGAGGCCAGAGGCTTTCTTGCAACTCATCCAAGACGTGGCTCTGCTGAGAGCTGATGCACAGAGTCCAAGCTGGAATTTGGTCTCTGGAATTGGTTGTGTGCATGCTCAATTGTCCGCAGGGATTAGGCTTTTGATACGAAGTGCTTTGCCTTCAAGCAAAAAGCCTACCTGCAGGTCTCCAAAACATTTTGTGGTCGGTTCCTAAGGGCCCATATGTGAAACTGAGGCCCTAGAATTACTGTGCGTTAGTTCAGATGGGACAAGTACGAGGAGAAATGCAGGAGGGAAACCAATGCTGTTTTTATCTTGCATCTGCAGGGGGAGTGCACGTGCAGTGCTCTGCCACTTGGCTGAGATGTGGCAGCTTATGAAACTCTGATAACCAGGACTCTCTCTCCAAGCCATAAGTGCTAATCTAGGGTTTGAAGAGACAAGTGAATCTTAAAACAGGGATCTGAAACAACCTGATGGCAGAAGTGGGAGGGGATTTATTTACTTTTTCTGACCAAGCTAAACCAGTTATCAACTGGACAGGAGCTGCCAAGCGTGCCTTGACCCCTCTGTTGGATTTGTACCTGCGAACACAAGGGACCCAGTTTGGATCCACTGCATGGAGATATTTTCCTGCCCACTCTGTTATAAACACTTTCTGGCTTTAAAAAGTGTTCAAGTGGTTAATCACCACTAGCTGTGGGGGAAAGGTCCCATCTAGCAAGCCCGTAGAGGGGAAAAACACTCATTTTCAGTTGCAGAAAAAGGAGCAAGATGTAAGTGGATGAGCACTGTGGGTGTTTCCATGGGACCAGCAGATTTTTCCATTTTTAAAAGTATCTTTTAGAGGAAAAAGTCGCTCGGGAACCATGTGAGGGGAAGGAGTTGTAAGAGCAGCTGCAGCAATCTAAACAGCTGCTGAGGAAGCAGTGGAAAAATCACGCCAAAGAAGCAAATTCTGCTGCAGCTTTGGGGGGAAGCGAGTAACTTGGTCTGTGGCCTCTCCTCGGGCAGGTTTCTATCAGTGCCGTCATCCTCTGCCTGGGGCAGTTAATGTGAAGGAAAGGCTGGTCTTCCTTCCACGTGTTTTTGGTGGGATGGCGGAGCCATGCAGTGGATGCTGGCTGTGTCGCCTGCTTACACAGCTCTGCTTTCCTTGGCAGCTCCCCTGGCTGCCTCCCTTCGTCTTGCTTCTCTCCAAAAGGCTGTGCTTGGAGCAAAACCCATCGAGATGTCAGTGAATGCAGCTGCAAGCCCTGCGCTTTCCTCTTGCACTGCAGCAGCTGAGGAGCACCAGGGTGGCTTCATGGGCTCTGTGTCATACAGAAGGCTCCTTGGCCATGCTCTGGAAGTCAGGGCTGTGAAAGAGCTTGTCAGTGTCAGCTAAATAATAACTGACTATTCTGTAGGAGCTTAAATAAAGCAGCTCCGTTTTTTCCCTAGAGGGTGTTAACCTCCATCGTTTGCACTACAACCTACGGCGTGACCAGTTCTGTCAAAAAGCTCAGTGAAACAAAAATGGGAAAGCTAAGGGAGCAAAAGCGAGGTTAGATGGGTTGCGTGTTTTACTCCTTATGGGCTTGAGTAATGCAATAAGTCAGAACCAGCTTTAAGGGGAGAAGCTGGTAAGTCTGGGGAGTGTCCTCCTGGCTTCTGGCCATACCCAAGGAAGACACAGGTCAGGGAAGCTGGGTTTCTCGCTATTGACATCACACAATGCAGCAGTCTGGCCCAGTTCCCCTTCTGCCAGGGATTTTCCACTGCTCAGGACCCTGAGGAGCAGGAACTTGACCCCATCACATGTGCCTATAAGAGCAGGACCCTTCTCCTCCAGGCTCTGGGTTGGGGTTTATTTGGGGACTCAAAGCAATGCTTGCATGCTCAGTAACCCCTGCCTGTCTTGGCCCTTCCAGGGACGCTTTCAGCTTAATTTCTCCAGTGAGGTGACTTTTTTTGTAGGCGCATAAAACCCTGTGCTTTGATGACTACGATATTTGGTAGCCCAAAGTTTAAAAAAAAAAAAAAAAAGAACTTCAGTGTTTTTCATTGCAATCACTTAAAAAAAAAAAAAGTGGAAAAAAAATGCAGAAATGGAAGATCTGGTTTCAGGCAAAACCAGAAGTGGTGCCTTCCCCTGTAACTTTTTGGGCTGCTAATGGGCTTTTCACAGAAGCCTGCTGTTCATATGGGCTGGGAGGAGACCTCAAGGCAAATTTACCGGGAACAAAGCTGGCTGCTCACGCTGATACTGGGATGGGCTCAGGGCTGCTCTCATTTCATAACAGCTCTCAAAAGCCTCTTGGTGGCCGGAGTCTCCCTGCCTGCAGGCTTGGGATCTCCCAGGCCGTGTGATGGCTGAAGGGCAGCACTGGTGCAGCGGCTGCTCCTTAAAACAAGCCTGTGGGTGGCAGGAGGCGGTGGGAAGTTTCTCTTGACTTGCACTGACATCTGCTGTTCCCAGGCTCTCCGTGGAAATGCTGAGGCTGGGAGGAGGGTCTCTGAGGGCTCTGGTCCAACCTCCAGCTCAAACAGGGTGAGCTTTGGTTGGGTTTCTTTGGGGCAAACTTTGTAGCTCCAGGGAGGGAGATTTCCTCCTCCATTTCCTTCGGCATCTATTTTGGTGTTTAATCACTGCCCAGGCAAACATTTCTTTTTTTTTATTATTATTATTTTCCATTTATTTATTTATTTTCCTGTATGCCTGGTTGGAATGTCTCTTGCTGTATCTCCTAACCTGCTGCTTGTCCTTCCTCATAGTTTTCCTTGAGGATTGTCTGGCTCTGCCCTCCTTCTAGCCACCCCCCTATTAAATAGCTGAAGGCAGTGACCTGATTCCCTCTTAGCCTGCTCCTCTCCAGCCTGTCCTCTTGCATGGGGTGGCATCTGGTGGCTGGAGGTGTTGGGACCACCTCATCCTACGGTTTGGGGGAATACGAGCAGTGCCTCTGCCACCATGGGAAGCCACCCTGGGGCTGGAGGCTCTAACGGGGCTCCGGCCTCGCCTGTTGCTTCTGTGTCATCCATCCCAGAGAGATGGGAACAGAAAGCTGACACGCTGGCACCCTTTGCAGGAACCGAAGCCCTCGGTCTGAGCCTCCGCTCATCAGAAACCTTCCCACGTGGTGCTTTCTCCTGGGGATGAGTCAACGTCTTGATGCTCGGCCAACCTTATCCATCCTCGCTGCCAAGGGCCGCACATCGGCCTCCCGTTCCCTGGAGCTGCCTCCTGCTTTCTGTGTCCGTCGGGGCTGGTTTTAGGGTGGGCAGCACTGCTCCCCTGCCCACCACAGCTTCCTGGGGTGGAGAGGGGGCCTGGTGGGTGCCCATGACATGTGCTCTTTCATTTACTTAATGACAGGGCTGTCGCTCGCTTGTAGGTGGGTGGGAGCGGCGGCTTTCGGATGATTCATCTTAATGGGTGCAGAGAGGCAAGCGGGTGCGATAAGAGCTCCTCGGCGAGGAGTTTGCTGCTGAACTGCTCCCTACCCCCTGCGTCTGCTCCCCGGTGAGCCATCAAATTAAGGAGAAAGCAAAACAGCTGGAGCCGGGCAGACGTGGGAGAAGTGGGAACCCCCTGCGGGGACGAGGGGAAGAGAAACCCCCAAGGGTTGCCAGAGGGTTTTTCTCTCTTCCCCCACCTCCTTCCCTTGAGGGCTGGTGTTGCGAAACTGCAAAATCTGGGAGAAATAAAACAGAAACTTTAAAGGGGAATATTGTCAACGTGAGAGTCTCGCTTAAACGTTATCATTTCCTACCGCTGCTGTGCTTCAGAGCTTCTCCCTCCGAGTGCAATGAATGGAGGTGCTTCCTTTCCCAGCCTGGATTAGCAGGAGGAGGAGATCACGGCTGTGGTTTGGCATAAATAAAACACGTGTTTAAGGAGCTCTCCCGGGCTTACGCAGCTGTGCTCTGCATCCATCGACAGTCAGCCAAGTTCAGACCACTTAAAATAAGCTCCAACGGGACGGGCTCCAATGGGAGTGGCTGCAAAGGAAAGTAAACGATTAACCTACGAGAAATTGGATCCCTGTGATAAAATGAAGGGCAGTCTAATGAGGGGCAGAGGAAGGGCTTTTAATGTGAGGATAAAACTCCAGGATATCGGATTTGTGCCTTGCAGAGGAGACTTGCTGGCATGGAGTGCAACTTGGGGCAGGGAGGGGAAGGTTTTGCTGCCCAACGCTGGTGTCCCACAGGGAATGAGTAGATGGCACATAGGCTGGTTCTTCCTGCAGCTTCATTTTAGCTGTAATTGTGATACTGTTGGCCAGCCGAGCACATGCATTATTTGAAAGAACAATAAAGAGCTTCTAAGGAAGAGCTCAGCCCAGCTGAGCCCATCCCAAGCTCTGAGAAAGGCTTCTCCAGACCTTAATCCTGAGCCGCTGCAAGCTGGGGCATGAGGAATTCCAATAAATTGCTCAATTACAATTCTTAATCCAAGCCTGGATTAGGCTGCAATTATAAGTGATCAGTTTGACTCAGAAATAAGCCCTTAAATAACTGCCTTCACAGCTGCAAGAGGGCTCATATATTGCTTCTGCTGCCACGAACCTGGGAAGAGCACGATGTGAAATCTCTGCAAAAACAGGGTAATTTCCTTGGTTTGGGGAAATTTCCAATGGGTTGTCTTGTGTCGGAGCAGGCTTGCAAAGGAGGGATGACGAAGTGGATAGCTGATGGCCTTCCAAAAAATGCTGTTTCTAGCTTGGTGGATTGCATACAGGCCACCCCTACTCTTGCACACAGGGCAGGTTATTTATCTGTAAGGGTGGGTCAGATGAGGAAGTCTCTGATCCTTTCCCAGAGGTCATCTACACATGAATGAGCTCTTTGTTTGTTAAACTTGTTTTTTTTTGTGTGTAATCTCCTCCATCCATTTATCAAGGGATAGTTGGACGCTTCAACCCCTGAAGGCTTGGTTTGCCCTAGAGAAGGAGAATTGGGTGGGAATTATTGCAACCTGTTTTATTTAGGGCTGGTGTTTCCTTCTTGGTAGTCCTCCAGGCAGAAATGTGTTTCCCATTGTTCATTCCTGGTGCTACAAGTCCTATTTCAGAGGCAGAACCTGAGGGGGTTAAATCTCCACCACTCCCTCTCCTGTGCATCTTCAGACCTAGCACCGTCCCTCTTTCTGTAGGCTCAGAGAAAGGGAGCAGCTTCTGCTCAAGCAGGAGCCTGGGAGCCTGGCAGGATTCCCCACCAAGGCAGGCAGGAGATGGCTCTGGCTGCCTGCAAAGACAAATTCTGGAGGCTGCCATTCCAGAGGTAAGGCTTGAAGGTGAGGATGAGAGGTGAAGAGTGGGACCACGGAGGTCTGGCCTCTCTTCCTGGCTTTTCCTAGCGCAGGCACGTAGCACAATCCCATTTTTTTTTATTGTGCTTGGCTCCTCTTCCTTGGGACCCTGTATGGGATGGCTGCAGCTTCATGTCTTGCCAAGGTTTCTGTTTCATCCCCACATTTTTAATGGGGGCCACCAAACCAGCACTAGCCCGACTCCGTCCTGGCGTAGCAAGGTGTGCTATGCGAGCATCCAAAGCGGTCCTGGAGTGCTGGCAAAGCTCTCATCATCTTTGCAGTCTGGCATGCGGTCCGTGCTGTAACGGGACATGGTTCATTTACATTTGCTTATGTGGTGTCCTCCTTAATTGTTCTTACTGGTTTGTTTGATTTAGTTCCGCTTTCCCTAAAGCCGGCCAGGCCTGTGCAGCGTGGCTTCTTGAGCAAGCAGCGTGTCTGAACTGTGGCTGCACAACCCGAACTGCTCTGATGCATAAATAAGTCCTCCTTTTGTCTTTTCTTTTCTATACTGTGACCTTTGGAAGAACTTCTCCATGGGGCTGTGCTGGGTTGCCCTCATAATGCCTTCCTGTATGCTGGAAAAGGAAAAAAATATATAGGATACATAATTCTGTAAATAAAACCAAATAACTCAGTCTAGTTTTTCCCCTATGAGAGGCTAAGGCAAGATGGTTTGTTATCCCCTAGCACCTTAATTTGGAATTGCCACTGCTAGTAGCAGGCCATAAGCTTTGTACTGGGATAGCCTCAGGACTGAGGCTTGCCGGGATTGGTCTGACTTTGTCCTGACCTGCCTGAGGCTTTGTTTTACTTGGCTGAGCTGTAAGAGCAATTTTTCTAATGGACTAGGTGGCTATGGCTAATTTGTTCCTCTTTTATGTATCTTTTTATGGTGCAACCGTGGGTTTATATAGATAGCAATAACAACTTACTATTTTGTATACAGTGAGGTATTTACGGCGCTGACCCAAGCGGATGAGAAGAGATGGGGCCGAGGCTGGCATTGGAGACCTCTGAGCTGTTGACAGTTTAACCATGGTCAGCTGAAGAAATGCAAGACCTGGAGCTAGATCAGGCTGGTTTTAGGAGTAACAAATTAAACAACAACAACAAAAAGTATCCAAGTATGTAAATACATATATATATTATATTTATTTATATATATACATATGGCATGCTGCTTCTTTGCCCATAAGACAAGAATTTGAGGTTGTAGCAGTAGCACAGCATCTTCCCCCTGGTCTTCCTCCACTTCCCTTGTGCTCCCCTGACGTTGCTGTTACCACACCAAGCTCAGAGTCGTGGTAATGGAGCTAATAATAGATAATAGATAATAGAGCAGAGCTTGGGCCAGGTCACCAAAGGGAAATCTGCAAGGTCTCAGGGGAAATGAGCTTTCCCAGTGGCCCAGTGCTAACCCAAGGCTTCAACCTTGAGTCTGTAACAACCAGACCAGCAATGATCAGTGCCTGGAGGCTTCCAAATGTGCCAGAAATGAGACATTTTGCATAACTCAAGTTGTGAAGACCAAGGTTGGTGAGTCCCACTGCCATGACCCACTGGGCTGTGACATCCCAGCCCTGCTGCCCAATGCTCCCGTGTGTCACCGCCCTGCTCTACGTGAAGCTGTGTCCTACAGGGAAGTGGTGGCATCGCCGTCCCTGGGGGTGTTCAAGGAAAGGTTGGATGTGGTGCTGAGGGACATGGTTCAGTGCGTGACATTGGTGGTAGGGTGATGGTTGGACCAGATGATCTTGGAGCTCTTTTCCAACCTTAATGATTCTAGGATTCTGTGATTCCCCACTTCCTGCTCCAGTGCACTGGGGTCTGAAACACTCCCATTGCTGTGGTTTTGGGAGACCTGAATAACGTTGGGTAACAGGTCAAGCCCAGTTGTTTGCTTGGGCAGTGAGACAGAGGGTAGTCAAATGAGCCATAACCCTACAGACTTGGGTGATCTCACATGCTGCTTACACGTTAAAGTCAGGATTTGCCCTGGTGAGAAAGGTTCACGTGCTGGTTGTATTTGTCTTTTGACCTAGACATTCACCAGAGGTGAATTCACAAAAAGCTGCAAAACACATTGCAGAATCTGTCCCACCTTTTGTGAATGCTTCAGTCGTCACCACTGCCATTGCAATGAGGCATCCAGGGGGAGACACCCGTTCCTGGTGCTGGCAACCACAGTTCTGGTCGGTGCTAACAGGTCCCTTCTCTGTGATGGACTGTGATGCCCTGGGGAATTGGGTTCCTGCTGAATAACCCATGCAAGCTTCCTAGCCCATCCTGGTCCCCCAGTGCCTCCAGTTGTTTCACCCATCTGCTCCCAGCACATCTTCTGAACACCTGATGCTCAGACATGGACAGGCCAGCCTGAACCTAATGTGAGCTTGATGGCGAGGAGATCCCTTCATTAATCTTTTATAGCTTCTCGTGCATCAGGGCTCTGCAGCCACCATAAAATAAAAGAGAATAAATAACACCCATCTTGGAAATTTCTGTTGATTGCTGACTCACAGCAGGGCCGGGGTTTTGCAGGCAGCAGGGGCTGCTTGTTCGTGCAATTACACGGAGAGCTAAACAAATGGAGGTGAGTAGGAGGAGGGTACGATCCTGATCTGCACAGCCCCAAATCAGAGCATGTCTCCTACTGCTTCAACCAGGCAGAAATTTCTGAGGGCTCACAGAAAGGCATCTGGAAAATAATGAATTTACAGTGGTGTTTTACTAGCATGTTGTCTGCACTCCGGTCCTGACGAGGGTCGGGATGCCATGGGGAAGGCATATTAGCAAATATAATGTCCTGTGTCTGTTCCTGGCCCTGGGATTAGCTGGTATCCGTCTGTACAGCCAGGCTCTCTCCCTCCAAAATAAGGTGGCTGAGTCCAAAACACCCATTGGAAAATTTATCCGACTTGTGATAAAACCTGCACCCTGCCCAGGAATTGCCAGAGATGGTCTTAGGCCAAAACTGTGCCAAAGACCACGCTAACAATTAAACAGCATGGACAAATGTGGGACAGCCCTTGAAACTCTGCATGTTTTGCTGCTGAATGCTTCCATGTCAGCTCTTCGGCAGCATGGTTCTAGCCTCAGGGCTGCTGGAAGGGTGGTGACCTCCTCTGGAGCTTGTGACACCTGGAGGCCACCGCTGGATTCCCCTGTTACAGCCTCCAGGTACGGGTATCATTCCATATTTAACTTAATCCAGACCCAGCTGGGATTTGGGCAGTACAGGAGTCCCAGATACACCATAAAACTCGGTATTATGGGAAATGGAGACCCGGGATGCCCCCGGGGCACTATTTTCCTGCCCTGACTCAAAGAAGGGGAGCCAAAGGGCAAGTTCTCAGAAGGATTTCACCACCTCAGTGTAACCTGGCCCCAGACTGCCCATTATACGTAGCAGAACCTGAGTATCTTTGGGCCATGGTGGGACCCCCATGGTGAGCACCCAGCTCCCTGCACAGCACCCAGGAAGGGGGAGCACATGGGAGATGGGAGAAGAGCAGCCACATGCCAAGGGGTCAGAGTCCTTCAGGGATTTGGGACACGAAGGGTTTAAGCCAATGTTGGTCTGCAGAAAACCCATGGGTGGGTTTAGCTCCAAGAATGCCTTGTCTTCCCTGGGAATTAAGCACAGAAGCATCTCGGCTGTCTGGGGTGGGGACAGCTGTGCGTCGGGGGCGGGGGGAGGGTGGTAACAGCCCACCTTGGTGGTTTTGGGGTGGTCACAACCAGGAAGAGTTGAGGAAAGAGCTGTGCAGGACCAAATGTGAATAAATCTACAGGGAGGAGGAGGGAGGTGGAAGGAAGGAGCCAGGAGGCAAAATTACTGATCAGCTTCTGTCCTTGGACTCAAGGGTGTTTGCCCTCACCCAAGAGATGCTAAACACACACAGCTGATGCTTCTCTTCTAAAATCTTCCAAAATCAGATCTTCTGATCTTTAGATGATCTTTCAAGGTCCCTTCCAATCCCTAACGTCCTGTGATTCTCCTCCAAGGGCAATGTGTGCTTCGAGCCATTGTCCTCCCTGCCAAAAGCAACAAATGACACCACCTGGACAGTGTCTCTTTGATAGGTTTTATCTACATCTGAAAAATCCTTGGTGGCACAGTCATACCTGGTGCTGAGAACCTCCTTCATCCCACAACGCTTGGCTCCTGGGGGTGTTGGCAAATGGGTGGGAAGTGGCAATAAGCACGGTCTGGGAGGATGCTGGGGTAGGTGGAGATGTTTGGGAACCTCTTGAGGTGCCAGTTAAGTGATGATGAGGGCCTGGCAGAGCTAGTGCTGTGACCAGACTTCAGGACAAGAAGTTTAAAGACTTCAGGACAAATTCAAGGAAGTCCCTCAAGGAGCCAGAGTTGGAATCCATCCTTGTGGGTCCTTTACAACTCAGGATATTCTATAGTTCTATGAAGAGCTTTCATGAGTCCGAGCCATGATATTTCTACTCCACCTCACCTCTGTTCTACACATGGACACTTGTCTGCAGGCCTGGTGTGAGAAGACCCCAGTATGGGGCTCCTGGGGGATGGGGGATGAGCAGCTCCCTGCCTGGCTTCCAGTCGTTGACGTCTCTTCTCCACCTAAGAAGTTTCAAAGGCCAGAACATTGGAGAAGGCAGCAAAATAAAGCTGGGGTAGTGTAATGTTGCACGGCCAAGAACAAAATGAGAGGCCTGCCACGTGCCCGAAAATGTCCAATCTCCAAAGCTGAATCTAAGCAAGGGAAACAAACAGTGCTTGGAAATGTTTCCCGGTCTGGGATGCTGTCATCCACACCGTTTAATTGTTTAATCATATAATTGTTAGCACATTTCTTGGCAGGGTTTTAACGTGGGCCAGCTACCACCACCCATGCAGTGTCTGGAAACAGGAGAGGAGATGGCACAAGGGTTATTGACAAGGGGCCCTCTTACACCCACCTCTTGGATCCATGCTAGAGATGGTCCTTGGAAGCCTTTAACTCAGCTCTACCTCCTCATTTCTGCTCTGTAGTGGTGGACACCAGGACAACTTTTTTGCAGCTCTCTGCCTGGATCCAGCCCAGCTCTGTCTTCCATGCCGCAGCCACTCTGCCTCTATGTGTTGGCCACCCCAGGTGCCAATGCCAACCTCAGTCACTCGTGTGCCACCAAGGAAATGCCAGCCATGTGCTGGCACCCCCACACCTCTCACATACGCATCAGAAATACTTGAGGCCAGGCTGGTGATTTCCCAAATATCTGGCTCAGTGGGCCACGGGCAGCCCCCCGAATGCCAAGTGGCCCATTGTGCTCCCTTGGCTATCACCACACTTTTCCCTCAAACCACTCCTGCTGGTGGACCACCATAGACCACTTCCCATGGCCTTGCAGCCCCCCTTCCTGCAGTCAGTGAAGAACATATTTGAAATCCTTCCCCAGGCGACTCTGCTCCAGTTCTGCATCAGAGAAATGTTCACAACATCATTCTTTGGGAGTGAGGGGATAAACTAAGTCAGAACCATTTATTTCCTAAAATAATAATAATAATAATTCATTAACGTACCTTGTTAATCATATTGAAGAATAACAATTATTTTTCCCTTCTTCCTCAAAAAAACAGTCAAATCTGCTTAGAGCAAGCTGCTTCTTTGTCCACGCAGACCTTTGCCAGGGTGCTCCTGCTGCTGCAGGATGCTCAGCCTTGGCTGCCCAGGCTGATCTCCAGATCTTGCCAAAGAGCTGTCCCTGCAGGAGGACACCACGCTGTGAATCATGCTGGGCAAACCTTGCTCCCTGGAATGGGTCTAGCTCTTGGGTTGCTGCCTTGTGACACCTGGGAGGACTGACACACCTCCTCTGGCATCCACGGTGGCATGCAGCCCCCGAGTCTGGCAGAACTTCGTCTGTTGGGCAAGTGATGTGGCTTATCCTCTCCACGCCCAGGAGATGAATGTCCATTGGAAAGGAATGGGGAATGCTTCGTGGGGTTATCAGGGCTGACTTCACCATCCTGTTAATCCTGCTCTATGTCAGCAGTACTGATAGCCCCGGTGGTTTAAAGCCAGTGGCAGAAACCTCAACAGTAACTGAAAATTACCCTCCCCTAAACACCCATACTTCCCCCACCCCCACCCCGCTTTTTTTTTTTTCCTTAAAATGGAAGATACCGTGTGTTTTGCTGTCCTTCTGAACTTCCTCTGGTCATGCCTTCACCATGATGAGCAATGATTAGTCCTATCAGCTGCCCTGAATGTGCAAGATGCACATGACCTCTGCTTCGGGGGTCCTCACCCATATGCTCTCCTGCCCAGGACCTGAAGAGCTCACCCCCAGGCATTTTTGCCCTCCTCTAGTCCATCTGAGCTCCTTTTTTTTTTTCTTTTCACACGTTCTTTGTCTCTTATCCTGCAGCTCTATCTCATAAACCCCAGGTTGTGCAGATACAGCTGGATACCTGTTATCCCTTTCCTGCAGACCAACATTTGCAGGATGGAGAAGGGGAGACCAGAGAGATGAGTGCCCAGGCAGATTTATTCAGATTAATTCAGAGGGGCTGCTCCTGCTTTGTCCTCTCTGCTCTTTGGTGCCTGGGCGTGTGGTGACTCACAGAGACATCTGCTGATTTGCAGCACCAAACCTCCTGATGGCTTGTTCCTTAGAAGCAGAAGTGGGACAGGCGGTCAACCAGAGGCCCCAGGAGGGCTGAAATTACCATCTCCAGCTCCACCCAAGTAGATAAACATGCAGAGAAATGGTAAAGGCTGGGAATCTTACGTTTGACTGCTATCCAGCAGGACTTTGTATCGAATGTTCCATGTAGAAGCATGACAAAGATGTTTTTACCCTTTGCTCACATGTAACAAAGCTGGAAACCACCCTCCAGCATGCTGGCTCCTGCGTGTGGACCCCAAAGACATTGCTTCCTTGCTGCAGCTGCTCTCAAAACTAGGATGTAGAGCATTTAGGACTTTGTAACTAACCAGCAGCTTTTATAGGCAACGGGAAATTATAAAACCTTTGCTGTTTGTATTGCCAACCATGGAGACACAGCTAGGTCTGTCCTGACTATAGGTACTGGGAGTTCTCCAGATCTGACCCTGGAAAGGCTCTTGGCAGTCATCCACCCCGAAGAAGCCATCAATTTGTGCAACTTACTGCCATTTTGCTTTGAGTAGATGCCTTCACTGAATTATCTGGCCGCAGACGTGATGATCAGATCGGAGATGAACAGTACAAAAAAACCCACTCGGACATCAGTAGCACTGCTAGTCTGACCATGGAGACACCAAAGTATTAAAAGCAATAAATGGAATGAATTGCCTTAGTGCTTTCACTCGTCTCCGGCCCCATCTGACCAGCCTGAAGGCAATGCCGAGGTGAGAAAACAACCCACATGCATTCCTATCCTGTCAAATAACACATGATCCCTGCCCATTCTTTCAAAATTGCTGTCTTCATAATCACTCAGTCCAAACGCAGGGAAGATATATATCCTGTCCCCAGACGCGGGTGCTTTTCCTGGGCTGCGGACACGACTGGCAAATGATGAAGGCCTTGCTCCTTGCCGTGCTGGCTTTGATCCTATGTGCAGAGCAAGGTAAGGTATTATGGCTCCTTCTAGACAAAGAATAATTGCGTGTTGGAAGGCCAAGAAGGCCTCATAGCCAGGGAAAGAAGTCATGGAAGGGGTTGCATTGGTGCTTGCCGAAGGACTTGGTGCTTCTCTTCGGGTTTCTCAGCCTGGGTGTGCCAAGGGTTTCTCGTATGCAAGGGAAATTTCTCTATGAACTCATGTACTACTCGACTTTAAAAAATAAAAAAGGAAGCAGTTGCCACATTTAAGTCTTTGTTAAAAGATTTTCCTGTGGGTTTATTTGTTCAGATGATGTAAGACTGTGGTTATTTCTAAATCTTGATGAAGAAGTGCTGCAGCCCACTATCACAAAACACATCAACAGCTCCTGGCTTCTGCAGGTGGTGGCACTGCTTCTAGCAGCAGAAGTGGGACAGGGCCAGACCTACAGCATCTGCCCTTGTGCCCCTTACGTTTTCCCATCTCAGAGACCCTACAGTGGTGATTCCAGAGGCTTTTTTGTCAAGATGGGGAGAAGTTGTTATATGGGGTCAACAGCCTTATGCTGGGATATTGGGTGGGGAGGAACATTTACATATTATTTGCATTACAGATTATATAGTTTATTTCACAAAGAGATTGCAAGTGAAATCTGAGCCCTCTGAAAGTACATGGTCCTACAGCCTCTCCAGACAAGTCACTTAAGCAGCCAAAGAGAATTAATGTTATCGTCATTTTCTAGAGAGGAATTAGCTTTGCCAGCTCTTGGAGATTTGCCACATTATCTGGTGCGGAAAAATAATGTCTTGGAATAGTTATTTCTGTCTCATTGTGGCCTAAGAATACTTTTCTGCCATTTAACATGGTTCAATTTCCAGAATAGTGATCTTGACAAATTTCCTAGCATTAACAAGGCCCAAGGGACAGAGATTGTCTTCAGCACCAAAACCAAGAGCACCTTAACTCGGGTTAGAAGACCTAGGCAGTAAAAATGAAATGTTGGACTGCACGGGTCTTAGGGGTGAATTCACACAGCTAAGAGTTAAATGCCAGTCTTCTCATCAGTGTTTTAACCCAGGTTTCGGGGCTTTAAATCCCACTCAAAGATGCAGGTGTGGCAGACTGACCTCTTCAGGCCAAGGAGGTCCCAATTAATGGGACCAGCAACTGCAAGTGCTTACTGCCCAATTGGTTAGCAGTGTAATTTGTAGGGTCTCCAGCAGCTGAAAAGGGTGAACCCAAGCCTTGGGACATCCCTGTAGACTCCTACAGCAGACCCTGGCCTTCCTGCTCCTTGCATCATATCAAACCTGGTGCCCTGGCCCTTGGGCATTCAAGAGTCAATGGAAAGAAGGTGATATCTTTGCTGCTGGGAGTGGTGGCATTTTGTCTTCATCTTCCATATCCCGTGTCTCCTCCTGCAGCAAATGCCCTGTACTGCTACACCTGCGAGTGGGAGCAAAGCAACTGGAGCTGTCTGAAGGCCCAGAAGTGCTCGGACAAGGATGAGTACTGTGTGACAAATGTTGCCTCCGTAGGGATCGGTATGTGCTGGCGGGGCCCCCTCTCATGGGGACTCAGGAATGGGTTGTGGGGTTTTGCCTGGGTTTTTATGGTTGCCCTTTGTGGATGGATGGGATGAGGAGTCACTGGGAAGTGCACGTGAGAGGTGGAGACCTGGTGAGTCCAACATGGCAGTGCTGAAGTTTGCAGGATTTGAAATCCTCCTCCCCAACACACGCTGGGATCTTCCTCCTTATTTTATGCCTGCTCGGAAGCAGCAGGGGACACTGAGACATAAAGCAAGCAGTCTTCAGGGGATGAATAAAGAAATCCAGACTTTAGTTAGACAGGGAGATGAAATGAAGCAGGTAACCAAGATGGATGAGGAGGTCTAGAGAGAAGCAGAAGGGAATAAAACCACTTCATTCTCCCAGAGAAGCCTGGAAATGCATTTTCAGCCCAGGCAAGAATATTGTTTCATGCATGCCATGAGGCTAGTGCTGAATGCCCAGCAGAGATATTGAATGCCTTGTGTAGCTGGTCCCAGCTGCAGTGGGTGGGATGGGGATGGGTCTCACTGGCCGTGTGGTCCTTGGGACAGAAGGACCCATTAGTCCATCCCCATCCTCTATGATCTCAAGGAGCACTTGGGAAACCCTCATTGCTAACACCACTCTCTCCTTTGGGCCAGGCTTTTTGTCTCTGTGGAAGAGGATCACCAAGAAGTGCTCTGGGAGCTGCCCGTACCACAACTTCAGCCTGGGTCTGGCCACCTACACCTCGTACTGCTGCCAGACCTTCCTGTGCAACCTGAGCGCCTGCCCGGGGCCCAGGCTAGCTCGTCCTTGAGATGCTGGGGGTCCTGTGTCAGTGTCCTTCTTCACTGGTGGTGGGGAGAAAGGGGCTCCTGATGGCCTGAAGAGCGTGGATGGATTCCCCCAGGAGGGTACGGCCACCAAGCACGCTGCAGAGTAGATAAAGCATTATGGTCACCACCTCCTGCCCTGTGTTGCCTCTCAACCTGTAGCTTCTCACCTGCTTCTCATGTCTGAGCTCTGTTGCCCCAGCAGCTTGGTGGAGAAGTGGCTGAGCTGTGTCCCCTGCAGCCAGGGGGAGGGCGATGCTGCTCCTCCATGTGCTGAGCTTCACGGGGGGTTCTCCTGCAGCCTCACCTCGCCTCGGGCACAGCTGGAAGATACACAACAGGCATCAGCTTCCCAGCCCAGGGGCAAAGGGGAGACCAAAAATGATGACCCCTCTGTGCCAATTCAAGGGAAATTGTGCAAACTCGCTGCTGGGAAAAGGAAAAACCTGCCCTGATTGTAAAATCCTGACCTTGTGATAGGTTTCAGCCACAGCTTTCCTCCCTTACACCCCTCTCCTTCTCCATACAGCCTCATGCTCCGTGCCCCCAGGTAGTGAAAGTGACAATCCCGGTGCCACCACCCCATTAGCACCTGGACACACCAGGCACACTCCTGTTCCTGTTGGCTCTGCCCACGGTGCTGTGTTTTTATCAGAATTATGCTTATCTTCACATATTCTCTGCAGTCTTTGTCCCCATCTCCCCTGCCCTTGGTCCTCCCTTTCTTCGTGCTGCCTTGCTCGCTTCTTGCTGCTCTTTGAGCCAAGTGACCCGACCCACCAGGACCCTCCTCTTGGCAACGTGTCCTCCTCCGAGTCATTCATTTACCCATCCCTCAGACATCCCCCAAAGCAACTGCAGGGTAATGAGAAGTATTTGGGTCAGGCTGGTGAGGAACAGTGGAGGGGCTTATAAGAGAGGAATACAGATTTCTGAGAGGCCAAGCATTTCATGTAGATGTTTCCGGAGGGTGCAGATAATGGAGGGTAAAAGGAAGCTGAAAAATGGATGGTGATGATGGGACCTCAGGGATTCCTCATTGCCAGAGGCGCTGCTGAATGCCTTTCCCTCCTCCCATGCAGCACTCTTTGTAAGAAAATGTAAATACATAAACTCGGATGGGCCGAGAGGGCAGAGGAGCACTTCTCAGAGCTGGGGTTGTGGTTTGGATGCCGAACCCATGTACCAAGTCCCCTGGGCAAAACAGGGCACGGCTGCAGCCCAGGGCTTGGTTTCCAACCACCCCTTGAGCCTGCAAATCAGCAAGCATTGCTCAGCCAAAGGATGACGCTCGGTGCCGTGCGACATTTCCAGCCCAGCCCCGGTAAACAAGGGGGGACAAAAGGGGCTTTGAGCCGTGCCAAGCGCGGCTCCCTTGGGCTGGTGCCCGTGGCTGCTCCGGATGAATGCCTCCTCCTGACGAGCCGCATAACGGGAGCCTTCAGAGATGCGTGCCCTCTTTTATTAATCGACTTCTGCTTTCCTTTGCCCCCTCCTTCTCACAGCTACGCCGCGCTGCGAGGGCAGATCTCCACGCCGAAGAAGCTGTGCTGGCGATGCACCTCCCTTTACCTCTTCATTAGACCGTGATCTTTTTTTCGTGCCTGTGTAGGAATTTGCATTTTTCTCCCCGAAGCACTCAGAGCCTCCTCCCGCCTCTCAGTCCGAGTTCTCAAAAGCTCTAATTTACTCCACACACAATATTTTCACATTAAAAAAGAAGGACTTTTTGTGTGTGCATTTTTTTTTTCTCTGTGTGCCAGAATTATTCAGCTCTCTGAAAGCACTGAAGAATCCCAGTTGGACAGACTCTAATAATTAATATTTCATTGCGTTGGATTTACACGTCCTGCAGCAGAGGAGGCAGAGTCCCCTGCAGCCTGCAGGAAAACACAGTTGTTTTTTTGTTTTTTTTTTTTTTTTTTTTTTCTATTTTAAAGCAAAACTGGCTGTTTTTGCCTGGTTTGATCTGGCTTTGCTGCAGAAAAGCTTTCTTGCACCCTATGGTGAATATAAGGGGACATAAATCATATAAATCATCCTGGCCGTAGGTGGGGAGCAAAGGGCACTGCAGCTCCAGGGCACCCAAACCTTCCCTCCTCCCACAGAGCAAAACCACCCTGGTGGCAATTCCTCCTCTGTGATGTGAGGGAGAAATAAGACTCAGGTGCAATTTCCAACCACCAGTTCTGACCAGGGATTAGAGCTGGTGGGGACCACAGAGAGATGGCCATCGTTAGCACGAGGATGAGGCTGTCCAGAAAATTACCCGGTGGATCCCAAGAACTTAAATTAGAATGGGCACTTAAATTAGGATGGGCACTGCTGCACCCATCCCCTCGTGTCCGAGCAAAAAACATGGACAGGAGGGGAAGAGCACTTTGGGGTAGAGAAGGACCTTAGTAGTGTAGTTTGTTTCCCCATCCCGCTGTGGTTTCTTGCTATTTCCACGGGATTTCAGCATTTTCTTGCGCCCCTTGCTGTGCCAATGCATGGTGCAAACAGGACCACTCCAGGCTGTGGCTGAGAGATGCTACAGATTGTGACAGCCAACCAGCCAGACACGGGGCAGGCATCCCCCAAAGGGATAGCAGAGCCCGGTGCAAGGTTTTGGGGAGAGGTCTCTGGAAAACGAAGTGCCCGAGCTCAGCACTTAGAGGAAGCACAAAACAAACACCAAGTCCTTCCCGTGGCTGGGGCTGGCACACACATGCAGCAGGGACATGAAGCAATAAGCAATTACAAATGATGTCATAAACGCCTGATTGGGGGTAATTAGTAGCAGTTTAAATACCTAAGGAGCTAGTCAGATGGGTGTAAGGGGGAGCTGTGACGTAGCTGCTTTGGGTCCGGGCTGTAGGACGGCCAGACCCACAGCGTGCCGTTGTCCCCCTCCTCCTCCTTGTCCCCCTCCTCCTCCGGTATCGGTGCTGCCAGATTGATGCCTCCAGCAGCCAAACCCACACAATAAATTTATCTCTGCGCCAAGCTGTGCATGTGTGGGCAAGGCTGGAGGAGTGTTAGAAGCCAACAGGAGCCGTCAAGCCTTGCAAAGATGAGGGCATCCAAGCCTCCCCGTGGTTGGCAGCCGCCCCTGTTGTCCCACCACCTCCCAAGCCACCGAGATGAGTGTCGCAGCAGGCAGGAAAACCCCAAACCACCTTTCTGAAGAGCGGTGGGACTGACCTGTTGCCCAACTCTTTGCAGGGTGAGGGGTGCGGGGTTGGGACCTCGTTTGCTCTGTGGGGTGGTGAGCATCACCAGGATGTTGGTGGGACCTGCTGGGTCCTGCAACATGGGGAGGAGAGATCAGGTAGCAGGTCCCCAGCAGGCATCAGGGCATCTCCCCAGATTTATGCCATCTCCCCAGTGGAGGCTGGTGTAGGTACTCCACTGGGACATTAAGATTTTGGGGGTAATTCCATCTTTTTAGGGAAACCAAGAGCTTTCCAAACCAAAGTCAGAAGCTGGAACGAGAGCGTTTCCCAAGAACTGGATGGGGCCAAGCCACATTTTTGTTTGTTGCACAGATCAAGAAAGCTTTTTGCAATGTTATTTCCTTTTCTTCCTTAATTTTTGACTTCATAAAACTCAATTTCAAACATTATGAAGCAAAGGAACCTTTGGGAACTCACGCCACAGCCTTCATTGATGTATCTCAGTGTTGGGTGTCTCAGCCCATGCTGAGCCCATTAACAGACAGCTAGGCACTTCAGGGTGATTCCCCAAATCAGCTACTTTCAATCAGTGACAAAATAAAAGGGCAGCAAAACTACAGGGAAAAATAAACGGGCAGCAAAACTACGGGGAAAAATAAAACACCCTGTAAGTATCAAAAGGAAGCTTGATGGAAGTTGGCCCATTCTGACAAAACTTCTATTTGGCTATTCAGAATTGAGGGGGGAATAAAAAGAAAGAAAACCACTTTCCTGGGAAATTTTGGACGGGCTGAGAGCCGGGCTGAGCCCACGAGAGGGAGCTGGTGCCTCTGCGCGGCGCCGGACTGGCTACCGAATGCGGAGAGCTGGAGCTGCCGGAGCGATTTGCAAGGGATGAAAAAAAAAAACCCAGCAGCCGTGCAAGGGATGCGAGGGCTCTGCTGGAAGCCTCCCAGGGAAGGACGGCTGCGTGAGCAGCCCTGGCAAGCCTCCAGCGTCTGCCTGCTCCCACGCCGTCGGCAGCCTGGGACGTGCCTCGGTTCGGTGGCGCGGGATTCTTCATCTCCGTCTCGTTATCGGCTCTTGGGGTGGCTGTGTTGGAAGGGGGGCTCCTGCACCTGAAACCCAAAGCTGCTATGAGGCTCTGAAAGGTTTCACAGCCTGCGGCCGTGGGCTGCTTGGAAGTGGGGTGCAAATCTCCGTCCCTGCCTGCGACGTTTTGGGGAGTCCCCAGGATTGCTGGGCTGATGTTGGCCTGGGAAGCATGAAGAGAATTTTATTTACTTGGCACCTGCAAGGTCCCCTGCTCTGGGGAGGGGAGAGGGGATCAAACTGGATTGGTTTGCACCTTTCTGTCCTGTTATGGATGGCTGGTTTTCCTTTTGCAGTGACTCCTTTAACAAATTCCCTCCCTTCTAAAGCCAAACCCCCTCTAACTCCTTCCATTCCTCTTATAAATGGTCTCAGCCAAAAGACAAGACTGGCACTGGCAACCAAGCAAATAATGGAAATTCCCCTTTTTTCCCCCCCTCAGTCATGGGTTTTACCCCCTCTTTAACTCATTGCCCGTTGCCTTCATCAGCTGCATGGAACCAGAGAGGGGAAGAGATCCGTGAAGGTTTTAGGGGAGAGAATGGTCCAGGTGAGGCTTCAAGCCCGCATCTGACCTCAGGAAGCCATTTGGTATCTCTGATTCACGTGTTTCTGATGGAGATAACACAGGGCTTCTCCCCCTGAGCTGGGGGGCTCTTTGGCTCTCAGCACTCACTATTTTGGTGATGTTTCCCCCAACTGGTCCAGGGATGTCCTTACCCCATGGCCAGGGAGGGTCACCGTGCCCACCTGGTGCCACCGATGCTCCTGCCTCCCCCCATCCCCTGCAGTGCCGTGTTGCTGAAGCCGGTGTGAACACTCATCCTCCCTGCAATGCAATGCAGAAACCTGTTGTGGCAAAGCCGGGGCTGCTCCCACATCGCTCCCTCCTCCAGAAATGCTGTTCTTTGACTCATTGTGGTGCCGAGGAGCTTTTGTGAGCAGCTCTGTTAGGAGCTGGGCATGCACAGAGCGCAGAGGGACCTCGCTCCCCTGTTTTCCATCACACGTGAGGTTTTACAATGGATCCACATAGGCACGGAGGTGAAGGCGAGGGAGTGGACATTGCTCAGTGTGCTGGTTTCTGGCCAAAACCTGATCTGGTGTCAGCAGGGGCACAAGTCTCGTGGTCAGAGGCATCTGCTCGAGCTCATCTGAAAGCGTTTGGGACCCCTTGGCCTCATTGCACGAGGATCCTGGCAGTGCAAATGGGAACCCATGGGGCCAGGGCTGGGTCCCCAGGGATGAACTTGGTGCCAGAAGAAGATGCAGAGCCCCGTGTCCTCAGAAAGCCTCTAAAGGCAGCAGGAGGGCCGCATGCTGCTGCCGAGCTGCCTCTCTCCTTGGTGGGCACACTGCCCTCCTCCCTAGCACTGGCATGGGATGGAAGGATGCTGAGCAAATGCTACAGCAGGCAGAACAGCAAAGAAGAGACCTGGAGATGTCCTGAAAAAAGCTGGGAGACCAGATCATCTGCTCCTTGCTCAGCTCCCAGCTGGATGGCAGCAGTGGGGAGAAGGGAGGGCAGTGCCTTGTCCCCTCTCTGCAGCTTAAAAACCTCCCCAGGCTGCTCTGTGTCTCCTTTGCCCATGCTCAGCGTGGTGCAAAGTTTTCTGGGCTGGATGTCGGTGGTGATGGCTCTGCCCCACAGGCTGGAGAACTGCTGGGTCCGACCAAATTTCACTTCCCAAAATACCCACCGTCACCAAGGCAGGGATTTGAAGAATTGATGGGGTGAAAACAAGCTCCTGAGACTAAAAGCTACAGGGAGGGAGCCTGGCTCCATCCAGGCTGGTAAACAACAGAGGACAGGGCTGGTCTCCAGGCTTGAGGCCATGGGGTATAGCATGTCTGTGCCCAGATGGCGAACCCCTTTCCATCCCCAAACCTTCGGTGACTGTACCCAAATAGTCCATCGGGACTGGGCTGTCTCCTGCACCGGGTCTGGGAAGTGAAAATTTGGCCTCTGGCGTGCACTGGTGGGCAGTTTTGTGAGCCTGTGCCCTGTCCTTGATTTATTTTCTGGTGCAGAAGTAGGCTTGCAGCTATTTTTTCTTGTCAGAGCACTTCAGGGGGCCAGCCAGGACCCTCCATCTCCGCTGTGAAAGCCAAGCCTGGAGGATGAGGGGGTGAGGTTTTGTCTGCCAAACAGGTCTCCATTTCCGAGCCACTCCAGATCCACTTCTGCTGGCTTTTCCTTCATCCCAAACCCCTTTTTACAGGAAACTTTTTTTTTTTTTTTTTCCTCCACGCAGGGAGGCAGGAGAGAGCAGCTGTGAGCAGAAGCGGGGCCTGGCGCCAAGCACTGTGTTTACAGCTCAGAAATGGGAGGGCACTGCTCTGTCCCTGGCTTTCAGAGGAAGGAAAGCTTCGTGGGGCCTCTTTTCCCCAGATCAGATATCCCGATTCCTTCCCCTCACCCTGCTCCTGCAGCAGCTTCCCTTAGTGGCCGCGTTTGGGTTGCAGAGCGAAGCTGCCATGGGCAGAGGAGCAAAAAGCACCGACTCTCCCGTGCCAGAGATTTTGGGCATTTCTCAATCTGGGAATGGGTCAACCCCCAAAACTCAGTGCATGCAATCAAAATGGGGACGAGTTGTGCCAGCTATGCCCTTTCCTTGGCAAGCAGAAGGGTGTCTGCAAACCCAGGGCGGCTTTTCCACCCTGGTGTTGCTCCCTGCCTTGGTGTGGGTGGCTTTTGGTTCCCATGCCCTTCCCAGGCGGGTATCCGCGAGGTTTTCAAGCCTTCGTGCTGCGTGGCTGGTGAGCTGGGCTCGCAGGGGGTTGTTGCCAACAGATGGGATCGATCAGGGCAAGGAAGTTCACCATAGCCTGGAGCAGCAGGGATGGGGGGAGAGGAGCCAAAGCCTGGGGGTGGTTTCAAGCATCTGCAACGCCCAGGAGTGCTCTGGGGGCAGATCGGTGCTTTTCCCTCTGTATGACCACCAGTGCAAACGTCCACCAGCAAAACCACGCCTTTATTTCTCCCCAACAATAACAATATTGGAACACACACACACAGAGCTTTGAGTTTTTGGCTAGCCCTCCTGGGAAAATACCCTTTTTGCTCGCCCTGTGAGGAACACGATCATGTTCCCAGATATCCTGTGTTTGTTCCCCTGCCCTGCCGAACACACCCATCGGGCTGGAGTGGTTTCAGCCGGGATGTTTCCATCATCCGCAGCTCTTCTGCCTGCCGTGGGCTCTTCTCCTCCTCCGGGGTCAGCCCTGCTCTCTGTGCCCTCCTCGGCTGCCTTTGCTGATGCGGTCATGGAGGTTTCAGCCTGGTTGTTACCCAAGGTGTGACGAGTTTCTAGACGTAACCAAAGCGCCTGGTTCTCACCATGCAGCTGGGGTTTTGGTGTCCTTCCTGGCTGGGTCAGCAGGAGCGAGTCAGGGGAGAAACCGGAGCATCCTGATCTTCCCACACCTGTGCTGAGTTTTTCAACTCTCAGCCCACAAAAAATCAGACCCAGAGCCCCTAAAAGCAATGAACAGAAGTGGGGTTGTCTGTGGAGCTCATCACAGCTTTTCCTCCACCAGAGAGAAAGGAGGTTTTCTCATTTCACTCTCAGCTCTCACCTAACCTTGGAAATTTTAGCTATCGGGTTGCACAGCACAGGATATTTCCAGCCCTGAAATATCCATCACTCAAAAGCATTGGATGAGTCAAGAACCTAAAGCAAATTAAAAAAAAAAAAAGAGCAATTTTGAAAACCATGACTCTTTCTTTGCCTTCTGGGGAAGGAGGGGGTGTGTGGCATGCTGGGAGGCTTTATAATGGATAGATAAGGGAAATTATATTTCTTACAGAAGCAAAATGGATAAATATGCTAAGACTTTCTTGGTGTCCCTGTGGATGGCTGCGAAGGTTCTCTCAAGGCCAGCTGCTCCCCCAGCTGTGTCACAGATGAGTTTCTCTCATATCCCTGGCCTGGCAGCTCCAGACATCTGCTCTCTACACCACCACGTGTCTCCAGGATCTGGAATTTCAGTTGGAAAAAAAAAAAAAAAAAAAAGACAAAAAGACACAGGAATCAGAAAGAAAGCTGTGATATCATGCATTTTCTTCCTGCGGATGATAGCCAAAATGATCTGTGGCAAAGCTTTTGGTTAGCTTTTCCTTAGCATTTGTACTGGCATGGTTCAGACATTCATCACATCCTAGAACTTCCAAAGAAATACCAAAGCACTGCTTGTTGGGACCAGCACGAACACGCTGCGGGGAATGGCCCCGTTTTGGTGCCAGCGCCTTGACAGTTCACGTGAAAGAGAATCAGCAGGGCTGGCCCTGGGACGAGGGGAGATTTCCCACCTTCAGGGAAAAGGCAATGACAGATTTGGGAATTATCAACAGAGCCCTGGTACAATGGCAACTTCAGTAACCGGTTGGGCGTCATTTCTCCCCAAATGTGGGTGTCCTCCTTGGAGAGGACTGGCATTAACTCCTTAGGGGGTATCCTAAGAGGGTAATGGGATTTTCTCTTTCGCCTCTTCTTCCTTCCAGCCCTCCTTCTTCACCATCCTTCTTCCTTCAGGCCCTGCAGGTCTCTAATATCCCCCCTCCTGGCTGCAGAAACCCCACCACAGACTAATGAACCTTCACCCTGGATCCAGGAAGGATGATTCACATCTATAACCTCTTCCCTCTGCAAACAGGGCGGTGACCAGGAGCGATCCCATGTCAGGACATGCGACAAAGCTGGTTGGGGTGTGCCCAAGCCATGCTGATGGTCCGACCCGATGGCATGGGTGGCCTTGGGGCTGGGCTTGTGCCCTGTTTGGTGAGCTGGTCGGGATCTGACCCTTGAGCCAGGACATCGATGGGGATGTGAATCAGGGTGCTTCACCCCATGATAAGTTGTTTGGTGTCTCCCCAGGAGCCTCCAAGCTGATGGGGCTGAATTATCTCTTAGGACCTTGGAGGTTAAGGGGATGTGGAAGGATGGATTTGGTACCTTCTTGGTTGGAGCTGTGGCCCTGAAGGGCGCAGGTTCTCACCCCTTATGAGGCAAGGCCTCTGTGATGGTCACAGCTGTCACGCTGAGATGGAAATCTACCTGGATCTCCTTGTGTTTCAGCCAGATGTGGTGGATTTGGTCAGCCCTGTGCTTCCTACGGGAGGTTTGGAAGCCTCCATCATCTGCCACAAGGCTGCCTTGAGGAGCTCTGTCCTGTTTTGAGCCTACCATGTCAGATGGAGTCCTAGCTGTGCTTCAGGGAAGGGAAGAAGAGCACAGGAAGCCTGCAACAGAGAGAAAAGGCACAATCTCAGATGCAGGCCTTCCTTTTTCCTTGGGGTTTAGGGCTCTCATGATCTTCTCCCCTTCAGTAACCCCATTGCCCAGATGAAGCACTCCCTGGCCTCCCAAGGAGGAAGGAGAGGGCACGACCAGACCAGCCTGGTGCTATCTGGGGCTGATCTGTCCCTCTTGCCTCCTGTGCTCCATCTGCGTGACTCAGGCACACCAGGAGCACGACTCATGGCCGGTTCCTTCCCTTCTTGTCCCATGGTCTCTCTTTTCCCCCACCGAGGCCGCAGTTTTTACATCCCCGAGCTGAAAGGGAGAATTTCCTCCCCGCTGTCCATGATCGGGGCCACCCTCCAGAAGGAAGAAGGGGGAGCTGACATTAAAAAGTCCCCGGGCTTGGCAGCTTGTCCCACATAGCTGCTCCATCACGGGCTGAAAACCCTCTTTGTCTCACACTGGTTACACAAAAGGGGAAAAGCCTTGCACAATGTGCTCCCAAGGTCTGGCACAAACAGACATGCTGACCGCTGCCAAACGCAAAGGGAGTTAAAGTTTCTTCCTTCAGATTCCCATGCTCTGTTAACTCTTTAACACCCTCCTTGACCCCACCAGGTTTACACCCACCTTCCTACAGGAAGCTTCGCCCCGCTGTCCTCCTCTGTTTTTTGATGTCCCTGGGTAAGCAGTTTTCACACCTTCTCCATCTTCCCACCTTCCCCGAAGTCTCCTGCCACCATCTGCACCCCCCACTGCCCCAGTTGTCTTCTCCCTGCCTTTTTTTTTTCCAGCCTTCTTCTCCCTTAGTTGAAAAACTGGGCTGCTCTGTGTTACACGGGACACCCATCCCCGAGCCCTTGCAGTGGCCCTGGGCGTGACTGCAATACCAACAGCACGCAAGAAAACTGTCTTTTGGGACCTGGCCAGACCTTGGTAGACAGGACAGGACAATAGCTTTTGTAATTTCCTCCTTCAGGGACATGGGGATAGGGGCCGGTGATGCCCTAGATGCCTTCTCCATCCAGGCTCCACAGGAGACCCCGCAGTCCGACCCCAGCAGCTGGTTAAACTGGGATTTGTGGAGCTCTAGAAAATGCTCCTCAGACCTTGACGGGCTATGTTTAATACCTAAACAGCGTCCGCACGCAACAACATGTGCACTTTGCACCATGATAAGTAATGCCATCATAGGGGACGTGGTGAAGGACCGATCCTTCCCTCCCAACCCATTTTCTTACCTTCCCCGTGCCTGTCTTTAATTATTTCCCTGCTCAAACTTTATCTGTTTGGTTTGATTTATTTTGCTTTGTACCAATAATTCTCAGCTCTTTCCCTCTCTCTTTCCAGTTCTGGGTGAAATATTAATCTTGTTTATTATTATTAACCTTCCCTCTCCCTAATCTATTTAAATGCTTTCTCACATTTCCACTTCCTACAGCCCATTTCTCACTTGTAGATTTTCTATTCAGCTGCACTTTGCTTTAACAGCGTCATTTATTTACTGCTCATTTATTTGTTTTAATTTCAAAGCCTTTCTCCTTTCTTGTTGTGGCCTGTGTTCATGCATTGCTCTCTTCTTCCTGCTGAGGAGCAGCATTTTTCTGCTCGGTTGGCTCCAAGATGAGCTGAATTCAAAGCAATAATTCAGTTTCTTTTCTGGATTTTCAAAGTGGATGAAAGGGAAAGAAGTTTTGCTTTCTATTTCACCTGCTGACCAATAAAAGTTAAACAAACTTGTCAAATATTTATTCTTTCCCTTCACACTCTAGCAGATCATATTTCCTTCCTGATGTCATTTGTGGATGTATTAGTACAACGTCTTGTTCAGAGTATGGCTTTTTAGCAGATTATTTCCTAAGCATAATTGCTACATTAGCTGCCATGTGGGTCCATCACAACCTTGTTAAAAATGAGGATGATTAAAGATTCATGCTCAAGGTCAGGGCAAATCTAGAGATCAGAGTGGAGGACTCTGAAAACTGGATGCTCATCCCCTCCACCCTGGTACAGGCAAAAAGCAGAGACAGAAATCATTGGGGACTGAAGTTGCTGTAGAAAATGAAGAATTGGGCAAAAGAAGAATGAGTGGAGGAAAACGACCAGTCACGGGGTTTGGGCAAGGAGCCACCTGCCCAGGATCCTGCAGATAGAGGATTGGAGGAAGAGCCCATGGACCAACTTCTTGGGGAGCAATTTGGGGGAAAAGAAGGAGCAACTGGATGTCCTTTATTCTGTTTCCATGTGGTTCGGGCCTTGCAAACCTTCCTTCTGAACTTGGTCTTTTCCCTCTCCAAAGATGAAGGGTCCTGGTCTGCTGGGATCCCTTCTTGACCAGGAAATGTTTCATTTCTTTACCATTTTCACTTCCTTCCATTCCCAGTTTAACTCCCGTGGCCGTTCTCATGCACTTGCTGCCTCCGCCTCATGCTGAGCAGTTTGGCAAGAGACGGTGACGTGGTGGTGGTGGGAGCAGAAGGAGGGAGCCAAGACAGACTGGGAAGGTCACTGGGGACTGGAAAAACCTGTCAGAGTTCAGAGCTGACCCACAGGTAGCAACAAATATTGTCACCTGGAAACCTCGGTTGCTTATGGAGGACAGAGAAGCAAAGCAAACAAAAGTGTTGGACCCCATCCCTGACTGGGCCCTTGGGAGCCCCTGTGACAGTCTTCGGGCACAAAGAGAGGTGCTGCAGGAATGTTATAATGCAAATATTTCCTGCATAAAGCACTTAGTGCAAGTGAGTTAATTCTGAATGACTGTGGGCAATCCGCTGAAAATACATTTTTTTTTTTCCCTCATAGAATCATAGAATTCTTTTTGGATTATAATATACAAAATAATATTTTATTTATTTATTTATTTTTGCCTCCTCTCCCACTTTGCAGTATTACAGCTATGAAGCTTTATATCATGGTGGAGAGAAAGGATGGAGGGTGCCAGGCGATGCCTGCTGTTTTGGAAACGATGAGCCACACCGGGCTGGCACAGCTGCCTCTGCCTTGCTCCAAGTTTCGTGGTTCAGCCCTGCCGAGTTAGAAGGGACTCCCGTGCTTGAGTCATAAATTGTTCCCCCAATTAGCCAGGCAGACGTTGTCAGCAGAAGTAGGTCTTGGAATAACAGATTGGATCTGGAGGAGAGGGAGAAGAAATTGCTGCGCGTAATGGGCTAGATCCTACGCACAAACACACCCAGCGCTGATTCCATGTTATGGGCCGTCACTCCCCAAAACCTCAAATTGCTGTAATCAGAGGAAGGCAAAGGAAACACAGTCCCAGTATAAAACCTTCCGATGGTGCCCCGTCCTGCACCGTGCAGGCTCTGAGGGAGCACCGACCATGAAGGCTTTTCTCATTGCCCTGCTGGCGGCAGTCCTGTGTGCCGAGCGAGGTAAGATGCTACAGAGGCTGGGGAAGCCAGGATGAAAACACCAGAAGATAAGGTAGAGATAACGCAGGAACAAGAAGGTTTGACTGCTTTTGCTGCCGTTGCTGAAGCCTTGGTAGTGCAGTTTTTCTTTGGTATCGCTTGCTTCAAACAATATTTAGTGCGGTTGGGTTTTAGCCTCTGCTTGAGCTCTACCAAGCAGCTCATAACCCAAAGAAGATGAATGCACCACTCTGCTTTCTCCCACCCTGGAGTATCGTGCTCCGAGCATCTGAAGACAGACACATGAACTGAAAAAAAGCTAACAGTCGAGGAATAGAGCTGGGCTCACGGTTTTGCCTTCAGTTTTACTTTTGTTCCTGAATGAAATTGCTGGAGTTGTTGATAAAGATAACAGTGCTGGTGTCGAGACCGCATCTTCTGCCAGCATTTTACTTTAGTTCCCACAATGGCTTTGCAATTAAGAAACCAGGCTGCTGGCAGATACTTGAAAGGCTAAAGAGCTCTTTGTTCATAGGTTTGATGAGCTTTTTTAAATGTCTTGCAGTGAGTGTATTTGTAATGGGATCCACGGTGCGTTGTGCTTGGCCTCTTTTGAAAGGAGATGCAGATATGAGTAGAAAATTGTCCAGAAATATCCAGATGAGAAACAGTGGCTCTGTGTGTGTCTGTAATCCCACGGAGTCCTGCAAGGCTTTTTTTTTTTTTTTTTTTTTTTTTTTTTTCACCGTTAAAACTGCTTCTGGCTGCATTTGCAAAACTAGAGCTAATGGGGGGTGGAGGCCAGATATAGTAGGCAAGGCTTCACAACAGCGGTGAGGGTTTAAGTGGTTTCCTGACTGGGAGGGTTTTTTCTTGCATCAGTCAGTGCAAGAGAGCATGAATGCATTTCAGCTGATTTTGCACATGTGCTGGGGTCTTGGCTTTATCTGCAGCAGGAAGTGGTTTGAATGGCTATGTGAGATTTGTCAGGGGAACAAACTAGGGACAACCTGAGGGGCTGTAAAATGCAATCATGTATTAGCTAGGCAGCAAGGATTGCTCTGGCATGGTATGCAAAAGGGTAGCAGCACACAGATCAGGTCGGAGGACTCCAGAGGGAGCAGTGAGAGGTTTAACTCGTCCACGCATGGAGAAGCAGTGAGTGCTGATGAGTCTGTTGAAGGGAGGTTAAAAGCAGGCTGCTACATGGCTTGTTTTGTCTGTTGTTACGGAGAACACCCACGCTCACAATACCTGGCACTAGAAAAGAACATTTGGGTAGGTTTCTACCAGAAAAAACGGTCAGTTTTTTGTTGAGGTCCAGAGGTGGCTCTAGAGCCATACCCAGGGCACCTGAGCTCCCTGCAGCAGAGAGGTGGCCTTTCCTTCTCTGTCCTGGGGTAGTTGGGGCATAAAATGGGTTCTCATTTTCTTCTAAAGCTGCTTCTGGAATTGTCTGAGCTAATGTCAAGGACAGGTTCAAATATTTGAATCAGCCGAGCAGCTGGGCTTTGGAGAACATCCAGGAGGAGATTAAAAAAGCAGGTCCAAGTTCAATTGGAAGGAGCTGCTCTGTGTTGAAATAAGAACCTTCCTGGGCTGAGAAAACCGAAAGAGTATGAACCAGGGGAATTTTGGTCTAAATAAGAACCCTCCCCGGGCTGCTGTTTGGTCACTTTTGTCCAGGACTGGTGGTGGCAATGGAGCTGGCTGTCCCAAGAGCTGCTCAGCTCCTCAGCCCCCCCGGCCAAGAACATTTCAACAAACATAAGGAATGTAAGGAGCATTTCAACAAACTCCAAACAGGAGGGAAAACATTTCCACCAATTGTCAATCAACCTCCAGGGAACGCGATGGCATGTGCCCGTGCTCCTAGCTTGGCCAGCTGGCCAGCCTGCAAATTTGACTCAATTTACTGCAGTTTTTGTTCAGAAACAGGTATCCTACCTCCTTCTGGCATTGTAATAGCCCTGGCTGAGACCTGCTAATAATATCACCGAGGACACGTTGTTCCAGGCGATGGCGGAAATAATCTGTCCATTGTTCAGAGCAACCTCTCCCAGGGAACTCCCTTTAACGTGACTCTGTGCTCAATAATTTACTTCACAGGGGTGTCATAGGCTTTAATTAATTCATGTTTTACAGCGCTTTGCAGATGAACTCTGAAAACACTAAAAACTTGGCTCTCACCTGAGAACGGTGCCAGCTCATCCTCCCCTTGCCAAAACTGTACTACACTAAACTATACCAGGTTGCAAGTTCTGCTTCTGCAGGCTGGCTGTCAACCAGGCCAATGTGGACCCAGGGGAGATGGAGCTCGGTCTGGAAGAAAAGTCACGCGAGAGCGCTGCTGAGGCTGAAAAATGTGTTTTCAGATTTAATCACCAAAAATTTCAAGCAAAGAAAGAAAACTAGTTTTGTTCTGTTTGCCTTTTCAGCTTCATTAATCAAAGCAAACCAACTTCCTATTTCACTTTCAAACTCATTTGTAAAGTACTTTTTACCTTGCATTTTCCAAGAAGGGACAGGGCTTTTGACACTTCCTTCCCAGGAGGGCATAGCTGGAAACCACTAACGCTTGTCATGCGTGCTTTTTTCCAGCTTCCTCGCTGTTTTGCTACACATGTGATAATGAGCACTCTAACTGGAACTGCCTTAAAACCTACAAGTGTGAAGATCATGAGAAATACTGTATAACCACATACAGCTCTTCTGGGCTCGGTGAGTAGTAATAACACATCAGGGCTTTTATTATTTATTTTTATTATTATTATTGTGGTTTTTTTTTTGGTCTCCAAGGACAGTGATGGGCAATAATTTCTTCAGGCAGTAGTTGGTCTGGTTGGAAAGAGTTGGTCACTGAGGGTTAAGGCTCATGTCGTGTAACGTGTGCGTATCCCCCAGCAGCACCTTGTGAGCCACCATGTGGGCTACGTTCCTCACCACCTCGTGGCAGGGCTGGCTGGAGCAAACAGATTTTCACGAGCAGATCTTGTTCCTTGCTCTGGGAGCTCACATCCACACTTTGTAACAGAGGACAGAAAGGGCTTGGCCATAAGAAAAGTGATTTTAGGAATTGAATATGCATTGGGAGTGATTTTTGCTGTGCTACATGAAGCATGGTATGGGTTTCTAGCAAGGACTTTCTAGTGTCCTCCGTTTGAGCCAGGTTGAGTGGATATTCACCCAGCACTCAACAAATCCACCGATCTCTTTTATTGCTGCATTGCAAATTAAGCGTAGAGCAATATACCTCCTCCCATTGTCCTCTGGTCAGGACTTGCAGAGGAATCTTAAATCACGGCTGTCCTTTCTCGTCTGTTCTCCATCCAGGCAAGGACATGGGATACCGCATCACCAAGAAGTGTTCTGCTGACTGTCCTGAGACTAACATGAACTTTGGCGTGGCGGCCATTTCCACCAAATGCTGCGGTACCTCCCTGTGCAATTTCAGTGGGGCCAACAGCGTGAAAATCAGCTACGCTGTGATGCTCCTGGGAATTGTGGCCAGTTTGGTCTGTGTCATCAGGGCAGGTTTGTGATGAGGGTTGCAGGTAGGAGAAGACATGACGACCCAAGGACCTGCACGGTCTTGCCAAACCGAGGAACCAACACCTTCTGTCAAGTGTCTCCATCAGGGTCTGTGCTATTATGTTTTTTCTAAGATCTTGTTTCAGATCCGATCCACAAAATGGCATGGCAGTATAGCTCCTATTTTTCCCCTATGTGATTTGTTGTTTTGTACTAATTTTCCCCGAGAAAGCTCTTTTGATATCATGTGTGTGATAATTGTCAGCCAAAATAAAGATTTATGTTATTCTAGAGCGTGTTTGACATATCCACACTAAGCTCAGCTTGAGAAAACCGGTCTTCCAGAAAGGGCTGTGCTTTGAATCTCTACTTCACATCAAATTCCTTTTATTTTTTTAGCATCTGGGATCCTCCCTTGGCTGCCTTTCTCCATTGACTCGGTCTCATCCAGCAGCTCAAGAAAGCCAATCCATAACGCCCCACATTATGCCTGATGACTCAGAGCTGATGAATGAAGGTGTCAATCTGGAAAGGTCAAAGCCATTTGCGCTGTCCCCATTGCAAGGTGGCGCTTGCAGCACCAGAGAGGAGTTTTGTAACTACAGACACGCGGGAGCGGGGGGCGGCAGGTTGCGCTCGTGGCTGTGCCAGCAGCTCCTCATGGGATCTCTGCAAGGTGGGTGATTTCATCTTTTAAAATGAGTAAAAGGCCCTCCCCATGGTGCTGGGGATGTCCGAGATGAGGACGGTGCTGCTGGAGTTGTCCTCACTGAGAGGCAACCTTCCTGGAGAAGCTGCTGCCAAGAGATTGCTCCCGATTTTCCTATGGGGAATGGGGAACGGGCAAAGGCGATGGTGCCTGATGGGATGGGGAGCTCTCAGCTCTGTCCCTGCTGCATTTCCAGGCTTGGGGATGGGGGCGATGAGGTGGAGATCCCTGAGGAGCTCTTGGAGGAGCAGAGTTACACTTAAGATGATCAAACGACATGCAGTCTTGGATCCTCTTGTCATTCTTCTCTTGTCAATCCACTCTTGTAATTCCTGGCTGAGCATCCCACAGGCACTAAGCTTCGGGAGGGCTGGTGGAGAAGCAACACCTGGAAAACCCCCTCCTTGTTCTCAGCCCAGCTGGCTTTGAGGGGAGCCCTGCTCCAGGCAGGCTGCAAAGGGCTTGGGCGGCGGGGAGAAACTGCAGAGCTGGCTGCAGGCTGCGAGGATGGATGGGGTGGTGGTTAGTCATTCTGCAAAGATGTAGTTTCTGGGCAAGGAAGGTGTCCTGGCATTTGGTTAAATATACAGTATATATGGGCTAGCTGAAGAATGGCAGTGTTGTGGCATTTCTGTTCAGAGAGTCCAATGGAAACTTGGCTTCCGCACTCTTTTTTAATCACTTTTACCATCTTTTCTTTCCCCGTACGCTAACCACAGTAATTTCTGAAATTGTTCTTGAAGCTTTAGGTAAACTGGAAAAATCCACAAACAACATTTGAATTAAGCATCATAGTTAGTTTTAAATTTCAGCTTTTGTTTCATGAAAAATACATGTTTTCACCAAAATAAATTGTTCTTCCTTCCTTCTCACATGACAATTTCAACGAGGGTTTGAAAAAGACAAGCAAAACACTCACACCCCTCACTCTTAGTTATATCCTTTGTTCCTCTTTTCATAACTTCCAGATACTTGTAAACTGCAATATTTTCTTCTCTTTTGCCTGCGCCCTCCGGTGACCTAATGATCTGTGTCCTTTCTGTCCCCCTGGATTCTTTTCAATCTGTCTCACCTGGTACTGATGAGGGATGAAGATAGCATTAACATCAGAGGGACACGTGGGAGCAGTTGGAAGAGTGCAGGACCATCTAATGGCAAATCCCAGCTGACAGAAAATCCCTGCGATAATTCCTTTAAAAAATACACAGCCTCTCCATCTCAAAATCTCAGCAGCTTGCAGGAGACAAGAGATATTTTAGTTTTTGCTTGGATGAGACTACAAGGGAGGGGAAAAAAAAAAAAAGTGCCTGGCTGAGCTGCTATTTCTGTACCTGTTAATGGATGCTGTTGGCTGAAATAAATCTGAATGTGGGCTGCCTCTGCAGTGCAATGTACAGGCTGCAGAACGGCATCGCCTGGTGACTGGAGCCCCCTTTTCTGCTGTTACCTCGAATAGTCTGCAATAAAAAGTTGATTTACCAATAAAGACTCATGACGTCTCTTTTGGACTGGAGCAAATAAACTATTTCACAAGGAGATGAGGGCTGCAGTCCCCGGTATGGAGGGTGCAGGCTTCGGTTTTCCTCCTGCTGGTACGTTATAAAGGCTCTGGCGTTACAATGCCAAACAACACCCCTCCTTTGAGCTTTCCTGGTTAATTGCCACCTCTGTTTCAACTGAGTTTCATGCTCTACCTATTGAGAAAGCAGAAATTTCCTCACCTTAGTCACACAGGTTTCCATACTAGCAATATTTGTATTTCCAATTTACAGGGGTTGGAAAGACTTACATCACCTGAAGAGCTAAGGCATGCTTCTTCAATGAGATAATGACTACAGGCGGGTCATACCGAAAGCCCACATATTTAGTGGGAGACGGAAATCTGAGCGGCTTTGAGGCTAAGAAAAAGGGGAAGTACAACAGATGGAGAGCAGCAAGGGGCAGAGTCCCTGGCAGAAGCTTGGGGCACGCAGGTTGCTCCGGCTGCCGTGTGAAAGAGATCCAGACGGGTCCATTTTTTTTGGGACCGTGCCTCTGTCCCCACGATCAGATGGCAGAGAGGCAATGGTGGGAGGAAAAAGCAACGGAAATCAGAATAAAATGAGAAACATTCTGAGTTTGTACAGGGAGAACACGAAAAGAAGGAATAAAGAGCACTATATGGAAACCCAGTGGAGTATTCTTATTTGGCATTTCAAATAATTTTGGCTGGCTGTAATTTTTTCTTTCTTTTTTTTTTTCTTTTTTTCTAAAGACTTAATGAGTTGAGAAGCTTGATCAAGCAGCCCCTCATTCTCCATGCTTTCACTGTTTTGTGTTCTTCTCCTTGACATTTTTTTTTTGCAATTTGTGAGAAAATTCACAGCTTATTCAATGTGATGGGGGTGGGTGGGTGTTATTCTTATTTTTTTAATTTAGGTGGTCATTTTCATTGCCCAGTGGAATTTATTTTCCAATAAGGCAACATTTTCCCTCATATAAAATATCCAATTTCTGAACAGAAACATTTAGGATTTTGAACTGCAATATTAAAAAGGCCCACAGAAAATTATCTCTGGTCCCCTATGAAATGCGGTGGAGCGAGATTGCTCTTGTGATCTAGCTGCATTGACAACCCTGGGAGACATTTTGAAGATGTTTCGATCCCAATTTCCATTTCAAATCCAAGCCATTTCCATACGCACGAAAACAGTGCGCAAGGACAGGATCCTCAGCCGGCGCTGAGACCCAAGCGAGCCTGGAGAGGCGAACATTCCTCTTCTCACGTGGGCACCGTTTTGTTTTCGTGTTTGGCTTTTCCTCCACTTACCCAGAATTAGAAACTGTTGCGTACTTAGTAGCAGATGAGCAAGCCATATTGTGAAACAACTCAGAAACGAAAGGGGGGGGGGAGGTACACGTTCGTTTAGATTTCTAACGTATTTCCCCACACAAGAACTGACACGTCCTTCTCAATCATTCATCATCTGACACTGCAACCCCATAGTTATTATCCCGGCATCAAAGCAAACACTGCAGAGGTATAAAAAGTGCCCTGCGTGAGTCCTGCTCGCTCTGGAGGCTGCGAGACCTGCAGAGGATGAAGCCTTCTCTTCTCGTCGTGCTCGCCGTAGCCCTGTGCGCGGAGAGGGGTGAGTCGCCAGGGATTGCTTTGTGCTTGCAAGACCCCAGAGCTGGGGCGTGCCTTTGACTTCGCAAGGGAGACGAGGGGATTTTGCAGCACGGATGGCAATGCTGAGCCTCGTTTTGCTCTAGAGGATGTTGCATTTCTCAGAACAAGAAGCAGCTGACCCCTTTCGTTTAGCAGATGGTCTTCCAGCCAGAGGATGTATCCCTACCTGGAGATGTTGGAAGGGTGCTGAGGGGCTGAATTGGGGGGGATGACAGACCCACCTCACCTGGCCCAGCTCAGCCCTTGCAGCAGCTCCATGCAGGGAGCCCTGAGACTTGGTGCAGCTCTGTGAGAAGGGGAGTTAATTTTGCTTTATGCAGTTGTGGATAGGGAGGTGGTAATATCTGCAATAAGGCTGCAAATGTAACATAAAGTAAAGCATGACTTTTTTTTGTTGTTTTGTTTTGTTTTCTTTTGTTTTTCTTCCTTGCTTGTTTATTGGAGGCAATTACAAGCTTTAATTACCTAAAATGGTAGAGATGGTCATGCCATAAGGAAATGCAGCTCTGGCTCCCATCCCTTTCTTGCAGCTCATTGCTTTGAGCTGTAACATCGCCAACATTAATCCCAGACCTGAAATCGAGATGCAGAGTCCCCTTCTCACTCTGATAACTTTTTTCCTCTATCTGAACATCCCTCTGACTATTTCAAGGGAAATATTTTGTTCCCTCAGATCAGGCGGCTTTTGCCTTATTGCAAACTGAATCTTTCTCTGGCTCTGTTGTAGGGCTTTACCTGCAAATTAATGGCCATTCTGGTCCTCACCTAGCAGGGCACTGAGGCTCATAGTTAATTTGAGGCTGTAAATGTTCTTACCCTGGGACTTCAGAGGCTTTAAACCTGGCATGTGCTAAATCATTGTGCTCAATGGGGTTGAGAAACTCGAGGGTGATAAACGGACCCTTTCCTGCAGCTTATCAACTGTAATCACATTTTTTAAAAAGATCATGTAATGAGACAGCAAACTTACTAAAGGAGTCAGTAAAATTAACACATAGGCAGCACCACTTTGCTGTGCAACGTAGCCAGAAGGCTGGTAGCTGTTCCAATTAATCCTGAACCTTACCGATTTTAACGGTGCAAATCCTGCATCTGCTACTGCTTGCACTTGCTAATGCTTTACATATGTAAGCTGTTTATCTGGGTGGCTCGAATTATTCACGTGAAAATCTTCCTTGAGGAATGTTCCTTTTCATATAGAGCAGAGGTCTGCCTGGGCACAGGCAGGAGACCTTCAAAGGCAGCCACGTGTCTCCAAAGTTGTCTGTAATAAATGCTGAGCTCGAAAGAAACCTCCTGAGCACAGAGGGAGGTTGGCAAAATTATCTTGCATGTGCCTGCCCTCCTCCCATGGCACCTAGGCTCCTAAACTACCAGCTTTGGGAGGCTGGGATGAAACAGGGCTTGGGCATCCAGCAAGCACCACTATTTCCTGTGTAGATTCAGGAAGTTTCTCTTTGAATGGGCTTGATTAAAGAAGCTGCATTAATTAATGAATGAAATGAATTGCATGTCTGGAAAACCCAGTTTGGGGACTCTGTTGTAGTATAAAGTTAACCCAGGAGGAATGGGTGGTTCCTTGTGGGGTGGAGTACTTGTGTGGGGTTTGCACAAGAGAAGAGAATGAGGCATCAGCAGTTTGCATGCAGGTCGTCTAAAGGAGGTCCCGGACTCAAAAATGTTGCCTGCAGCATTAGGACAATACTGAATGATTTGCAAGGACTAGAGACCACAAGAGGACAGTGAAGGTCAGTGCTAGGTGGCCATGGAAAAAGCAAAGGGGCTGCTAGCTGTGGTCGGAGAGGAGGCTGTGTACACAGAGGATGACTATTTCCCTAAAAGGCTTTTTTGTTTGGTTGGTTGGTGTTTTTTTTTTTGTTTTGTGGTTTCCTGTGAAATGCAGCACATGCCCCAGTCACTTCGATTCATGACCTGAGATGGGGTCAGGTCATGGCTGGCAGCACCCTGTGCACTGGGGATCCTCTTTGGGTCAGATGGACTTGTCTAGGGTCAAACACGGGCAGAAATGAGGTTGGGACATTGCTGGCAAAGGCACCAGCAAGGACAAGGAAGCTTGGGCAAGGAAGAAGAAGGGCGAGGGAGATGGTACAAGAATAAGATGGATATTAACTGGCCACTGATAGGGATAGTCTGGGAATGTGAAGAATGAGACTAATCCCCATTGGGTGACATTACTGCAGGAGTGTTTGCTGCAGATAAACAGATGAGCAGGAAATTCCTCTTATCATGCAAAGAAACCTTCCCCAAGGATCTCTTTGCTATGAATGGCTGCTTGAGCCTAGTTGTGTGCAAACTGTTTTCATTCATGCAGATTAGCACAGCACTTTGCAGATGCAGTCTTACAGATGTACAAATTTCGTGGTGCTACAGTCTTCACCCATGGATGGCTGTGCTAGAAGCATGCTGCAGCTGGGGGGCTGGTTTGCTGAGTCCTGTCATCTACGGGTCCAGGATTGCCTCCTAGAACAGGAGAGCTCCAAATCTGAACCAGTCAAATGCAAGCATCTGTCTTCCCACCAAACAGTGAGGTGCAGAGCAGCATTGCTCGTTCCTCATTGAGATATGCTGAGGAGGCATGCAGCAAAAAAGTCACACTCTGTGTGGCCACAGGGGTCATTCTCAGATCTCTTTTCCTTTCTGTATTCAAAAGATTTCAAGAAGAACTCACTGTTGGTTTGCTTGTTCTGAGAAAATATGTGTAGGCCAGGGCTTTTCAGATAACTTGAAGAGGATGTGAAAAGGAGCAGACAGGACTCAGCGGGTCTCTTTCCATGCAAGATCCATTGGCCACCCAACGGGGCTGGAAGGAGCCAGGTTAGAAAAAGTTCAGAAGGGGTTTGGGCTGCAAGTAGTGTTCGACTGGGGAGCTATGTCGAAAAGCACCTCTGGGGATGCCAAAATTTTAAGAGAGACTCAAGTAAGTATCCAGAATGGAGATCCCTGGAGGGTTGCTAAAAAAGCAAACCACATCAGTGTCAGGAATCCGAGCTTAAAGTAATTTGGGTCCAGGAGAATTTCTGGGGGAAAGTTTCATACATCTTTGCCCTGTTTTTATGCTTCCCTGGGCTACCTGTTTTTGCTGGGTTTGCCAGACCCTCAGTCTGGGCCAGCACCATCTGTTTTGTGTTCCTGTTTTGTGCTCCTGGGAATGTTCCTAGAGGTGAGCCATGCGCTCTGTGTTCTTCTGTTGCAGCTTTCTCCCTGACGTGTTTCACATGCAAAGATGCATCGTCCAACTTACAGTGCCTGAGTACAACCACGTGCTCTGACCACGAGAAGTACTGCCTCACGACATATTCCACCACAGGACTTGGTAAGTGTGCAGCTTGTCCTAGGGTTCTGATGACCAAAGGGGTTCAGGTTAGGCTGACTGCAGGGTGTCCTCCCACCAGAAGGTGTGGCAGAAGAATTAAGGATCATGGCACGCGGAGAGGAAATCTTGTGGCAAGTGGGAACTCAGCGTAGCACGTCTCTGTCGCAATATATCACAACAATACCACACGTGCTATTAAGCACACCCAGGAGAGGGAAACAATGGAAAAGAAAAGATTTATCTGCACAAAACCCTTGTCTAATCTGCAGGCTCACATATATACTTAAGAGGTGGTGGAACTGGAAAGGACCAGGTGCTGTGGAAGGAGCAAAGCCAAGGCATGGTGACGATGAAGTCTCGCAATCTTGCTCTGTACAAATGCATTAGATCTCCAAATCCCTGCTTCAGGTTGCATTCAGCTGGCTCTGAGAATGACATAGGAGTCTTAAGGTCTAGGGATGGTCTCCATAGGTCATATATAAACAAATCATGATGCAGTGTGCAAAGCCCAATGGAAAACCGATGGCATTAAGTATAGAACAATATACTCCCCAGTGGATATTCTGCAGACAGTCTATCATTAAAAAAAAAAAAAAATACAACTTTTCTCCTTGTTGTCTCTCTCTCCCACTTCAGGCAATGACCGCAAACAGCACATCACCAAGAAATGCTCTGCATTTTGCCCATCCATTGACCTGAATATTGGCATTGCCGGTGTCGCCACCAGCTGCTGCGAGTCTTCCCTGTGCAACATCAGCGGGGCCAGCAGCGTGAAAACCAGTTACACCATGATAGCTGTGGGCGTCTTGGCCAGCCTCGCCTGCATCCTCCGGCTGGGGTTTTAAAGGGTCTGGGGGAAAAGGAGCTGCCTGTCCTTGCATTGCCAGGGCTCCAGATCTTGTCTGTACAGAAGTTTCTTTTGGGGTCAATGCGGCCCTGCCCTGTTTCTCCTACCTGGTGTGTCACATCCCATCGGCAAATATGTTTGCTCTTTCCGTGCTCTGATGAGCAAGCACAAGAGTATGGCCCTACCTCAAAATGGTGTTTGGAAGAGAAAGGGATGGGAGTACCATATAGGCACCATCTCTCCTACCACAAAACTTCATAACTCCATACATTGTTTCCCCTTCATTTTGGCCTTCCCATCCTCCTGCGCCATTTATCCCTTTATGCCATTTTCTGCCCTGCATCATTTTGCTGAGGAAGCCTTTGATATTATAGTTGTTAAGCAGAAGCTGGGCACAATAAAGTGTTATTTTAGACTATTGTGTGAGTGTGTGGTATGGTACATTGGACACAGCGGCTGGATGCGTCCTTTTTAGCAGCAACAAAAGTGGAGGCGTTAGTCTGCAAACTGAATTGAAATAATGCTGAAATATATTGCAATTGCTTTGCATTCACTTCAGGAAGCCTCTCCTAAGGCTTTCTTTTTTTTATTTTTTCTTCTGTATTGGCAGAAGTGTCATTTTGTGACTCCATTTCAGAGTAAACTGCATTCTATTTGACTTGCATTCAATTTCCCTTCTGGGTCAGCTGGCGGAGAGGAAATGGCTGCTGAGCTCTCCAGCAGGCAAACAGAGGAGACAAGGAGGGACCAACATAAAGGGATCTTGAGCACTAAATTTTCTTTAAAGTGATTTAAGATTTTCCAGTGAAAGTTGTTTTATAAGCATTACGGATTATCTTGAAAGGGAAGAAAAGTATCTTGCATGGTGTTTAAAGGAAACCCCTCAGAAAAGACACGCGGTTTCTACCGTGTGTCTGCTGGAGTGTTGAAATTTCAGCTTCATCTGTAACAAAATATTAACTCTGAAAACAAATCTCTTACGTTTGCTAGTCAAGTTTTCTACCAGGGTTAAAATTTGAAGGAACACATTCCTTTGTGCTGACCTTCCTTGTAAATAATCTTAGTTCTGACTGAGAAGTCTGCTCACTTAAACCCTCCCAAAGTGAGTCGTGTGAGGCTGAAATGCTTTCTCCTGAGCTGAAGAAGCTCTCCATTAGGGTTACTCTGACAAAGATTTCCCGGGGTAATTAGTTGGGTGCAGCTCACCCAGCTGGTTCTGGCTTCATAGGCTCACCGCACAGGGAGAACCGTGGGGATGTGCCAAGAGCAGAGGAGCAAGGCTCACAACTCCCAGGTCTTTGTAACAGGTTTGTAAAGGAAATGTTGTCTCACAGCCTCCTCTTACTCCAATTTACTCCAATGCCTTCTTTCCCACCCTTCCTCCCCTCCATGTCCAGTGCCTGGCTATGCAGACCCTGGCTGTTTTCTTTCATAGCCTTCCTCATCATCTTCTTTGTCCAGTCTTGGCCTGGGTTTTGCTTCCAACCTCTATTTTCTTGTTATAGCCTCATCTCTTTTTTTATTTATCCTCAGTGCAACTGAAAGGTTGGCCAAGGATATTCCACCTTTAGCCACGAGACTCTTCGTTGTCCCTATGGTTTATATTGTGCTGCCATCCTTCAGCTGAGCTGGCTCCAAACTTCTGTCCCATCTACCCCCTTCATCTTTCTTCCCATCCTGCCAAATTTAGAGATATTCATGTGGCACACACGTCTGAATATCTTGAACACAGGAGAGCTGTTCTGTGCCCTCAGATGACCATCCTCTGCCCCACTCCCAGACCAAACAGTGGTGAAGACCGAACTATTTGAAGTAGCCTCCAGTCTTTGCTGTCCACAGGCTTAGGATTTCTTAGTGACAGCGCTGGTTGGCACAGGCCAAGATCAAGCTGGGGCAGTACTGGTGACTGCAGGACAGGTCTTGTCCTCTTGAGATTGTGAATTCAAAGCTGCTCTTGGCATCCAGGTTTAAAACAAGGTCATGTCCTGGGCTACCTGGGCTTGGCAGGAGCCTCTGTTTTGGGATGGGAGGGAAGCTGGGACATGAAGGAAGAATGTGTGGGAAAAGGGGATGAACACATTTGTAAGAGCCTGCTTCTGCCATGCAGGGTTTCACGGTCTGCTTACGGCCATCACATGAAGGAGTTATGAACAGCACTGAGAAGCCAGGACGCTTGTCCTGAAGGGAGCAGCTCCATCTGTGGGCCGCAGCCTGCCTCCCTCGCACCTGGTTTCTCCCTGACCCCACAGGTTTTACATTCCCTCGTGCCCAGCAACACAACCCACCGAGATTGACCGACATCTCTGGTTACATAAAAGATTCCTTATCTGTCTTATCTGAATTGTCCTGAGGCACAGGAGGTCCTCAAACCATGAAAGCTTCCACAGGGAACCCTCCTCGGCAATAGGTGTTGTGTAAGAGGAGACTCCGCTCTGCCAGCCTCCCTGAGAAATCCTGATGTGACATCTGGCGTGCAGATACAGGTGCCTAATTCCAGGTCCCTCCACCCCAGTTTTCTTATTTGTTGGCTCCCATGGTTGCATACTCCTCCCATGAAAACATCAAGGTACCCTGCAGAGACATCTGGGGTGCCTGGAGGGCTCCTGGGAGGAAGAAGGGCATCTCACTCAGATAGTTGCGATTGCTCCTGGGAGGCAGCTGGCTCTCTCTACTGGGCTTATATAAGAGTTCGTTTTTTGGTGCTCTGAGTCACTGCGCCAGGACCTGAATCAGCCAAGGAGGCCTTGCCCTGCCTAAATTAGGCACCTGTGGGAGGTGATGTGACCTTGGTCCTTGTTTTCCCTAACTCAGGGCTTTATCACCACTGATAACGGAAGGTTCTATGCTGCCTTCTGCTCTCCTTGAATGCTTTGGCCCTGTTTTCCCTCACAATATCAACTTTCTTCCCTTTCTCTTTGCTTGTTTGTCCAGATCAGATCAACACCAGATCAACCCAGCGCACCAGTGACAAAGCAAGAGAGAAGATGGATTTGTAAGATCAGAACAAGGTCTTCAATGGGTCTAAAATGCTTCTGAAAGTCGTGGAAAGTGGCAAAACAACCCCTTTTCACAATTAGCTGTGGCTCTATTGTCATGTGGCCAACTCATGGCTCCATTTTGAGGTCCATTTTAGTTTTCCCAAATGGGTATCGATGAGATCACTCAACAGAGGTGACTCAGTCCCATAGTTATTTTGGTCCTCCTCAATCTTACTTCTTCCTTGGTGTCCCTGGTTGGCCTGCTCCAGACCTTCCTCCAGGCTGAGGTCTGTGATGATGGTCAGCAGGAGATGCCTCCCTAGTTTGGCTGCTTAATTATTGCCTCTGACTGCTTCGAGTTTCGTAATCTGTCCTCTTGAGAAAGAAAGAATCACTGCAACTTAGTCACTGGGCTGCAAATTAGCCCTCTCTAGATGCTATGAAGAGAGCATGCTCCAGCATTACAGTAGGCCTAGGTAATAACCAAGACTTTAATATCTTGAGGACAGCTCCCAGATAACTGTTTGACATAGAAGAGCTTGTTTCCTACTCAAATTTCTTAGATTCAGTACATGCTTGTTGGCAGTGCTTAGCCTCACTTGCTGACTAATAAGCTGGTGACTTGATGAACGGACTGAGCCAAAATCCTATTGCATGAAGGTTCATGTAGAAAGAAATGGGTGTTGGAAAGGTCAGCGTGACGGGGGATATGGCAATAACTGGATCAGTCTTTCAGTTACGGAGAAGGGGAGGCTGGAATACACAGTACAGAAGCCTATGGGGAAATTAATAGGACCAAAACAAAGGAAAAACAGTTGCTTTCTTTTACCCATATTGCAAAATATCAGCAGGAGGAGACACCCACTAATTAGGAAGAGCAACCTGTTTCTAACACATTTGGACAGTAAACCTAATTGACCTCAGCAAAGCAGAAGGTTCAATCTGATCATCACCAGCATGACCCCTGCTGACCTCACCAATCTCCCAAACCAAGAGCAGGGATGTCTGTTTTGACATCAGCCTTGAATAATTCTGGAATTCACAACCTGATGATGTCATTCCTGGAGCAGTTCTAGGAAGGCCTGAAAAGTGTCAGAAACTCATGAGGATAAGGAAATCATCCAGTGTTTAAGTGAATCATATTAGATAAAAAGGAAACAACCCCTTGTGCTGCAAAGACCAAGCAAATACCCTGATGGCTGCTCCTAGTGAACTGCCTGCTACATTATTATGTAATTGTCAGAAAAAGGTGGTTTTGGCAACATTTTCATTTGTGTGTTCTGCTACCTTCTGTGCAGGACTAATCTCACCTTCGAGGAACATTGAGATGGCAGCACGAGCTCTTACAAGACGCAGCTCCTATTAGGGTTTATTTCCCACAATGTCAGAAACAGATCTTAAGAAATTCAGAGGAGGGCAACACAGAGGAATAGAGGGAGACGGACTGATTTAAGAGGAGAGATTGAAAAAGATATTGTGAGAGATGGCTTTTTCAAAGTAGACTGGCAATTCCAGGATGCCAATTTGTGGTATTATAAGCAGAGGTCTGATTTCCAGAAACTGCTGGGTGCGGAGAAAAGCAGACCCTCTAAAAGATCCCCAAAATAGAAGCAAAACATCATTAAATAAAACATTTATGGGATTTTGAAAGGTATTCGAGAAGTACAACCAAGAGAGGAATGAGCACAGGGATTAACTGCAGGTAGCAGAAAAATGATAAAGATATGAAGACCAACATGAAAATTTGAGGAAAAATTTCTGTGTAAATAACCATTAGCTAATTTCATTTAGTGTAAAATTGACGTTATTGGAGCTAAATCAGTGTAGGCCAGTTGAGAATCTGGCCTTCTGGTTCTGCGAAATAATTAAGGAAAGCGGTATGAGCCCTGGTGCATCACGCACAGACTATCTAAGTGGATTACAAAAACGCACTGCGAGGACTATTTCCCCGTGCCTGCAGGCTCCGCTATTTCATCAGAGCAACTCCTGCTTCCGTTGAGAAGAAAGATAGGAGGAAGTGAAGGAAGACAGAAGAGAGGAGAGCTCCTCATTTCCCTCATTTCCCATTACTCATAAGACTGGAAGAGCAATAAACGAGGTGCTAAAGGGACTTTTCCCCAAGGTGCTATCCTGTTCCATGGGCTCCAGCATGGAGAACTCCCACATGCACATTACACACCCTTGGGTTGATTTCATGTCCACCCGCGGGACATCTGGAACCTGTAAAACTGCTGCTGTTCCAAAGGTATATAACCTGCCCTCCAAACACCTTCCTAGTCTGGCTGAGAGTGTCTGGTGGAGATGAAGACTGCTCTTGTCACCTTGCTGGCTGCTGTCCTGTGCGTGGAGCAAGGTGAGCCTCTAATACTGTTGTTAATTAAAATAAGGCTTATAGAGAGGATGGCGTAAACTTTCCATGTGGCAGGAATTGTGGGGGCCATCACCAGCTTTGCAATATTGCAATGCTGCAGCCACGCGGCTGCCAGCTTCCATCTATACCTTGATTAACAATGAGCTCTCTATTTGCTGCAAGAATAAGATCCTGATAAAGTTAGTTCTTCCACCCAGCAGGTGGTACAAAGTGATAAAGCTCTAACTGTGTTGTACCTGGTGCTGTTATATACATGCAGTGGTCTGTGGGATCTTTCCCGATGATGTAAGTTGAAAGCACCAGAAGTCATAATAAGACATACTTTTTACCCATATCGGTTTTACATATTTTACAGACTTCTCCTCACAGCTGCTTCTTTCATTGTTCTGAGCCATGTGGCATGTTGTGTGTCTTGCTCCCTAGGAAACACAACACTGAGAATTTTTATAGGTGAAATGGGAGTCAGAGGTGAAAGAACTTTTGTATGCATATGTCATGTTAATGGCATCCTCCTTCCGAAGCAAAGTCTGAGTTATTCTAGATGTTTGTCCTCCTTCTGGGACTGATACACGTGTATTGCTACATGCCACTTGCACGATCAGTTTGGCAGTATCTCCCCCACACCTGATGGTTTCCCAGAAACCATGATACATATCTAGCAGGGGTTGAGAAAGACATTTAATTAACTCTTGCTCTCTGATGTATCAACCTCTTACTCCCAAGTTTTTTTGGACAGATGGCACTGCAGCATGCTTGGAAGATCACAAGTTTTGGTCAGTTTTGGGGTGGGGAAAGGGGTATGTAACTGTAAAAACAAGAGTGCTATCCTGATTGGTATCACACAAAATGGAGACAGGAGAGTAATTATGAGGGGCAACATCCTCAGTATTACCTAGGATGATGTGGAAGGCTAACAGAGACCCAGGACACATTTCATGGTGGTGTACCTTATTGCTCTAGTGAGCTGATGACATTTTATATTGGCATTACCTTGCAAATGGACATTAGGACAGCCTTTTGTACAGCAGCTTTCTGTAGCCCAGTCTTGATCAGAGACAGCTAGTTGTTCTAATTCAAGTCTTTCACATTCGAGATAAAAAGATCACAACTTTCTGGACTGGTGCAGAGACAAAGGCAGTGTTGGACAGAACTATTTGATTATCCTCTTGTATCTGGGGCTCCATTCCATTTCTGTGCCAACTTTTGATCAAAACTCTTGATGTCACAGCCCACCAAGAGGGTCTGTTGTCATTTGCTTCTATGAACTCACTGGTATAGAAATATGTCCAAAAGAAATATTAAAATGTCACAATCCTTTTCCCTGGTCCAATGCTGGACCAGATCAGGTAGACTTTTGTGTGATGTGGCCTTGAAAATTTCCAACAAAGAAGATTGAACAGCCTGGAAAGGCTCAGACACTTTTCCCTTTAGAGAGTTAATCTAAATAGCTAACACCCCTTTCTTTTTGTACAGTTCTCCTGTGTTTTCAACATAGGCTGTGAAGAACAGTTTACGACCTTCTTTGCAGTTTCTTTTTGCGTGCTTGACGAAGGTCACTGTGTCTTTCCTCAGCATTATCTCACTTTGACTAAACAAATGAAATGCTTCCAACCTTTTCTACAAGGTTGTCTTTTCAAGATCTCTGACCACTTCTCCCTCTCCTCTGGTCCCTCTCCAAGTGCTTCGCATATTTTTGAAGTGTCGCGTACAGATTAGGACATCGGTGTTTCAGACGAGGTCTTGCCAGAGTGGAAAGGGCACTTTGCATATCTTGCACATGACGTTGCTGCCTGTGTTCCCTTGAGTGACATTTGTTTTCATTGCTGTAGTGTGACACTGTTGGCTCCCGCTGTTTACATTGCAGTTCTTAATTGTACCCTAACCTGTTGTTCCTCATCCTGTGTTATGTGGCCAGTTTTATTTTAGTGCAATGTATTTCTCTTTTTTGAACCGCACCCTTTCTTTATTTATTTACCGTTTTGTCACATCCATGTGCCAAAATCACCTAGAACTCTCCTTACAGTACTTTTTCAGCTAATTTCTCCTTGGCATCATCATTCTAGTCGGTCGGGGGAGGTGATTGTCCCGCTGTACTCTGCGCTGCTCCGGCCTCACCTCAAGTACTGTGTGCAGTTCTGGGCACCACAGTACAAGGACATTAAACTGTTGGATAGTGTCCAGAGGAGGGCGACGAAGATCATTAAGGGCCTAGAGGGGAAGACCTATGAGGAGTGGCTGAGGTCACTTGGCCTGTTCATCCTGGAGAAGAGGAGGCTGAGGGGGGACCTCATCACAGTCTACAACTTCCTCGCGAAGGGGAGTGGAGAGGCAGGAGACCTATTCACTGTAAACACCAGTGATAGGACCCGCGGGAATGGTGTTAAGCTGAGGCGGGGGAAGTTTAGGCTGGACATCAGGAAGAAGTTCTTCACCGAGAGGGTGGTCGCACACTGGAACAGGCTCCCCAGGGACGTAGTCACTGCACCGAGCCTGTCTGAATTTAAAAAGCGATTGGACTGTGCACTTAGTCACATGGTCTAAACTTTGGGCAGATCTGTGCAGTGCCAAGAGTTGGACTAGATGATCCTTATGGGTCCCTTCCAACTCGGCATATTCTATGATTCTATAATTCTGTGATTCTATGATCTAAAAATATGAGGCAATCCCTCTATTGCTTCCCTAGTGCTACTAGTGATGATAATGTGTGGTACTGAGCCCACAGCAGAGCTCATGGAGAGCCTTATGAGCTGCTCTGTTCAGATTGCTTTGACCAGTAACCATTGTGAACTGGGCTGTGAGTGTGTTTTAATGTCTGCATTTGCCCCCTTTCTGTTGCGTTTTCACTGGATTGTGTCTCCTGAGCTTGGTCATAAACACACCATAAAAGAATGTGCCAACAATTTTGGTAAAACATTATTACATTTCTACCCAATATTTATGCTATTCTAGCATGTTTTACCCTGGATATGAAGATTCAGCTTGTTTAATGATGAAGAAAAAAAAAAAAAAAGCTACACAATTTTGTAGCTCTCTCAGCATAAACCCTTCCCTTCCCTTCCCTTCCCTTCCCTTCCCTTCCCTTCCCTTCCCTTCCCTTCCCTTCCCTTCCCTTCCCTTCCCTTCCCTTCCCTTCCCTTCCCTTCCCTTCCCTTCCCTTCCCTTCCCTTCCCTTCCCTTCCCTTCCCTTCCCTTCCCTTCCCTTCCCTTCCCTTCCCTTCCCTTCCCTTCCCTTCCCTTCCCTTCCCTTCCCTTCCCTTCCCTTCCCTTCCCTTCCCTTCCCTTCCCTTCCCTTCCCTTCCCTTCCCTTCCCTTCCCTTCCCTTCCCTTCCCTTCCCTTCCCTTCCCTTCCCTTCCCTTCCCTTCCCTTCCCTTCCCTTCCCTTCCCTTCCCTTCCCTTCCCTTCCCTTCCCTTCCTTCAGACTTCTCATTTAATGTCCTCTCTGACCTACGTTGCCCTTCCACTTTCTTGCAGCCAACTTCTTTTCAGGCAAAACTGCACTCACAGGAGTGTTGCTTTCTGCCCTTTCTGTACTGACAGTCTCCCCAGACTTACCAGGAACTTGGCAAGCATTCTGCGTTGATTCCCTTTCCAGAAATAACTGTGGTTTTAAAGAAACTAATCCTCTCTCCTACACATTCCTGTTTCTGCTCTTCTTCCTTTGTATCATCACTTTCCAGAGGCTCTCCAGAGATCCATCCCACCACCTTCTGCATCTCAGGGCAAGGATGAACACCCTTGAAAGACAGGACAGCTCATCATTGCCTGCCCTTTCAGGCATCTTCTGTATCTGTATTCCAGACGTGTGAAGTATACCACCAAATCTGCATTTACCACTTAAACGCCACTTTTGGTTAAGACTTCCCATTTATTCTTCACCTTACAGCAGCATGCAGAAGTTCAGCAGAGCATCTGACTAGTCTGCCCAGACTTCCTAGGACTGAGGTTAGGCCAGCTCAGCTAATGGTGTTGGACCTCACGAAAAGATCTGTGACTGTACTCACTCTCCCAGCCAGATAAAAGAGAAGCAAGATGCTTTTCCCACTTCCTGCATTGCCCACCTCCTCAAAATGCTCTGGGCCTCAGTCATCCTCATGTTCTCCTTGGTGAGCCTTGTGTACACCTTGCGCAGGAGAAGCGACTGAGTAATTCACGTGGCAGAGCTTACAGGACAGAGAAGCTATTGCTCAGCAATAATCTCCATCATAAAAGATGCCAAATCCTTGAATTCCACTCACATCTACTGCTGCCAGAGATTGCAAACAGATCGATAACACATTGCAGTCTGAGGCGTATGAGACAGAGAGGGATTTAACATTGCTGCCACTGGTCAGGGGATAAAGTAAGTCACTGGTCATTCACACACAAGCATTCATCAGGCTATAACGAAGAAAATGTAGATATTTGGTTTGCAGGTATTGTAGTTCCTAAACCATGAAATTTTCTTTCTTTTTTTTTTTTTTGTCCCTCCAGCTTATCCGTTTATGTGCTATGTGTGCCAAGAGCAGGAGTCCAACAAGAACTGTTTGACCATTTCCATGTGTGCAAAGGAAGACAAATATTGTGTGACTATCCGTGACAACGTCGGAACAAGTAAGTTTCTGAACAATGCTTTTGTTTGGGCTGTAGAACAGGAGTCCCAGGAATTCACGTACGCAAAAAATTACCCCAGTCACCAACTGTTAGGAGACAATGACCCTGTTGCTCCTTATTGCAATCACTGCAGCATCACTAAATACTTGATAATATTACCAGGAGTTGGGGCAATGCTGATGCTATGTATAGCAACACCAGGGAGTGAACTCCAGCCCAGGGCTGCATACTGCTTCACGGTTTTCTCCCCCAGTTTTGCTGTGACCTCTCCAGCTAGCTCTTGCCATGGCAATATTCACTCCCAGGGTTGGTTTTCAAAAGTGTTTGGACAAAACTGCTCCATGGCTGACTCCCTCTGCCATGCACAATCCTTCAGGTTGGCCCTTGAGGTTCATGGTGAAGGTTGAGGTGAAGGTCAAGGTGAGGTTGAAGGTGCACCTTCAAGCACCTCCATGTGTTCTCATAAAATACATCCACAAGGTTCTCCGCTGCAGGAAAACCATCCTGGTGGGCAGCGATCCAGCCTGAACATTGCTTTGGGCAGCCTGAACTGAAAGCCACCCACGCAAGCTAATTTCACCTGGGAGAGATGTACCATGGAGCCCCGAGAGGACCAGCATCATGTTGCAGCAGTGTGGACATAGCCAGACTGCTGCCAGTCCAGAACAGAGGACATATTTGCCTTGGGCACTGGTCCATGGCTCTTTTTTATTCACCACTGCAGATTTAGAACATCTTACAGTTAGAAATGTGAGAACAACGATTCTTACATTTGACTTTCTTTCCTTTTCCCCCATCTTTTCTTTCTTAGAGCCCAACAAGCCTAAGTATGTCATCTCTAAGATGTGCTCCCCAACGTGTCCAGCAGCAAGTCAGCAACAAAACCAAGCCTCTCAAAGGGTTTCTTGCTGTGAGAAGCCATTATGCAATGTGAATGGAGTCAGCAGCAAGCGAAGCAGCTACGGAGTGATGTCCCTGGGTGTCCTGGCCGGTATCACTTACATCTTTGTATGTGGACTGTGATGGGTTAGGAAAAGCTCCCCAGGATGGCCTTGTTGTCTGAAATAAAAGTGTGTAGCTCTGGGATAATTACTTCTCTCAAGAGTCGTGCTTTGCAGACAAGCTTCCCTTGGGATTTTTGAGAGTCTAAATAAGGTAGGTACTGAACTCTCATTGATTTCCTAAGCTTACTTGAATCTTAAGTGTCCCCAGACATTCAAGTCACCCAAGGAAACACATAAAAGACAGCCCTTTTGACATGTTCAGGCTTCACATCGTTACTGCTCTGAAGAGGTCCTTGAAGACATATTTTTGTCACTTCGAGTTTCTGAGCACCGCATGGAATAACAATCCACCCTGCCTGAAACACGGGTAATTGCTTGATAGTTAGGCCAGCACTGAGGGGGTGTTCAGCGTCTTCTTCTGGTCACAGTAGGTTGGTTATCTCATGTTGGTCAAGCAGCTCATAAACAAATACAGAGGGGTAAAATGTATTTCCGGCAGTGTTTTGGACATTCCTCCAGCCTCAGTGGGCAACGATTTCTGGCTCCCCTGGCTCTTTGCTCTTGTAAGCATATCACTTTTTGAAATGAGCATTCTTCGTCTCCCAACTCTGACTCATCAGCAGAGTTTGGGGAAAAGGCAGAAAGGAACAAATGTGACTGAGAGAGGAAACAACGTCTGGTAGCGGGGAGACGGAGGGAGGAGGGAAGGAGGGTGGCATGGACGGGGTCCATCTGGAAAAGGAGATGTCCCCATATCTATTTCCCTCTTTTTTTGCAGGGCCAAACCAACTTGAGAGCTGTTGCCAAACCCCAGTCATGTAGAGATCATGCGATGGTTTCTACAAAACCATGGTCCTGGCACAGAAACGATTGATTGTGCTGGGCTTTGTTCGGTTTTGCACTCCAGGCTCTCTGCTCCCTCCTCTCCCAGCAAGAGCTGCAGCTGAGGGGAGACAGAAAAGCTCTGTAGAGGAGGCCTGGGGGTGTCTACAGAGAAGAAGAAGGGCAGGCAGCCAAAGACTATCATAAACAGCCCAGAGCTTCCTGGTCATAGCCCCTGCTGCTTCTCTGGAAAAAAAAAATAAAATAAAAAGGAGAAGAGTTGGCAGTGTCACTAGCTCAGCTGTGTTCTAGGGGAAACTAGAACTCATCCAAACAATTCAAGGCCTTTGTTTTGTGGTTAGTGGGTTTTGTTGTTGTTTTTTGTTTCTTTTCTTTTTTCTTTTTCTTTTTTTCTTTTTTTTTTTTTCTTTTTGGATGAGATGTATCTGGTAGCTAAAGGAGACCTTTGGTTTGTCTAAAGCATTGTCTTGAAAGTCTGCTCTGTTTTGGTTGCACATTTTTGGAAGGATGCACGTTTCTGAGATGTTTTATGCTGTCAGGTTTATGAAGCAACTGGTTTCCCATGATGATCAGCCAAAGGTGCCCCATCAACCTCTGGTGTTTGTACTGTGAACTCTGGAGCCTGGTGCCTGGCTCATGCTGTAGATATTTAGAAAAATGAAGCAAATGAAGGAGTTGACACCAAGTCCTGGGCAGGGACAAGAAACCACCAGCACCCATTGATCTGAGCATACTGGTGAGCCCAGCCCAGGGATGAAAAACAGATGTCGAGCGGGCCAAACAAAATTTGCTGTTAAGTTTCTTTTGGAGAAGTCAACCACAAAACGGAAGGAAAGCTAAGAGGGAGTGTTGTGGTTTAACCCGGCTGGCAGCTAAACACCACACAGCCGTTCGCTCACCCTCCCCCCTCTCTCTCTGGGATGGGGGAGAGAAACGGGAAAGTGAAGCCTGTGAGTTGAGATAAAGACGGTTTATTAAGACAGGAATATAATAATAACAACAATAATAATAGTGATAATGATAATAGTATTAATAATAATAATAATGTGTAAGAAACAAGTGATGCACAATGCAATTGCTCACCACCCGCTGACCGATGCCCAGCCTATCCCCGAGCAGCCGGCCCCCCACCCCGGCCAGCCACCCCTATATATTGTTTAGCATGACGCCAGATGGTATGGAATACCCCTTTGGCCCGTTTGGGTCAGCTGTCCTGGGTCTGTCCCCTCCCAGCTCCTGCTGCACCCCCAGCCTGCTCGCTGGCAGGACAGAGCGAGAAGCCGAAAAGTCCTTGGCCTGGTGTAAACACTGCTCTGCAACAACTAAAACATCAGCATGTTATCAGCGCTCTTCTCATCCTAATCCAAAACATAGCACCCTACCAGCTACTATGAGGAAAAATTAACTCTGTCCTAACTGGAACCAGGACAGGGAGAAATGGGAACGGAAAGACTTTTAAATGGAGAGGAAGGAGGAGATGCCCAGCTGCTAAGGGAAGGGGCTGGCAACAGTGGTATGGGCTGTGGTAGCCACAATGCATCCCAATGCCACAAACACACGCATCGATAAAACCCCAAGCAGAGGGAAGTCACTTCTTCCCATAGGCCCTGCAGTACATTGGGTGCTTGCAAAAAACTCCAGGAAAGTTGGGCTTGGGGCCAGAGCCATTACTGCCTTTACCGCCAGGCGAGTTGGCACAGGAAAAGGGAAGCAGACGGAGCAATTTATACCTCAACCAGTTTCACTGCACGTGAAAAATCAAAGAGCTCGTGGGTGAGGTCAGCTGGCAGAGAGGGAAGAGTCAAGGGCTGAGCAGTCCCCTGGGGCTGGTGGCGTGCAGGGCACCAGGATGGGCAGGAGGGAGAGCAAACCTCAGCCAGGTATCTGCCACAGCAGCAGTGCTGCAGGGTCTGGAGGGCAAGGTGGTCTTCTCAAAGCCCAGCAGCTGCTAGTGAGGACTCTCCTTTGTGGTCTTCCACTTCTGTGCTGGGATCCCTGACAATCGGACACTCTTTAGAGGAACTGCTTGGTTTTGCTTACAGGGACTTTCTCCTGCCAGCAGATTTCTGCATTTATCACTACGTGTCCCCTTTCAGGCGCCGGTTGCCTTCCCCTCCTCTTCGCCACACCTGCTTCAGTGCTTCCTGCTGACAGCACCCAAATGGATGTTACCTCCAACAGAATAAAAGGGTCAGAGGAGTTACAAGGTCTCTGTGTCTATAAATTTAGAGGGAACCCTTTTCTTTCCTGAAATTTCCGGATGCCAGAGCACCTGATCATACCAGGATTATGCTGATTGAACCTCCGCAGGTGCAATGCCTTCAGGTTTTCCCTGTGTTTAAAGGATTTACCAATTGCTCTACCAGACACACCAGCACCCATCCAGCTCCCAGACTGAAAGCCCACGGCTGTGAATGAGGAGCCAAAGTCAAAACCAGTGAGCACATGGGTAGGATTTATGAAGGGACTTTGTTAAAGCTGATGCTCTGAGTGGGAAATCACTGAAACTCTTTCAGAGAAACAAAGAGGGAAGGGGGGCACTTAGAAGCTGTCCTTCTTGGTTCTTGGTTGGGGGTGAGCAACGGGGGATGTTGTCTGGCTAAGGACACAGCTCCTCTACACGCTGCTACCTGTTTCTCCTGGGCTGGAGGAAGGTGCAGGTAGAAGACAAGGGCTCCCACGAGCCAGGAGTTCACGCACAAACTGACAAATCCCCTCTTCTTCCAAGGTCACATTTACCTTTTCAGATGGAGCTGCAGCTCGAGGTAATCGCCAGGATCGCACTGGTGGCAATCTCCAGGACTAGCTGCGCTTGCTGGGAGCAGACATCTAGACAATGCTTCGAGGTGCTCCTTTAGCACAGGATCTGCTCTGCAACCCCAGCAACTTTGAGTTCCACACCCAGAGTCGGGAGATGTTTTCTCTTGCAGCCTGCAGTACGTGCGCGGCGCAGGGAAGGCAGGTGGAGACACCAACCACATCTAACACGGAGACGTTTTGCTGCTGCTCGTGTTCCTAAGATCAACACAGCTGAGCTAGCGAACACATCAAAACCTAGAACATTAAAAGGAAGCAGGCCACAGGTCTAAGCAAAGGAAAGGTGGCTTTTCCAGTATGAATATGCACAGCAGTAAGGGATATTAGCCAGGCTAAGTGGCGACCAGGCGCAGAGGCAGTGGGAAAATTAATCTTTGGCATCACAGCAACCGAACCCAGCCTGTTTCACCTGTTCCTGTGTCTTCACAATGGGGAACTCCAGGGATTTCAGAAGATTGGATACTGCCAAACGCAGCACCCATTGTCATAAAGGGGATGGGGGAGACTCTGGGCAAATACAGAGCAGTCAGCCCAGGCCCCAGTCTTGGGAAAAAAAAAATCTGAAATAAATCATCAAACCATTTGTAATGCTGCAGGGGCTATCAGGGAGATGGGAATGAACAGCAAGAGCCTTGTGACAGATGGGTGTTATTCCCACCTGTGGCAAGGTGGCAAAATCTGTAGTTAGGGCAAAAAAAAAAAAAAAGTCTGTAGTTAGGGCAAAAGTGGTACCTGTCACATACCTCAGCATTAATAAAGCTTTTGGCACTATATCACATGGCAGCAAACTAAGAAAATGCAGTCTAGCTAAAATCACAAGCAAATAACTGTCAATGGCTTTGCTGTCAAAGCAGAAGGAGCTATTAAACAGGGTTCTCTGCAGCTTGCCATGGCTCTAGTATGATGGTTTTAATTACCTGATTGAATGATGGATTAGAGAATAAGTTGACCGAGCTTGCAGGCGACAAACTGGTAAAATCTGCAAGTTGGAGAATTCTGGGTCACTCTGGTAAATGTAAGCGACTGTCTGAGAAAGAGGATGCAGTTTGCTTAGGACAAGCACAAAGCTCTGCAGTTAGTGCAGACCCGTTATCTGCGCAAATATAGGACAAGGAAGTATCCCTTGCAGCAATTTGGCAAAAAAAAAAGAAGTAACAATGGGTGCTATAAGAGATCAAAGGTTTAACAAATGTCAAACTGGGGGGGAGGAACTGGGACAGAAAAAGAAAAAGGCCCTGTTGGAACTCTGCAGTCTATTGAAAAGTTGTATACTTCAAACTGGGAAGCATAAACTGGAGTGTGATGAGACTAGATCCTTCCACTTGGACTGCTGCCTTCTCCCCACTTTCGCTTTAGGATTGGTTCACATGGCCACAAAAGGACCTTTTAGATAGGATCACAAAAGTTCTTCCCATCCAAGGGGTGGTGAAGAACTGGAGTTAATTGTTGGGAGAACTGCCTCCAGCATCAGCAGCTTGAGTATCATTACCCAGGTGCCTCAAAGCATGATGGAAAATATTGTCCTCAGCATCTCATTAGTGGGGAGATGGGGATAGAGAATGAACTGGGGATAGAGAATGAACTCATTTGCCTTTCCTGGCCCCCTCCATCTCCCTTCTATCATTCCCATGGAGACGTTGAGTGTGCTGGCCACCTTTTCTTCATTAGAGCATAATTGTGCTGTTCAGGCTTGACTTTCATACACCAACGCCTAACACCAAACATGACACAAAGATGCTCTTCCACTGATATCATGTAGGAACCTCACTCCAAAAGGTGTTCAACCCCCAGAACACCTCCAGGCTTCCCAGGATCTCAGGCAGCAGTACAAGCTCTAGACGTGCTGAGCCAACGAGTGGAGAGAGCTCTGCACAATGTGAATGACGTAGGGTTTTCTCCTTATTTCATCCAAGCAAACCCCTAAACGCCATGCAAAGCACCCTCATCATGCATGATGGGGTTCATCATGTGTGGCTGGGGGATCAGTCCTGGAGCAGCAGGGCCAGGAAGCAGGCACTGGCTCTGTGCCTGATGCTCACAACAGCTCATCTGGGACCTGCCCCTGGCTCCAGGGCCTACTCCAGCACCAGATGTAATCAGCAGTTAGATAAACCTGCAGACTCTGCTCCCGGGAACAAGAAACTCCTTGCTGTCGTCTACAGGAAATTAGTGTAATAAAACTCAGTGCAACATCTTCCGTGAGAGAAAAAGAAATAATTATCATACAAAATCTCTAAGAAAGTTGATTTTTCCCTCTCGCACTTATTCTTAGAGATTTAAGTTGATCACTTTCTCACAAGCACCAGCACGTGTGCGCCTGGGTGATCTGGCCAGTGTTACCTCTATGTCACACTTAGACAAGAGATGACAGCTATGAAGTGCTCATCATGCCTCTGAGGTTCTTGGCAGAGCACAACAAACTGATTTTGGATTTGACTTTGTTGGCCTTTAGAGGGGAGGATGCTATTTGGGCTCACTTTCCCTTTTATTTTGCCTCTTTTAGGCAAAAATCTTGAATTTCCCAGTTCATTTATTTTCTTTATCTGAATGTTTTATTGCTCACACCCTGTTCTCCATTCTTTTATGTAAGGTCAGTTCCTTGGTCTTCTTCATTTGAATGAAATCAGACTCTGAACGCCTACAGCAGAAAACACATGCCTTTCCGCTTAACCCTTGCACTGCCATTTCTTCTAGGCGCTTTCACACACATGGACACATCATATCCATTTGTATTTCATCCGTACCAAACTTAGGATTTCTACTGCAAAACTCCACGAGTCCAGCACCTTGTCTACAGCTTCAGTGTGGTTCACGTGGCCTCCCTGGAGCCTGGCAGATTACTTGCTTAAAAAGGCATATTTTTGGTGGATGGGATGGGAAGGGTCTGGAATGCCCCTTCCCTCCCCAAAACAACCAGGCATTTTAGGTCTTGGCTTGGAGAGAGGAGGCCCCCCTGCACAGAAACCTTTGCAGGGGGCTGCAGAACCACATTGATGGGTCAAAAGAAGCCAGGAATGGAAACAAGGCTACACAACATGGGTCCAAATTTCATCTAGGAGATGGAGATAGGACTGGAGATGGGTATATCTGCTACATAGGTCCAAGGGCCACCCAGCAGATAGGACTGGAGACAAGGCCATAACTCAAGCCCAGTGGTCATCTAGAAGATGAGGAGTTAAAATACTGATGGCAAAACTCCAAGGTCCGTTCAGGACATGGCTGGAGAAATACACCCCTACCACATAGTCCAGGCAAGGACAAAAGGCTCAGGCTTGGGCAAGGGAGTCAGTTTATAATGCTGGAGGGCATAATTCTCGAGCAACCTTTCTTTGGAAGCAGTCCGGTCACTCCAGACAGGGACGTATCCTCCAGCAGACTCCCAGCAAACTGGAGAAATCACAGCAGCAACCAGAGCTTAACTTTTTGCCTGAGTCCTGACCCTTTTGTTAAGCTTCACGGTTCTTTTCCTGTCAAAAGCCTAAAATAAACAAGCAAGACAGGGGGTGAGTCATGAAGATTCAAATTAGTAAGAGTGACTTCTCGGATACCGATTCAGCATGCAGCAGCCAGTGGATCACCTTCACCTTAACAGCTCTGGGAAAGAAGGAAAATACAAAATATTGATATCAACCAGAAACAAAAGTTCATAAATCTGACAGCCTGACTGTGACTGCAGGTTGTGCTTGGAGTGAGCAGATGAAGGTCCTATTCTAGCAGATACTGCAGCCCAAAGATCTACCTGATTATACACACACTTTTTCAGCAACCTCAGAAGCTGACAGCTGTCTCAGGTGTGTCCCCATGGGCTGCAGGAAAGAGTGGCAAGGTGACAAGGACAACAAAGGTGTTGAGGTGTCAAGGTGATAGAGGACAGTGAGCTCTTTTGGCACTACAGACAGCAAGAAGACCCAGAGAAACTCCAATGGAAAAAACAAAAAAAAAAAAAACAAAACAAAACAAAAAACTTGTGTGTCTGGAGTTCCCTTGGATAAATGTGCCTGAAGATCTGCTGGGCAGCTCTGTTCTGGAGCAGCCAACAGGGGTTTCAGGAGAAGAAACATCGAGGGGTGGGATGACGGGGTTGGGATATGAAATCAGCCCAATCAGGCAGAGCTGGATGGTGTGAGCGGGAGCCCTGGGGACAGTGCCTCACGGCTCCAGCACAATCTGCTGTGGCAGCACCTAGAGCAGAGAGGGCCTTTATGCCGTGACTGCCTCGCAGCAGACTGCTCCGGGCAAAGAGGCTTGTCTGTCTGGGGGAAACACACCTTGCAGCAGGGATGAAGATCCTGGTCTCCTGCTCTCCCAGGCAAGGGGCCTAAACACAAGGCTAGAGAACAGATTGTGTCCTCCCAGCCCTCTGCTCTACTAAATCGATATCAATGTTTAACACCTTTGGCAGGTGGGATAGGACTCTTCCACAGAGCAGCCCCTATCCTCTTTGGCAGCCCAGAAGTCTGAGCACTTCTCCTAATCTGCAGAGAATGACATAACTAGTGAAAGGACAGGACGTTGTGTCCTTCCTGTGGCATCTATGCAAAGTGGCTTTAGCAGATTTGCTCTGTGAAGCCCCTTCCGCTCCACTAAGCAGGGGAAATACCTCATTTGCAAACTCCATTGGGGTGTAGGTGCCTCACAGAGCCCCTCGTGCACGACCCTGACCAGGCTCAGGTAGTTCCCCCAAGCCCTGAAACAGAAAAGTGGTGGTGAAGGAAGCTCTCTGCATGCCACCTGTCTCTGCGGATGCTTAGCAAGCTCTTAGCAGACCCACATTTCAAACTCAAACTCCCGAAACATCAGTTCAGCAGTGAAGCCTTGCAGATCTAGTAATTCCTGTTTTAATTGTTGCAGTGATCCCTGCTAACTTGCTCTCTTGACCCTTGAAGTGAGCTGCCATTATCTTAATTTCCTTATTTTAGAACTAGCCATTTGTCCCCAGCACACAAGCAAGCCATACAATATTTACTATAGCACCACTTTGTTTTCAGTTCCAGCCGCCTCCCTGTTTCCTTTTACCTTGAGCATATCTTTTTACCTGCACCCTCCTTTCCCTCACACAGGCCACATTCCTGCTGCCTTTCTTATTGCCTCCCTCTTCTTCTGAAGGATTATTTTTCTACCTTGCTTTCACAGTCTGAACACAGCCGTTCAGCAAAGCCATCCAACAAGCCCCAGGCCTGCAATGCTGGATCTTTCATTGCTGTATTTTGCTCTAGGACAGAAAGGCCTGCCATCAGACAGGTGCTGTGTTGAGTTTGCAGACTGCTCTCCCAGAGGGTAGCCCTGGTAAGGAGGTGGGAGTTGTGAGCTTAGACCAGTGAGCTTTCAAAAGGGCTTCCTTACCTGGTTACATCTCCCATACCACCTACCACGGCAAACTGGTCCCTAGGCACTCTGCCCACCTGCTCCACTTGTAAGTATCCTGTAATTATTGCTGCTCCTGCCCAGCCATTTCAGTATTGCTGGGATGACTACATATCCCGTGATGAGTTGTGTCCTGTCACTCTGAGGTCCTCTCTCTTCCTTCCCAGAAGTAGACAGGGTCCGATCCATGAAGCAGTGGAACTGCTAATGTTAGATTTGGGGTGTGGAAGGGAAGAAAACTAGAAAGCTGTAGACCTTTGTCCATGTCTGCTGGGGATGGGGGGAGCCTACAAGACATCAAAAGGAACAGGAGAGCTTAAAAAAGCATGCTATGCCTTCCCGATACCCAGAAATTAAACCTTTGATGCTGCACCCCAAAGCTGACATGCCATGAAGTTACTCACATGTTGGCTACAAAAAGCCAGATCGACTTACAGACAAAAGTTGAACTCGGTTGTTGGGCACTCTGTGACACAGATATCTTGTGAGATTATCTGAATGATGGTGCACAGACAGGCTGAATTACGGTTGCTCAGGCTACCGCAAAGCTGAAACTTCCCAGATTTTTAGCATTTGAGTTGCAAACCAGAGAATGAAACAGTCCCAGCTGCCTATTTCAGTGGAAGGTATTAGACCACAGAAACGCACCACTCTCAGTCAGTTCCTGCTAGAATAACTGGCAATGAGAATTAAAAATGAGTCTTAGGAGAAATGGGGGAAGTGGGAGCTTGCAGGCATGGATTTGGTTTCCAAGTAGAGGTTTCTGAATGCACTCTGAAAACATGGGAGGTGGAATTTCTTCCGACAGATGCATTTGCCAGGGAATGCTGATTCTGCAGAATTAAACCCATCCGTGGTATACAGAGTTTGTCAAACTTGCATTCCCAGGCTCCCTCAGCAGCCAATTTCACAAGCTCCCTCCCCCAGTGCTCTCTGTCCAGCTCATTTTCTGAAGGGCTTTGCTATTTCTGAATAATTTCTGAAAAATTCTGAATTTGCCCAGCTGAACTTGGGTTGCTTCTGCCAACCTTTCTGGTAGACCACCCTATGCTTTGAAGACCCATCCTGCCAAGCATCCCAGGTCGTCCCACGCCACTCCTGCTACTGGGCTCTGCACCTTCAGACTTTCCAACCCTCTATGTCCAATCACTTTTGGGCTCCAGTAAACAGGTCAGGAAGTTGGTTACCTACTTGCCTGGGTCTTGCAAGCAGAGGGCTGTGCATGCAGCAGGTCTATAAATGAAGAGGAGGCATCATGCATGCAGGGGTCTTGCATATGTACAGGTTTGTGTATGCAGGGTTGCATGTATGAAGGGAGTCCTGCACACAGGGATTTCCATGCACATGTTAAGTATGCACACGAGGCAGTTGTGGATGTGTCAGGTGTGTGTGCACACAGGAGATCTGTGCCTGTACGGGGGCATAGATCACGGAATCATTAAGGTTGGAAAAGCTCTCCAAGATCATCTGGTCCAACCATCACCTACTACCAATGTCACCCACTAAACCACATCCCGAAACACCACGTCCCTTTCCTTAAACACCCCCAGGGACAGCGACTCCACCACCTCCCTGGGCAGCCCGTTCCAATGCCTGACTACTCTTTCTGAGAAGAAATGTCTCTTAATTTCCAACGTAAACCTTCCCTGGCGCAACTGGAGGCACATGCAGTGGGTCCTCCTGCCTGCAGTGAGTTGTGGATGCAGAGGGTTGCTCAAGAAGCAGGTTGTGCACGAGTGAGGCCCTGCATGCAGGGGGGTCCTCCTGCTGACGGCTCTTCCCCCACGGAAACAGAGGGGACCGGAAAGTGCTGAGGAAAAAGCCTTGAAGGGAAAGCAGGGAACTGCAGGACCAAGGCAGAACTGCCTCTCCTCCCGCACTGCTTTCGGTCACCCAGCGGGCCGTACGTAGGCATAAAAAGCCGCACCCGCGCGGAGGGGGGGGGCTACATTTCCCCGGCTCCGGTACTCCGGAGCGGGGAAACGAAACCTGGCGCGCCCGGGCATGAGGCGGGGTCAGGCGGCGCGGGGCGCAGGGGCGGCCCGCTGGGCGGAGCGGGTGTCCTTTCCCCGCCCCCGGCGCCCAGACCTGCCGCCAGCCTTGCGCGCAGCCCGTCGCCCTGCGCAGCTCGCCGGCCCCACCGCCGCACCATGAAGGCGCTTCTGCTCGCCGTGTTGGCTGCGGTGCTGTGCGTGGAGAGAGGTAAGAGGTGGGGGCTGCTTCCTTCCTCCCACTCCGGACGCTACCACCTCTTCCCAAGGTCCTCCAGTGTTTTGGTTTTTTTTTTTTTTTTTTTGTTTGCCCAGCCCCCGGTTTGGGGGGAAATTATTGAAGGGGGGGCTTGGGAGGAGATGCTGCGTCTTGCAGGGGGTGCTTTGGAAGTTGGAAGAATGCGGGAGGGGGGGGGGGGTGAGGGTTGCGGAAGGGCTGGGGGGACGGGACTGAGCCGTGCTGGGGGTTGGCGGAGGTTTGAGGTGGTGGGGGTCTTCCCAAGACCTGCCTCTCGGCAATGTCCCCCTTGCAGCAGGAACTTCGGGGCTTCCGTGCATGTATATATGGGTGTGTGTCTCCAGCTGTGTACGTCTATATTTTGGAGCTTTTCCCAGTTGCAGCTCGAACAAAGACCAGGGATGGCTCCGCTCCCCCTTTCGGTGCAGCGAGCCGGGATAACGGCGCTGAAATGGGCTGAGATGCTGCCGAGGGGAAGGAGGGTGGAGGGGAGACGGAGCCCAGCCCCGACAATGGCAGATGAAGCAAAGTCTGGGTAGAACCACTTGTGATCCTGGCTCCTGCCGTTCCCTAGCATCCTTAGGGACAGGCTGGGGTTACCAGCATGTGGGGAGGTGACCCCCAAGAGAGAGGGCCCAGTGGAGCACTCCTGGGGCTGCCACTGAAGCTGGGGAGAATGTGCTTCCTGTTGCTGGGTGTTAAACTGCAAGTTGGCCAAGTCACAGGTCCGTAATCCCCATGACTCCATTTCTGCCTTTCCAAACTCCATGGGGCTATGCAAAACCCTGTATTGTTTCCATATGTCACTGCTTGGAGAAGCCAAACAAAGAGCAAACAGGAGAGTTCTTGGTCGTCTGAGACTCTGGCTCAGGAAACACAGACCCTTCCTGCCTCCCCAGGACACCAATAAGAAGAAACTAGTTAGTTTTCTGCCTTTCTTGTGCCCCCCTCTCCATGGGGTCCATGAAGGAACTGGCAATTCAAGATCTGGGTCTCCATCAGAGCCCAAGCCCAGCTGGTGTGTGCTCAGTTCCAGCCGGGCAGATGGACAGTCCAGGCCCAGGCAGGAAGGGGGTTAATGCTCTCCCCCTCCCCCAAAAAAACACCTTTCAGCATAAGAGTAAGTTCCCAGCCAGGCAAAAGGGTTTCTTAACCAGGCTGCTTTTTCCCCGAACACTTCCAGCATATCAAGGGAGTTTTTTTGCAGAAAAGCTTTGCCCACTGTTCAAAGTGCCCTGAAGATCTGGCATATGGTATATAAGGATCTTGTCTAAGAGCAATGTAAAGGAAAGAACATTTGACATAGAGACCGAACGGAATTGCTGCTGAAGCAACAGCATTTTTCACTGGGGCTGCTGAGCTTTGGAGTGAGCTCTTAAAGGCTTTTTTTTTTTTTTTTTCCCTTTTTCCTGCATTGCTCTTTGCAAGAATGGAGTCAACCTCTTATCTGAGGAATTACCCCAAATGATCTGCTTTTGGAAGCCCTTTGTTCCTCCAAAGAGCTGAACAGCAAACAAATAAACACATAAATTCTTCACATTGAAGAAAACTGCCTTTTCTAGATGGTGAAAACGAGGCTTTTCTTATGCATTGTTCAGACTTAGGCTTTTTTTTTTTTTTTTTTTTACAGCCTTGAGCTCCAACTCTTAGCTCTGTCTCCAGCCGTGTAAAATAATTCTGTTCCCCTCTTGTGCCTTTTGTCTAAAGCACGCAGCCTGCTTGCTCTCTTCACTCTGCAGTGGGTCCTTTAGTTATCTGTTTTGCTTAAGCAAAAAGCAGCAGGACTTAAAACTGAATGTTTCCGCTCCTAAACTATACTGAAAGACTCGCCCATCCTGGAAAGATTTAGTCTACATTAAGACAAGGAGTAATAGGTGTGAAAAAGGACAAGGTGTGGACAGGACAGAGTATTAAAAATATAGATTTAGCGGTAGAAAGTTTCATGCCTGGAGGCGTTTTTGTTTACATATACAAATACTTCAGATGTGTTCGCATCTGAAATCTTTAAGGCTTAATGTATAGCACTGCACCGCTCAACTTGTGCATTCAGCATGGTGAGCAAATACATACGGGGACACATGTGCTGCCATAATGTCCATGGGAAGCCTATAATCCACTTCATTCCTGCTTGCAGATGATTCCCCGGAGATGGGATGAGTCACTTTGCCTCCTCGGGCCTCAGTTTGCCATCAGGGTGGTTGCAAGGGGAAGGGTTTGGGACAGGTCGCCTGAGACTTGAGAGCAAAGACATGGGGAAGAGGGGAAAGGGAGAGAGCCAGGCTTCTCTTCAAGTCCCAGCCTGAGTTTGCAGCTGAGTTTTGGCCAACGAGATCAAAAAATACCACGCATGGAAATGCTTTGAGGTTTCAGCAAGGGACGACAACAGCTTGGTTGGCCCTGTCCTCCTCCCCTGTCCTCGGGGCAACGTCCAGTGACGAATCTCACCTGAGGCCTTTGACTCAACTGGTGGCCCTGTAATCCTGGCTGCGCTGTGTAGGTTGTGGCTGCCGTGCTGGCATGCTCAGGTAACTCTGCTTTGTTGCAAGGATCGTTGGCAGACTGATGATCATGGAAAGCTGTATGAGACAGCCCAGGAAATTCTTGCTAGGGGGTTGTGGTGTTGATTTCGTCTCCAGAGTCATCCAGCTGCTCTGGTGTGACACTCAGGACCTCCCACTAACCAGCTTTAATCTGTTTTCGTGAGATATGCTATTATGTTTTTGTTTTCATCCCCTGCCTTGGCCGTGGCTGCTCAAAAGTCATTCTTCTGAGCACAATTGTTATTTTTTTCCAATTTTCCTGTGAAGGGCTTTTTTATATTTTTCTGAGAGAAACAGGATTGAGAAGGACCTCAAGAGGTCAGGCAGGCCAGTGGCGGAGCAGGACAGCTGTTATTAATATTTATCCAACTTGCTCTTCAAAATACACCACAGCAGGGACTGCCAAGCCTTAGCAAGCTCTATCAGGGCTTCTCCAGCATCGCCTCCTTAGGGAAATCTGTTTGTCCTGGGGTTGGAAGGGGTAGGAGCAGGAATGAGGCAGCCTTGCACTTCCTATCCTGAATTTGCCTCCCCTCCATTTTGGATCCTATAAACACGGAAGAGAAAGGCAGGGCCTCATGGAAGGGTTTGCAGTCTGAGGGCTCCAAAAGCAGAGCCCGTCAAGCGTTGGGAATGGCCCCGATCTGTCTGCGTATGTAGGTCAACAGTTGCAGTGTGAATGTGAAGTTCTTATATGTAAAATACAGAGAAGATCATCCATCTACTGCCAAATACACAAGTCCATGCTGAGTCACTAGTCCAGGCAGTTCCTGTGACCATTTCCCTCCACTGAATGCTATTTCCCAATCTTTCCCTTTTCTTGGATGTGGGATGGGAACTAGTTGGTGCAATCCATCCTGCTGGTGCAGGGTTGACCACGTTTGGGAACCTGCCCTGTAGGAAGTCATGCTTCTCTGCTCTTCCTCTGCCCCAGATTAGAAAGGTTGGTTGCATATGCTGCCTTCATAGTGCTGTGACTCTCAGGGTAATGGGGCATTGCAAGTCCTTGCAGGTCTTGCTGCAACGCTGGGCTTGCTCTGGCTGGGAAATCGTTTCCACCATGTACTCAAGCATAGCCTAAGCATTGTGCCCTGCTGCCAGAGGCAGGCCACGAAAAGCTCAAACCTGTTGTCACACCTGGAGTAGTTCCCATTGGTGTCCAGGGTAGCAGAAGTGAATAAGCCCAAATCTCAGGTTCCAGCCTGCAAGCCTGAACCTGCCTTCGGGTTGGCAGCCGCTGCTTGGGCCAGCTCTTGGTGCAAACAAGACAAGAGCATGCCATAAAGCACCAGGCTGACCTCCAGTTGCATTGAGGCTTTAGCTGGCAGTTAACCCAACTGAAACCTTAAAATGTATCCCTTATGCTTGAACCCTCGGACAAATTTGGGTGGCAAAAAGGCTATCACAGATCGACGCAGCCTGAACAGCAAGCGCGGGCTGTGGCTGGATGCGGTGAGTGCTGCGTGCTGGAGGTGGAGACCTCCGAGCAGTGACGTCTCCCCACCAGCCCCTAACTGAGCTGTGCCTTTCCCTTGCAGCCCACACGCTCATCTGCTTTTCCTGCTCGGATGCATCCTCCAACTGGGCCTGCCTGGCGCCTGTCAAGTGCGGGGAGAATGAAAAGTACTGCGTGACGACGTATGTCGGAGTGGGACTCGGTGAGTGGGGACGGTTCTTCTGCTCTTCCTAGCAGCTCTCTGGGATCACGTGGGGAAGTGTGCGAAGGTTTTCCTTCCTCTGGCTGGAGAAAGGAGAAAGTTCTGTGTGGCAGCTGTGTCGGACCATCCTAAAGGCATTTTGCGAGAGACGTGCTGCCAAACCAAGTCACATTAAAGCCCACGTGTCTGCAGTGCTGCCAGGAGTCCGAGGGGAATATAGGGGTGGAGAGAGGAGGTTGCTGGTGAAAGGGTCAAGGGTGTTGCAGGCTTCCTCTGCAGGAAAGCTCCAGGGTTACTCTTCCTGCTTTTGCTCTGTGCTAGCTCGTGTTGTTTGTCCCTGGGTCCTGCCTGTGATTTTTTGCCCTCTGTAGGCATGGTGGGATTGCCAGGAACTTGCAGATTCCCTCCCTAAATGCCTGCTTTTCACAGAAGGAAAAAAGCACCAAGAAAGCTCCAGGGGATCTCCCAGAGAGGCAGCCTGCTCTGGCAGGTCTCCTGGTGGCATTGCAGAACCCGCATCCCATCCTGGCTTGCCCTGCTCTCCTTCAGCCTCTCCTTCCAACATGCAGGAGAGAAGAGTGTTGCATGCCCGAATTGCAGAGCCCATAATGTGGGCGGCTTGTGCATGCACAAATGGAGGCCAGGAGCTTTTATAAACCTGTCATCTTAGCACACAGTGCTAATGGCTTCCTATTTCTTGAGCTTGCTGCTAAATGCGAGCTGTGCCTCTCTCTCAGCTGAGCTTGTAACGTGGTGTTTGCTCACGAGTCCCTCTCTGGCTTTCCCCATTTCGCTTGAGGAGCCTCAGGGTCAAGCTTGAGTGGGATTTTTGACATTCTCCACCGGAGCTGTGGCAGTCAAATTTTGGCCAGCAGCCTGGAAGGGCTGTCCCTGGGGTGTTGTACGGTCTCTAGGGGCGGTGTGGAAAGTAGGCGGGGGTGTTTCTCGAAGTGTGTGGGCTAGTTGAGGTTGTCGAGAAGTGCTACATCCTCACTGTGCTGCCTGTGACACTCCAGCTTTTTCGGTGCTGTTGTTTCCTTTGCAGCACAGATCAAAAAGCTGAAAGGTTTTAAACCTGTCTGCTTTCTGTTTTTCTTCCTCTCCCCTTCACAACTGAAATTCAGGCAGCAGTTCTGGCCAGTCCATCTCCAAAGGATGCTCTCCCATTTGCCCCAGCGCTGGGATTAACGTTGGCATAGCGGCTGCCTCCGTTTACTGCTGCGACTCCTTCCTCTGCAACATCAGCGGCTCCAGCAGCGTGAAAGCCAGCTACACTGTCCTGGCCTTGGGCATCCTGGTCAGCTTCTTCTACATCCTCAGGGCTCGCGAGTGATGGGGCTGGCTGAGGAAGAGCCGGTGCCCTGGGGACGATGCGGGCTCCCCCGGCGAGCCCACCTCTGCAACGTGGCGCCCCGTCTTCCATGGGCTGCCGCGGGTCTCATTAGCCAATATCTTCTCTATCGCTGCCCACAAGGAGATCCTCTACTTCTCAGCAGGCCTCCGCGGTGGTCGTTTCCCAGACTTTATGCTCTTCCAGCACCAGAGACCTGGGCGGTTGGGCCCAACCGTTCTTCTCTTCCTTCAGACATACCCCGCTGCACTCTTGCACCTCCCGGTGGATTGTTTCAGAAGGGTTTCTGCTTTTTTACCTGTTTCCCCCAGTTTCTAAGGTTGCTTAGATCAAGGTTGGGACTCACCAAGAAACGATTGCCCCCAGACACCGCTCTGCCAAGCGTTCAGATGGTCCTGCCTCCATGGAGATGCCTGGCACCAGCGTGCCCCAACATGAGGTTGGCCCGGGCACGGGGAATGCATGACCCCAAGGGAGACACATTCCTGGGCCCTGCAGCTGGAGTCTCTTTTTATAAATTTCTTCCAACCCTGGGCTGCCTTTTTCTGGAAAACAAATGACGTGTACCTTGTCCCTCTGAGCTCTGTAAGTGCCAGACCTGAATAAACATGCTCCTGTTGTTACCTGAGCTGGGACGTGTGCTGTGTGTTTTTCCTTGGTGCCACCAGAGAGATTAGGAACACTGTTACAGAAAAAACAAATGTTTTGCATGGCATGAGGGCCTCTTACCCTCTCGAGTGGCTTCTGGGTGCTCCATCTCAGCAGTTCATCTCTGAGCAGCAAGCTCACCTCCTCCCTGTCCCTCACCTTTCCGTGGGCCCTGATAAAATACCCCATGGGCAGCTCTTTCCACATCTCTTGAGCATCGCCTTTTCCAGGTGCATTTTAGTGACAAGTGCCAGCTGTGGGTCTGAGTCAACCCCGTCGCTCCTAACACTGGGAACAGGACCTGTACGAATTAGTCTGCCTGTTACAGAGACTTGGTGCCTCGATTTCCCGGCTTACAGACTTGGGATGGTGATAATGGATAAAACTGCAACACCTAAATGATCCAGGGCAACAGGTCTGTTTGCAAAATCTGGTGAAGTCTGAGGCAAAGAGGTCAGATACCTAATTTCAACCTGCAATCCGTGGACGGGCTGATGGTGTGTGTAAGGACTACGGAAGGTGACTTCACTGCCAAACCTGCCATTCCTGCTGTCCTCCAGATCCGAGGATCTTCCCAGGTCTCTCAACAGTGTTGCTTCTGGAAGCTCTCAGCTCTCCTGTGGGAGATGTGTCCTGCTGCCTCTGCATTGTGCTAGTTTATTATCTTCTTTTCCTACCTGCTAGACTCCAAAAAAGCCAAAATTGAGCATAAACTTCGGCAAAAGCTAGTTTTCACTTCCACAGGTCAATCAGAGGTGCACTGAGCTTTTTTTTCTTCTCTAGCAGCAAAAGTTGGGTGTAGCATTGGCACTTTTCAACCTTGCCCTCGTCTCCTCCTTTGTATGTTTCTCCTGTTTTGTGTCAAAAAACAAACTCCCAAGCAGCATGTGCTGTTCAATTATCATGGAATCATAGAATCATGGAGTCACTCGGGTTGGAGGGGACCTTGAAGGTCACCTAACTCCAACCCCTTGCCATAGGCCGGGATGCCACCCACTAGATCAGGTTGGCCAAGGCTCCATCCAGCCTGACCTTAAGAATCATACCTCTGTCCCCATTTAAATCACTAATGAGCAGCTTCTTTTCAATGAAATATGTGTGCAGTTGTACAGACATCTTGCAACGAATGCATTATCATTTTCTTTCCTCTTCCTTCTTCTCCCCATCTTTTAATTAAAGTGACGTAGATGCTAATGACGGCGTTTAGAACGGGAGTTACTGGTCATCGTGACATGACCCGCAATTACGTGATGAGTCTGGTAAGAATGCACCATGCTCCATTATCTCATTGGGCTTGAGATGTGCCTTCCTCTGGTTATCTCATCCTTTGTCATCTGTCAGGGTCAGCAGGGCTTAATCCTGCTGGGACCACAGGGCTCAATGTTCACTGTGACCTGGAGTCCGGCCCTCTGCTATGCACATTAGGTAGCACAGGGCAAGCCGGGGAAGAAGCCAGCAAAAGTCATGTAGTTACTATTCCCTAGCTTCTCTGTGCCTAAGCCTTCTTCCTGAGAGGGTTAGAAACCTTATGTTCAGGGTAAATTTGTTCCTTGCTGCTTGGTGTGAGTAGATGTTGTAGTTCCTGTGGGATTACTGTGGATCAGAGGGATGGGGATGCCATCAGGTGAGACCAAGATAGCACCCACAATGTTCTACCTTTCCAGCAACAGGGTTTTAGCTCTTTTTTCTAGCTACCTGATAAACTTGGTTCTGGACTTAATTATCCTTGCAACAGCTCTACTGCAAGTAAAGAGCTTGTTTTAAAAGCCATCAGCATAGCTGTTTCCTGGTGCGTGTTCACGCTAGAAGGCTATTCTGAGGAAGCCACACTGGACAATCCCTTGGGATAAAGCTACAAAAAAGTTTGGGAGACCTCGTTATTCCTTCCAATGGCCCATTCCTTCCTATCTTGGTATTTCAGAGTTTCCTTGTGCCAGGGACTTGGTTATGCAAGTGAGCAAGGGCTAGCGAAAGTGTGGTCAGCAGGTTCCTTGCCCTATACAAAGTTGTATTTGTGGCATTGCCAGGTTCACAATGAAGTTTGTTTCACACGTGTTCTTGAGTCTATAGGTGATGAGCAGATTGCATATGGAGAAGTTAGTTTTCTTCCATTTTTTTCCCCCCTTTTCACTCTTGTTTTCTCTTTCCCTCCTTGTGCAGTATATTCTTGTACACTTCATATATGGAAGAAGATATATTTGCAGTTTTTCCTTTCAAACACAGCTGGCAAAGATCTCTCTGAAAGATATATGTGTATTTGAGAGACAGAGAGGGTATGGCAGCCTGTCAAATGCAGGAGATGTAATTCAATATTTTAATCCCAGGCATTTTATGAACAGTTCTCACATTTCCTGGTCCCACTGTAGATATTTTTTGCCCCCAAATCCCCAGCACCTGAAATCATGTGAGAACCTCAGCTGTCGTAAAGCCCAGGAGTGAAAGGCCTGAAAATGTGCAGCCGTAGTAATTAAAAACATTAATAATACAAATGAAATAAATAGTAAGAGCCCAGCATTTACAGAGCATTAAAACTGGAGGCTGTTAAACCAAATGCCTGATTTGGAGCTGGAGGGCCATGATGGGACTGCCCTTAAGTGCTCTGAATGTGTTTACTTGGGCTGGGGAATTAGAGATCGAAATCTCAGCAGAGAACTCAGATCTTCACTTTTCCTGACAAGAGGGGAGGTTTTGAGGGGAGGCAGCTTCACTCTGTACAAGCATAAAATATCCTGGAACAGTTTTTGCTGAAAAATGAGAACAGCTTAGGTCAAAACCTGCCCACTTTGGAGCACGCTAATGAGAAAATGGTTTCTGTGCTTCCATCCTGGAAATGGCTGTATTTCAACGGCAGCTGCTGCCATCTACCACTATGTTAACGTCACAAGGGCTCCCATTTTTTATGTACTGTCTGCAAGTGCTCAAAGCTCACTGCAGCACCGGTCCTCTCTGCTCAGGTTCAACTGGGCTTGCTATTTGCCAAAAGGACTTAAAAAACAAAAAACGTTACTCCAATGGTTTTTGAGATTATTTTATTTTATTTTATTAGCAAAACAGCAGACCTTCTCTGTTTGGAAAACACAGACTTGAGGGGACTTCCTTGAAAAAACAGCCAGAACAAATAGGGCCAGTTACTTGTTCGCGGTACTCAAAGAATGTCCTTGCTTGGTGTTGATTTACTCAAGTTATGTGCTACTACAGGTGACTGTAGTCCTGGAGACTTTTGTAATGAAGGTGGCTGTTGGCCCACAACTCCTGAAGGAAGCCTGGTAGTTCTGGTCCTTGGACGCTGTGAGATAGAGGTGCTCAATGCTCTCCCTTCTCTGGGAAAGGCAGATGTGGTGCACATCAGGATGCTTGGAGCTTTAGGTCCCCATCAGAAGGTTCCTGTGAGCCCAATGATTTGCACACAGAAACTGCACACAGAAACTGGGCTCTTTTCCTGAGGTGCTGTGGGTCTTAGCTATTTGGATGGATATGTCTCTGAATCTTCCTTTGTAACTCCTGGAGGAGTTACTTCCCCCCTGGAAAGCTGCTGTCTGAGGGTGTTGAACTGAAACGGAGATAGACACACCCAACTCTGCGGTTTGCTAGGAGTCTTTGTGGTGTACAGGGAAGCGAAGCCCTGAGTCAGTCCTGCCATCTACTGGCTTGTGGTAGACCTGGGAGAGATGCTTTGAAGCCAAGATCTCACAGGTCAAGGAGAAACCCTTAACACAAATAAAACAGAGAGTCAGGACCCAAGGGTGAGCTACCTTTAACCAGATAATTGCATGCAAAGCAGAGTATCGGAGGCATCAGAAGTTGATTGAATGTATTAATTTGTCCAGCTCTGTGCTCTTAGTGTAAATTGAGAAATGAAAGGCATAAAAGGCTTCCCAGGTCCAACATTTTCCAAGGGAACACTTTTCCAGCCCCAAACCTACCACTTCATCAAAACCGAAACACTTCATGAAATTATAAGGCCAATAAAGTGTTATAGAAAAAAAAATATTGTCACATTTTATTTCAGCTTTGTTGAATGATCTCATTTCACTGGAATGGTTACATTGAAATGTTGATTTTACTAATACATATGTGTGAGCTTTGTAATTGTGTATTACCTTTATTGCAACAGAATAAGCAGAATAAAGAAATATTGATTTCTTTCAGTATATTAACATAAGTACATGTGCAGTGTATGTTACTTAATGTTTGTTATACTCTAATAAAACTATATGGAATTAATAAAAAAGGTACACTTGGAACAATATTTTTTTCTGGATGGTTCTGTGTTACATATATTTTTTACAGATATTACCTCTTGCTTCACTTTTTCTTTTGCTTTCTTGAAAGAAACAGCTCGGGTTGGATTCAAAGCCTAGCACTGGGCATTACAGGCTGATCAGGAAGACCACAGACATGAAGCTGAGCCTATAGGCTATAGGGAGGGATAAATCGGTACTTGTCATCTCAAGGCCATTGGAGTCTTTTCCTGTTGATGGATAAAGAACAGGGATTGTCTATGCCTTCAATAGCTGTGCTCATAAATATCATTGAATGGCCATGACCCTCATAGGAATGGAGTTAGGATTGTCCTTTGAGCCTGCACTCTTGTGGGAGAGGATGGCTATTTTGGGCACATAATGGCCCCTGTGTGGGTGTCTCTGGGCAGCTGCTCCTCTTCCTGAGCTCCTCGGGGCTGCAGTGCTGCGGGAGCTGCTCTGGAGACTCCCCCCTGTTCTCCTGAACCGGGGAGCATTCCTGCTGCTTTGCCAAGATGTGTAGTTACAATTTTTGTTTAAAGCTTTGTTATTTTGGGGGCCCCGAATAGCTCAGTCTCATGGGAGAAGGAGATTATGTTCCCTGGGGAACGTATGGTAAATGCAGAATAACAGCAATGGGCTGTCAGGAGTTTCTTAGGAACAGCCATAATCTGGTTGAAACAAATAAAAATATCTTTCTTTTTCTCTGGATAACCCCAACCTGGGCTTTGTCCTTCCTGGGAAAGGGTCTTCTCCACTGCTCCCTCTCTTTTCAATTTATATTTTGCAGCCTATGAGTGCTTTTGGGAGGGGACAGCACTGCACACACAGCAAGTGGGGACAGAAGGAACCTGTTCCCAGGAGGCTACACCTGCTTCGTGCCGGGTATTCCTGTCCTTTCTGCTCACGTTGCCTCCCATGTCCCTGCTCCTGCTCCTCACATATGGACCTATCTGTCTCCAGGCAGGCCCAGGATGTGCTGTTCCACGTTTTGGTGTTCAGAAAATTCATGTAAAATGGTGCTGTTTCATCAGATCTGAGAGCGGACGCCATCAGTGTTTTGACCCAGAGGTACCAGAGGTGTTTCCTTCATTAAGGTCCGTATTTTCCAGTGAGCTTCGTTAAGAGATGCAGTGATACCAATGCCCGAAAGTATTTCTGGAAACAAAACAACACGGGTCGCTGTTTCGGTTGGCTCTGCAGATGTTTCTCACTGGCATTCCAAGGACGTGTTGATCATCTCAGGGTATGAAACACCCTGCGCTAGGTGACAGGCTTGCAGCAGCAGCATTCCTGCCCTCCCATCCGTGCCCTTTTCTGTCCCTCTGGATCAGTAACTCATGCCTCTGCTATAGCCATGGCACACGCAGGTTTTGGAGGAAGGAAGAGTTCTGGAGCTGGAGGGGAGTCTCCAAAAATCAGGTTCTTTTGCTAGTTTAATGTAATGAAGTTGATATAAACATGTAGGTAGATAGCTTGTAAGCCAAAATTTGAGGTTTGAATGCTAAAGGAAGAAAGAACCCAACTGAATCAAGAGCCCTATATCCCTTCCAGTGCTGAGCGTCTCCATTTCCTTTCCCTTGTTTCTTTTTTTTTTCCCCAGTTTGTGGTTATTGAGGTCCACATGCAAGACTACGGGGAGCAATGGGGAAGCCAGCATCCCAAGGATGCAATGCTGAGCCCATAGCCTGAAGAGCAGCTGTGATGGAAAGAGGCTGGAAAGATAGGAGGTGCATTGCTGTGGGAACATGCTCTGATCTTCCTGTTTATCATATCCCAAGTGAAAAAGCGATTTAAAGCAATGCACAATGGCCATATGGCTTGGTGGCCTGGCTCCGCCTGTGACACAGGAACACTTGGCCATCCAAGCTGCCATTATGTTAATAACACTTGTCCTTTATATAGCAAGAATCAGTCTAGCACATCTAAAGTATAACACATACATCATCAAACCCAAGGGGGGAGAGGTGTGAGCAGCGTGCCGTGCTCTCCATGCCAATTAACACAAATAACAACTGTGTGTGTTGTGTGTGATTCACACAGGTTCTTGTCATGCCCACATCACCAAGAGCAACGTCACATTGTTGTCCCTGAGCACCAAGTGCTTCTGGCTCCTTGGTTTTCTTCTCATTGCCAAAATTGTGGGGATGCAGTCACCCATTGCTGCAGGAGAGTCTGAGCTTTGCATGAGGGCCCCTTCCTGAGCGCAGACCAGCCAAACCTCCTGGTCCTAGGAGAGGCACCCACTTAGTATCATGGCTAAAACTATTAGAAGAAAGATGACAAGAAAACAAATACAACCAGTCAATAAGTGTGGGGTGGTGGTACTTTGTAAGTGACCACTTTGCAATGCTCAGGACATTTATCAGGGCAAGGCATTGCTGTTCCTCAATTGAGATTGGAGTTCAACACATGGTTTGTTCAGGGCAGCTTAGGTAGATTAATTTTTTTCTCCTTTTTAAATTTTCATGTGTATGTAACTCATCCTAAATCTGGTTGGAACCAATTGAATAGGAAACACTGTTTTGGAAACTGTGAAAATAAAAAAAAACTACAAAAATTTTCCTAATAATACCTTCGTTTTGAGGGGGAAATGAGCAAGAATCAGGCATTGGCATTTCATTCTCTTGTCAGAAGGTGGCAGTAGCAGGCCCTAGATCTGTCCTTAAGAGCTTGGTAGGTTGTCCTGGGGTGGGTTTGTTGATGTATCAGGACCACAAACCCCTTCTGCTAAGGGAGATCACGCAGCAGGAAGCTTATCTGGAGCCTGGAGAGGAGGAAGAACTGCGTTAGCCCAGCATGCTCTTGGCTGCATCCCAAGTGTGGAGACACCACAGCCTTTTTCTGGGCACTTGTTCCAAGTTTTGAACACTCAACATAGAGAAATATTTCCCTTCCTGCCATTTGAGGCTAGTGCTGCTTGTCTTGTCCCTGGGCATCCTCAACGACAGCCCAGCAGAGCCTTCTCTTTGGCCCTCTTTTTTGAATGTTGTTAGATTCCATGAGCTCTCTCTTCTCTAGGCTGAACAATTCCAGTTTTCATAAATTCTTATATCACCTGTGGTCAAGCCCTTGGCCAAAACACATGAAAACATGGGATCACAGCAATGTGGCAGGATAGCTCACATAACAGCTTGCTACCAAGGATGGACACAGGCTCTTTAGGAAGGACAAGCTCTGAAGGTGAGGAAGAGGAGCAGCCCTGCATGTGAGGAAAGCTGAAGTGCGTGGAGCTCTGCCTAGGGATGGGTGATGAGTCAGCTGGGAGCTTATGGGATTAGCAGGCAGATCAACAGCAGTGATATTGTAGTGGATGTCTGATACAGACCAGGAAGAAGAAGTAGATTTGGCCTTCTTCAGACAACTGGAACAAGGCCCACATTTGCAAGCTCTTGTCCTTGTGTGGGGTCTTTACCACACCAACGTCTGCTGGAGGAAAAACACAGCAATGATTGGGGGTGACCGAGGAACCAACAAGTAGAGGTACTCTTGTGGACATCATACTTGCAAACAAGGAATTGAAGAATTACAAACTCTCAGAATGGTTGAGGTTGGAAGGCACCTGTGGGTTCATCTCATCCAACCCCTGCTCAAGCAGGGCCACCCAGAGCAGCGTGACCAGGACCATGTCCAGGTGGCTTTTGAAGATCTCCAAGGAGGAGACTCCACAACTTATCTGGGCAAAAAAAGAACACATGGGGATGTAAGGACTTGGGGCAGTGACAATGAGCTGGTGGAATTTAATATCCTGAGAAAATGGAACAAAACAGAAAGCAGCCTCACAACTCTGGATTTCAGAACAAAAGACTGGCCTGTTCGGGGATCAGCTTGGAAAAATCCTGTGGAGACCATCCTGGAGAGAAGAGGGATCCAAAAAACTTGTTTGATTTTCAAGGATCACCTCCTCCAAGCTCAGGAAAGGTCCATCCCTGTGGGCAGGAAGTCAATCAAAGCTGGCACGAAGTCTTCATGGATGAACAAGGCTGAGAAACAGCCTTTAGAGCTCCTGACAAAATTCAGAGATGAAAAGGAAGCATACAGGAGGTGCAAGCAGGGATAATGTCCTGGGAGGAATACAGAGACATCTGAGCCTGCAGATGGGTACGTCCACCTGCAATTGAGTCTGGTGAGGGTTATGAAGGGCAACAAGAGAGGCTTCTACAGGTGCATCAGCATCAAAAAGAAAGCTGGGGTAAACACTGCTAAATGGGGTGGGAACCCTTGTGACAAGGGCACAGAAAAGGCTGAGGTACCCAATGCCTTCTTTGCTTCAGTCCTTAATGAAGTCCTTACTGAAGGTTGGCCTTCAAGAAATAGCAGTCCATGAACCAGACCGAGAGAGAATTACCTTCAGTGGAGGAGGATCAGGTTAGGGAACATTTAAACAAGCGGGACATAGACAAGTCCATGGGACCTGATGTGTTGCACCCACGGGTGCTGAGGGAGCTGGCTGGTGACATTGCAAGGCCACTCGTGATTATCTTTAAAAAATCATGGCAAATGGGAGAGTTTCTAGATGGCTGGAAGGAAACAAATGTCAGTCCTCTCATCAAGAAGATCAAGGAGCATCTGGGGAACTGCAGGCTAGTCATCCTCACCTCTGTCTCTGGGAAGGTGATGGAGGAACCAGTCCTGGAAATTGTTTTTGGGCACAAGAAGAGCAAGAATGTGGTCAGGAGTAATCCACATGAATTCACAAATGATAAACCATGCCTCACCTACTCGATATCTTTCTATGATGAGATGACTGGCTTGGTGGAAGATAGGAGAGCAGCGGATGACCGGTGCCCATGAACTGCTCTCAGACCTTTCTTTGCTCATTTGCAAGGAGCATCAGAGAGGCTGAACTGCTCACCTGGCTGGGAAACATTACATCTCCATAGCTACAGAGCTCCTTCCCTCACATTACAGAGAGATAAGCTCCAGGAGCCAGCAGCTTCTGATTCAGAAGCATTTTCCTGAAACCTTTAGGCATCTAGAGATGGCATCTAGTGGGAGAAGGTCCAAGTCTATCACCTGGGCAGTGTAGGTATCTCCAAGATGCTTGGGCTTTCTGCTGGTTTGAGCAGACTGAACTCGGGGAGACATTCCTACCAGGCTTCAGCCAAAGATAAGCAGAAGTTCCAGCTTCAAAGCCAAGCACTGTAGCATTATAGGAAGCCAAAAAAAAAGCCTGGAGACAAAACTGCTTCCTTTCAGTCAGGCTGTTTTCTGTTTTACATGTATTGTCCTTTTTATTCCCTTCTGGGTCAATGAGAAGTGACTCAGATAGGAAAGTATCTCTTGTTCATTGAATTAAGACTTGAAGAAACATAGGGGATAATTAAACTGGGTGACAGAAAAGCTGAGCAAGTGATTTACATTGCTGCATCATTAACAGTGCCTTGGAAAGCTTGTTGGAGAAAATAATCTTGATTACTCCCTAAGTCAGGGAGTAAGGTTGTTGAGAAGGGGAAAAAAAAAAGCAAAACAAACAAAACAAAACAAAAATGAAAAGTGAAAAATGAAACAAACAAAAAAACTAAAAAACAAATCACAAACAAAGGCAGGAACTAGAAAAATTTGTTACAGAAGGAATACAAATTCACACTAGCTATAAAGATATGACTAATCTTTTCAATGCACATTATGAATAGAGATGGAGAACACACCTTGGTAGTTACTAACTCCTGGAAAATCCTCTACAGGACCCCTATCTCCATCTGAAGGTCACTGGCCAGGCAAATGACAAACATGAAGGTCCCACCCAGAAAGAATTAAATGCTACACATAGATTAATATAGATAATTACCTAAGGGAAAGAAGCCCCTGCATCGAGTTCGAAGGAAAAAAAAAAAAAAAGGATAAAAAAAAAAAGCAGGTGAATCATTACAAGGAACGTGACTCCTTATAAAAATAAATCATCTTGTTCCCTACCTCTCCATATCCTGGTGATTACATAAAGCATCACTGATGCTGAGGCAGAGGAGATTGATTTAGTGAGGTCTGGTAGGAATTTGGGAAGAGCAGCAGAATTAAGGAAACCCCTCGAACCCAGGGTCTCGTCTGATCTGCCAGTCCCACATCATGCACTAGCCAACAGCCCCTGTGCCCTAATCCAATATCAAGGTGAAAAGCAATGTGGAGAGAGCTGCAAAGATTTCTGGACTCAACTGCGACTCCAGACTATGGAGGAATGACCTGCTACCAGGAATGAAAACCACAGCTCTCAGCCCAGCACAGTGCTTTGAGCCTCCAGCTGGTCAGATCAAGGAGACAAGTGCCCTTTCCCCAAGGGCACCTTCCAACGACTCAGTTCCAGGAATTGCGTGACCTTTATGGGCTTGAGGGAGGGCTGAAATGTCTCACAAAGCTGTGCCAATATAATGGTTTTAAAGCCAGCCCAAGACGTGTTGGATTTTTGCCATACATTGTAGGGATTTGTAGTAAAATCAATTAGTAGGAATAAGGCTGCTGTGACTAATGAGCTAATGAGTGATGCCTGAGTGGAAATGGCTCCAAGAGAACTGCAGAGCCTGATACATTATTCATAGGGATAGGCCAAATTCTGTCTTGGCACTGTTTATTTATTTTTTTATTTGCTTTTCCAGGTTTCCCTTTAAATTTTAAAGATATTCCTCATCACAGAAGGAAATGGAGGAGGGCAAAGATGGATGTTTAATTCCTCTCTTTCTAGGTGTGATGTGGCTCTCGCGACACATAACTTAATCATATAACTCATATAACTTAATCTCTCTGCACACCAGCAGGTTTACTGATTAGTCAAATACTCTCTGCTGGCTTCTTTAAATGGCTTTCATAGAATCATAGAATGGCTTGGGTTGGAAGAGATCCTGAAGATGATCTAGATCCAACCCCCCGCCATAGGTAGGGATGCTACCCACTAGATCAGGTTGGCCAAGGCCCCATCTAACCTTCATCACTGAGGTTATTCTGAAGTTACTAGGAGAAAATCATGAACTGTTTTTAGATTTCTAATACATAGCTTACATAATGGTTATGATTCACCCTACAACATGCCCCAACTTAATGTAAAAGATGAATAAACTGATTAATTTTCCAAGGTCATCTGGTAAATCATTGTTAGATCTAAGAATAAACTTCTAAGCACCTGGTTTTAAGGACAACACTCGCTCCTGTTGCTTCCAGTAACTCATGCACCTCTTATCAGGGCTGCACAAAAATAGCAGAAGAGTACTCATAGAAAAGAAGCATTAACTAGTGGTTAAAGCATGTGGAATACAATGACGTCTCTATTTCTGGAGTTGCTACTACCTTGATCCATAAGCCTAATTAACCTCTCTGCATCTCAGCTTCCTTATATCTGATCTTGATATAATGTTTACTCATCTTGCAGGAGTATTATCAGGTTTAACATACCTGTAGGTGTGTGGCACAAGCTTAGTGCTAGCATGCAACACTGTTATATCAGCACCCCTCCATGTCTACCTTTGAATCCGATCATAGCTTTTGCTCATATGTATTTCCTCTACGGAAAGCTGTGGGATTCCTAGCAGATATGGATAGAGATGAACAGAGTCAAGAAAATGGAGGGTTTAAAACGATCAAGTCAAGAAGGCTCTAAATTAAAACCAGTACCTGCATTCTCTAAGCACACATTCAGCCTGGGCTCCCTGAAGCTCTACCACAGAGGTGGATGGGCATCTCTTAGGACTTGTTGGCAAGTTCTCCTCAGCCTGGTAATTGGGGAATGTGAGAAAGTCTTCTGGGAGTTTAGGGGATTTGGAGGATATTGCATTTGGAGACAGTGGTGAGGTTATGGGATATTACCTGTAAGGATGCAACCACTGCAAGACTGCTTCCACCAGATGAAGATGCCTTCTTTAGGAGACTGTTTCAGCTGACCAGGTAGGACAGGAAAGTGGCTTGGCACAGGTTTATCAGGTTGGAAGTAAAAATTCCATTGACCTTTTCCTTTCATTTATGACAACAAATGCCTCCAAAATGCAGAGAGTTCTTGTGCTTGTCTGCATTTGAACACACACAGTAGAAAATGTCTTTTTCTTTTTTTTTTTTTCCAATTCATCTTGTAAGTTTTTGAGGCAGATTTATATAGCTTGTGTCCTTTTTGCTCTTTTCCTTCTCTGTAATTAATGGAAAACCCCCAACACAACACACTGTGAATACCCACAAAAGAAGATGGAGTTCAACGAAATGTTGTTTGGATGTTCCTATTACTTCTTGTTATTTCTTTGGTTGCTTGCCAACACTGCAAAGCAATTGCATAAGGTGCGTGTAAAAGAAGAAACATTTCAGGTGCTGCCTAAAGATGCAGATAAGATCAACTGAAACCGTAAACAAGTGACGTATGTTGTCAACCCCCAAAACAACCCTCCAAACAGAAGGAATGCACGGGATTTAAGCAAGGTTTCAGCATTATAAAGATTCTTCCATCCAAAAACGTAGAATGTAATGAAGATCAGATTTCATATGCGCATGTGAAAACAATCATCTCGTGCACATTTTCTGAGGCCACTTAATACCAGAAACTAGACACCACACCCCTTTCCATGTTTAGTTTTTTTCTTAAGAACAAAGCAAATATGACCAGAGTATTTCCCCTTCCTTAATAGGATTATAAAATTCTCTGCTGAACATGATGAATGTCAAACCAAGAATATACTGAAATAACTTTCCCTGGATAATTTAGAGCAGGAAATAACTACTAGACTTTTATAATCACCATAATGACTTTATTATGGAGCTGCTGTGAAAACAATGGGTCTGAACTCATAAAAGCATAGATCATCCAGAAGTGTTGCTTGTAACTGAGGTTGGGCTTGCTAAAATTACGAGACTGTCACTGGAGCTTTAGGTTTGGACAGAAGAGGGCCGAGTTGTTTATTTGGGAAGAGAAGACCCACAAGACCATTTATTTTTAACATTTCAAGAACTCTAGTGATATTAGCCCGGAGTGAAGTCCTTCTGATGGTGTGATAGTTAACAAAGATGGTGGGAGCATCTTCAAGAATACCTTTGTTTCAGCTTTCCCTTCTTCCTTTCCGTATTAAAAGTGTGTGTTGATTGTGTGGGGGACATCTGGGATAACCACAGAAAGTCTCTTCTTTACTGCTATTTTGCAGTCCCACAGTCCAACTTGCCCACCACATGCAGTAGTAGATAGGATTCACTAGCATGGGGCTGGCCAGAGACACAGGAAAGACAGGTTGATACCTGGAGCAGTAGGATTTGGGGATGAGAAATACATTGTGTCTGGCAAAGAAAGAAGTCATGGGCTTGTCACCACGCTTGGAGAGGGTTGGCTTATAGCAGAGTGGCTTCTCCAGGCACTATGCTCCCTGAATGGCTTGGGATAGTGAGCCTGAGGGAATTCCTTGGCCCAGACTTTCATGTCCTGGTCCTGCTGCCTTCCCAGGTATTCTCACACCACTTACATCCCTGAAGGGCAGGGAGAGGAGGAAGGCAGCTTGCTCCTACCCACAGGACTCTGAATCCCTGCTCACAGCTTGGGGAGAGGTATTGCACTACCCCAAACTCAACCGTGCTCTTTCCAGCGAGTAAGGGATTGGAAGCCAGCTTTCCCCTTCTTAACCCAGTCTGGCTTCTGCTGAGGGCAAAAGCATGGAGGAAAAAAGCACATGGGATTTAACACCTTGCTGTTCACAGCTACAGATGATTTTTCTCAAGATGTATGGAAACAACCCAGGTTCCTCTAAACATTACCAAAAAAAGAAGAAATATCAACAAGCTGCAGGGCAAGGTGGAGGTGTTGGAATGATTTAATACCCCCAGGCTTGCACATGATGCCTAGACACAAAGGATCTAGCTTAAGCACCTCAGCTATTGTCCACCATGTAAACCCTAATTTTCTTCTCCAAGGAACATGAAAAGAAATGACGGTATAGCGGGAGGTGGGGCTTGCTTTGTGGATCATTCAATACATTTATGGCTCAGTCAGACTCGTTTTTCCAGTAGAATTGGATCTTGGGTTGGAATTGGTACATGGCAAGGCACCACCAGGAGGTGTGCCATTAAAGCCAGTGGTGAAGACTGGTGGCAACCTAGTGACCAGGCGACGAGAGCCCGCGCAAGATGAAGCTGCTTCTGCCTCTTCTCTTCGTTGCCATCACTTGCATGGAGTTTGGTAAGTTCCCACTCCAATTTATCCAAACTGCTGTGGGAGGTGAAGGCTGAAGGGATGCGGTGTGCTCTGTTCCCACTGAGGCCCGTGCCTCCAACTTTGAGGAATTTTCAGCAAAAAACCTGTCTTGGGAGTATTTCCATCCTGTCAGGCTTTCAGGGCCATCATGGTCTCATTGGGACTGTTAGTTCAGGCTCTGTAAGAAGTGTTAAAAATGAAAGGTGATTATACCGTGTCATTTCTTTAATGCAAATTTCAGTCCCCCCTTTTTATGTGTTCTTGCTCAATCCGACTCTCATCTTTTTTTTTTCTTTTTTTTTTTTCTTTTTTTTCTTTTCCTTCTTAATTTATGCTCCTCTTTTGATATTTAACCCTGAAGCCAGCCAGCCTGTTTAATGCAGTGTGTGTAGCGGGTTTCTCTAATTATATGTTGCGCACATAATTCATTAGACTTCAGCCATCAGAAGTGGGAAAGACAGGCTGGGACACAAAGCTGGTGACCCACGTACTGCAGGGCTGATTTTTCCAGCTCCATTTAGTAACACAGTGCAGTCTGCATGAAGCCAGGAACAGTTTTGCCAGACCACCTTGGAAAAAGTGATGTATTTTGGGAAATTTGCTCCTTTGAGGGAGGATCTGGGGGTTTGTCACCATAGGGAGTGTGACCCCCTACCATCCTCCCTGTCTCCTTGCTGTCCCCACTGGCAACTTGCCACCTTGCTGGGTGGACAACATCAACCTGATATTGGGATCCGTCTGGGATGTGGAAGTAGAGAACAAGCCCCATGAATCCCCTTTCTTCAGGGACGCTATGCAAACCTTACCCTTATATTTCCAGTGGGGAAATTCGATTGCTTACCCTCCGTCACCAGCTCCATGGAGCCAGGCACGGAGGGGTGTAAGGCAATTAGCTGTTTACATTCCCGAAGCAGTAGGAAATCCCCTTATCGCACCAGCCCCACATGAGCAGTGATGCCATAGCCTCTAATGGTGGAAGGTGTACAGAACACCCTGGCATAGACTCCCCATTCTTTCATACTGCCACCAGAATAGCTTCTTGCTCAAAAACTGATTTTATATTGCTGATGCCAAGTTCAGAGCTTGGGTTTGCCCTGATGTTCAAGGCAAGTCTTTTGCAGGGTAAGGAGCTGTGGTTGTTCTTGGGATACACACATACCCTGGACGTCTCAGGATCCAGCCAGTGCAGGGTATGGTTTTATCAATGCCTGGCTGGGACAATGAGCCAGGATTTTTTCTTACATATTTATTTCCTCTTTATGTAAGGATGTTTTCCTTCTGCCATCTTTGGGTCTACGGAGTGGGTTCTGCCAGGGAAGGCAAGTGGATGGAGAAAGAAGGGAGCTTTGGAGGTTTTTTTGGGGGAGAAGACGGAAGCTGTCTGGGGAGCAAGGGCTGGCACAGCAGCTCTGTGTCTTTTTTTGTTTAATGCACTGACTGTCCTGTTATCTCTAACAGGACTTCTTGTGTCTTTTTTTCTTTTTCTTTTTTTTTTTGGTGTAATGCACTGACTGTCCTATTATCTCTAAGACATAGTCACTGGTAGTCCAAAGCTTTGGGCTGCTTGTGCTGTACCAAGATCAATGGGTGCCTTATGCGCTCAACACAGCTGCTGCTGCAGAGATCAGACATCACTGGTCTCTAGGAAAGGGCACATATATATACATATATATATATGTTTCGTCATTATACCCTATTCATTCAAAAGTTTCTTGTCTGCTTGTCAATAGGCAGCAGTTCAGAGAGGAAAGTCCTTAATTAACAGAGGACAGATTGGAAAGAAAGGAACTTTGTTGTCAGGTCTCCTTAGGGGAAGTGGTCATCTGAAAGCACTTCATGAAACAGAAAAGCAGCGGGGTTGGATACAAATTTGGTCTAGGATTAACTCATCAACTTTTTTTTTTTTTTTTTTTTTGCCATCCTGCTCAATGAGACTCTGTCAAGAGCTGGGGAAAAGAGGCTGCTGTGTGGTCCAGGGCCACCACATTGCTCCTTGCCCACTTCCCCATCCCATTTAGGTAGACATCGTCAGGATGTATGCTTTGATTTAGCAGGCAAACATGGGCAAATCTTGGAAACTTCATAGTGGATTTGGCAAGGAGAATTTTCTTTCACAAAGAAAATTCCTCTTTCATCCTCTGCAAAGCTGGAGGAAAGCCAGGATGCATCTGCAGAAACTCTGAGCTTTCTTCTGGACATGAATGGGATCTGAGTAATTATGGCACTTCCTAGAAAGGCAGTTAGAGGTGAATGATGGAAGATCTACCAATATATAAGTGAAGCTAGCAAAATCTCTAAGAAATTCCAACATTTTTTTGCTTATTTATGTTCTCTTTTGCTTTCAGCTCACCAAGAAGGATGTTATATCTACATTGAAATAGTTTAAGAATTTATATTTTCCTCTTTTAAAGAAGGCTTGCAATTTGCAATTTGTCCCCATTCATTCTCATCCTGTGGTTTCATTTTTAAGCTACTGCATATCTTCTTGTCTATGTGTAAGTTCATAAGCGCTTAAATCAAAAAAAGGGATCACTGCAGTTCTGCTACCTTCTCTAATATATACTCTTCAGAGCTAGGCCAGACAGATATCCCAGAGCTTGATTAAACAGGGCTTTTATTCCCCAAGTCTTAAAGTCTTTAAGTTATGGTGTTTCTTCTCTGCTTTGTGAGATGCCAGCTCACCATGACTACTGAAGTACTACTTTTTTTTTTTTAACCTCGAAAAAAAAGATATACTCATAGCTACTATTTAAAATATTCACCTATGTTTGAACCTGCTAGTCTGAATAAAGTTAATGAAAATACTAAGTTTGCACATGTTGGGGACAATGATCTTTTAATTTGACATCCCTTTGAGTTAATACTTTGTATTTTATTTATTTTTTTTTTCAAAGATAAACACAAATTCTGTGGCTTTGACTTGTCAGGGAATGAGTATCATGAAATCTGAGAATAATGACAAAGCTTCCTCCCTAAAGATGCATTTGACAGCTGTCAGACAGAGAATTAACACAAACAAAGCATCAGTCCACAGTGAACAAAGTAGGATAACAAAGTGAGCTTTGAATGAAAGCAAGACAATTGCTGGGGCTACTTATAAAAGGGCTCTTTCTGGGTTGTTAATTAGGGTGAAGCTGCAGGTAGTGTCTGTTTTCATAAAGTGACTTGCTTGCCTCAGCCTGCTCTTATAACAGCCTATTTCAGGTGTGCTGAGATGAGCCAACTAGTTTTCTTTTTTAATGGGGTTTAAAGTATTTTCACCAGGACTGCCACACAGATGGCGTAAGAAGGGCTTTCCAGACAGGACTGCATGTTATTGAGGAGGAGCTGCTGGCCTGTGTTGGTACCAAAATGCATTGCTATGCCTTCAAGGCATTGCTATGCCTGCAGGTGTCTGGCTGGCAAGTGGAAGAGAGGACCAAGATCAAGTGTTGGGTTCCTCGTCAAGACCTGCAGAGAGCAAAGTGCTCTCGACAGCTTGTCCAAAAATGGCTTGTGTTGCCTTGGAACCTCAGAGCTGGGTCATAGGAAATATCAATCAACTATTTTGGCTTGATGTCTTTAGCTTGGAATGCTCTGGGAGGGTCAGGAGTGCTCTGGGAACACTATGTCATTGTGCTCTGGGCTCCTTGGTATCTCCCTGTGAAACCTCTCCAGCTCCAAAGACTTTAAGCACTGACGGGCTCAAGCTGTGGTTATTCTGCATGTCTAGGAGGCAATTTCAGCCCAACGGGGAAGTGATAAAGGGAAGCTAGGAGACTGTGAGAGATGAGGCAGGGTGAGCTATCTTGGACTGGATTTGGGGTCTTGGGTACCAAAGTGCCTTTTTATGGCCTCTTTCTAGATCACAGCAGCCCAGAACATCTCCCCATGGAGTCCATTATTGCTCCCAGAGTTATCTTCTTAAAACAACTTTTAACACATTCTTAAAGAACTAGAATCTCAGGAGAGGGGAAGGGTCATGCTTAACTTACTCCCATGGCTCAGTTAATATGATGGAGACAGTTTCTTCTCCCTGGGACAATCTCCTACCCAAGAGCTCCCAGTCTTTGGAGAGAGGTAACAGTGGTCAGCACCAGATGAAATTCTCCCTGCTGCAATTCATGCTCAAGTCTGACTTCCTGGTGTGTCCAGATCTCTTTCTGGTGCTCTGTTAATGTAATGACAAGGAGAAAAGTAGATGTAGAGTAAGAACAGTTGGGGTAAATCAGCTACAAATATGTTTGCTGTCCGGTGGGAATAAAAGATAAAACCAACTTGGGGATGTGGTTGGCTGACAAGCAGGATGGTTAGTGGCTTGTCATAAACATGTGAAGCAGGGCCTATTAGCTAATTGTGATAATGGTTAAAAGAAAAACATCTTGCAAATTGCACAATTGAAGGGTTGGGCTTCTCCTGGCTCTTTGCATGTCTTAGCTGGCTGCTGGCACCTGGGGCAAGATCTTCAAAGAATTCAAACACCAAGATGTTGTGTTTCACTAAGCCTTTCTTGTTGGCATCCAGCCACTGTGCAGAACAGGCAATGCAATTACCCCACAACAATAAGGAAGAAGCAGGTGGGTCAAACTGCTCTTCCTCCCTATATTTGTGAATATAATATTGATCTGTTTGTTTTATCATCTTCATTTATTTTCATTTAATGTTGGGATGTCCCATCACATATATACTGCAAGTTCTGGGGTGCAGAACCAAAAAATAAGTAAAATTACCCTTAAACTCTTCTGTGGACTACTTCAGACCTACCTGAAAAAGGAAAAAAACAATTTGCCACCACCCCTCGATAACAAAACAAGAGCAGAAGGACCCAAACATTCAGCAGCCAAGTGTAGACAGGATTTTCCTGTATTGTGGGTCCTACTGCATGTAGCTCTGTCTTTCCTGACTTGTCATAGAGGGGTCTGAACCTACATCTGAGGCTGTGTTTGGATGCCAAGACTACTGTATTTTTCATTCCCCTTGGAACAAATATATTTTACCAATCTATTCCTGTGCAACCTGTGATAATTTTGGAGAGCTATCTTCCACAGAGTTTTCTAGGCATGGACAGAACCTAATGGTGTACAGTAAGTCCAGTCTCATGTTTGTCCTCCTTATAGCCCAGACCTTGCAGTGCTACTCCTGCCATGAACCTACAGCCATTGAGAAGTGCATGAAGATCCAGAACTGCAGTAAGAATGAAACCATGTGCAAGACAACCATGTATTCCCTGGAGGACGGTAGGGGCAAGGCTTCTTTATCCATGTATTTTAACATGAATCTGTGTTTCTCCAGCACAGACGTCTGGTGTGGGGAGCAATACCTTTATTATAAGGTATTTATATAATACCAAAGGTATATAATACCTTTATTATAAGGTATTTATATAATGCCAAACTTATAAGTAATATTTCATGGGGTGAACAGCAGTCTCCTATTTTCAGAGGAGTGAGCACTTAGCTCATAGCTAATGTTCAACATTGAGAATGGTTAGAGGAAATGTGTTGGCTTGAATCTGAGGTACAGAGCTAGAGAGTTCTGGCTCTCCAGAGTGTCTGTATGATTTGCACAATGGGTGTGGGTTAAACAGTGTTGTCCTGACCACAGAACTGTTATGAAAGCTGGGTGGGGTAGAGAGGCTGCTAGAGGTGAGTCAGGCTCAGTGAAGAGGGAAAGCAAACTTCTGGTCAGCTGGAGGCAACCTTGAGTTCTGGTCAATTAGAGGCCCTTGAGTTCTCTGGAGCTTTCAGGAAGGCATCATCAGCCTGAACAATGATCCTTCAGGTCAAAACCTGTCCAAATAAAGAAATGAACTGCTAGGATGGAGGTTTTTCTTTTGCTTGATTCATCTGGGAAGGCTCTGATTGCATGTAATGGAGGAAGGAGGTAAGGGATAGAGTCAAAGCAGAGACCAAATGTTTAATGGGAAAAATACTTTCTTTTGTGGGAAAAAGCTGACCCAGACAAGGCACAGAAGATGCAATGTGCTGTTCAGCTTGGAACCACTAGACAAGAACTGTTTCTTATGTTCCTGGTAGGAAATGGTCCCGTTGTGTTTGAACTATAACTAAGACTTTGGAGGTAAAGGTAGTTAATGTTTCATCCAGGAACAAAGAGATTTCTCCTTCATTCCTCCCATTCCTAACTGTTCCTTCTTCCTTGCTTTGTTGTAGTTTATCCCTTTGTAGGAGTCTCAACTGTCACCAAGATGTGCTCCTCCGTCTGCATCCCATCTGACGTGGATGGGATTGGCATGACGCGCCCCGTCTCCTGCTGTTACACTGACTTGTGCAACACTGATGGTGCAGCTAGTTTGGGGATCAGCGTTGTGTCAGTTGGCATGTTAGCAAGTTCCCTTTGTGCTCTCTTCTGGACTAGACTGTGAGGAGCAGGAGAAGGTTCCTTTCAGCCAAAGAACCCAATGAAGAAGAGAATGAACCCCAGCCCAGCTTTGCATTTGGATGCCTCATGGACTACCTTCAAGAGCTCCCACAAATTGTGTTTTCAGTACCCACACACCTGCCATGAGAGAAGCAAAGCTCAGGAAGTCCCAACACTAATTTTTGGGTTGATTCTTCAACAGCTCCCACAAATATAACTCTGGAGTTTCTTTTCTGTGCTGATCTGGTTGATTTTGAACTAAAAATTTCTGGTGTATATGATATATTTAAAGCAAAAGACATGGAGCTAAGGGCTTTCCATACCTCCTTAGAGCATTCTTTTCCCCAGGTATTCACCAGCAGAGTAGCTGAATCAAACAGACTTCTCAGATGAAATTCACTTTTATGTGGCAGGTCCTCTCCACCCCACAGTTTTGTGTTGGTCCTTTGTTCTGTCCAGATTTCCTTCTTAGTGTGTAAGAAGTTGGACTTCCAAAATATGAGAGAGGAGACTATGCCATGCCAGTGATCTGATCCAAGGAGGCTGAAATCTCTTTTGTTTTCTGTACCCTTTTGAGCAGAATAAAAATGTTGTGCTAAAATTGTAGTTCTCGGTAAGTTTATATATAGTGCACCTGTCCTCTGATAATTTTTATTTTACTTAATTTCAAACTCCAGTTTCACCTTTCATTATTATTTATATAGTGGGATGAGTTTGGTTTTGTGGTCAGTCTTGGAGCAGATATGTAAGACATTTCCTATTATTCCCTACTGGCAGAGGCCTTTCATCAACATTTCTTTCACAAAATCCACTGGTGAGAAACTACCTTTTCTGGGAAGATTGGGTGACTTGTGTATGGATTTACTAAATTCTGGCCTGAATTTGGAATTCTGATTCTTCATTTTCCTATAAAACCCTTTTCAAGATCTACCAGGAAAAATGTCCTCCTGTAATTATCACTCTGCTTATGATATTTGAAATAATCAATAAAGATGTTATTTAAAATCTCCCATGTAGCATGATATTTGAAATCATCAATAAAGGTGCTATTTAAAGTCTTCCGTGTAGCATCTGCTTTAGATGAGGTTTCCAAGGGAGGTGGTGCAGTTTCCATCCTTGGAAGTTTTCATGATTCAGCTGGATGAAGCCCTGAGGGACTTGGGCTGATATCAGATTGAGAGCTTTGATCGGGAACTTGGTTTAGAGACTACTTGAGGTCCCCCTTCCGACCTGATTTCCCTGTGATCCTATGATCCACCCATTGAGATCACCAGTGCACAAACACTCTTATTTTCAAGCACAAAGTCTGGCAGACATTTCTGCAGTGATTTTCACCTCTCCCACATTGCTTCCCATTGCCAGAGTGAGATGCAGCCTGGATGAACTACGGTTCTGGATTCATACACAGCTTCCTAGTGGCTCAAAAGTGGTTCCTTTGCTGGAACAACTTTGTGTTAATGGCCGGGGTACTGCACTGGCATGGAGGCGGCCAGAGGAACAACATCGCTGGCTATGGAAGGACTTTAAAAACCAGTTGCAGGCTTGCCTTAGCTGCCAACCTGTGCTTTGCAGTGTCTTCTGCTTGTGAACCACATCCAAAGCTCGGTCCCCAGAGGTGTGTGAGAGGTTTGTGGCTTTCTGCTGAACAAATGTAGTACATGGGGGTTCTCCCTTTTTATCTGCCAGCTCTGGCAATCAGCAGCCTCCAGTTTTGCTGGCCCAGAGGCTGCGTCAGGACCATTTTGTTTGGTAACTGCCAAGGAAACACCATCAATACACCTTATTTCATGTTGAGTTTATCCACACTTCTAGCCTTCACAGCACCCTTTTGGGCTCGATGCCACCATTTCATTCAGGGTAATTTGTTTCTCTTTTAAATGCTCTGCCTCACAGTTTCACTCAGAGCTTTTGTTCTCACAGATGAGCAGTAGTGAGACTGCTTCATGTCTACTTTTCCTACACCATTTATATCATACAGCCCTATGTCCACCCTAGCAACTCTTTCCCTAACCAAAGATCCCTTGCCTAAAGCCACGTATCGTTCACGAAACCATTCTCCACCCTTTACTCACTGTAGTAACTCTCTATTCTAGGTACTCTGCTGCAATAGAGAGATGAGTGCTAAAAATCCTGGATGAACCCCATGGGGAAAGATGGGTGCCAAATTTTCCCACCAGTCCCAGTGCCAGAAATTAAACTGGGCCCTTGCTGATCTTGCTATTGCTAAAACCTAAGACCTGTGCAAGTGATTTGCCATGTACTGGATCTATGCGATGGTGACATGCCACCTCATGGTCATTGAGTCCCTCACGGCCACCTCTCTGCTCCTCATCCCATCATTGAACTTTCACCCCAGCGTGAAGGGAGTGAGACCTGGTAACTTTCTTCTGCAATCTGATGGAACTGAGGTTTCCTGGAAAGCAAAGCCAGAGCCCAGATTTGTGGGTAAGGACCTCCTCACCTCAGTCCATAAGCACTTGTGAAAACACTATTTTACATTCTCTCTCCAAATGAAGCTTAAAGGACCTCCATTTATTGCAAGTGTTTGTTTTTTTGTTCGTTTGTTGTATTTTTTTTCTTTCTTTGATTTTTTGTTTGTTTGCTTTGTTTTGTGTGTGTGTCTGTGTGTGAATGGAGGGTTTATTAGGATGTGGCCAGAATATCTAGCTACTCACTCACTTGTCAGGGATAGAAAAAAACTGTAAGCCAGAAGTGTATGTCAGCACTTCTGCACATGAAACCAGTGTTATGCATATGTTAGCAAAACTCAGAAAGAAATAAAGCATCACTAGCTTTTCCCTGCATAGCACTGCTGTTTCTCAGACATGAGTTACTGGGCTCAGACTACCCTGTCCTTACCCTGTGTTGGTTGATATGCCACAAAGTCATGGCCCAGAACATCACAAAATTATCATGTCAAAGAGCATTTAAAAACAAATACATCAGGAGCCAGATTATTGTGTTATATTGGTATTTTAGTGAACACCACTAAAAATACCACTGCAGTCATGGACACTGAGAGTATAAATCATGGGCAAAGATACTGAAAATGCTTGAAACCAATCCATTGCTGGGCTTGAAGAAGTGAGCTGAGCCTATCTGTCTGGGGGGGCTAAAGTCATCTCTCCAGGAAGGTGCACAGAAGAAAAACCATAGTCTCTGAATTGCAAGAGCTGACAAAATAGCCCTGAAGCTCAGGAAGCACAGTACTGGCATTGCTAGTAATAGGCCACAGGCTTTTTATTGAGTTTGCAAGTCCTCCAGGCTGAGGCTTGTTAGGCTTGCTCTGTCTGAACCCCTCTTGACCTGATCAGAGCTTTGTTTTGACTTTGCTTAGCTATAATTGCAGTTTTCCTAATTGACCTGGCGGTTATAGCTAATTTGCTTTACTTTTGTTTGTTTTTGTATGGTGTAGCTGTAGGGTTACACAGACAGCTGTGACAAGGAGTTATTGCATGTGGAATTTATGACTCCAGCATAATGTTGAGGTGCGAAGAAACAGAGACCTGGTACAGCAGCAGATGCCTTGAGAAGTGGAAGTGCTGGACATGGGCAGGCATGGGGTGATGAGAGAAGGGGCCAGGCTGGCTCTGGAGACCCTGCAGCTGTAAAGAACTCATTAAATGTTAGTTAAAGAAATTCAGACCTGGAGGTCGACAAAATTTTAGGGATAACAAAAGAACAAAGAATCGAACCTACATAAAGTGCACCTTACACAGTTAAATTGGTTGTAAGGTGGACTAAGGAAGGAAAAGCAAGGTGTAAATGTGTTTTAACAAACATCATCAAAATGACCCCCACTGGTTGATGACAAAGAATCCCTTTCCACCATCATACTCCTCCCTGCAAAGTGTTTGGGATGCAAATGATTCACTGTACTGCCCTATAAAGTGGAAAGCAACATTAGTGGAAAAGTGAACATAATATCAGGCAAAAGGGTAGAAACTAGGAAGCACTTGTATACCACTTTTAGCTGTATTGTTATTGAAACTTTATTTTTCTGTAATAATGGAATGTTTATTGTCTCTCTCTCACTTCTTTCTTTTCTTTTTTTTTTTTTTGTCTGTAAAAATTTAACCTTCACTAATCATAATGCTTTGATTGGACTGTTCAGTTTTCATGTATTCTTATAATAAATTCTTGACTTTATGTGTAAGGTACATTTCCTTTTTACCTGTAACAAGATTTTGGGCATAACAAAAATAAGATCTCCAACAGGGCATGGAGAGATGGCTAGGTGTACATATGTCTAAGTAGGCCTTATTTCCAACGTTGTTTATTTTGCTGGGGTGCACATCAATGTCCTCATGGGAGATGGTCAGCCCACCTCCTGACACTGAAGGCATCTTTGTGGTATCTGAAGAACTCACAATCAGGATACACATGATTCTGGGGAGCAGAGATTTAGGAAGTGACTGTAGCACTGTGGGTAAACATTTGAAGAAGGGCTCCTAGGTTGATACCAAAACCCCTTGGATTATTGCTGTACATGTTTTCAATGGGATGTAACACTGAAAGGATGAGGTTATGTCACCTCTGATCTGGGACAGAGGGAAAAGATAGAATGAGCAGCACTTTTATCCTGTCTTTAGTGGAATGCCACTGCTTGCAAATGCTTGGACTGCAAGTTCAATGATGAGCAGTGCAAGAACTTCAATGAGGAAAGGAAATCTGGTTATATTTTTATGTAACAGAACTCTTCACATCAGCAACCAGTGACATAGCAAGGTGGTACATGCTGAAGGTGGACAAATTCAGACCAGAAATAAGGTGCATATTTTTAACCACAGAAGTACTTCAAGGTAACAGTTTACCAAGAATTTAGGCGGATTCTCTCTAAGTGGAAATATTTTTTGTAAGGAGCGATGTAGCTGAGAACAGGGCAGAATTACAGTGTAGACATCTACACCTGAGCCATTCCTCAAGGCTCCCTTGAGAATCAGTGGAAAGACAGAAGTACAATTAATTTGGCCAGGTTACAATTAATCTGTTTTACTAACATCTAGTTTAGGACAGAGTAGGCTGGAAACAGCCATTACTTAGTGAGGATTGCTCAAGGGAGCTTGACTAATTCTGGTGGAGACTCCCATGTTAGGAACATCTGAGATTTGGTGGGGTGGGACCTCCATTTAATGTATTTTACTGTTAGTTCTAAGCCTGGCATCACAATGCTCTAGAATAAAGAGCATAGATAGAATAAATAAATAAAAAAATAAATAGAATATATATGCTAGAATGAAGAGCACTGGGAAAGAAACTAAATCGTGACTGTGCAGCAGTCCTTGGTGGGGATTTCTCTGGCTACCCCAGAGACACAGAGGCAGGAGAATAGCAAATTGGATGGAGCACAAAAAGCAGCACTTCAGAGAAAATCAAAAGGTCCCAACACCTCGACGGTCCTGTGATTTAATTAGAAGCAAGTGGCGTGAATTTATCACACAGCTGTGTGCTTCGGCCCTCCCTTTCATGATGTGCTTGAAGCAAGGAGATTTTTCTGAGATCCTCATCAGTTAAAAAGCATTAGACACAGCTGACTGCAGCCCCTTCTCAGTGCTCTTGCTCCATGGCTTTAAATTCCGTGTCCACGTAGTTGTCATCGCTTTGACAAGCTGCATGCGGAGGAGGCTAATCTTCCCCTCCCTTTGCTGGCCGTGGACGCTTCACGTCTTTGATCTCTGGCCAGATTGTCAGCATGCTTCCTGCATTTCAGCTATTATGGCATGGATCACGGCTCCTGGTTGAGATCTGCTCTGAAAAGCATAAAATCTGTGTGGGTGAGGCCCCGTGTCTCGCAGTTGCACCCAAGACCGAAACAGGGTTCTGAAACTGCGTAGCAGTTCTGAAACCTGCGTAGCAATGGTTTCTGGAGCCTCTCTTTCAAGGGGCAGGTAACACAGCATGCAAACCTAGCATACAGCTCTGCTCCCACTAACCTGGTGTAAAAGCTGTCTGCACCTAGGATACTTCTGGGCTTGCTGCCACACTGTATTGATTTCACCAAAAAAAAGTCACAGCAAGGTTTTTGTCTTCAGTTTTGCTGGCATTTGTTAAAGCATAGAAGCATAGTTCCTTCCTCACCCACATCTCCTCCAGATCCATCTGTTTGTTGTTTTTTTTTTTTTAATTATTTTGGTCCTTCTCACTCCTGAGGGCTGTTCAAGTCTTATGCTCCCCCTGAAGTCTTGTCTGCCTTTGTTTAGCAATGAGTCTTTTGTTCACTTCTGTTCCCAAGCTCTCCCAGTATCTTGAGCCTGTTGCGTTTTTTCCTATTACCATGTATTTTCTAGAAAAGTCTGGCCTATTCTTCTCTATACCCTCCTGTTGGGTTGTCACAGGTAGCTGTAAGGTTTTCCCTTTACATTCCCTTCTCCTGAGTAAAGAAACCCAGACTCTCTGCCTTTCTTTGTACCTCTTGGGCTCCAGCCCCCTGAACACCTACGACAGACTTGCTCCAGTTTCTCAATGTCTTTCCAGCACCAGTGTCCCAAAGTAGAAGCATTTGTTCTGAGTTTCTTAATATCTCAGCTCCTCAGACAGAAAGCTAAATGCCATTTATCCTTCATTTCATATTCTTTTTCTCTTCTTTAATTTAGGAATGCACACGGACACGACCACATTGTCTTCTCCCTGTCACAGCACCCATTGCTGCCATCCCACGATGCTCACTTTGCATTGCACGTGACCATGGGATTAGCAGCATTTCTACTTGAAACCTGGTGGCAACAACATGGACCGTGTGGGCTGGTACTTCAGCCAACATCTCTTTTGATCTCCCAGAGCAATGAGTGCTTGATCTGGGACAGAAACATTGTCAGAGCAGGGATGTAATAACACGCACTTTGCAATGACGAGGTAGGGTCACCTGAAATGAGATGGCAGCAACAACAGCTGGTCTGTGTTGCAATCCTGTACAGATCTTCCTGCACAAAGACTTGTAGGCTTAGATACGCAGGAAGAAGAGTTTTGTTTCATGGAATTTCCTATTAGTCTTTTTTTTTTTTTTTTTCATTTCACCAAAGATATTCTGAACTTCCCAACGTTTTGGGTAACATTTTTGCTGGTAATTATTTGGTCTTGATTGATGTGATTGAATAGAAGAATGGAAGTTTTCCAACCTTGCTCAACCCAGAGAAAAATGAAAATGATTTGTTTTTGTTTAGAAAAGTTTTGAGAATTAAAAAAAATGGGAACTTTGGATTCTGAAAACAGCAAAGCACATCTTACCATATTTCATGTTTGAACTATATTTAAACACTTTAGGGAGGTTCTTTGCGAACCCTTTTCAATACTGGCGGAAGTAGAAAGTGGGGCTGTTAATTTTAAAATGAAAAAAGTTATGTAAATTATCCCAGTGAATGTTTTAAATGGCAGGAGGAGCAATGGTTCATATCACAGATGCAAGGCATGGAGAACTTCAGAGTGAGACAGATAACTTGAAGTGTCTGAAACCTGCCTGAGGAAACCAGGTGGGATTTTCCTCGGTCAGTGGAGAGAGAACCCATCCTATCCTTTAATGATACCCTAGGCTGCGATGGGTTGCTGTCACAGTTTTTGGAGATGTGAATATCTCCCAAAGTGATCTGCATTCTCTTCCTATCTCAGTGCTGCTAGGATTTTTGTCAAACTGATCTGGCTGTAGCTCAGTGCTTCAGCTAACAGCCCACGAGTCCTTCTCCTGGGCATTGGAGACATCTGAGACAAATTTCCCAGGGGAGGAACCAGGACTCTCGATAAACACAACATGCAGGGCTAAGCTATCTACCAAATAACAACCTATTTCTCAGAATATAGCGTGGGTTGTCCCTCTCCCCAGTGGCACAGCAAAGACGATATGTTGATTGGGTAGGGGAATACTCTGTTTGGAAGCCCTCCAGGTAAAATCCAGCTTTGTTGACAACCTGCTGTAGGTAGTCCTGCTTGAGCAGGGGGGTTGGACCAGATTACTTCCAACCTCAACCAGTTTGTGATTTTGTGATTCTGTGACTGCAGGATATAGCACAGGCAAGGAACCTGGGAGGCAGTGGGCACCCTGACCCAACTAGTCCAGATTTGAGTCCTGTCATAGATGCCCATGAAAGCCATGAGAAGCATGGGCCTGTCTTGTGCTCCCAGTCCTCAAAGGGTAGTTCGAATCTGTTGGGTTTGCTAATTTATTCCAAGAGGAGGTGTGTTGGGAGGCCAAGGTATTTGTATCCTCCTGCTGAGATTTCAGTGGTATTCAGTAATATCTGTGATGGGGTGAGGGGCATGATGTTTTTTTTTTTTTTTTGTTTGTTTGTTTCCCTTTATGTCCCCGTATAAGTATGCACTTTGCTGCTTCTGATAGTGACATCTGCAGTATGAAGTTCAAGCCATGCTGGTGCTGTCATCTCTAAAAGGGCATCACTCTAATTCCCTGCCATCCACAGAGCAGCACAGCAAGGACCTCATCACATCTACTGCTGCTTTCCTGTTCATGCCAGTTCTCCTTTACTGTGTTTCTCACCTATGGGTGAGAAGTAGTGCAGACTGTTGCTGACATTTGAAAAGATATTCAGCTATAAGCAAAGGCTTATACTGGTGTGTAGGGAAAGGTATTTCAAGGGTAAAGGAGAAAGAAAGGAATCGTCCCCAGTGTGGATCCAGATGCCAGATGGGTTGACGTTGGAAAGGACCTCTGGGTCCACAAAGTTCCACCACACTGCTCAAGCACCCAGAGGTGCTTGCCCAGGACCATGTCCAGGTGGGTTTGAAGACCTCTAAAGAGGAGACTCCACAACCTCTCTGGGCAGCCTGGACCAGGGCTCCAACACCCGCAGGGCAGAGAAGTTCTGCCTGATGTTCAGAGGGACCCTCCTGTGCTCCAAACTGTGACCATGGCCTCCTGTCCTGGCCTGAGCTGATCTAACTATACTCTCCGCTGGCTGCTGTTATTTAATATATGAGCAGACCCCACGTGAGAGCAGATCTGTCCTCCCTTTCCACAGCCCCAGTGCAGCAGCATAACCACAAGTATTGTTTTGCACAAAAAAACAGTTGGAAAACATGTAGATGGAAGTCCTGATCCAAAGCCCACAGCAAATTACGTAAGTTGAGAGACTTTCCCCAGGCTACAGTTGCTTGAGGGTGGTTTGGGAAATGAGCCATTTCTCATATAGTTGTCCTGAACTGTCAACCCTCCTTTATTTATGGATGAACAATGTTATTTATTTATTTATTTATTGTATTTATTTTATTTAACAGAAGTGTTTCTGTTCTTTGGGACATGTTTGCAACCTGCTTTTGATTTTCTTTGGAGTAATTAATCATTTAACAGTGTTCAGAAACCACATAGACTTTGTTTTTTTTATGTTTGCAGAGGGCTTTGGTTCATTATCGCATGCAAGGATGCACAGGCTTATGTCACAGCTTCTCTGGCTGTAAAATGGGAAGAATATTTATCACCCAGCTTTGAAGTGGGAACCCTCGTGTCTAAATTCAGCCTCTGAGGGAAAGTTGCTATAGAGCTTCAAAGCGTTGTTTCTATGATTTGTTAGCTTGGCAATGAGCCCTTACCAATTCTCCCATTGCGATTTGCATCCAGGGAGCTTGGGAAACTTTCCAGATTCAAAGGAACACTTTTTTTCCTGAGATAAAGATCTCAGAGGAAGTCTGAAGGCTGGCTGAAAATGTTGCATTCTTCACTTCCTGAAACCAAAGTCTAGAAGCCCAGAGCATCCTTGTCCTAGTTATCAGACTGAATTATAATACGTGGCTATTTATAATGGAAACCTACATCTCAGTACCAAAAATAGAGAGGAATGAAACCTCCTGAGGAATAATAATAATAAAAAGAAACACGTTAGAAATAACAGTGCTGCATTTCAAGAGCTGAAGGCATCCTGTGGACCTGTTTCTCTTTAAACGTAGTTTACCCTGGTGCTGGCTTACCCTGTTGGACCTTTCCATGGTCAGGACAGAGTTTGGCCGAGGCCTTTAGGAAGATATTGGACTTCACTGAGAGAAACAAAGCTTAGAAGCGAGGGATGGGAGCAGGAAATAGATGGTCCCATTTGCTGCTGGATTTGCCTGGGTGCAAACCAGACCGGTCCTTGTGGGAGAGTCTGTCCCTCATGATAGGGGCACCCAGGACACAGCAGAGACTTTTCTCAGGTCTCTGAGAGCCAGAGACAAGAAGAGGAGACAATGCCACTCCATCTCCCCGCAGATTAAGCTTGGAGATCCTGGAGATAAGCAATTTGAGGCGTCTGGGGGTGTAGAGGCGAAGCTTGACAGCTAGCCGGCGCCCAAGTACAAATAGAGCATCTCCCGGAGTAATTTCGGATGCTCTTACTCCTCCTTAGTAAAACAATCATGTTGCCACACGTTAGTTCAATCTTTGCATGATTACAGAATACCATAAAACCCATTAAGTCTCCCTTGGCCTCCAGGGCTGTTCAGATCATGCCAAAGTAAACGAGAGAGGTAACTGAGCACCTACGGAGCCACAATCACAGAGGCACAGCCACCCACCCAGGCACAGAGACCAGCAAGCACACGTGCCCGATGCCCTGGCCTCCCCAAAACCCGCAGCCACCCCCAAACTTCTCCCAGCCCAAACAGGGCTGACATCATGGTTTAGGGGTTGGGGGATGGCTGTGCAATTTGTGGGGAGGAAGGGAAAGGAAAGGAAAGGAAAGGAAAGGAAAGGAAAGGAAAGGAAAGGAAAGGAAAGGAAAGGAAAGGAAAGAAAGGAAAGGAAAGGAAAGGAAAGGAAAGGAAGGAAAGGAAAGGAAAGGAAAGGAAAGGAAAGGAAAGAAAGGGAAGGAAAGGAAAGGAAAGGAAAGGAAAGGAAAGGAAAGGAAAGGAAAGGAAAGGAAAGGAAAGGAAAGGAAAGGAAAGGAAAGGAAAGGAAAGGAAAGGAAAGGAAAGGAAAGGAAAGGAAAGGAAAGGAAAGGAAAGGAAAGGAAAGGAAAGGAAAGGAAAGGAAAGGAAAGGAAAGGAAAGGAAAGGAAAAGGAAAGGAAGGAAAGAAGGAAAGGAAAGGAAGAAGGAAGGGAAAGGCATGAAGATCCATTTACACATTGTAACTATTTATCTTGTGACCTTGTGACACAGCATTTTCTATATAGGGGGGTAGATGCACTTGTGTGACCAAATGATAATCCCTTTATCAGAAAGTTAGTGCTTGACTACACACACTTGATATTTCTTTCCCCACAGGCCTCGTGGCTTGTCAGAACAGCAGCCTTGCAGAAATTGCATTTTTTTACTTGTGAAAAATATCCCATGTCTGCCGACTTTTATTCCAAGGAATCTGAGAGGATTTTGTGAGGTACCCTAAAAACTGAATTTCAGCCTTGTGCATGCATCCTCATTTCCCTTTGATGCACACAACTTTCCTTCCCTGTCCATTTAGGAGAACCAGCAAATCAAGAGGACTCCAGTGAGACAGTTGTTTGAGTTTTCCATCAGCTAATGATTTGTGAACTGCCTCCAGAAAGGGGTAAAATTCTAGCTCAGAGACTGCCTAAATCAAACATCTCCCATTTCCTTTATCCAAACCAACTCTGCGCTGAGATACTGATTAACAAAAAAAACAAATCCCCTAAGGGTCCTTTTTGTGAAGCCTTTGTAGCTCGTGAGTTCTTGCACATAGCTTGGATCATCCAAGACAACCACGCTTGAAGATGGCACAGCCACAATTAATGAAAATTATTGTGTTTGGAGAGTCAGTCTTCCAAGATCAGATCAGCGCAAGCTGGCTTGTTTAGCCTAACAGAGCATCTCAGACAGGACCAACAACCCATAGAAATATCATCTCTGAATAGGGGAGAAGCAAGAGAAATATTTTATTATACGTGTTTTCCAACCTTCACAGCAGTGAGGGTCTGGAAAGACTTCTGCCAGCAGAGCCACAAACATGAATATATTTCAGATTATTTTTTTTCCTATGAAAGAATTGATAATAAGAAATAAGTATAGATGCTGAGTCTTTTTAGCTTAGGAAACCCTTTGCACATGCTGCTTGAGGTTAGCAGTAAAAGCCCCCAAAAGCACCTAGACTGGCTTCCTATACATGAGGAACCCCAACCGGGCCATGAGATCTTTGCATAGAGCTGGCAAGGCAAACAGGAACTTGAAGAAAACCCTGTTGTGACCTGAAGACATCAGCAGGTAAAAAAATGTCCTGGTCGTGTGCCCCAAAGGCAAAGATAAACCAGACACCTTTCTCCAGATGGCTATGGCAGCTGGGTACAGCAGTTTACTTAAAATCCCTTGTTTTCTCTGAATAGAAGACAAATCTCTTACTATTAACTCTCCCTCTTCACCAGGATGGCTTTCCTCCTCTGCTGTAAGTGCGTCAGAGTCTGTCACCATCCCCTGGGTGTTTGTTTCCCTTTCAGATTTGGATGGCATCCCAAACACAGCGACAGCTGCCTTTACACTGAAAACACCCCTTCCCCTGTGTCTTCTCTCCCCAGGGCCAGGAGACGGGAAGCAGCCAAAAAAGACGAAAACCAAATTCTGGCTTGTTTCTATCCCAGCTTTACGAGGACACCAGACGAGGTACAGAGTGGCAGGGTTCAAATAAAGGTGCAAATCCTCTCCCAGACATTCAAGGCTGCTCCTTACCCAGCTCCTTGCAAGCCCAAAGGTACTGCAGAAGTAAATGCACCAAGTGAAGCACCTTGACTTGACTCTCCCTCCTTTTCCAAGCCATCTTTTTTTTCCCATTTCCAGATTTTTGTGTAAAACCAATTTATTTTGCAAGGAGGTGAAGGGATGTTCACTCCAGGTCAAGGCTGTGTGTTAAAACAAGAGTTGGGCAATGCTTCTATGCTATCATTGGTGTGATCAAGGGCACATCAAGTTGCTTTCACAGTGGGGAGGAATTCAACATGAAGAACATAGTCAACCTTTGAATTCAGAGACCTGCTGGCCAAAGGCAGCCTGGAGTGTTTTTGTTAGGATAGCTGGGTTCGATTTTGGGACTGTGGCCCACCAATTTCATATACCAGGGCTTTCAGTTCCCTTTAGTATCATGGATCTGCAAGGATTTCCACAATATGCCCAGGAGGAAGTAACTTAAAGCTAAATCTTCACTGGAGATGTGTTACAGGACAATGTCCGGAGCTACCCATGTATGACATGGGTCACACTCCATATCATTCATGTATGTGTAATAGGGGCAGACTGGGAAGGGGATTGGGACCAAATTCTCACGGGTCCAGACCAGCCTTGGATAGGGCACAGAATGATTAAAAACCTTGTATTTTTTAAAACCCCATGGCAAACCTGAGGCTAGAACCCCAGAGAACAAGGATGAAGACCTGCAGGGAAGTCTATCACTGCAGACAAGGTCTGTCTGCCCCATCCTTTTGCAATACCCTGAGCAACCCTCTTGAGTTCTTGTTCTTCAAGTGACCCTAAATGACTTTGCTGAATTGAGATACCAACCACGATGCTTTCTTCCCTGCTTCATGAACATATCTGCCTCAGTCACTCAGAGGTTTCCTTTCACCACATTTTTGGGGGATTTGCCCTGTTCTCAGACGCGGGGTTGTACTGAATAAAGAGGCTTAGGAAATTTTTATTTTATTTTTTTTCCCCTGCAGTCAGGGATGTGGGAACTGTGCAGGAGAGACATGAAGATATCCGAGAGAGGACGTGCCAGTGTGTCAGAGGCAGCCATTCCAAGTCAGCCATGGCCTAATGTGGAAAAACAGACCTATTTTAAGAAGAAAAAAATTTCACATGATAGATTTTAGATAAATAATTTGGGAGTGATATTGAAAATGATATTGCTCCTGCTGCTCTTCAGTCCTGCCAAGCACGTTCTATAATTAATAGCTACTTCAGATGAAGTGACTTTCTTTTGAATGTGCAGTATTAAACATTTAAATCCCTATCTGTAAATATAAGACTATGGCAGATAACTCCATAAGCCTTGCAGCTACGTGCTAATGTATATTTATGTTCTAGATAGGTATTTTTAGCAAGAACTACAAGTTCTTTCTCTATTTGATTACATCAGAGCTCTATTTTACATTAAGCGTCTGGACTGTGCAAATATCCCCTTCCTTTTTTTCTTCTCTTGGAGTTTCGCAATAATTTCTGCCCTCATCTCCTCTCTTTTATTTTCATGCCTAACTGTATTAATGCACCTTCCATGAGGGCTATATGGGTTTATTTTCCACTCCCTCCCTGTGCAGACAAAATATCTAAAATTAAAAGAAATCAAGCAGCAAAACATCTCCTGGTGTTTCCCACCTTGCAGCTTGAGCCAGCCTGCAATCAGGACACACCAGGATAACTACCACTGCTCACATCTACGTGTGATGTGAGCAATGTCTTGCTGCGACTCGTGGAAAGTAATTGCAAATTATCCCTGCTGGAAACTCCATTCCTTGAAGTATTAACCACTCTGGTTGTGTGGCTTTGCTCTGCCACTGCACCACTGATGCATTTGTGGGAGTCAAAGCGACAGGACTGAACCCAGGTCCAAACTTCAGCTGGCAGAAGACACCAGAATGGTTCTCTCCAGCAGTTTTTCCAGCAACGCAAGGAGGTAACATCTTTTTCCAGCCAATATCACACCGTCTGGGTCTGAACCATTCTCCTCCGCTCATGATTCTGGGTCTAAGACCTAAAGGATGCTATGGACCTGCTTTTCTGATCCAGCCTGAGCCAGGTCCGGGTGCACGTTGTGTTTGCATAGCATGAACAATCCTTTGAGATGCTCACTCCACCTTTAAGAGTCACGGAGCCCACAGTGAAATGCCACCAAGGCAGACACACCACCCTGACAGTCACCTGGAGGCAGGAGTCATCTGGGCATACCAGTAAGAATACCCTCACCAACTGGGTATGCAAACACCTCCCTGAAATTTTAGTCTCTGCTTTGCTTTGATCTTTACTTTCTAGGCAAACGAAAGCTTTGCCTCCAGATTTGCAAGTGAAAGTGAGTGGTGAGGATCATGCACCTGTAGGGCTGCCCCACATTTGCAGAAAGGCTGGGAGGTGGAGGAAAAAAACAACTGCTTGTCTGGATAAAACATTAGGCATCAAGAAATGCCCTCAAGCCTAGAAATAGTGTCTCTGGCCCTGCACAGAGTGATTACTGGGATGAACAAGCCCCAAGACGGGCAGGTAAAATCCTCCATGACAGCTACAGCAGTGCTGGATGCCACCAGCTTCACAGCCTCGTCTTGCAGGGCTGAGAGGCTGCACATCTTTTTACAGCCCATTGGAGACACTTCTCTCTCTGTTCTATTTTATTCAGCCTATATTTAAACTTCTCCCTCTGTATGTCCACTTGACCCGGTGATGCAAAATTCTGCAAATGCCTTTGAATCTGCTGGCAGTGTCCTGCATTGACTGGGGCAGCAGTGCTTGCTGGGCTTAACTCCTAGGGACCAAGCAGCCAGAATAAATAAAAGCAATAGCAGAAGCAGCAATTTGGTGCAAATCAAACTTTGCAAGGGCTCCCAGGGATGGCTGTTTGTCTTGTGGCTTAGGACAAACCCAGCATGAACAGATGAATATTACTGCAAATTTTTGCACCCCTGACACATTGTGCTAAAGGCTTTTCATCTTGCCTAGTATAGGAATATATTACAAGCTTTGAGCCTTTTGCTCTGTTTTCTACACTAGATGCTCACTGCTTTTGCAGCGCAGCCATACTAACAGGGAAGTCCCAGATAACAGGAGACTCTCAGCTCAGTGAGATGCAGGATGCTCACAGCCAGCACCAGGTGACACAAGGAAGGCAGCAGTCCCCATCTGCAGCACCTTTGCTCAAGGCTGCCTGGTCCCTTGCAGTGCTGAGCTCAGCTGATTTCCCTTTGCCTGCTGCAAGAGAAGCTGCACTGGGAAAGAAATCCCATACCCCAGATAAGCATCCTGTAGCTACTGCATAGTCCTTCACCCTTCTGCCACACTCCTTCCCATCTTCTCCCACCAGCTCTTGCAAGGAGAGCTTTGCAGTCCCCTGCTTGTCCCCTTCTGTATCTTTTCCCCTCTCTGACACTTCCCTCCTCAGCCAGAAAATGATCCAAAGATGTGTTGAACCCACAAGAAAGACTCTGAAGGCTGAAAATGGGAGGATCCAACTTTATTCACTGGATTCTCATCCAGAACTCCCCCTTCTTTTTCCTTGATTTTCTTGGCTGATGTCTTGTATAGAAACAGAGCGAAAATGGAGTTTGGCATAGAGGAGGTCACAGGGGCTTCATGAATGCATGAGGATGGTGCACGGGATGTGCCCTTGCTCCCGTCTGCCCCTGTTCTTGCAGGTTCCCTTTTGCTCCCCTTGATGAACCAAGGAATAAGACCAAAGAGAAATGCAAGCTCCCCTGCTGTCCCCTCCCAAAAGGGGCCATGAACTGGCCATGTCTAGCTCATTTGGGTCAGCTTCCACTCCTTCTGTTTTTACAGCAGACAGGGCATCAAACTCAAATCCTACAGCTACTCCGAGGGAGAATGGAGCAAGTCCCCAGCAGGGCCTGGTAGCACCATTAACCAGCATCGAGTGGAAAGGTTGACTTTTCCCAGAGCTGAGGGTCTGGGATAATCATTTATTTTCCCTTCCTGTGGCCCCTGCTGTGAAGGGATGGGGGAGGACAGGCTAACAGAAAAAAAGTTGCTTGAAACAGCTTGTGAAACATCTGGAAAGAGAAAGCCTGGGGCTCTGATTGCAACCTGAGCTCAGGCAAAGGGCTGGTGGGGGTTGGGCTGGCCAAACTTCTCGATTTGCTTTTACGAGTTTAAACTGCCTTGGTTTGTTCGTCCTGGGTGTCTTATGAGATTTCCAGAAATACTTTCCATCTCAGTGCATGATGGCTGAGCCCTTCTGAACTCATTCCATGGCTAATTCTAGATAAAATTAAGTGCCAGCTCTCTACATCTGCAAACCACACTCTGTTGAGCAGGTACTGGGAAGGGTCCAACATCCATCTGCCTCTGGAGATGGCACTCAATGTGGAAAGAAAAGAAGCCAAGATGCTGATGGAGGGTTCCAGCTTTTCGGGGGGTTGTGCATTGAAATATGATAGAGGCACACGGGTGCAGGTTTTGTGGGAGCTGAGGAAGATCTGGAGAAACAGCACCGTTGTGTCCAGCGTGCCTGCAGCCCCTGCTGTGGCTGAGGCTCATCCCCAAGCTTCACCGTGCTTCATGGTGAGGAATGCTGCAAGGTGAGATGTGGGTCCTGGGGACCAGAAGCAACCAAAGATGGAGAACATCTGCTTAACAGCTGGAAACTGGAAATTTGAAGGGTTTAGGTCCAGGCGCCCAAACGTTTGGCTGAAATCCACTTGAATCCACAACACTGAAGATGGGTGAAGACACACTTGAGCAAAGAAGGTTTTCTCCCAAGGCATCTAAAAGTTTACAAGGCGTCTTGGCACAGAGAGGGGAGGAGATGCTTTGGTCGGAGCAGCGGTGCCCATGGCTTCACAGAGCGCGCTGGAGGAGCATGCCAACAGCCAAGGCCATCAGGCCCGGTGCTGAGGAGCTGCTTCTCTCCCCCCTGCTGCTCTTGGTGTCATCAGAGCAGAGGTCGGTGTAGCAGCACGACGTGGGCCTGCTCGAACCTATCCCGTCGTAGTCGACACAGGTCTCATCACACTTTCTGGTCACGGTGATGTTGCCGAAAAAGGGGTAACCTGAAATGGATGCATTGGAGGATGGGGAGAAGGAGAAGAGAGAGAAAGAAATGGTGAAGAAAAGCATAGAACACTGGAATTGAGCACCACTGGCTTTGTGCAATGGATGGGAGTGGAAAGCACTGTGTTTTTAGGTAAATAAAGTCAAATAAGGGGTTGACTGTCTTTAACCCACGGGTGCCTGTAACTCAGACTGCTCTTTGTAGGAACAGGTCCTCTGGTTTTCCCTGCTGTCTCCCTCTGTCCCTCCTGCTCCTTCCAAATTTCTTCTAGTGCAGACAAGGGACACAAGTCCCTGCATGTTTTTTTTCAGGGGGGTTGCTCCTGCGATAGCTTTGCATAGGAGATGGCAATGCCAAGAAACACTGGTGCAACACTAACATACTCAGGTTGTTTTCTCTCTCTGGGGAGAGACTTGGTGTTAGGTGAGGGTGTCTACAAATGACAGAGGCCCTGGATTTCTGCAGTGTGTTTGCACACATCTGCAATGTCAGGATCTGTAATGCATAGGGGTAGGAAAGGCAAAACAGACCGAGTGAGTGGGGCGAACGCTGTGTGCTTCACTATGAAGCCCTGAGTCTGATGGACTTTTCTGCTTCCCACCCTGGATAACTCCACCTGGATTATTACAGTTAAAGGATAGCCCAAGGATAACCCAAGGCAGGGTCTGGGAAAAGGAGAGGGAAGCAGGGGAGAAGTTCAGGAGATGGTTTGGCCCACAAAGCCAAAAATCATCTTGCTCGATTACCACTCAAAGAAAACAAAGAGACTTACCTGTGTCTAAAGAGTGCAGCGTTGTTGTGCACACCTTGGCTTTCGGGGGACACAGGGTGGGTGTTCTGCACTCAGAAATGTCTGTTGGCTCCTTGCACGTGTAACACCGCAGGGACTGGGCTGCAAAGGGGAAAAGAAGGGATTTGAGTCAGTCACAGCAGCAAAGGCAGACAGCAAGGCTGCAGCTTCTCTGCTCTGTGGTAGGGATTATGTGACAGTGCCTCACCCCCACAACCAAGATAGAGACCTTGGAAACTAAGCACAGCTGGAGACAGTAACAAAGCTTTGTCAAGGGCAAAGAGCAAACCCCAGCATCAAAGGATGAGGTGGGTGTTGCAGAGGGGCATCATCACGAGTTTGGGGACTCAGCAGCCTAAAAAGAGCAGATCTAAAGGGAAAACCTGCTTGAGCAGCTTGAATAGCATAGTTGGAGGGTCCTGGGCCATCAGCAGTTTGGTGAGCAGTCTGTTCAGGTGCATTGCAGCGTGGTTGTTTGTTGTTGTTCTGCAGACTCAGTGAATAGGACTGTATCAGTTTCTTAAAATGAATCCAATTTTATATGGAGGGAATCTATCTGACCAGAATTATGACATTTTGCTGTTTTGTGCATCCTCTGTAAGAGCTGGTGCAACACAGGGCGACATAGCTCCTTCTGGTTAGAGCAGCATTCACCTGCAGCCCCTCCGCCTGCAGAGACAGTCACTGAAGTTGAATTTCCAGGGCTCCTTCATGCTTATTTAGAGGGTTTTCTGCAAAACTTAGTAACTGAGAGCAGAATTTAAATTTCAGAGCTGTACCAGAGCTCCTAAGGGATGAATGTGTCCTAAAACCACTTTCATCAGGGGCTGCTGCTGGTTTTTAAAAGCGATGATGCTACAAAGCTCTCGCTGGCTGCTGCTGACACAGGGACACCTTTACATATGCAAGCCTTGATCTCAGCAGTTGCTCAAAAGTCTCCGTACAAAACCTGCCCATCCACAGCCAGCAGATACGGAGCGTGCATGTTTTTTTTCGGAGTCGTGCTGGTTTGGCTCGATGACAGAAACCAGCCCAGTCTGATGGTTTCTATCCTGTGCATTTTCCAGCAAGGCAGCAGCAGCTGAAGAGCCACCCAAATGTATCCACTGCCATCTATTGGTAAAATTGCGGAAAGACGGTGTTTTCTTGCCGCTAATTCTGCAGCACCTGCTGTTGGAGAGAAACTCCTGGGACTGCAATAAGGATAAATATTTCCGAAGGTATTTATGTGAACACTTGACTTCAGAATGGATTTTCAGGGCATCTATTTCTTTTAGCATCGCTTCTGAAAAATTCAGCTGTGCAGCAGAGTTCTCATGCTGCAAAAGTTTTCTCCATCCTCTTTGCAAAGGTAGGAAGGGCTTTTTAGTTTGAGAAGTGGTGGTGTGCTGGTGGCCATCTCCTCTGTCAGCAGGTGTGGTGGAGCCATCCCTGTTTACCCAAGTCGAGGATTTTGGTAGATCACTTCAGAATGACCCAGAAGAGTTTTTTTTTTCTTTTTTCTTTTTATTATTATTATTATTATTATTATTATTATTATTATTATTATTATTATTATTTTGTGCACTTATAGTGCACACTGGGAGAAATCACAATTATCAAGCTGGCAAGCATGGGGATGCTTTTGGGTGTGTAGGACCTGCTTGTGTATGGGTGGAGCAGCGCTAATTTAAATCATCTGAGGAACTGGTCTGCAACCTTTGGGCTAAGCTGATTTCCAAACCTGACCATTTTTGTGGGTGAGCAGGACAGTAGCAAGGGGTCTGGAGAAATTGCTTCCAGTCAAGAGTAAGTTTAGGTGAGAAAACCATCACCACCTCACCCCTTATTATACCACTGACTCTGTGCGGGGCACTCAGAGGACGCTATTTTTTGGGGGGAAGATTGCAATGGAAAAGGAAAGCCCCAGACTGTAAGGACCAGAGCAGAAGAACTGATCATAGAGGACAGTGCTGTGTCCAGAGCTGAGGCCAATAATTACTGTCCGTCACTTTCTGACAGCACCTTCCACACCTTGATTCCAAACTTCTGGAGGGTAAGCAACATACCTTCAGCCATGGATATATTCCTGAGCTGCAAGTGCTGTCTAGGCCAGCTGCCTCCCATAGCATTATCCCCCCCCAAAAAACGTATCTGTCTCAGTCTCAACTATAAAGCAAAAGATGGTGATGCCGCTCTGCTCCCATAAAGTGCCTCAAGACCCATGGGTGGAAACTTGCTCTGTCAGCTCCTCAGCAACCCCATTAAATCCAGGGCAAGACTAGAGAGGGGCAAAGAAATACATAACATGCCACTTCTGAAGTGTCTTGAAAGAAAAACAAAACAAAACAATAGAAAAACACGTACTGAAATGTAATAAATTGCTGTAGTAATATGGAAGTAAGTGCACCTGTCCTGGTTGAGCCTTATGGTGTGTTCAACCCAGAGCAAGTAAGGAAATGAAATGTTCAGCTGGAGTCGGGTTTCCTTCAAAGACATGTGGAAGGAGAAATGAGGGTACAGGAATAAAAAAAAAAAAAAAAGAAAAAAAAGACGATGCAGCTTGATGAAGAGACCCAACGCACTTCTGTGCAAAATGATTTGCAAGGTGTATGCCTTTCAGCCTTCCTTCATTTGCAGCTTTCTGAATGTCAAAATGCCTCCAGATGAGGGTGTTCAAGCCCTGCCCAGGCTGCCTTTCTTTTCAGATCTTTTAGTCCAATTAAATCTGCCTGAGGATTTCTGGCACCCGTGGGACAGAGGCTGAATCACAGAATCGCTGAATCACAGAATCACTGAATGGTTTGGGTTGGAAGGGACCTTAAAGATCATTTAAGTTCAACCCCCTGCCATTGGAGAGGGGAAGGGGACACACACACACAGGGTTTGTGTCACCCCAAGAATGACTGTTCCAGGCCAAAAAAGTCACAAAAAATGTGCACAGCAATGACTGGACCTCACTGCTAACTTGCCCAAGACTCTGATTCACAAGAACCCAAGACCAGACAGACCCAAGGGAATTTATTATCTCCACCCATCTCCTAATCTCTAGAAATCAGTGTAAGCCCTGGAGCTGGTGGTTTCATTAAGCTTCCCCAAATCCCTAGAGTTATTTCTCGTACTCCTGCCCATATCTTGAAGTCTTGCTCTCTGTTTCTCAGCGCTTCCAGCAGCCAGCTGTGAGGTTGTAGGGATGTCAGGAGATCAGGATGAACATACCCCATCCCATCCCCGAGGGGACAGGTTGGCAGCTTGGCTGGAGGCCGCCAGCTCAGGTCCTTGCCCACACTTGTTCTCCCTGTGCCATATGGCTGTCAGTCACCCCTTAGCCTTATGAAGCTTCATGTCAGTCCCCTCCACCCCAGGGTGTGGTGTGAGTGGGGCTGGGTGACCTGTGATCGCCCATGGGTCCAAATGGTCTGCACTGCTCTCCAACAGCCATCACTGTTCTCCCCACCAGGAAAGTGCATCTTCTTTCCCCACTCACCCTCTCCGTTGACCTTCTTAAATACATAAGGGCATTATTTCCCCTGTCTAGGGATTACCAGTTCTTTCTGCATTGCTGCCTTTCCCCTCCCTTCTCAAACATTTCCCAGGGGGTCCCCACGATGTCAGGAGTGCAGGGTCCTTACCCAGCTCCACGCACGCGAGGCCAAGCAGCAGCCCCACCAGAAGCGACTTCATGCTGAGAGCAGATCCGTGCAACCTGGACAGTAAAGGCGAGCGGCTCCCGGGGAGCTTTATATGTCTTTCCACCCTCCACCTCCTCTTGATCCGGTGGGCGGATTCCCCTGGGGTTAGCAGGGGAGAGCTCGTCTCCAGCCTGGATTGGGATTTGTAGAGGAACGAGTTCCAAGAGAGGTGACATCACCGCGATGAGCAGACTCCTGCCGTACCTCATCTCCTTTTCGGGTTTATGACCCGGGGCTGGTCCCATGGAAAAGGAAAAACACAGCTTGTGCTGCAGGGGGTGGCCCCACGCCGGTGTTTGGATGGGGAATGTGACAAGGTATGTTTGTTACTTCAAATCTGGCTCTGCGAGCCAAGAGCCGAGTTGTGTCATGAATGTTGCGTTGGGCAACATCAGGCAAGGTGCAAGTGGCAGCAGGCTGGTCTTCCACACGTGTTAGCTCAGCATCACCAAAACCTGTGCCGTGTTTTCATGCCAACTGCTGCCTGGCATGGCAGGCAGGAATCTGGCATGGCTGGATTTTCCCAAAACATGCCTATTTTCCCAAATTCAGTGCGAAAACAAGCACATTTTCTGGCTCCCAGGGGCTTAGTTGTGAACTGAGCCACAATGCTGAGCTGGTGGGCATGGGAGGCACTGAAAGACCAGTGGAGGGGAACATGGGTGATGGTACCTCTAAGGATGGGATTTGGATATGTCATTTTATTTCAGGTCCTGCTGGCAGAACAGGGAGCTGAACCTTTTTTTGCAAAAGCATCAACTATTTACTGGATTTTATTCTGAAGATGAGAAATAAACCCAGCATGGAGCAATGGATCTATTTTCCTGCTGCAGTGCCTTCCTGATGGAAAGTTTTCCTTTAACGTGTATCAAGGCATCCCCTTCAAACATGCATTTTTTTCAGGTCTTATGCAATATCTGTGGAAAGAACTTAAAAAAATTTCTAGTTAAGGAGAAAAGTTTTGCTGTTCTCTTTTGACCGAGCCAATGACATTTTTGCATTTTGTTGGAAAATCTGACTTCTGGGGGTTTTGATGTGATCCAGGACACAATTTCCCATAAAACAGCCGAATAAGCCACAGCATAAAAGTTTGTGAAGCACTGTGAAGATCTCAGAGACTTCAGGGACTGGGACAAGGTGAGTGCACAGGATGATTTGTGACCATGGGGTTGTTGGTCACAGGACCACTGTGGTGATGCACATGGGTGTTACCACCCTTCCCTATCTCTTTTCCCAGTTTGAGAGTGGGGTATTTTTGGGAAAATACAGCTCCTCCAAGAGTTCAGAGTAACTCAAGAAGCATTGCTAATGAGAATTTCCACAGTCACGGATAGCACAAAGCAGATCGAGCCGGGGCAGCAGGATTGGTACTGTGCCGTGGGAAAGGGAGGGGAAGACAGGCACCTTAATGCTCGCTCAGCAGCTGTGAGAGTGAAAACCATTGTTTATCTTCATTTTTATCTTGCTGTGCCATCAGAGAACAGGTACATAAAGGAAAACAGTGCAAACATACCTCCATGAGTATATAGAAAAGACCGTGCTGTGAAAACCCCCAGACCTGGTTAAATCCAGATCCTTTCTTGTAACTGGGCAGTTCAAAGCACATTTGAGCAGCATTTTAAAACACTCAGCAAACTGGAAAAGATCCAGTACTTTAGGTATTCAGAGTGGTTATTCCTCAATAGGTAAGCACAGTAGGGTGGACAGTATGGCATTGACACCACTGAAAAGCTTCTTGACACACTGTGTACGCCTTGGTGGGATGGAGAGGTCCCCATCGGGACATGGTAATGGTCTGCTTGTGCTTGAAAGATATTGAGAAAGCCTGGGAATAAATCAGCCTTGTTGAAGGAATAGTGCATAAATTGGAGACTAAATGAGTTTGTCCAGCTTGGTGGAGGTTGTCTATCACTGTGGTGTCTGGACATAGTATGCATCAACATGGAAGCATTATTTGCCTCTGGCCAGTGCAAAACCAATTAACTTTGTCTAATGGCTTGACAGGATTTGAGATCCGGCCATAAGGCAGAGCATTGGAAAAATATCACTGGCAGAGCTATTAAAGCTCCTGCAGACTGTGTAGGAGAGCCAAACTTCAGGGACAGAAAAGCTGGGAGAATGCCAGTAAAACTATTGAGGAAAGGGAAGACCTGCAAATAATAGTTGATCTAAAGATAACTAGGAGCCTCCGGTGAAACTTTTCCCCCTGGGAAAAAAAAATACCAAAACCAAACCAAAACAAAAACCCAAATCACAGGTGATCGCAAGTCATGCATTAGGCTGTGAGGAAGACTGATTCAGGAAATGCTAACCTCTCCATATGAAGCCCTGGTTGCTTCTCACATGGAATATTATTGTTCTGTTTCCTGATGGAAAAAAAAAAGGAAATGGGAAAAAATGACAAAACTGCAACACCAGGATCTATCCCAAGAGATGACGTTGGAAAACACTGGCCCTCTTTAGCCTGGCAGAGCAGAGTTTGGAAAGAAACACAGTAGTTACCCAGAAATATATTGCAAGAAGAGAAAGCAGAATTTCAGAAGGAAAAAATCTTTATGCTAAAAGATCACGCTGGTCTAAAGCTATATGCTGGGAGCCCCCCAGCTGGAAAGCAGCTCTGCATGAAAGGGATGGGGGTCCTGGTGGACACCAAGTTGAAGTTGAGGCAGGAACGTGCCCTTGCTGCTAAGGAGGTTAGTGCTATCCTGGCCTGAATTAGGTGAAGCACTGCCAGCAGCTTGAGGGAAGGGATCCTATTCAGCACTGGTGAGGTCAAACCTGGGGTACTGGTTCCAGTTCTGGGCTCTCCAGTACAAAAGAGACCTGTACATAGCGGAGGGAGTTCATCAGAGGGTCATCAAGATGCTGAACAGCCTGGAGAAGAGGATGTTCAAGGGGATCTCATCAATGTCCATAAATACCTGCAGGAGGACAGAGCCAGGGTCTCTTCAGTGCCAGGACCAGAGGCACAAACTGGAACACTGGAGGTTCTGTCTGAATATCGGGAAGAACTTCCACGCCATGTGGGTGACTGGGCACAGGTTGCCCAGAAATGTTGTGGAGTCTCCTCCTTGGAGATCTTCAAGAGGCACTCGGACATGGACCCGAACACCCTGCTTTCTGAGCAGGGGATTGGAGCAGTTGACCTCCAGAGGTCCCTTCCAATCTCAACCACTCTGTGATTCTGTGGTTCTGTGAAGGGGGCTGGTGATCCGAAATAGGTTCTCAAATGCTATGAAAAGGTGGGTCCCTTCTAAAAGCAAAGACTGTGTAAAAATCCCCCTGTCTTTAAGTTAGAGCTTGATAAATATGTGAAAGAAGTGGTTTGATATAGCAGTTAGGACAGCCTTAGACAGCTCGTAGGACTCAGGAGGACCTAAATTCCCATCTATCTTTTTCAGTGGGAATAAACCCTGGGCAAGGTTTTGAACTCTACCTGACAGGAGCCAAAAGGGACTCCAACTGAGATGTCATGTCAGGTCTGAAGATCTGAGGATATAAATGGGGCATAGTGTGTAGTGAGAAATATCTGTGTTCCCAAAAGTCTCTCTGATTTTTCGGTGTTATCAATCCGAAAGCACTGCAAGCCTGTACCTGACAGTCTGAAATCACTCATAAGGTTATCTGGGTAGATGTGATCTTTCTCTGCTTATCACATATGCAAAGAAAGTCAGATGACATAAGGTCAACTTTCACAAACAAGAAGATGATGTGCTTTATAGCTATCTGTTCTAACTTCCATTACTTCCAGTTAATTCTTGTTTGAACAAATAAACAAACAAACAAATAGATAAATAAACAAATTTTGTAGAGATGTCCCGAGACAGAAAGTCTGTGCCAAACTTCGATTAGCTGATTTAGTCATCAGTTATCACCCATATGTAAAGTAACCCCTGCATTTCTACTCTGATTTACACAGTTTTCACAGCCAGTAGTTCTTGTTGCACTTCTGCTAGATTTAATAACTCACTGTTGCAGTTTCCCTCTCCCTCAGGGAGATGCATTTTAGTGAGGATAACCCTTGGATGGCCTTTTGTGGGCTCTTTGACTTCTTCCCAGGAAGGTCTGTTCTCCATGGCTTTAATCTTTCCAGGGGTCCTTCTCTGAACCACATCTGATTTATCACCTTCTCACCTGCCCTGCCCAACACAGAACTAGCTAGATGTTGTCTTACAGCAACAGACACTTCAGTCCCACATATAAGAAGCAGAATGGAACCTTACTGAACTTCAAAAAATTATGTTTGAACCTGTGGCCGTGGTGTTATAGCCATGGCATTGGTCTACCTGATGTCAGTGTCTTTCTTGGGGGCTGCTTGTCAGGATGGAATCTGCCAGAGATATCAGGTTTCCAGATACCAAGGTGAAGGTTGGAGTATAGGAAAATAGGTTACTGAGCAGTATATTGAGCCAGCTTGAATTTGGCTCCTGGGATTCAGGGAGCACAGATTTTTGCTGGGGACCACTTGTATCTGTGGGCTCCAGCACCACTGGCTGTGACTCAACAGTAGGAAGCCATGCTGTCCCTGATCATGGCTGCAGTGATGCCTGATGATCTGTTCAGCTAATCAAAGCTCCCACCTGCCAAGGGTGTGTACTAATAACAAGACTATAGGCTTGTTCGGGTGGGGTTGCTCTCCACCCTCCTGATGAAACTGTGCTACTGGGCAGAAAGCAATGCAGGATTCCTTGGGCTGGAGAAGGGTGAAAGCATGAGCACAACACAGTTAGCACCCTTCTCCTCGGACCTTTTTAGGTCTTGCTTCCAGGAGTTTTTTGATACAAAACATAGGTGTCTCCACATAGGGAAGTGTCAAAGAAAAATTCCAAGTCCCATGGCTGACTCAGTTAATCTCCAAAGACTTTACCCCTCTTTCCCCTGTGTGTGCTTTGTTTTGCTGGTTCGAACAGTTTGTCTGGAGATGTCAGACAGGAAATTGAACCTTCCAAAAAACAAAGAAGGAAATTATACTCACATTTCCCAAATTCTGTTTTAAGCACACTAACCTCTAGGCTAAAATTCAGGTGCACTTGTACAGAAGGGAGAAAATCCTCCACCCCACTGTGTTTTCAGAAAAGGAAATGAACTCTATTCCATGCTCTGAGAAAAAACAGTAGTCCAGGGGTGTGAACTCTATGCTTACAGGTGCCTCTGCTCCTAGTTGCAAGGACCAGGACAATTCCTTCAGGCATTGCCTTGCCAGCAGAGTTTCATCAGCCCTGGGAAGAGAAGTCTCCCAGGCACTTACAGAGGGCATGTATAGTGCCCAACATATAGTTCTGGATTGCAGACTGTAGATATCCACCCTTCTGGAAAGTCAGGTATCATGGGTTTCCTTTAAACTCTATCATTTCTACAATGGACTTGAGCTCTGTGTAGGATCTGTAGCTCTTGGCATGTTCCCTGGCCCTGTCACGGCCTGAACCCCCTGGATCTGTCCCAGGTGGGCCCAGGCACACTTTGAAACACAGCATGGGCCAAATATGTTTCCCAGTATAGATGAGGCCATTCTGGTTGGGGGGCATAAAAGGGTTTAGCTATGTGGGCATGAGCTGTGGCAGCTGTCCTCAGGATCAGAGAATGAATCCTGGCCCCTTTTAAAGACCAGAGTAGATATAACACGTGCCACTTCAAATGAAAACCTCTTGTATTCCTTCTTGCACTGTGATTCCCCTGTCTGTCTTGATGACAGCTGGTGCAAACAAAGTATGAAAGCCTTTGTGATATGACCCAGAAGTACTTGTTCTGACAGGATCTTGTGAACATGTGATTTTCCATCTAAAAGCTGGATGATTTAAAGCCAAGCCTGAAGAGTGCTGATAACTGGGAGTCTCTGATGTCTAGGTCCACCCTTTGATCAGCTGATGGCACTGTCAATCTTTGAGCAACCACTGCAGTAGTTCAGGAGAGGACAACACGCAAAGTCTGGCCAGAATGCAGGGCCTGGTACCTCCTTCCGTTTAGCAGGGGGATTTTCTCTCTGGGCTCTGGTTATACAGAGGACAGGAGAAAGAAAACTGGTTTCTCCCTGTTAGCTTATCGAAACCAGGGACTGTCACTGAGTCTGCAAGTGAGCATTGAGCCCACACCACTTTGTCACCACTTCACTGTCAGCAGCAGTGCTTTTCACTGGTGGGATTGACAGTTCTATTATCAGGAAGCCTGTTTCTCAGGCTACTGCTTCATTTCCCTTGTTAGCAACAAAGTCTATCACCAGATACAGGTCTAGCTGCCTTGCCATGACGTTTACTAGGCTTACTTGTCTGAACAGTAAGCCTTGGTAACTAATGAGAAGAACTTACCCTGTGGGTCACCACGGGTACCCAGTGCAATAGTAGGAATAACATTGCACATAATCCAGTCACCATCACTGGGATCTATGTGGTCAGGGCCATCTCCGCAAGGCCCAAGGCTGTAGGAGCACCAATGACCAGAAAAAAAACAGAAGACGATAACCTTTGGAAAAGTACATGGTCACAAACATATCGAAGCAGGCCACACATCCTGAGTGGGACTCATCTGAATTAACTATATCCTTCTATAACATAGATGCATCCTGGGTGAATCACCACAGATCTTTATTTTTGCAGTCTAGTAGACACATGCACAATTAGTCAGATATGCCCTAGACAATTGCCTCAACAAAAAATTAATGGCACTGTGGATTACATTTCCCTTCACTACCTTTGAAAGACACCTTTCAAAGATGAGGACTAGCTCATCTGGAGACCTCTCCATAGCAAAAAATGTACATTTTGTCAGGTGCATCCTACTCCAGTGCTTGTTGGTTTGGAAGGCACAAAGTCTGGTGTCCCCACAAAACATTGTTATCTTTGAGAAGGAGCTGAGTGGCCAGTGGAAGTTTTAAAAAAAAAATCTGAATGTGGTTCCCTGGGAATGGGTTTGAAAAGGACATGGACAGGAATGTCACACAAGAGCAGCTCATTCCAGATGTCTATGAGCCTACACTCAGGGTGTTGAGAGGGCTCTAAATTGGCTCAGATACTTTTGGTGGACTGCAGTTTTCTGGAGGCTGCTACCCTCAAAGCGTCTTCAGACTCTGAGGACAGAGCAACACCTGAAGATATGTCTGACTATGAATATTGTTAGCTCATGGACTTATTTTGTGGGACTTCAAGATTATTTTGGAGGTAAAGCCGTAATAACAGCTCTCGTAGTCCTGATGGAAAAATTCCACTGGCCTCTTTCTATTTACATTCCCAGCATTGCTGTTGGGGTGGAGCTGCACTAGGTAGGTGATTGATGGAAGAAGCTTGTTCTGGGCTCTGGTCATCTTCTGTGTAGGCTCAGGCTACTGGTGTGGAAAAGGTGTTTTCCTTTCCAAATCACTAGAAATATTTTCCCCTTAGCAAACAATTTATTTATTTATTTATTTATTTTTGTGTAACATTATTTGTTAGGGACTTCTTGACAATGTTCTAAGTATATGTCTTCCTTTCTCCTAACATCAGGCCTTTGTTAAGTTGAATGGAATGCATAATTGTCTACGATGCTACTGGATGTCTGTTGGAATTTTTTCTGAAGGAGCTACTTACATGCTTAATTTGGAAGGAAAAATAATTGAGAAAGCCAAAAAGACAGGTGCATTTTGAAGCCACTGCTGCATGAATAACAGCGACTGAATATTGTTATGGAATAAGTTGGATGAAATATCAGCAAGACTTATTTGCAAAGGAGAACAGAGAGTAATTACAAACTACTGTAATTAATACCCTGGGATTCAGTAAACTTGCAACACAATAAATCTGTTGTGATTTTATGAATAAAAGATCAATACTTGAAAATCTGTCACTTTGGTCATGAATAAAGATAAGGATAATGATAAAGATAAGGATGCTCTTGGAAGTGTAGGATGAGAATGGCTCTAATGTGTGGTGTCCAGTATTTTCAGTACTTAATATTCTCCACCCTCCCCCCATGCTTAATGAAGAATGCATGTTTTTGATATATATCTTCAAATGACAACTGCATAGGATAATGTTTCCTGGATGTTTTTTTTGTCATTATTCTCTTCTTAGCCATCCTTGGTTTAGGGTCAGTGTCTTGAATAAAATAACCATCATGAAAGAAATACCATCCTCATACAGAGCAGTGCCAATCCTTCCCAATGCAATTGGGTTCCTTCCTCATTCATCACTGGTTTCCAACTGAAAAGAACAATGGCCTCTCCTTTTTCCTCCTCTAGGTGTGTTGATCTTGGACATCCTATGTTTCCAGAGCTCAGCTGCTTGTCAAGAGCTTAGTTGCTCAAATTTATTTAAATCTTATCTGTCTTCAGCTCCATTTAGCCGCCTACAACACAGATCAATCATCTTTTCCATTCCTCCCCCATGTATCCCCTCCTTGTAGATCTGTTTATCGAAATGGCATAATGTGATGGCTGGACTCAGGAATCTAACACACTTGGAACAATATTCTCCCCTGATCCTGTCTAGTATTGGATTAATTGAGTTTACGTTAAACAGATGCTAAAGATGTGTTGCTATACAGTGGGTACGGAAAGAGTGAGTGAAATTTGAGCTCAAATATGGGATTGTGAGACATGAATCCAGTGGTTCCCTATAATCAAAAATTCAGAGAGATGTCTAGAATATGTTTTCCTAATGAGGAAAAGTTAGGAATAAACATCTACAGAAAAAGAACTGTGGGCTGAAATGAGTGAAAAAAACTTGTTTAAGTTTATAGTGGGAATAAGAGATAAGCCTAGAAAGAGTGAAAGGATAAACTGAGAAGCAGGCTAAATGATATGTCAGAGGTTAAGAAATACGTAAAGTGAAAATTTACAATAGTCAAAATGACTTAGGTAACAGGAAGGACATTACAGCATTAAAATCCCTTACATTGGGAGACAAAATAAAGTAGTGAAGATGGAATAAGATGTAAACTTGAGTATTAAATCAAACCATGTATTCAATATGGAAAGCTTTTGACTTTGGGAGTAATGGCAGCATGAGGACAGGTGTCCAGAAATAGAAATAACCACACCTGGTGTAGAATGAAAGAGTTTAATGTGTTCAAGTTGAAGCAAGGAAATAAAGGACATTTCCCATTCTCTAACTCTTACAGACACAGCATGTTGACCATCAGGTCCAAACGCTGTTCATAAATTGATCAGTTTTGAGATGGTATTGCATGATTACAAATTGCCTAAAATAAAGAAAGGAGGGGGAAAAATCCTGCTGAGTTATTTTTCTGGCATCAATAGCATACCAGGATTAAGAGTGGTGTTTTAAAGAGGGGAAAATCATGGAAAGACAGAAAACACAAATGAAGTGAAACACGAACACGGTGAGAACTTTTTAAAGCATTGGAAGTTGAAGGGTTGAAAGTTTTTTAAGTGTTGGGAGGAAGATATCAGTCTGGAGGAGGGCAGTAGTGCATATCCTGAGGAACTGACTTTGGAGTTCTCTTGTTTAATATTTGCTGTAAAGACCTTGAAAGATTGTAAATCATAGAATCATAAAATCATAGAATTGTTTGGGTTGGAAGGGATACTTTAAGATCATTTAGTCCAACCCCCGTGCCACAGGCAGGGATATCTTTCACTAGATCTTGTTGCTCAAAGCCCTGTCCATTCTGATTTTGAACACTTCCAATGATGGTGCATCCCTAACTTCTCTGGACAATCTGTCTCACCACCATAACCATGAAAAAATTCTTCCTTATATCCCATTAAAATCTATTTTCATTTTAGAACTGTTGCCCCTTATCCTGTCACTACAGGCTATGGTAAAAAGTCTTTCTTCATCTTTCTTATAAGCCCCCTTTTTATATTGAAAGGCTGCAGCCCTGGAGCCTTCTCTTCTCCAGGCAGAACAACTTCAACTCTCTTGACCTTTCTTCACAGGAGAGGTGCTGCAGCTGTTTGATCATTTTCATGGCCCTCCTCTAGACCTACTCTAACAGATCCGTGTCTTTCTTGTGCTGAGGGCCCCAGAGCTGAACACAGCACTCCAGATGGGTTCTCACAAGCGCAGAGCAGAGGGGGACAATCACCTCCCTTGACCTGCTGGCCACGCTTCTTTTGATGCAGCCTAGTCTCCACAGCCTTCAACAACCATCTGTTCAGTGAGCCTAACAGTACTGTCCTGCCCCCAAAATGTTGCATAGATGCATCATTTGCTATTCTAAATGTGCAAATATCTCCCATAGCTAGAAATTAGAGTGCATGGACAGGAATAATGCTCAGCTCTGGGCACAGATGAAATGAGATTTTCCACAGGCCAAGGCCTATTTTTTTCTATGCCAGTGTCCTAGTAATCTAGGATGGGGGTATGTGGAGTGGTAGAAGTGGGTGGTGAAGAAAGAAGCAACCAGGCAGCATCTCTGTTGGGTATGGGGGGACCTAAGCAGTTTTGAAAGTCACCCCATGTAAGATGAGAGACACCCACACTTAACTTCTGCTCAACACATTGACAAGCCTCATGTCAACTCTGTCTAGATACTCCTGGGGAGGTGTGAGTAGGATAATAAGGGTGACAGAAATGAAATATTCATTTGGTTGTGGGCTTTTGAGACAGAGGTGTTATTCTTGAATTCTTCCATGATCCTGTTAAAGACGGAGATGCAGTAGATAAGGCCCTTTTCCTCTTAGTCTCCTCTTGAATAAACATCATCCCCGTTATGTGAGGTAGTCCAGCACAGCCCCTCTTACCAGGCATCTTCAGAGGTGTTCGCATGGCCACTCTGCCTTTTACATCCTTGGTTATTTCAGGATAATGACTGCTTCTTATCATGCCACTGAATAGGAGAGAGGCTGCCCTATAGTCTACTTCAGCCTGAAAACTTTGGGCTTGTTTACATCAACATCTTAATCCCAAAGCCAGAAGCGAGGAAGAGAATGTTTCAGGGTAATTTCTGTGATGTAAAGGTGTCCAGTGTTTTGTATTTCAGGATGAATCATCAGGGTGGTGATGACAAGGAATTTGCCTTGAAGTACCCACACAGTGCTGTAGATTGGCTTCCCATTTAGTTCTGCTACACCCTTCGCATTACAGGAAGCATGGTGAAATGTGCGCAGGAAAATATTAATCTCTTCTGTTCCACATTTGGGGAATAAACATCCATCCCAGAGAGCAGGTTGTCTATTTCTGTTCTTTGCACCTTTTTCACTCTAATAAAGTGGTCTTTGGGGAAGAGTCACTTCTCCAGAAGGGGGTACAGTGTTACCCATGTTGACCTCCCTCAGCACAAGAGTCCTATAAATTTGGAAGTCCATTTTTACAGGTAAATGAACTGGTGCAGTTTGGTTGATAGCTATACCTGCTGAGCAACGAGAATAAAAATATGCAGCTCTGTCTTGCAAGGCACAGGGAAGAGGTGTCTCTTTTGGCAGGTCTCTTTTGGGGTTGAGGTACTGACTGGCTGAAGGCACTTTCCCAAGGATTTGGGAGGGAATGGCTCAGATCGAGAACTCCTGCATCCATTTGGAAGAGGGATTTTCGTTCTCAGGATATTTAGCATGTAGCTGCTGATATTAATTAATGACAAACCAGTTTAGCTTGCACAGATTGCTGCTGTAGTAATTGAGATTTATATACCAGCTGCTGGGTCAGGCTAACTATCCTTCCTGCATGACTGTTTCTGTCTCCTGCTCCAGAAATCCCACATTTAGATGAGAGCATCATACCACATTTTACTCACAATTCTTCAGTGCCTGAATAAAAATCCTCTTCTTCAGTATTTTCTGCATAGTTCAACTTCAACAGATATGGCATTTTGGTTAAAACTGATGTTGGAAGGTACCTAAAAAATTAAAGATGCCCAAGACCAGTCTCTGGCACTGAATTTGACTAGCAATTAATGGTGTGTGACTCTTCTTCCTGCCAAAAAAAAAAAAAAAAAGAGTGATGACACCCAAACTGCATCCTGGAAATGGTCACTAGCTTGTGTTAATTCCTCTATCATAGCCAGGAACTGTTTGGCAGATCCTTGGGCCTAACCCATGCTGGTAACAGTAGGCATGGCTAATCTTCAGTGCCCAGAAGTGTCCCCTGGCCTAGCTTAATTTTTTAGCATAGTTGAAACCTCTCAGCCTGGAACTTGCTGGACCAAACCCTGAAGGTTAGAAAAGTGGTAAATTGTTTGTATTTTGGTTTCTGTGATTTTGAAGATAATGCTTTTTTTATCCTTTACCCATCTTGAATTTCTGAGTCATACGTACATATATCCCACCTCTAGAGCTTGTTAGGGGGGTTCCTAGCAGGTGGTATAATGGGTTGCATGGGTCCTTCATGGTTTTGATTAATCCTTAACTGGGCCTTAGAACCCATAAAATAATGTTAAAAAGTACCACAAGGGGAAATGATATTGTGGTGGAGGCCCTGATAATGTCTGCATTTGAATTTCTTCTGCACCAGTGAATTCTTGACGTTTATGGATATCTGATAAAAGTCCTGCAAGAACTTAAGTTCTTCCATAGCATAGACTTTATATCTTCCTATGGAGTTCTATGCAGAAATGAGACCGCGGAAGTTTCTATACCTAGATTAAGTATAAATCTAGCTGGGCAATATTCTCTGGGTAGTCATTCTGTTCTGTGATTAAACTTTAATTGGAAATCACCTGTGTGCTTTATTGGAGATCTGGACAGGGCTCAGTGCTTAGTAAATATAAAACTGCGTGAATGAGACTTATTTTGATAATTTCTTAACCTCTTTTCCATCAATTGTCACACTGTGTACATATATACAGATGTATTTTCTGCCCATCTGACTGTCTCTAAGAACTTTTGAACCAGTCGAGTCCTTAAAATTGCTATGAAATGTGTAGGGATAGAAAAGAGAGACGTCTTCTATTTGTGAAAGACTGTGTGGTGACCTCAGCTTTCATAGACATTAAGGGAAACAACAGACACAAATCTGTACAAAACAAGGACATGGAAGCAATTGTTGAAATGGTGTTGCTGGAACATGGGTGAGATGAGAAGGAGTCATGAGCAGGTCACAGAAAGAGTGAAGGAAAGCTGTTGGCTTGGTTACAGTATTATGGTGCTTGTGATGAAGCTGGACATCAGGTAGACCAGGAAGGAAGAGGAGATAAGTATTTTTGCTGTCCTCAGAGGCAAGTTTGAGCACAGGGAGGGAATGATGGTGAGATTCAGAGATATGTCTGTTCTTTGATGCCTTTAATGACAGCGCCTGTTGACAACAACAAAGACAAAGTCTGCAACTCTTCTGCCCACACGTCCTCTCCCTTTCCTCCAGCTGTGCAGCTTGCAGCCTCCATATTCACAGGTGTCAAGGTCAGCAATAACGTTTCTCTGTTGGCTTCTTTGGGCTTCTGTTGGGTTCTTGACCTCAGGCCTTAAAAGTTTTCCTGGGCTTTTGGGAAGTAACTCCACCTGCATTAGCATGATGCGTAAGGGTCATCCTCGAATTTCCAGCCTGGGAAATATGGCACAATTTTCCATCCAACCCGTGGGTGTTCCTGCTCTCTGATATGAATGGCTCTTGGCTGATGGGTATTTCTTCAGGCCAACATTGTTCTGTCTCATTGCCTTTATCTCAGATGTTACTGTCATCAGATCTTCAGATCAAGATTTGTTTAACAGATTGAAGTTTGAGTAGTAGCTAGTATTGCACTTCCAACTTGGACATGCTTGTAACTGTCTTCAGGCTCCTTGTTTCTCATGGATGCTGGAAGACATCATAATGACAGGTCCCCATGGCCAAGGAAATGGCTTCCTTTCCCCATCCTCCTGGGGGTTCCCATGGAGAAATGGTGGAGAGCTGCAGTATTTGAAGAGTACCTGGTAGCAGAGAATTTGTTTCAGAAACAGGAAGGAAGAAAAATTAATTGCACAGGATTATGATAGCCTCCTGGCTATCAGGGGAGGTCCCAGTTGACTGGCAGTTAACAAATGTGATGCCCATCTACAAGAAGGGCCAGAAGGAGGATCTGGGAAACTACAGGCCTGTCAGTCTGACCCTAGCACCTGGGAAGCTCATGGAGATTATCTTGAGTGCCATCACACAGCATTTACTGGACAACCAGGCGATCAGGCCCAGTCAGCATGGGTTTAAGAAAGTCAGGTCCTGATTGATGAACCTGATCTCCTTCTACGACAAGGTGATGCACTCAGTTGATGATAGAAAGGCTGTGAATGTGGTCTACTTCCATAAGGCTTTTGGCACCATTTCCCACAACATTCTCCTGAAGAAGATGACTGCTCATGGCTTGGACAGGTGTACGCGTTGTTGGGTTAAAAACTGGCTGGGTGGCTGGGCTCAAAGAGTCATGGTAAATGGAGCTAAATCCAGCTGGAGGCCTGTCTCTAATGGTGTCGCCCAAGGCTCAGTATTAGGGCCAGTTCTCTTCAATATCTTCATCAGTGACCTGGATGAGGGGATCGAGTGCACCTCCAGTAAGTTTCCAGACAAGTTAGGCTTGAGTGTTGATCTGCTCGAAGGTAGGAAAGCCCTGCAGAGGGACTTGGATAGGCTGGACCGATGGGCCGAGGCCAACTGTATGAAGTTCAACAAGGTCAAGTGCCAGGACCTGCACTTGGGGCACAACAACCCCATGCAGAGCTACAGGCTGGGAAAAAAGTGGATGGAAAACTGCCTGTTGGAAAGGGATCTCAGGGTATTGGTTAATAGCTGGCTTATATAAGCCAACAATGTGCTCAGGTGGCCAAGAAGGCCAACAGCATCCTGGCTTGTATCAGAAATAGTGCAGCCAGCAGGACCAGGGAGGTGAGTGTCCTCCTGTACTCAGCTCTGGTGAGGCTTCACCTTGAGTACTGCGTTCAGTTTTGGGCCCCTCACTACAAGGAGGACATGGAGGTGCTGGAGAGTGTCCAAAGAAGGCCAAAAATGCTGGTGAAGGGTCATAAGTCTTATGAGGAGCAGCTGAGGGAGCTGGGGTTGTTTAACCTAGAGAAAAGGAGGCTTCAGGGGAGACCTTATCATGCCCTACAATTACCTTAAAAGAGGCTATAGTGAGGTAGGGATCAGTCTCTTCTCCCAAGTACCAAGTGATAAGATGAGGGCAAATGGTCTCAAGTTGCACCACGGAAGGTTTAGGTTGGATATTAGGAGAAAATTCTTTACTGAAATTGTTGTGCAGCATTGAAACAGGCTGCCCTGGGTAGTGGTTGAGTCACCATCCCTGGAGGTCTTCAAGAAATGTGGAGATGTAGAACTCAGTAGCATGGTTTAGTGGTGGACTTCAGTACTAGGTTAAAGCTTGGACTAGATGATCTTAGAGGTCTTTTACAACCTGAATGATTCCATGATTCTATGAAGGGCAGAGAAATAAGTGTATTTGTACATGGGTGTGAGAACTGTTGTGAAATTCTCTGCCATTTTACTGCCAGGCAGTTGGATTTGGTCCAGAAGCAGTGCTTGCACATGAGCAATACACTCTTGTCAAAGGATTGCCATTCCCTGCTTCTCTATGGCATGCCAAAGAAAGAGCAGGGAGGGTTGTTTTCTTAATTGTTTTCTTATAAATTTTCACATTTAAACTTTGAATGGTCGGTTTATAATGTCAAATCTAACCTTCCTTTATTTTTCTAGAACTCGTTTAAAGTGTAAAGGAATAGGTCAGATGTATTCAAATTATCACATCTCAAATGATTGTTTGAATCTTAGCCAAGACTTCTTCTCTTCAGCATGGCTTTTAATCACTGCAGTTGATTTGGCATCATAAAAACTAGTCTTTCTCAACGTCAGTATTTTAAGCAGAATGAACACCTTTCTCTTCACTACAGAAACACTGGATGTTACAGCCAGAGATTGCACCATTTCTTCTTGAATTTGTCTGGGGGAGCAAACAAACACACCTCCTTACTACATAGCAGAAAACAGGCTTAAAGGATGCAGTGATGCAGCTGTGTACAAATCAAAAGCAGAAGACATAAGCACAAGTAGTGTGGACAGAAGGCACTCGTGTGTGTGACATTGTGGATACACCCCTCCACTGCCACCTGGGAAGACGGGTGGGTGCCTGCAAATAACTCAACATGCAGTGACCCCTGATGAAAACAAATCCCCTCCCTGCCCATTGCTCCACTTTCACTCACTGGGTCTGGGTGAAGTCCTCATTCCACAAATTCCTTCAAAACCAGATTGAATCTCTAATGAAAGTAACCAGTTGGGAGGGAGTGAAACTTTTTCCTTTCCTGATGCAGACCTACACCAGTCATCTCTGTTGCAGGGGGCAGTCAAACTACCCTGGGCATGGAGAGCCAGGGGCTGGGTCCACAGTGTCTAGAAGTGATTCACATGGATAAGCACTGGCAGAGATTAACATGAGCCCGTGAGGAGCATTGAGGCCATTGCAGAGTGGGTGGTGAACACAGCTGAGGTATATAAAGGTGTTTAAATAAGCTGGTAACTTTATAAAGCAATGTCCATATAATATGGGCTAGTAGACATAAACCATAGCACCCCTACAGAGACAAGATCAAGGCTGCAATAGGAGTTGTGTATCAAGAGTATCCACAGAGTTGTGTATCAAGAGGAAGCAAGGGTGCAGCATCTGCTTTTCAGGGAGTCCTGATTTAGCTTAGAAAGACATCAAGAGAGCTCAAGGTAAGATCAGAACTGAACTACTTAGGGATCTCTCTGCCACACAGTTTTTAAGAGGCAGAATGGGAGTGGGATGAGTCAACATGGCATGAGCTTGGCTTCACCAGCCTTGCCCAGCCAGCCTTGCCCAGGGTGAGTGATGGGTGCAGTTACTTTAGCGATGTTCTGAAATCAAAGGGCAGGTCTGTTGATTGTTTTTAGTGACAGCCTAGTGACTGATTGATTGTAAGAACAGAGCTCGCTGTGGGCTCTCCCTACGTCTGTTTGGATCATTGAAAAACTTGTTGCACAACTGTGTGTGCATAATAGTGAGCAGGAATGTGGCTGTGCAGGGTGGGTGGGTAGCAGGTAGTCCTTCCCTGCCTACGTTACACTAGCTCACTCTTTTCAGGCTTATTTTTAGCCTGTGTCTTTCGCCTGTCCCCATTAAAGTCACTATGTGAACATCTCTTGATAGATTGCACCTGATAACATCTGTACAAGATAGAGGTATGGAGAGGCTGTGCAACTTGCCCCAGGCCACAAAAGAGACGTGAAGCACAGCAAGGAACCACTGGTCCTTAAATACTGGCTCATCTTGTCTCTCAGCACCAGAGATGTTCTCCAATGTCATGAAAATTTTTTTTAACCAGCTGCAGCAAATTGGGCTCAATTCAGGTAACCTTGGTGACGTTTTTTTCAAATCAGGTACAGACACTGATTGTAACTGCTGATGGGCCATAGGAAATGCTGTATGCCCTAATCCCTATCTACAGAGATAATGAATACTACCAGCAGCAAATACAGTACCACAGAAATAATCCAATAAACACTTTTATTTTACTCTGAATGTACATTTGTAATGTTTCCTATCATAAAAATCATCCAAAGGCATTTATTCCAGATCAGAGGTTTTTTTTTTTACTTTTTCCATCTGTAGGAGGTACCCTCACTGGAGAATTGGTTTTACTTTCAGTCCATAATATAAATGCATTTTTTGGAAAATGTAACTACTGCCCTTTGAAAGAAAAAAAAATCCATTTTATTGTGCAACTCTTTATTATTTAAATGAATGATCCGGAAGGTATAGAAATCTCTTGCATACATGGTAGATTGAATTGTTTAAAAGCACGGCCAATTTTAGGCCCTCCTGATAAGTATGGAAAGAAGCAGACAAAGTGTGGAAAGAAAGTGTGGAGAAGAACTGATAGAACTGCTCACCCAGCAAAGTCAAGAAACAACTTTTATGGGGGCATAAAACATAGCCTTGTTTTCAAAAAAATGTTGCGTTTGACCCAGCAAACAGCTCTCAGCACATTTTCTCAACAAACTGACCTTCAGCCAGAGCTTGTGTATTTGTGTGATGCCAGCTTGGCTGCACTAACTGAGCACGCTGCTGAAAAAGGGTGCAGAACAGGAGGAAACAATCCCTGTCTGTGTTTTATAGGGGGTTGCAAGGCAGGAGGGGAGGCCAGCCTTTTTGTCAACATGCAGTCACAGCACCTGCGAAAACAGTCCTCTTCCTGGTCCTGCCCTGACCCAGCCCTGGTTCTGACCCATGGCTGAGTCATTTTTCTACCTAAGTGTGCCACCTCCTAACCCTTCCCAGAATTAAGTTGTTTTTGAGACTGTCTGTTGGTGACCTGAACGGGGAGTGAAGTGTCTTGTTATTGCAAGTACCATGCCAGGACCCATCAAGAGGCAGTGAGTTCCACCAGTTTGTACCACATCGTGTCTGCAGATGCTTCCTACCCCGCTCTTTACTGTGCCCATCGCAGCTGGTCCTCACATTAAGATATCAAACCTCTCCTCACGCCACAGTACATGCAAAAACTCCAGGTATATCCCTACACTGAATGTGTTTGACCTCTCCAGCAGCTGGGAGCTGATAACAGATGCTGCATCTCACTGAACATCCCTGGAGACTCCTCTGGCTGGGCTTGCTAACAGGTTTTGACCATTCCCATACAGCCAAACTCTCAGTCTCCAGGCAGGGCCATCATAGTCATGCTGCTGTGACTATGGCATTTGGGAACCATGCCTGGGTGTGGACGTGCCTCACTGCCTGGGAGTTATTTGAGAAAGTGGGCGCAGGGCGGTAGCATGTCGGGGACCTTCCTACAGCATAAGAAGATGAGCCCCTGGATTGGAGAGGTCATGGAGCTGGTCAGCCATGCAGAAAACAGCCTGGCTGGGATGCATACAGATGGATGAGCCTCCTTTGCAGTGAGTGAGACTCAGGAGGTTTGCAAGAACTGAAATAAAATACCCCACAGGTGTCCAATATCCTCCCTCTGCTGATAACCAGACAGTCCTGGTATGAAGAAGGTGGTTCATCCTGGATTACCCTTTGGGAAAACCCCTTCCCTGCCTCCTACAATTAACAGCTTGTTAATGCCTTGTGTCCCAAGGATTTAGGTACTTTTCTCTTTCACAACAGCAGACAGTGTCATTATTCTCTGACATCCCGTTGACTTCATCCGAAATTTGATGCTGGCCTTTGTCCCATAGCATTGGGTGCTCTGGTCATCTGCAGATGACTCATCTCTTCCGAATAAATGGTTCTCTGTTATTTCAGCCTGTGGCTCTGCAGATCCTTTGCAGTTCCAGGAGTCCTTAGGGTATGAGGGAGGAAAATGGGGCACTTGGCCAACCTCCCTCCCTTTCAGTCCTCCACCCACTGCTGTGCTGACTTCACAAAGACTTGCGGGTAAACCCACAACTTGCAGGCAACCTCAGGTCACCCATGGATCAACCAGGACACACCGGGAACACACTTTCCACTTCTCTCCAACAGTTACTGCCTTCCATGGTGCTCCAGGTACCTGACTGTGCAGATCTGCCCACCATCCCAAGGACGCTAGGGCTGTGGGAAGGTGTATGAGTGACCATAAGCACACGTAGCAGGGAACATGGGCATTTCTTTTGTCTTGTGTAGTAGCTAACAAAGTGTAAGATCCCAGAATCTTGGTCACAAGTAAGTTTCTTTTCAGGTGTAATTCTTGGGGCACGTGCCCTCCAGAATTTGTCATAAATTATGGCCCCTCAAGTTTTGGAGGTACAGTTGCCACCCTTATTCTGCTGTGCCACGGCATCTCACAGCACATATGGTCATTACACTGCAATGACCAAGACTGAGCAATGGCCAGACATGCAAAACAGATGCACCTGCAGCTCCTGCTGAGTGCTGGAATACACGCCTGAGTGATACACATGCAACACACTCACATTTGATTTAGAAATATGTATATTTTAGGTGTTACATGGATTGTATGCACACACATTTTCTCATCTAGCAGCAATACAGCAATACAGTAATAGCAATAAAGAAGCTATCATAAGGCAAAGATCTGCCATCAGCTCCAAAGACGCTGTATGCAACACACCAAATTGCTTCCAGCTACAATTCCCATCATAACAGGGGTGCTCCAAGACTTCCCGTGGTCATGGGATTCCTCTTCCCTCCTCACCATCTGTTGTTCAGGAAGGCCCAGAGCACGCTAGCTGATATCCCTGCTGCCATTCCATAGCTGCTCCTCACACTGCCAGCTGCATTGACGTTGCAGAGGTCGGTGCTGCAGCAAGAGACATTCCTGTTGCCCACTTTGAAGTCCTGAAAGTCTGCTTCACATGTTGATTCACAGCCCTTGCTGATGATGCTGAAGAGCCCGATGATCCCTGGAAGGAAACAGGACCATTACTCCAAGGACTCAGTGAAATGTTACCCAAGCCAAGGATCATTGATCTGAATAACAAGATGTTAATTCTTATCTAGGTTTACTGCATGGGAAAAGAAAATATCTTTAACAATATCTACATGTTTTGCTATTGCAGGTTTTATTTTTGGGGTGTCAGTTCGTCAGTAGGGAGGGAAGGAATTCAATCCCTGATCACTTGCTTGAGGCAGTGTGTTCCACAGCACAGTTCTCAGGGACTTCTGAAGCAGCACCACCTGCATAAATTTTGATAATATAGTTAATAACAAAAGCAGCCATTTACAGCTTTGTCTGGGAGTCTACACTACAAACAGATGAGGAACAAGTGTGGGGGACAGTCTTTGCACCTATCCTATACACCTTCATTACACGGAGCCTTTCACCGTCCAGAGGAATTACAGAAACAGGGCTATGCTCCTATGCCCCTTTCATATATGGCAGAATTATATGATCTGTTTGTCAGATGCAGGGCCTGTTTTTTTTTTTTTTTGTTTTTGTTTAGTTTTGTTTTCCCCCCATGGTCAGATTACACTTTACATGAGATCTCCTGGTCTTGCATAATTTAATCAAGGCACTAAGCTTTTTGCCATATTTAAGCTTAGTGTGTAAGGCCAGCAGGTTGGCTCTCCTTTATGTGAATGCACGGCCGTGGGTTTGTGCAGTACTGACAAGGAGGGTGCCTACTGGAGATATTGCATTCACTGCCTGACAGATGACTTTGAACACGCCACCAATGGGTTTTGTGCCCCAAGAGCAACTGAGCAGGCACCACAAATCTGCACACGGTGAACAAGGGTTACTTTTATTTTTCAAGATTGGAAGAATTAAGTCATAATCCATTAACAGATTTTACCTGGAGACACACAAGCTGGGTGCATTCAGAGCTGGCTGTGACGGGCAAAGTGAAATTCTGTCCTTTCCATTGAATTTCCCTAGTCAGCTTTTGCTGAAGTGCAGCCCCTCACATTGCAACCCATGTATTTAACTTTTCAAAGCTATAAGATTATTGCCCTTGTAAGCAAAAAATCTTTGATATTAAGGAAGAAAAAGAAGCTTTATTTTGCACAGGTGAGAGATAGTGGTAGATATTATTCATACTGCCTTGACCTTAACCACTACTTCCCTGCTCAGCTATGTGCAGTACAAAGCAGCTGCACTCTCGAATATTTTTGCAGGCACTGGCCATACTGTTCAATACTTCATATGACCTACTGGCCAACACAGAGCAATTTATGAGATACATCATCCACATGACTTTGTAAGCACACAATTGGTGATGGCCAGAACCACTACTAAGACATTAGATATCAAAAAGGGTTAATCATTGTTTTTCTGTCATTCCTATCTAAACTGGAACTCATCCAAAAGTTTTTCCTCGCCACTTCTCACCAGATGACTTTTCTCTTCCTGATGAACACTGGGCTTTGCTGGCCCACACCAGCTGGTGTGTCTAGATCAGGTGGGGATGATTGGGCACCCAAGGCTGGGGCCATGCCTGGCTCCAACAACACAACCCCCCCACGCGTTGCCCACCCCCACTTTGCCTTACTGATCACTTCTGTCTTGCATGTGCTCTTTCCGCTGCAGTTCACTTCTTCCTTACAGTTGTCATTGCTGAGTTTTGACTTGCAGCTGAAACACCTCAGAGAATAACCTGCAAGAGACCGAGAGGGGTTGTAAGAAAAATCCATCTGAAGCTCTCCAGGTAACCAAATTTAGTGCATGCGCTGGGAATCAGAACCCTTTTTGTGGGTGCTCAAAGGAAGGCAGTACCTCTGTTATTGGGAAAACAGTGCTGTGTTTGTCTATTTTTTTCCATTTTTGGTGGAGAATGTTATGTTTGCTTGGGGTGAGAGGATATTTGGTAGGTGCTGGAGCAGCTCCTGATGCAGGTAGTACAAGGAGGGGGGCAAAAAGAGACCAGCAGGTTATCTGCTCTCATCAGTCAATGGCAAGGGGGCTACTCCTTCCTTAACATTTGAGATACTCTGCTCATGAATTGAGCAGAGATGGAAGGATCAAGTCCCCAAAAGGACAGGTTGATGTTGTTCACCTGCCTCTATAGACAGGAGTGTTGTGCCAAGGGTGCTTGTGAGCTTTAGCTGAGGCATTTCCCCATTGAAATGAGAAAGCCCAGGGGAGAGAGAGGAAAAGGGAGGGGTGGAGCAGGGGATTTGCAAGGTTTCTTCCATCCCTTTTGCTTGGTTTGTCCAACTTGTGCCACCTGCTCTCCCATACTCTTAGAAAGCAAAAGGCGAGCAGAAAGGGCTTTCATGTCACTTTATCATGTCACCACGTGTTCCCACCCCATCATGGACATGGGGTACCAAAGTCAGTGCTGTTAACACCTTCTGAGCAGTGACACGGGTCAAGACAAGGCAGAATAAGCAGTGTAGTTTACAAGTGTCTAGTCCTGATGAAAAATAGTCCCCCAAGGAGTGAGAGCATGGTGCAATTACCTGTTCCTATTACCTCCCTGTGCCCCAGGGCATCTCTGGAGCTTTGCAGCCTTCTAAGTGTGCTGTGAATGTCCATAAGCACTTTAACCCCCTGACTGCCAGGCTTGTCTCACGGTTTCTTCAATACCCTTAAACCTAAAACACTTTTTCAGGACACAGACAAGCCCTAACTAGAAATAAGTGTTATTCAGAGCAGGAACAGGAAGTAATTTGAAGATCTTGGTCTCCTCTCCAAGATGTTCTGAAATAAATGCCTGATTCAGCAAGCAGCCAGACCCCAGATTATCTGTAGTGCTGCACTCTGTTGTCATGTTTATCTGACTTTTAATACAGTGAAAGTCACTTTTCAGAGCACTCTGCTGAAAGGTGGCAGAGGAAAGGGTCTGGCCAAGGCTGTACAAAACCCTTCTCAGTCTATTCCTTAAGCATCCTCTGTTGTTTGAGACAAGTTTCTGCTCAGATATGCATTTTCTCTTTTCTGGTAATAGGGAAGAGCTGTTTTTAAACAGTTTTTTTCCTAGTCAGGCCAAAAAAGTGACAGATCTGTGCTGCCTGTATCCCACCCATCACCCATTCAGTCTAGAAAACAACATGCTGTGGTATTCTCCCCATTTCTCTCCTCCTTTCTCGCCAACAATCTGTGCAGCAACAGAGGCCACTTTTAAAATGAGTCAGAAAGCAAGCTGGAACAAAACCTCTTTGCAGAAATGCTGCAACAGGCATTTTAATAGCATGGGAAGGGTGATAATAATGCTCCCTCCCCCTTTTATGAAAAAGAAAAAATAACAAAACCGAAAAACCCTATATATAATTAAATAATTAAGTAATTTTTATGTCAGTTAAATTCAATGTTTTATAGGACTTATCTTGCCTGGAAGCTGTTCTACCCAGCACAAGGATCAGCAGAGACACACGATATATATATTTTTTTCCACTACAGCACCCAGGACATCTTAACAAAAGCCAAACATCTTAAAACATCTGCATCAGCATTTCTTCCCTCACTGCCAAACCCCATAAAAAGCCTTTTCTCCTAGCTGAAGATATGCTGGAGAGGATGCAGGACTATCTTACCTGAGTCCATGCACAGGACCGCTGCCAGGAGGACGATGAAGAAAACCTTCATTTTGGGATGTCTTTTCTTGTGCTGAATATGGGCTGTTTCCTCGTGGGGTATTTTATATACTGTGGGAGGCAGCGATCGTGCATGCCCAGAAGATCACCCTGTGAAGGCACCTGAGCGAGGTTATATGCTGGACCAAGGGAGGGGTTGCTTTGTGGTGGTGATATTTTCTTTAGGTGCCTCTCCTATCTGACTGTGACTTGCCCAGCTGCCAAAACTCTCCACTTCTACACCCTCGCCTTCCCTCCCACCCTTGGGCAAAGTGTTCATGAGCGGAAGAAAAAAACCCAAATTCCTTAGAACAAGTTGGCCTTATGCATCTCACTGGGGCAAGCAAGACTGTGGTCGCACCCTGTGAACAGAGCTCTCCACCCCCACTGCTATCCTGTGTAGAGCTATTGTTATTTAATCAAGCACAAAATGTTTTGTTTTGTTTTCGTATTATTTTTTTTTAAATAGACACCTCCCACTATTTTATCTGACTCTATGTGACACTGGTGGCATGCAGTGGCAAGGTATTTGGGCAAATCACAACACATAATACTCTTTCAGGTAACTGTGTGCTCACATACATTTATTTCTGTATACTGCTTATAATCTAGTAAGAGACAATGCCCAATTCATTTTTTTTTTTTTTTAAGTGTGTTGAAACAAAAGGGACTTTGTGATATCTTTCTCTGGTATTATTCTTATCTCCACGTCATATACACTGTGGCATGCCTCTATTCGTTGGCCTCTCTGTCAAGTAGAGGTTGGGTCCAGTTTTGACATTTGAACTCTCACCAGAGTGTACTGTAAATAATCCAGGCTTGTTAAAGAAAATGGCATTTCCCACCACAGATGAGGATGAATTCAGCCACATTCCAGATTGAAGCACAAATGTTTTCTTTGGCCGGTTGATGAGATCTCTTCCATCCATGATGTCCTTTGGCCACTTCTCAGTGCACACCAGCAGGAAAGGAAAGGAAAGGAAAGGAAAGGAAAGGAAAGGAAAGGAAAGGAAAGGAAAGGAAAGGAAAGGAAAGGAAAGGAAAGGAAAGGAAAGGAAAGGAAAGGAAAGGAAAGGAAAGGAAAGGAAAGGAAAGGAAAGGAAAGGAAAGGAAAGGAAAGGAAAGGAAAG